>NC_046313.1:75686673-76318458 GCF_009819535.1 Lacerta agilis | reverse complement strand
CGTCAGGCTTCGCTCTTCCCTCTCACGCCTCCCTCCCTCCCTGTGTTCTGGGAATATTAACACGTTTGGAGGGCTTGCCTGTTCCTGGCGTTGTGTTGTCTGTCATTCCTTCACCCCAACTCCTCTGGTTCGCCCCTTTTAAAGTTACTTTACTGCTCTGAAGTTGGTGTTTCCCTCTGTCCCCCTTTTTCTGAGTTGTTTAAAATCCCTGCTTTTCTACCGCTAGCAAAAATATCTCCTGGGTTGGTGTTTCGCAGCGTCCTTTTACCTGCCGCTAGCAATTACTGTTGTTCAGCCCCTCCCTGCCTTTTGCTGTGTTAAAACCACCTTGTTGTTAAGACCCTCCTTGTTGTGGCTTCTCCCTGTTCCTTAGTTACTGTTTTGCCCAGCAGCATTTAACCCTTTGTTTTCCACTTTCCTGCCTTCAAGTCTTTATCAAGTTTGCATTCAAGTCTGGTGACTTCTTTTTCAGTGTATCTGAAGAAGTGTGCATGCACACGAAAGCTCATACCAAGAACAAACTTAATTGGTCTCTAAGGTGCTACTGGAAGGAATTTTTTATTTTTTTTTAAATGAATTTCTCAATGCATTTAAAAATGTTACTTTCCTGGGAAGGATTTCCCAGGTGGGCTGGCGATGATAATAAATACTCATATTGTGAAAATAATAAAAGGTGGGCTGGCGATGATAATAAATACTCATATTGTGAAACTGTACAGCCGGAGACCATTTCAGGCAATTGCCAACTCATAGATCCTTTTGGACCTGGAAAAAGGCAAAACGGGTGGAACAGTGGCGGGGCAGGAACAAGGCATAACAGGGAAGAACGGGGTTTGCAAGATATAAAAAACGACTTCAAAATTCCTGTCCATGAACCTCAGCATTGACCAAGATGCTACATAGTGACCTTCATAGGATTCTGTGGCTGAAGGGGCCAGAGAAGGGTTAAAAAGGCAATGCATTGGGGGAAACACCCCCCTCCCAACAACCTGGAATCAAAGAGGGAGGGGAAGGAGGGAAGTAAAGCTCCATCTCATCCCTCCCAGCCCAGGTCCATGCCAGGTGGGGGAAACAAGAGAAGACTAGATGAGCAAACTTGGCTTTGTTGGAAGAGGGTGCCAACCTCTGTCGCATCCCCCCTTGGCAGAGTGGAGCCCACTCCCCAGTCAGCCAGGTAGGGAAGGGGGAATTGGGTAAGGCGGGTAGAGGGGCAAATGGCCCTAAGCATGGCTGGAGTGCCCCCCCCACCAGCTAGTCTGGGAATAACTGGTTGTTTCATTTTTTCTAATTCCCAACATTCCAGCTATTTATTTAATCTGCAAATAAAGCAGGGGGCGGAGTCATAGCTCTGTGGCAGAGCATCTGCTTTGATGCAGAAGGTCCCAGGTTCAATCTTTGGCATCTCTAGTTAGGGCTGGGAAGTGGGAAAGACTCCTGAAGAGCCACTGCCAGTCAGTGTGGGCAATACTGAGCTAGATGGACCAAGAGTTTGATTTTGCATAATGTGGCTTCCAATGTATCTATGTCTTAAGGGGAGGGTCATCCCCTTAAGTGGTTAGAACACCTTGCACCCAAGTTTTCCTCCCTGGCATCTGCATGTACGGCTAAGAATCTCCCCTGCCTGAAACCCTGGAGAGCTGCTGCCAGTCAGTGTATGCAGTACTGAGCTAGATGGTTTGACTTGGAGAAAAGTACCTTTCCAGTAACACAGTCCATATTTGTTTGTTTGCTTGTTTTCTTTATTTACTACATTTATACTCCTCCATTTCCCCCAAGGTGTCCAAGGAAGTAAACATGATTTTCTTTTCATCTTTGTAACAACTTTGCAAGGTTGGCAAGGTTGAGAGAGGACAACTGGTCCAAGGTCATGCAATGAGCTTCTTGGCTGAGTGGGGATTTGAACCTGGGCCTCCCTCAGGTCCGACCTAGCCCAACATTCTTAACTGCTATACTTCCCTGGCTCTCTTATTTGCTTAATCCAATTTTTTTTCATGCTCCTGCCAACCTAGCGGTTCGAAAACACGTAAAAGTGCAAGTAGTTAAATAGGTAAACAGTGTTTCTGTGCACTGCTCTGGTTCGCCAGAAGCGGCTTAGTCATGCTGGCCACATGACCCGGAAGCTGTCTGCGGACAAACACTGGCTCCCTCGGCCTATAGAGCGAGATGAGCGCCGCAACCCCATAGTCGCCATTGACTGGACTTAATCTGTCCAGGGGTCCTTTACCTTTTACCTTTTACTTCAAAAATACAAGGAAGACACTTAATTTTCCAGTAAGTGAGGAAGAAGAATACCAAGCAAACTTGAGCAAATACTACTGGCTCACTTGGGCTTCCTATGGACAGAGGACTCCAAAAAGTTTGAGAAATTATGAAGCCAACCCCTGACAAATCTGTTTCCAAAATGTTTATGTAAACATCAGATACTGTAATTCTGGAATGAAGCTAGAAGCTACTCATAAAAAGGTAGTTTAAACCAGGAATGGGTAACCTTTTCCATGAAGGGCCATTTCTCAGGGGTGGCATACTAGTGGTGGGCAGGACAGGTGCAAAAAATGGGTGGGGCCCCTCCTTTTCTGCCAGTTTAACAAGGGACACATGACCTGAGGAAATGAAATATTACTTTTATAGAGGGATAACTTAACCAGAGTTGTATCACTGGCCTACCTAGCTCCATAGTGTCTACACTGACTGACAACAGCCCTCTGGGATTTTTATGCAGTCCTATTCCAGCATACCTGGATATGTCAGGGACCGAACCAGGGACCTTCCGCATGTCAAGCAGATGTTCAGCCGCTGACGCCAGTTCTAGAGTAGACCACACATTTAAAGCACGTGACTTCCTCTAGAGAATCCTGGGAACTGTAGCTCTGTGAGTGGGAAGCTACAGTTTCCAAGATTCTCTGGGTGAAATCATGTGCTTTAAATGTGTGTTGAATGTATGATGTGGGAAATGGGAGGCGCCCTCCGGAGGGATCTTTGTACTCCGGCGCCGGATATGCTTAAGATGCCCCTGCACCTAACCTTACTACGCCTCTGGTTATTGCCCCCTGCATCACGGGAGTCCTGGGCCCATGTCATGCCACCCCGCCAGCCAAAAGGTCGACAACTCTGGGAAAACGGGGGGGGGGGGGCGACCATGGCTTGCCCCCCCCTAGTTTTGATCCTGGGTACGCCCCTGCCCGAGGCTGCAACCTTTGACTTTGACAGTCCTCTAAATGTAATTAGGCTCCTTCCATCCCAGGTCCCAGTGTATGATGGGAGTTGTAGTCCAGCGACATCGGCAGCCTTGGGTATGTTTTGAATAAAAAATGAGAGCTATGGGGGGTGTAAAATAACGATCATGAGGCATCGGTTGTCTAAGCTGCTCATCGGCATTGCAAATGCCTCTGCGCACCAGCAAAGATCAGATTGTCAACATCGTTAGCTATTTGCAAGACCCTCTCTGCGTTAAAGGAAGCTCAATCCTACGATTTTCTTCGGTCCAGTGGGTTCAACTGGACTTTCTCCCAGGTTCAGTGTGTATGTGTGGATTACAGCCTTAAACCTGAAAACAAAACAAAAAAAACCGAAAGAGGGTATGGAGGAAGGGAGGGAGAAGGAGCCTCCAGCAGACCTCTCTGGATTTGTTTTTGCTTTTTTGGCAGGCCGGCAGGAAATATGGAAAGAGAAGGTGCGCTTTTACTTCGCTTCTGTTCCTTTGGTGAGTTTGTCGGCCATAACAGCCGCCACTATAACATTCTGCGCTGATTATTCCCAGGACCGCGAGAGTGGCTACTGGGATTTGTTGCAGCCCAATCGCTGAAACCAAGAGGAGGAGAGGCAGCTGTCAATTTCGGTGGGAAGAGTTCGTGGGATTTCAAAGCTACTTCGACAATGAAAGCGCCTGCGGAAGAGCCGCGCTTCCCCGAGGAACCACGGGGCTTTTCATTATTCAGCATCACTCCTTCAGCTTCGGTCAGGAAACTGTAAAACTCTCCTCCCACTATTGCGAGTCCTAAAAATGCTCCAATGCATATTAGATGTTCGACAGCACCTATCAGTAGGCCTAACATATGACAGGCGTCTTCCTTATGCACGCTCCCTCCCAGTCACTTAATATTATTGACATTATTCCTATTATTGTTGTATTTATTATAACCCCCCTTTTCCCTTATGGGGACGCAAGGCGGCTTACACATGAAATAGAAACGGCTAAGAACACAATGCAATACAAATCTGAGGTTCTGCCCTCCCTCAACCAAAATCCTGGCTACGCCCATGATCACTAAAACAGCATGGCACCAGCCCTTTCATTAAAGGCAGCCAATTCACCAGACAACAAAGCAAAATCCCTGGAGTGGAGAATGTGCGCCTGAAAGCAGCGATCCTGCTGTGCCTGCTTACGAGAAGACTAGCCTCTCGCGGAACACAATGGAGCGGAACTCGCGCGCAAACAGAAACACCCGCAGTCCTGGGAAGTAAAGAATCATTGAACTCTGGGAGTCTTGCTGCTGCGATTGGGCTGCATTGGGTGAAACCCAGTAAGTCCTACTGAACTCACTGAGAAATGCTGCCGTGTACATTTGCGCGGGATTGTGCTGCACTAATTTTCAGAAGAAGCAACAGGGAGGAGGGAGAGAGAAAAGGCAGACAGTTTCATTCGTCCCTTTCGGGTATCCAGAAGAGAAGGGAAGCCTTTTTGAGCTTCCCCTCGCCCACTCGCTCTTCCCAAATGAGTGGGTTTCTGTTCTATTTTTGTTTTTGTTTCTTCCTCGAACAAGGAATATAATTGCCTGCTTCCTCAGCCACTCGGTAATTTGATATGGGAACAGAAGCGGTGCGGGAAGAAAAGTAACACAAGTCCACACACAGAAACGCACCAAAAAGTCGACGTTGGAATACCTTCGTGGACAGCTAGAGATTTCGTCGGCAACCGGAGGGTGAAGACAATCAGTTTCGTGTGTTTGTTTTGGAAAGGAAGGAAGAAAAGGAAAAGGAAGGGCTGGCACGTTAAAGGCGTCCTGTGCCACCTACATTGCAATGCTCCTTTCTTATGTATTTTATATTGTCCGCCCCTCCGCGTCTAATCAAATAGTGCACCATTCTGAAACACTCCAAATAACAACAAAAACGACCAACTTGCGTTCCGTTTTTGACCAGACGCCTTGGCAGGGATGTGCTTGAACTCTGGCCGACGAAGTCGGACTGTGGGGTGGGTTTTTTTGTTTTTTTGCGAGTGGGGCCTGGGAGGGAGAGAGCAGCGAAACGAGCATCGCGCGCAAACGAGCGCGAGCGCGCAGAGAGCCCTTCGTTTCTAGCCTGAGAAGTTGGAGCTGGCTTTGCAAAGATCTCTCTCCGCAAATGAATTATTGGATGTAGTAAACAAACAAGCAAACAAACAAATAATACAGTAATGGTAAATAAAACAGCCACCAGCCAAGGCTGACTGAACTCCTGGTTCGCCTGGCGGTCATGAGTTGGAAGTCAACCCCACCGAGAAACCCCTGCATATTATGGAGGAGTGCAAATCGGATCAATCTGGGTGGCGGATCAGGCAGACGGAAATAATACAGGCGCGTTGATAGCTCCAGTATGCAAGTCCAGATTGGCAAGGGTGGGATAGGCCTGCATTCTGGCGCGGAACTCCACTGTGAAGATGAAGCTGAAATCAATTCCAAAGCAAAGCCACCTTCCCTTCCTTCCCAATCCACAGTGCTCAGGGCGGGAAGGCGGAAGTCTCTCCTAGGGGACCATTGGCGAGGTTGGCTGGGGCTGATGGGAGATGGAGTCTAACTGCATTTGGAGGAGTAGAGGTCTCTCTCCCCCGGGCTAAGGGAACAACAGCAGCCGGGGAACCGCGAGGGGATGGGCAAAGGAAAGGTGTGCCTCGTTCAGGAGGACGCCAGCTTGGCACACGAAGAATAAGCGCCAGTCCCTCCTCTTGTCTACTACACGCACCCATCATAGGCCTCAATCACGTCCGGTATAGGCGGTGTAATAGGTTCAAAGCTACCCAGAAAGAGGATCCTCTGACCTGAAAGCTGGGCGAGGATGGGGGTACTCAGCGGCGGGGGGGGGGTCAGTTCACACGTTCCAGGAATGGACGCTGGTCTCGAAAGGAAGTCCCCCGTTGAGCTCAGAGGGACCTAACTTCCAGCAGACACAGTTAAGATCTTGCTGTTCATATATTTTTGAGCTCCAAGGTTTTAAAGCGACTTCTCATGCGCCTCTTTGTTGTTCTAAGGAAAAAGCTAGGACGGGATGAATAATAAAAACCAAAGCAAATAAAATCGAGCTTTGAAATAACGGATTGGCTGTCCCTCGCCTCCTTTTCTTTGCATTCCCCCCCCCCCGGGAGCTGAGACTTCCTTCCCTGTTTAGTTTTATCAAAAGTTCGGGAGAACCAGATTTCTAGGTCTTGCTCTCCTTTCTCATTACTTTTCCAGCTCATCCGAAAGCCAAACTCAAGGCTAGGCACCGAGCCGACCTGGTTTCTTGGATGGCACGTGTGAAAAGGGAAGTTCATGGGTTGGGAAAGAATTTCACCATTAAAAAAAAAACTTCCAGGCAGAGTAGGGATTTAGCTTTATACTTCAGCCACGACTCTGGTGTGGAAGGTGATTTGAGACAGTTAAAAAAAAATGCTGCTTTACCAACGCGCAGCCGCAGTGAATTTCAGTGGAAGCCAACCAGACTTCCAGTAAACGTGTTTCGGTCCGGGTGCCAAAATATACCTAATAGACCTGCAGCCCGAATCTGTCAACAGCTGGTGCAAATATTCCACTGAGTTCATGGAAGAGTTCGTTGAAATAGCCTTGAAAAAAATGTGCGGCTCGCTGGCGCTTTCCCCCCAAAGTGGTTTGAACAATCGAGGAAATGCTTAGAGGAGCTCACGACAACTCCATGACTGTGGGGCGCCTCTCTCCAAATACACCCCCCAGCGCAGTCCTAAAGAAGCCCTCCTTGACTTCCCTGAAATCCGCTCCTTGTATCTAGGACTGCGACTTTAACCACTTTTTTCTGCTCCAGGTGAAAAAGAGGCACTAGATCGTTGAAAGGGATTTGAAGATCGAGCAAACGGCCGATATATAGCGGAATCGAGGAGTGGCAGTCTTTGCAGCGCAGGAATAAGTACTGAGCACATAAGGGGTTGTTTTGAATGGAGTGGCCGGGAGAAAATGCTTGGAAAGAAGTCGCCTGTGCAACGACCCGCCACTGCGCGCTCGCCCAGCCTCTCCGCCTGGAGCCCTATCCCTCTGGGAAAGACTGCGTGCCCGCGCACAACAGGTCACATTATTTTTATTCCTTTTTCAACAGGGGAGACGTGCCATTCCCAACGCGAAGGCTAGTTAGGTTCCTTCTCCCAAACACAGTGTCCTTCTGGGTGTGATAGGCAGGTTAAAGTGTTAGGGCTCCATAATCCGCGCTAAGTACGAACCTTGAGTGGGAGCCCTCACAATTAAAGGCCTGGACACTCCGAAGAACTCAGGGGAGATTCTTTTTCCTTCCCGCACAGAGTTTTTCAGCGGTCCTGTCTCAAGACCCAAAAGCAGAAGCAATCTATTGGTCCATTCACAACAAAATAAGCGTCAACAGCATCTCAGTGCATTGCCAAGGACTGGCTTAATTTCAAAAGTTTCCCGTTTCACAGAATTCTTCCTTAGGCTGGACAAAAATCAGGAAGAGTTCTGGCAAACTAGCACTTGCAACTACTTTGGATCATAAGCAAGGAGGTATTATTGCTGATGTTACTCTTCGGGTTTTACACACCCGTCCAAGGACCAACATTGCACTTTTGTCTCCTTTCCTTTGGAGAACTGAGCCACCCACATGGGAACCGCAAAACTGGAAGTTTTACTTTCTACCATCTAACGTGAGGTCTTTGCCTAAGAAGAAAACAAAATCTCCAAACAGCGGGTCAGCTGTGGCCAACCCCCGATTCAGCCAACCAGACTCCCCGCCCCCAACAAAGTCCACAGATTTGGGCTGTGGCGGCTACAGTATTTTTGTTTTTGAGCGAGCATAGTGGCAAGGCGCACCTCGCCCCCTTCCCCTCCTTCAGATGCCCCCTCGGAGAAGCGGAATGTGGAAGATAACAACCTCTCTTTTTAACTAGCACTCACTTGGGCTTCTGCTGACTATCCCTGTTGCCTCGTCTGAAATCGATCGCCATATTTGCTACGTTTCTGTTAAACTCTGCTCGGGGCCTCGCTGCGCAATGCCAAAAAGACAGATCAATCGCATAGAACGGAGGGACTATTGTGCAACTTGGAGCCCTTTTTGCACTGGGCACAAAATAACTTCGTGAACCTGCAAGACACTTCCCGGATCACATCATAGGACATAACATATTACAGGCAGGGCCTCGACGGGCTCTTCACCATCAGCTGCTTTTGGTTTGGGGTGGTGGTTCAAAGTCCAGTTTTGACGAAGAGATCTGTGAAACTCGAAAACACTGCTCCCTGATTTTCAGTTGGTTCCAAGAAAGCTGTTATATTACTGCTGCTGTTCCATTATTATTATTATTATTATTATTATTATTATTATTATTATTATTATTATATTTACAAAATCCGCGAGATCCAAACTTGAGCTCCACCCCTGCTTTCACCTGTTCTGAGCAGGTTGGCATCTTTTTTTGAAAGCCACCACCCACTCTCCTCAGAAGACGATGCCTGTCTCAACTGACAGGAGCCGGCCCTGGTTTTCCACCTTCTCCTTCCAAGGGCCACGAATCAAGGCTGGTGGCCCCATTCAAATCAAAGAAAGTCCTCGGATTCAGCTCGGATTCCATCACATTTTAAAGCGGCGGAATCCTCCTGCTGTAATCAGCTGCTAGCAGCATTTAGTTCCCAAAAAATATGCGCTGGATTGGGGCACTAGTTTTAATTAGAATCCAGATGTGCTGATTTTAGATGTATTTATTTCTCTGGAAGAGCTTAATCTTCCGAAGCGCCCTTTCCGCTGAACTAAATGGGACTTCCGAGAAAAATATGCTGGGGGAATCGGGCTGTAGAGTCACGGAATTACGGTTTCCCATCCAGCACGGGAAGCCTCGCCTATGTAAAAGTCACCTAAAAGAGGAGCACTAATCTGACCTATGCACACTTACCTAGTAGTAAGTCCCATTAAACTCTGCGGAACTTATTGCTGTCGGGGAAAACTATTTTGGCAGCTGGTTTTAAATGTCTTCTGGTGTTATCATTGTTCTTAACTAGTTTGTTTTTCTCATTCTGTATTTTACAACGACGTTTTTAAATATTGTAAGCCGCCTTGAATCCCAAAGTGGGAGAAAGGCGGGATATAAATATATTAAATACACAAATAATGAAATTGCAGAGGGAAAGGCATAGTCAGGCTGTGAGTGATCCCAATGGGAACTCCCGAATAGACACGAAGAAGAGGGCCAGGAGCGACTGCCAGAGTCCTAGACCCCTGTACTTTTAATTTATAACCAGGGACTTCAGGAGTCAAGGCTGAAGTCAGGAGATGAACAGAGCATTGATGGCGGGTGGGGCTGCAGCAGTAGTGAGGCGCGGAGGGTCTTAATTACTTTTGTATCTCCACCTGTATCTTCAGCCCTGAGTACTCACTAGAAGGACAGATCCTGAAGTTGAGGCTCCAGTACTTTGGCCACCTCATGAGAAGAGAAGAATCCCTAGAAAAGACCCTGATGTTGGGAAAGATGGAGGGCACAAGGAGAAGGGGACGACAGAGGATGAGATGGTTGGACAGTGTTCTTGAAGCTACTAACATGAATTTGGCCAAACTGCGAGAGGCAGTGAAGGATAGGCGTGCCTGGCGTACTCTGGTCCATGGGGTCACGAAGAGTCGGACACGACTGAACGACTGAACAATCTCCACCTACCACTCTGATCAAAAGTCCTGGCTTTAAGTCGCTCTTGTGCCTGAAGTACTTCTCCTTCTGGGTGTGCCTGAAGGCTAGGCTCCTATGAACAAGTTCATTCCTACACTTACCATGAATGCTGAGGCGAAGGGCAGTACCACCTTCCCCCATCCGCGCCCACCCCACACTGGCACTGAAATCTTCCTGTGGGGCAGGAGGCCAACTGGAAGAGGAGCAGGGCAGTCAGGCTGCGAGGCACACCGCTCTGCCCTCCAGCATTTTTCTTCAGTTCGCCTAAGGCCGCTCCTTCCCTCTGCCCAATGAAAGGGCCGGGCAGCCCAGCGCAGTCCAGTCTCAATCCTACTAGGCACTCTTCCTTGGGAATGAGCCTCGCCAAACACCTATCGGCTTCCGAATAAACACGTATGTGCAGGGTGGCCACCGCCACCCAGTTTCATTTGGCTGACAAGGTTTAACTGCAGGCCAGGCTGAATCCCACATGCACTCGGGTTGGCAGCGCCCTATTGAGATGGCGGGGGCTGGCACATGAGCTTTGGGTTCAGGCTATTAAGGAGAAGCAGCGGAGTGGTTAGATCAGAAATAGGAAAGATCCAGATTCAAATCCCTCCTCAACCATGAAACTCACTGGGCCATTCTTTCGGGCTGGCCTACCTCGCAGGGTGGTCGTAAGGATAACATGAGGGGAGCAAGCAATGTAGGTTGCGTTGCACTCCTTGGAGTAAATATTTTCTACAAGTAGAATTAAAGCATTAAAAACGGGCAATAAAAGTAGTACAGCTCTGAGCTGCCCGATCCTACACGGATAACTGAGATCACTCTCAGAAAAGAGGGTGTTTTTTTTTAAGGATCGCAGCCTCCGTTTCCCCCGCCCGCCGCCCGCCTTTAGCTGCGAAAAGTCCCAATGTCCTACAGAACTGGATTAGAGCCCCTCTCCACAAAGTTCGGATTCCAGCACGTGGGAACAAGCGACGGGGAAAGCAGCTCATCCCTGCAACTCCATACACGCCCTGCCAGCCAGCCTTCAGTCTTAAGGCAGCTGGCTGTTGTTGGAAAACGCGGCTCGGATTGCGCACCCCGCTTTCATCCTCCGCTGGATCCGGCAGCCAGAGCAGCCCGCAGCCCCACATAGCTGGCGGGCAACTCGAAACCTACGTCAGTTTCCAAAGCTACGCAGACTGCTTGGGGGGAAGCTCTGAGCTGACAGTCCTACAGAGCTTAAAGTGTGTGCAAGCTAGAGCGAAGTATTCTTTAAGCAGGGGCAGCAGTTGTCACGCTGGCCCGGGGTGTTACTGGAACATCCCTAGACGCATCACATTTCCTGGGACAAGAAGCTCCACGTAGCCCCCAGGACAAGGGCTAGGACAAGGTAACATAGAATCAGAGAATCGGAAGGGACCCCAAGGATCATTTAGTCCAGCCCCCTGCAATGCAGGAATAACACAGAGAGCATTAAGCACATTTAAATAATGACTAGCAGTGCAAGATCAAATTTTAGCCAAAGTTCAGCACATGGCAGTACCGCAGAGTTCAACCCACGAGCGTCCAGCGGGTGCTTAATTTGCGCCCACTTGAGAAGTTCGGCCAGCTTTGGTGCAGGATGGAGGCATCTGTGTGCCTTAAAGGTTTGCACACTGTTGCCTTGAAGGAAAAGACCAAGAAAATGCGTCGCTTTATAAGGGATCTTGTTTCTCTATATTTAGTCAAGCTTCGCTTGATACCACTTAGAAGGTCAAAAACTACGCAACGAGCCTTTCTAGCTGGGAAGCTGCGCTGACGAGGAAGTGAAAACAGGAGGGAGCAATAACTCATTCGAAGAGGGCAGCCCCATTAGTCTGTCTTGCCGCAAGACAGCAACGAAGAGCCATGGGGCACCTTAAGGCCGACTAACGCATTTATTGCGGCGTAAACTTTCCTGGACTCCGGTCCACTTCACCAGATGCATGAAGTGTGGGTTCCTGATCGTAAATCCTGAGATCTAAGCGAAAGGAAATGCAGAAAGCGGTAATCAACGTTATTAACAATAGGTTTGTATTCTCGCGGAAACTGATCTGCGAACACTGTTAAGAATTGAGTTGCCATTTGATTGTCTTTCCTGCAGCTGATTGCCTTGAATTAGTGGCCTGAGCGTTGCTCCCAGGAAATCTGCCTTTGCACAGGTCCCTGGGAGTTAGCCCCATTGAACAGGGAGAGGGTTACTCTCAGGGGAACGTGAGTTGTCCATTGACTCCCCGGAATCCTTCTGTTGAGCTAGCTCCATTGTTGCTGGAATCCAACTCCCACGCTCTCTGGGGCTGCTGGGAAATTTAAGTTGCGCAACATCTTGAGGGGGGGCGCGGCAGGGGTATGAGTGTAGCCAAGGGGGCAGGGGGCAGCTGCCCCCAATCATTCTATCAACACAAATCTGAGGTTCTGCCCCCCTAACAAAAGCCTACCCCCCAACCAAAAATTCTGGCCACACCAATGGGCCAACTTGAATTAAATATTTGGGGGCCCAAGTAAGCCGCACCCCGCATAATCAATCACATTATGTGGTGCACGCACACCACTTGAATTGCAATGCCCATCAACTTGGGGAAGGAACCCTCAAATATTTTATGGGGGGCGAAGCCCCATTGGCTCCTGTGGGGAGGGGCCTAGGTTCCCCATTCCTGGCCTCGACGGCTCTGAGGAAATGAACGCATGACATTGCTCAGACCAGTCGTCCATAAAATACTTTATTGAAATAAAATCAATATCTTCATGTTAATGAAAACCGATTGTAAAAGGCGTCTGTCTGTCGAATAATTTGCGGGACCCCCAACCCCAACCCACCCCGTGTCTGAGACAGCGAAAGAAGAAAAAGAGGCCCCCTTCTGCCCAAATCCTTCTCACCCAACGCCCACCCAGCGCGAAGGCGACGTTTTCCTTACGTGTGCACAACAGGGACGGAGGCGGGGGTAGCTCAAACGCGCAGTAAATACAACGCATTCAACGGAGAATAATAGTCCACTAACCATTTTGCCACCCATCTTCCACTTTGCAGCTTCTGAAAAACAAAGTCAGTAGCGCGCCCCTCGTCTGTTTTGAGCGCCTACTCCTCTTTGCGCATCAGGCAATCCACTTGGTTTTTAAAGAAACCACGTATGCACAAGCGAGCGCCTCAACGAGGACTAGTCGATTGGCAAGGCGCACAAGCCTGCAGTTCAAGCCGTAATGGCTGGAGGTTCCAACAGGGCGCGCGTGGATGCGAGAGAGAGGATTTCGAAGGCGTCGCGGATCCAGCCTCTTAGGCCACTCACTGGGGAAGCAAGGCGCTTCGGCCGCGGCCGCCTTCGCAGTACCGTAAGTCTCCGTGTTGCAAGGCACTCCCGCCGAGAGGCCTCAGCCTGCGGCGCGCCGTTATTCCTCTTGGCTGACTTGGCAGGGGGAGCCCAAGCTTTCCGCTTGTTTCTCTGCTTCCTTCGCTCGCTCTTGCTCGGTCAGCTGCTCGCTGGTAGGAATGGAGTTTTTCTTCGGGCGGCCTTTGGGCTTCGTGGGAGATTCGAGCCCTCCGCCTTGCAGAACCTACAAAAAAGAAAAAAGGAGGGGAAAATCGGGAGAAGAAAGCAAGAAGAAGGCCCAAGGAATTTAACCAGCTAGGGAAAACTAAAAGGCTTATAAGGAACCCATCCTTTTTATTTTTATTTTTCAAAAAAAGGAAATTCAAAGTAAAAAAAGCTCCCGATTTCTAATAAGCATCGGTTCCCCAGTATTTTAACACCGACCCTGACTCTCCACCTGGCTTGCGCGATCCAGTGGGTCAACTAGGGCTGTCTGGGTTTGTTTTTTTCCTGCAGAAATCCTGCGCTTTTGACAGAATCCTGACAGGCAGAAATCCAACGGGAGAGCCTTTCTCTAGCAAGTTGTTCTCCCCGCAGAAGATAGCCTCACCTGTTGGGTTTCCACCTTGCGCAGCTGTTAAAGAAGCAAGCACCAGCTTTGTCCGAAACCAGTGGCCATCTTCAGGCAGCAAGTAAGGGTCACTCTCCTGCTGCAGGGGAGCGAGGCTAACAGAGAGGATCGCCTTGGCTGCTGGATCTGTGCACTCGCTCAGAGCACCAGTTCCTAACCAGGAAAGATCCGTGCTGGTTTGTTTTATACGAGTACTGTACAGTACTTCTGTTTACAATTGGAGCTTCTCCAGGAGTTTAGATCAGGGGTGCCTAACTTGTGGCCCTCCGCATCACATTCCTAGGCATGCCTGCTCTAAAATAAGCCCCGGGTGAAAACAGGCACAGGATTTCCGCCTAAAGGACGCTGCAAAACGCCCGCCTGTTTTTGCCAGATGATGTCTGACGGATGTTGGAGGCCACGACAAGGAAGAGACCCTCGCTCCGTAAAAGACAACCGCACTGCAATCCTGTACAGGATTCACAGGATTTCTTCCCAGTATAATTTCCGGTATGGTGGACCTGTGGCCTCCCAGAGGTCACTGGACTACAATTCCCATCATTCCTGGCCATTGGCCATGGTGACGGGGGCTGATGGGCGTTTGAGTCCTATGGCCCTGGAAGGTGTACCAGGCTGCCACTTTATTCATAATAACTACTGCGCGCAAATGCAATTGCAATGTGTGGCCAGGCTTTATTTCCCTTCGAAGCAAGACTCCTTGAAACTAACGAGAATGCCTCCTAGGAGCATAATATGAACTGGATACAGGAGGTTCATGGACTGCACTGCCAGTACTACCCTGTTTCTCCTAAAATAAGACATAGCCATAAAATAAGCCATAGCAGGATTTCTATGCATTTGCCATACCCCGAAAATAAGCCATAGTGACGTGGTACCTCCCATTAAAACAGCCTGGAGAGGCGTGGCTATGCAGCGTACCGATGCGACACGGTTAAAATAAGACATCCCCTGAAAATAAGCCATACCGTGTTTTGTTGAGCGAAAAAATATATAAGACGGTGTCTTATTTTAGGAGAAACACGGTAACTGTGTTTGCGCATATCAGCCGTGTTAGGTTGGTGCTGCTTTTCCATACTATGGTTTAAGTTCTGCAATGTCCGGGTGTTTTAACTACTTTGGGTTCCTATGGGAGGAAAGAGTGGGATTTATATTTAATTAATTGACTGATTCGATTTAATGGTGAGGTTTTTCTAAAACGCTGCGCATTGCCCTGCGCTCTTTCAGTAGGAAGGGCAGTATACAAAGTTACAAACACAATTAATAAGGATTATTATTATTATTATTATTATTATTCCTTTACACTTGACTCTCCCGCTTTTCCTTTCCTCTCGGCGTCTCCCCAAGTTGTCTAATGTTCCTTTGTAATGCTCCGTGCACACCGATGGAATAATACTAATAAATAAATCATCGTGAATGTGTGTCAGGCCCCACTTATTCCAATGAGCTTGTTTCCCACATTCCTGTTCTGGGATAACAGCAGGTCGAAGGCATCGGTGTGGACAAAGCTGCACTGATTACCATCCCGTTAGAACTCCACATTGAAATCCACGAGTAATTCATGGATCGATCAATCCCACAAATCACCAGTGTCAGGCTTTCTGCCAGCAATGGGAGGTGGGGGGACGCAGTGGAGGATCAGTTTTGAATCCTGGGTGCTTCTTTTAATTGGGGCCGATGAAGTGGGGTCGACTGGCTCTTCCCTGCCAAGAGTACGTTTTGCCCGGGGAAGCCCTGAAGGTTTGAGTCGGGTTGGAGCAATGGGCAAAGGTACAATCTTTGACCGTGCCACAGTCCAAAGAGATGGGCCCTATCGCTTTCCGTAGTGCTTGTTCCGGGCGCTGTATACTGCAGTCCGCCATATGTAGTAGGACTACAACTGGCATCATTCCTGACCATTAGCCATGCTGCCTGGAACTGATAGGAGTTGTAGTCTAAAACGTCTGGTGAATCAATGTTCCCCGCCCCTGGAAGGAGCCCCTTCTGTTTGCAGCCTTAGGAAATCAGCGGGTTGGGGGGCGTTTTACTTTTCCTACAGAGGAAAGGGTTGCAATTGACTAGCATTTCCCCTCCTTTACGGCTGGGGTGGATGCGTTCAGGTCACACCGGTACTTGGAGACAGGCAGGAGGAGGGAAAACAAACCTCTGCCCTTATATTCCTACGAGTGCCTAAAGATGCACGGTACTGGCGCCTTCTTTCTCCCTTTCCTAGGAGGTCAAGAAAAGCCATTTGGCTGGAACAGTGTGTTTTTCAGCGGTTGCCTATCTAAGTACATGGGGTGAAAGGGGAAAAAAACCGATTTAAATAGTTGAACTTCCAGAAAGCACACTTACTATTTTCTTCCATTTCATTCGCCTATTTTGGTACCAAGTTTTCACCTGTAGTTGACTCAGGCCCAGGGATTCCGCCAAATCTATCCTACAGGGAAGAGAAGAGATGGCGCACGTGGCTCGAGATCTCTATCTCCAGATCCTCCTTCCCACGCGCAAACTGCGCCGCTATCCACTCACCATCCCTTTCCCTCTACGTCCACCACCCACCCTGTTTAATAGGGTCAGGACCTCTAGTTCTGGGGAGCGCAGCATTTTCGTATATAAAGTGAGCAAATATGACGACCCTGAGAGGTTGGCTCGCTAAAGAAAATAAATAAATAAGCAATTTATCAGGTCCCTCCAGTGAGCTTCATGAATGAGTAGCTATGTTGTTCTTTTCAGAAAGAAAGGTCATATATACGTATCTAGTATTCCACACTGGAATGTATGGTGGATCACCCATGAGCAAAACCAAAATGAGCCATATTTGCAAGCTGGGGGCCTCCGTCTCTTCCTGCGCACACAATTAAATCTTGCAGTAATGTGGGAAACGACCCTAGGTGCTGTCCTGCTGAAGAAACGGCGGCCAAAGGAAGAAAGGACCCCCATCCCCATTGTGGGGAAGAAGGGTTCAGCGGGGATCGGAGGCTTGCCCAGTTGGGGTCGTTCGCGAACTTTGAGCTCTGGTGGGGACTGGGGGGGGGGGAACTGATCCTGACACCTAAGAGTCCCCGAGGAAGATTTCCTGGGCTGGCTTTCTCCGACGTGCGCTCTCCCTCTCTCTTTTGGCAGGAAGGCAAGCCGATAGGATTTCCCTCACCCTCCCCACCACCGTGTACCGTCCGGCTGTACGCTCCCTCGTGTGGTGGGGGAAGGCTGCCTCTAACTCCCACTCCCCAGGGCTCCCGTTTCCTCCCTCTCCCTGGGTGAGGGCCCACCTGTCGGGCGTGGAGAGGTATTTCTGCTTCTCGAAGCGCTTCTCCAGGCCCATCAGCTGCAGCTCGGTGAAGACTGTGCGGCTCCGACGGCCTTTCTTGGCTTTGCCTCCCGCCTCCGGAGTCCCCGGCTCCAGCTTCCCGCGGAGGTGCAACTCGAGGGGCAAGTGAGGAGGCCCCGAGCCGCCCTGGAGCCCGGAGCCCGCCGCTAGCAGCGCCGAGCTCAGGCCTGAGCAGCCCAGAGGCGCCAGCGGGAACTTGAAAACCGCCGCCTGCTCAGCCTTCAGCACCGCTGAAAAGAGACAGAGAGAGAGAGTCTCAACAGCTGGGGGGGGGTCCTCGACGGCCAGCCAAGCTCTAGCACCCTTGCCCGCCCCCCACTTCTGAGATAGCAGCGTTTGGAAGCAGGAAAGCGTCAGGACAAAGATCCCGGGGAAGAAAGCTTGCTGTCGCGCCTGGCAGATTCATATGCTCAGTACTCTCCGGCCACTCTTCAGGGAATTTTTCCTTACCCACAGACAAAAGGAGCCTTGTGGCGCCTTAAAGGGGAGCAGATGAATTGTGACTTCCCGTAGCTCGATGGCGCACAGAGGTATTGTCACAGGAAGAGCCCTGCCGGATCAGGCCCAAGGCCCAGATCAGGCCCAAGGCCCAGCAAGCATCCTGTAACAGCGAGCCCATGAGCAGGACGTGAGTGCAGCAGCAGCACTCGCCCCGCTTGGGACGCCCAGAAACTGGTATTCGGGCATAACCACTTGGATCGCTATAAATCTGCTCTCCACAAAGTTCTTTACTGCAGGGATTGCGCGGGAGCAGACTTGTGTCCTTCTAAGACCTCGATAGGTTACAACTCCCATCATGTGGCTGGCTGATTATTAATAGAGTCCTAAGACAGAGGTCAGGTCTCTCCAAGCCTCCAAGGTGGTAAAGAAGCTAAGAACCCGCTGAGATCTCGAATTGCTTGATCTATACATGTATTTCCTTCATTTGCATGGCAACCTTTCTCAAGGGAACTCTGGGTGACCTGCGTGGCAGGCAGGTCCCTCATTTCATATCCCCACCCAGGTGAGGTAGAATATTATTCACTGCCTCCAGATCACCGAGGAAGCCTCGGGGCAGAGCGGGACCTGAACTCAGAACCTTGAGGTCTAAGGTTGCGCTCCTCCTCCTCTCCCTTCAACTCAATCTGGCAGGACGAAGCTGGTTGTGAAACGGGGAGTCTCTTAGCTAGGAGGTGTCCGAGTGCCAGCCAGGAGGAGGCAGCGGGTGGAAATAGGAGCAGGTGGGGTTTATAAAAATGAACGTATTTACTTGGCAGTTAAGCCGCATTTAACTAAACTGCATTACTTCCAAGTAAACAAGGTTGGGATTAGGCTGCAGGAGCGTTGCTCCCTGCGCAGGAAATCGTGCAGCGCAATCTTTTCCTTCGAGGCTGATTTAGGATTAAGTCCAAGCGTGTCTGATTTTGGCTTAAAGGTGAATAGGGGCAGGTTGCACGATTTCTCGCGCACAGGCTAGCAATACTCCCGCAGCCCAATCCAGCCACTCGGAGGTTTACTGGATGGAGGGCGCTGGGAAGGAGAGCTGAGTAATGAGAGCGCCTCTTAAAAGGCGTCTGGATCCAAAGCGATTTGGTATCGAAAGTGGGGAGGGGGAGAGCGGGGGAGATCGATATGGAAGGATTCCTTTCCTATAAACCCCATCAGTCATCCTGCTAGTTTTCCATAACTAAACTGGTTTAAGTTTCGATCCTCAGCTGCTGTATTTATCCGAAAGCCTTTTCCAAGGAAACTAGCGCCCTGGTGACTTCAGTGGCGTTGCCATTTCAATCGTAAACAAACTAAATCGAAACTTCCATTAATTATGTCGAAGGTGGATTAGGCGCTTCCTATGCTGTAAATAGACGTCGATGACGTCAGTCGAATTTAGGTAACGTCCTATTTGGTAATACTTCGATTATGGGGCTTTCTTGCAAGTTGCGCTTGTTTGCATGTTTTTGGGATGGCACTACCACTGTAAAGTTTTCAGACAGCGGCAGAAATTGACTTATTTGAAAATGTTGCCGTTTTATCCAGCAGCTTGTGAATCTAGCATTCTGATCCCAGCGATCATATTTTATATTTTGTTTTCCCCGAGGAGCAGTAGAATATATTCTATCGTTTGGAAAGAAAAGAAAAATTGCTGCTGCTAAAATATTTACAGTATTTTTGAATCATATGAGCATCAGGAATAGTATTTTTTTAAAAAAATAAAGTAAAGTAAATAAATTACAACATTGGAAGCACAATATTAGACAAAACAAGTCCCTTTGATTTTACCGAAACTTACTTTCAAGCAATGCGTCCAGGAAACAGGTGAAAACCTTTTCTTAAAAGAATTCAAGACACTACATGCAGCCTGTATATACTGTTGCTCAAAAACTTTTTTCATGTTTGTGGAAATCTATTGTTAGTGAAGCAGTAACTCAATATTTCCCATAGAACAGGTAATAAATAGAGAATGGTATATATAGCCTACTGCTCTGATTTTTTGAAAGTATTTTGTCTAGCAGCTTATGAATGTGATTTTAGATGGAATCTAAATTTATTCCACTTTCATAGGCCGATTCTCAAGGCAATGGAAACGTAACCCGATATTTAGATTAAAGCTAGATTCTCAAAACACACTTATCTAGGAGTAAATGCTATTGAAGTCAATGGAACTTACGTCTGAGTAGACATCTGTAGGACTGAGCTGTACAGAACATACACATTAATTTGCATGCAAATACATTAATTAAAGGGCGTGTCAATCAAGCTTCTAAGACAATGCCAGCGGTGTGCATTTTTCTCCATAATGAAAAAGTGAAAATAGAATAATGAAAAGATGTAAACAACTTTTGCTAATTTGAAACAACCATTGTTTAATGCAAAACTGTCATAGCTTACACCCCCCACACAAAAAAACCACCCAAACTAAACCAAACCAGGGACAGGATCCAAACATAATTAAGCACTGAGTGGAGAGAATTCAACATATGCTAAATCTCCACCCATTGAAAGTAATGGCATTCAGTGTTCGACTCTCCCCATCCATCTATATCTGTATAGCACCTTCCTAAGCACGTTTACTCAGAAGCAGTCCCCACTGAGTTCAATGGGACTACCTTCCCTATCAAGCATGCGGAGGAGACCTGCCGCCTTCAACGATTTCCTCGCAAAACCGTGGAGGAATTTTCATCCGCTCCATCCAGGCAGGAGGTCATTTTTGTGGTACTTTTTCATTTTGCCGAGGAAACTCTAAAGGCGGCGGTACATTTGCATCCGCTTGCGAGTCACAAATTCACCCGCACTCCGCATATCTTGGGGCGGGGAGGGGAAAGGTGCTGGCAGACCTCGAGAGCCAATGCATACCGGCTACGGGGGGGGGTCAGTTAAAAATAGACTAAGATGCAAATCGCTTATAATTTCAGATTTCCCCCCCCCCCGGCAGAGTAGAAAGAGGCTCCCCAATGAGTGCCCTGTGATCAGCTCTCCTGGACCCACCGGCCCCTCTCCGCGCCCCTATGCTCTTCAGCCTGCGATCCTGAAAGGTGTCGAGTGTGGCGCTTCACTCTAAAGCGCGGGTCCGTAGTGCGCGCTCCGAGTCCTGGCGCAGAAGCGATAGAATCCGCGCGTCTCTCTTTTGGAACATCCACGACGCTTCTTTCCAAAAGGGATCCTCGGACCCACCCTACTTCGGCTTAAATCGAGGCGCGGCGGCTTTCTGCTTTGCAAAACGAACCCATTCCGCCGCCTTTGTTGGTAGTTCAGTAGGTCGAAGAAGGGCCTTGAAGGCAACCGGGTCACCACGCTGGGTGGACGAGCAGATCGAAACGTGCCGCCTGCGGCCACTGGCTTGTTAGGCGTTTACAAGCATCTAGTCCCCGCGAAGAGGCCCCAAAATAAACAGCCGACGTGGGCTCAAATACACACCGTTTACCGGGCCAGCATGTCCGACAGGGAGGGGTCTTTTGGTTTTTTTTTAGAAAGCCCATCCTGGGCCGCTTTCTCTAACGGTGGGACAATCTGCTCCTACCGAGTCGCAGAAACAGCTACGTCTAGGCAAAAAACAAAAAAACCCAACCGCAGATGACCCTCTGAGGGACGGGGGAGCTGTACCGGATCCGAATTCCACTCCTGACATAAAATGAGACCTAAATGATGATTTCCGAGGCCAGTGTTTGAAGACAGACATATTCAAATAGAAATGGGGAGGGCATGTGAATTCAGCGCGCAGGACACTTACGTAAACTTTTCTTTTTGGCAATTCCATTGCTATCTCATGACTCTGTTTTGAAGACCCGTTGGCGATCGTGTTATGCTTGTCTTGATCGTGGGCCTCGTGCGAAGTACTACCCGGCTAAGAGAAAATAGCTGGAATTATAAGGCTATGATCCTTTGCATGTAAGCCCCGCTGGGCTGATGTGCCCGGTAAATGTGCAGAGGGTTACGCTGTTAATCTGCTTTTTGTGCGCCCTCGGATCCTCGTTAACATTTTGTGGCCTATCCCTTCCCCTTCCCGGCAGTCATGTGAGATATAGATAAGATATATTATACATTTTCACATCGATCGCATGACAATTCAGGATTTTTAAAAAAGCAAAAGAGGCTCGGCCAAACGCAGTTCCATGAAAGGCCTTTGAAATCGATGGGCTTAGTCCCGCGTCAGCTCAGCGCTAGGGGAGTCCGAAAAGGGAACCGTTTTGCACTGAAGAGGGAAGGGAAAGTCTCTTTCTGAATCCTTCCGGCTTGAGAGCCTGGTCTGTGCAGGCCTCAGAGACCCACAACCCCGCCGCTCCTTCGCGCTCTCTCTTCTCCCTCCCTCTCTCTCTCTATCTCTCTCTCTCTCACACACACACACACACAGAGAGAGAGCCCCGCCAATAAACTGTAAGGTTTACGCGTCTCGCCCCACCTGGTTTCCAAGCAGATTGCAAAAGGAGAGTAAGTTTGGTTCTAGGAGGCCCAGGTGGGGAACCAGGGGCAAGAAAACCCGTCCTCGGATGAAAAGGGACCTTCTCCTACAGAGAAACATCACACACACGTTTGTCGTCGAGGCGCCATTTCAAGTTTGCCGGCACAGCAAAGAGATATCGGAAGGAGAGAGCAAGATTGCAAGGTCCAAAAGGCCCGCTCTACAAGACGGAATGGCACGGAAAGGAAACATTTTACGCATTTGGACGCGGTTACTTTAAAAACAAAACAAAACAAAGCCAAACCACTCGTAGAAACATGGGCGATTGATCTAATGCTGCTGAGGAGAGCGGGGGGTGGGCCTGAAACGGCTCTCCCTCGCAAGAAGGTCCGTTTCACTCCCCCCCCCCTTTCTTCGTAGGGGGCTCAGGGTCGCTCTCTTCCGGAGCAGTGCGCTGCCACTCGAGGACCCCATTTTTGGAGGAATCCTTACCAGTCTTTGGTGCTCTGGAGGTTGACGGCTGAGCCGCCCTTCTTCGAAAGCTTGGGGTTGGTCCGATCGAGCGTGGAGCGGAGCAAGAGCGAGGAACCCACTCCGCGCCCAAACTGGCTCCCGCTCCGCTGGTTACCCAGGAGGAAGAGGTCCTAGACCACTAGGGAGTTAGTTCGGAGCTACCGAAGGCCAATACCTTTCCGCTTCACCCCTCGCTTCCAGGCCGCGGCTCTCGAGGTGCAAGCCTCGACTCTTTCGCTCCGTGCCATTCCGCAGGATCTTGGTATCTTTATATTGCAAGACCCACCCATAACACCGGCTCTGCTATCTCCGCCAGTGGTAGATTCATCTGGACACAAGGACGGGGGGGGGGGGGCGGAGGTGTCAAAGAGAGGCCCGATTCCGTCCCAGTTTACTCAGAAGTAAGTGTCACCGAGCTCAACGGGCCTTCATAACCCAAAACGCGTGTCCCCCCCTGCACCCCACAGCCCCAAAAGCTCAGGGAACACAAGACTGTCTGCAGCCTTAAATCCATTCCCTTTCCTTTGATGCCATGCCAGTGGAAACAACCGCTTGCCCAAAGGCATCGAATTAAATGGGTTGTGGATCGGGTTGTTTCCTTCGCCTTGCTTGGACCCAGCACACACGCGCACGCCAAAACTCTGAACTTACTTATTCAAACCGATCTACATGGATCAGAATAGGAATCCTCCGAATTGTGTTATTTACGGACATGGGTGGTGGGACACGCTAACCCTCTCAAAGACAACAAACTTGCCTCTCCGTTTCTGGGACAAAGTTATTTAAGTAAAACGGAATCAGCACCACGAAGCTTATGGGAGATTACTCCCTAGTTAGTGTATCGAGGACGGCAGTCGTTATGTCTCTCTGCAGTCTTACTCGGGACGGGAGAAATCCCCACTAACGAAAGACCTTGTTGTGCCACAGGCCCGTCCATCTCTTGAGCTACAGCTCCGGCGTGCCAGCCCTTTGGCGAGCGGGTCCCCTCGATTTCCACGGAACGAAAGGCGCGCGTGTCTTTGGGGATCGCAGCCCAAGATTACCCGAGGCCCTGATCCGTGAAGCCTTAGCCATGTTCGGCGGAGATCTTCCCCCTTTGGAAGAGGTGGGACTTGCCTCGACTCCTCCATACTCGGGGGAGGTGGGTCGGAGTGCTGAACAGCGCGCTCAAGAGCGGAGTTTCACTGTCCCTCGCGCGCCACCTCCCTGCCCTGCGCCCACGACTTTAGCGTGAGGAGGCCGAGCCGGCCCCTAAGGCACCCGCCGCCCCCTCGGCCAAAGGAGAAGCAGATCGGTGGAGCTTCCAGGCGGGGAGAGTTGACCTTGAGCAGGGAAAAGGGGAAAAGCAGCGTCCAAGCAGCTCTTTGCGCGCGGACAAAAGAAGGTCCACGTCTATTTATTTCCGTTTCAGTCCCCACCTTCCCTCTCCAGGGGGGCAGCCAAGCTCTCCCTCCCCCCCCCCGCCCGACGCCCCACAAACAGCTCGATCCGGGGAGGGACAGGATTCGGTTCACCCACCTGCCCACAGACCTACCTAGGGGGCTGTGGAAGGGCCGCGCCGAGAGCAGCGCTTTCACGCCGAACTTGAGCAGCTCTCCGGCCGGGGCAGAGCCCTTGGCGTCCGGGTGGTCCGTCAGGATCTCCTCGATCATAAAACTCCTATAGCGGTGCGATCGGTGGTCGACGAAGGGGTCGGCGGGGAAATAGTGCGCGGCGGCGCCCAGCTCCAGCGGGTGCTGCATCGCTCTGCGCGGCCCCTGGGAGCCTGGTCCCTCCTCGGCCCGGCTCCGCTGCACAACCCTCAGTGCGACCTCTCCCCGGACGCCTCTCCTTCCCGGACGTGCGCAGGCCTGGCGGAGGCAGAGACCATCCTCGCGGCCTTGGGGCGCCAAGACCCTTCTTCAAATCCCCTTCGGAAGGAAGCAAGGCGGGGCGCGGCCGGTCTCCCCCGAGGGCCGCCCGCGCGTCTGCCCGCAGTCGCCGCCGAGGACCTCCCTGCGGAGTGAGGCCAGGCAGCCGAGTGCGCCGCGTCCGCTTGCTCGAAGGCGCGGCCTCCTCCGAGGAGCCCCTTCTCCTTTCTCCGCCCCAGCGCCGCTGCAGACAACAGCCTATTATAGGGCTGACGCGGGCTGGAGCGCGGAGGGGAGGGGGGAGAGAGAGAGAGATGCCCGGGATGAGGAGGGGCGGGTACCTAGGAATGGGCGCTTGATCCTGCGCCAATGCAAGCAAATTAGTCTCCACGCTGGACGGCTGGAGAAATCCAAGCCGTCTTTCCCCCCCCCCTCCCTGTCCAGCCACGAAAAAAGGCACATCTGCCCTACTTTGGGGGCCAACTCCGCCCGAAGTGGAAACGATTCTCTGTGTGTGTGTGTGTTACACACACACCCCTATTCCGAGAGCACGCTGCACCTAAGGGTGGCTCGCAGTGGTATCTTCACAGTGGCCAGGAGGAGCAAGACTGCTCCCAAGCATTTGATCCAGTACCGCAGCCAGCGCAGGGCAGCAAAGCCGGACAAGGCAGCGACGGTCCCTGTCCGACGCTCTTGCCTTTATGGAGCTAAGGCATCGGTTCTCAAAGGGGATGGCAGGAGGGGATGGCAAATGTGGAGGGAAGATTTAAAAAAAGAAAAGAAAACTGCAGAACATGGATAGATATATTTTCAGAATCAAGCACTGCTAGAAGGTGTTTCCTTTTGTTTTCCAAGGTATTTCTTCTCAATTAAAAATTCCGTGCGGCGCCAGCAAATTTTTATTCTGAAAATGTGGCCCAGAGAGAAAAGTTTGAGAACCATTGAGCTAAAGCATTTTCCAGGTTCCCACCTGAGGGCCAAAGGGTATAGGAATAAAGGAAATAAAGCATGAGTAAAGGGACCCCTGACCATTAGGTCCAGTCGCGGACGACTCTGGGGTTGCGGTGCTCATGTCGCTTTACTGGCCGAGGGAGCTGGCGTACAGCTTCTGGGTCATGTGGCCAGCATGACTAAGCTGCTTCTGGCATGTGGGAAAACCAGAGCAGCGCACGGAAACGCCGTTTACCTTCCCGCCAGAGGGGTACCTATTTATCCACTTGCACTTTGACGTGCTTTTCATAGAATCATAGAGCTGGAAGAGACCACAAGGGCCATCCAGTCCAACCCCGGGCCCTGCCAAGCAGGAAACACCATCAAAGCATTCCTGACAGATGGCTGTCAAGCTTCTGCTTAAAGACCTCCAAAGAAGGAGACTCCACCACACTCCTTGGTAGCAAATTCCACTGCCCAAACAGCTCGGACACTGCTAGGTTGGCAGGAGCAGGGTCCGAGCAATGGGAGCTCACCCTATCGCAGGATTCAAACCACCGACCTTCTGATCGACAAAGCCCTAGGCTCTGTGGTTTAACCCACAGCGCCACCCGCGTCCAAAATAAAGCATACAGTAACCCTAAAGCCAGCAAGCAGCCCTTCCTCATTCCCACTCATTATCAGACACAGCGAAAGGCGTTTGCTTTTGGCTCTTATTGCAATGTTTTCTTCTTGATTCCATATCTGGGACAATATTTGTTGGCCCGTGCTGTCCTTATGGACTGCAAAAAGATCAAACTTATCCATCCTTAAAGAAATCAGCCCTGAGTGCTCACTGGAAGGACAGATCCTGAAGTTGAGGTTCCAGTACTTTGTCCACCTCATGAGAAGAGAAGACTCCCTGGAAAAGACCCTGATGTTGGGAAAGATGGAGGGCACAAGGAGAAGGGGACGACAGAGGATGAGATGGTTGGACAGTGTTCTCGAAGCGACTTGCATGAGTTTGCCAAACTGCGGGAGGCAGTGGAGGATAGCGGTGCCTGGCGTGCTCTGGTCCATGGGGTCACGAAGAGTCGGACACAACTGAATGACTGAACAACAAGCCGTCCTTATACCGCATTTGCCTGGGCGTAAACGTCATTCAGCTTGGCGGGATTTGCCCTTCTGAAGACAACTGGCTAGGATGACACTGCAGGGGAATTGTCATCCCAATAAAAGAGATTTTAACAACAACAGCCTCAATCACAATAGCAACAAGAGCCCTTTGCCGAATCTCTGATTCTGAAAGAAACACAATGCAAGGCGTATATGTGGCTCTCGAAAATATTGGGCTCACACATAATAATTTAGGCCTTTTTTCTTTCTGTAAATAGGAATTATAGGACTTCAATACGTGCTGCTGGAAGAGTGATCAACTTAATGCAGATCACATGTACCGAATGTATTAAAGTTCACTTGCCCGCAATGCAAGCAATCCATTTTCTGTATTCCTTAGCATAGGCCGCTTGAGAGACTGCCAGTCCAATTTTATGCGTGCCTATCCTAGAAGCAAAAGCAGCATCTGATTAAGTGGACTGCTCGTGCCCTCGGAAATGGATGCTACGTGACTCTTTGCTTTTTCGCTGCTGCAGCAGCAACAAACTGACACAGCTAACCCTCTGGAAATCGTTACTCGGGTGAAGACAGTGTGAAGCTGCAGTCTTCAGAGCGACTTGCCTCGGAGCAGAGGGGCTATTGCTAAACTGCAGTCCTAGGCTCACTTGTCCGGGAGTAAGTTCCAGTTCTCTCAGTGGGGGGTTGACTTCTCAGTAGACGCTAGAAGTCTGCACGGTCGAGTGTTGCAAAAAAGCAAAACTGAGTAGGCCCCCCAAAATTAAATGTGTCCAAAGGCCGTAGCTCAGTAGAAAAGCCTATTCAAGCCCGGCAGGGAATAGTCGTTGTCTATAACCCTGGAGAGCCGCTGCCAGTCAGTACAGACGATATTAAATTCCATGGACCAAAGATCTGACTCAGTAGAAGACAGTTTCCTGGGTTTGCCGGGAGAATTCCGCAGTTGAGGCCAACCAAGCCGCTCTCCCGTTGCAGGCAATGGCGGAGTCATCCGCCCTTGGAAGAAATCCCAAAGCCTAGGAATTCATTCGGCCTTACTTCGGAGTAATCCGAGCACGATGAGCCAGTGCTTCATTTAGACGAGGCGTGCCAAATAAGAATATCACGTTCATATCTATAAAATACTTGACCGTGGCCTATATCTTTACTGTTGCTTCATTGGAACGACCTTTAGTCAACTGCGCAATTAAGAGAGTTTACCAAGAGTCTGCAGACGTTTTCTACATACAGACGTGGAAAAAACGAAGTGACCCCTTCTGTGGCTTGGGCTTCCAACATGATTTGAAGCCGGCACCGAAAACCGTCGAGAGCCCCTGGACCTTGTGAACGTATGGGGAACTGCAGCTGGCCGGATATATATGTGAACTCCTATGAATCCGGTTCGACGGCGTCCAGTTTAATAGGCGGCTATATCCCTCCAAAATAAGCACGAAGTCTAATAGTTTTGCAAAAGAAAATGGGATACTTAAGGCATTGCCCAGCAACAACTGACTGATTTAAAGTCCTAGCCATTTTAACAGGGGGATTTCAGCGAGTGCTCAAGGCGGCCATGCTTACTTGGGATACCGCCCTGCTGACCTGTCAGTGGGACTTACAGTACTTCTAAATCTCTCCAGCAATACTTCAAAAAAGTGTTTAATGTTGGTTGGGTGGCGGCCATGTCCTTATTTCGCAAGTGGAGTAGGACTTTACTGGGGGGGGGGTTGCCTTCCCTATTTTCGGGGAGGCGGGTAGTTTTGTTTGTGGCTGTTGTGCGTAGTGAAACTTACAAATTCAATAAATAATAACAATACTAGCGAAAATGAACCAGGACGTATCTGATTCCTCATTGGTGCTGAATGGCACCAAGCTGTCCAAGCAGTGGTGTGGCCTCTGTTTGATTGACAAGGGCTCTCGTGGGCGCCTCCCCTTGAACTTGGGAAAGAAAGGATGTTCAGTTTTGTATTCCTACCTCATTCAAGTTATGGGAAACCATCATTCGAGGGACCTGGGGGCTGCTCATACAGGTGTGCTCCTTATCTGGTGTCAAGGACACAAGGACCTGCCTTCTTACAGAGGTTTCGTTTCGTTCACACAACCAAGAGGTTTATGGATTTAGTCAATCTAGCCCACTGTTCTCTACACTGTCTGGCAGCGGCCGGCCAGGGTCTCTGCTAACACGGAGATGCTTGGAGTCGAACCTATGACCTGAGCCAGGGCCCCTCTGAAGGGGCCGTCGCAGATGCAGCACCGCAGACAGACCTTCCACAGGGCAGTCAGATGCAGTTTCCTTCCTCGTCGCCATCAGTTCACACGCTGCCTTCGCCAAACCATTAGTCCATCTCATGCAGCACTGCCTACATCAAGGGTAACCAACGCGGTGCTCTCCAGATGTGATCTCCACTTCCCATCAACCCCTGGGTCAGCATTGCCAATGTTCAGGGATGATGGAAGCTGGCAGAGGAAGGACATAACTTTCGCGGCCTTAAGCATGAAAGACAACGACGCTCAGTAATTTGGGTGGTGGGTGTGTGCTCACCGGCGTTAGGCCTGATGGAGAAGAGGGAAAGGTGGTGGATATAGGGAAACATTGTGGATACATATATATATGTTACGATTTCCTCTCACTGGCACTGCAGCTCCGTCCCAGGTTACTAACTATAGCCTACTCATATGTAGATCGCATTTGAAGGGACTTCTGACTCTCCTCTATCTAGGCTTGCAGATATTATCTTATGCGTATCTACTGAGCGGTAAGGCCCACGGAGTTCAATGGGTCTTGACGTCCGGAAAGTGTGCATAAGACTGCAGTTTTGCACCCAAGGCTTCTTGGAACCGCCACTCGTGAGCTACAACGCTCCTAAGGCAGCGTTTTCTGGCTTGGTCCAATAACTCGAATGCGACTACTTCGGAGTAAAGGGGTCATGGATGGCAGCCAGGTCTAGAAGTCCATAGCAGTACAATGAACATAGCGAAGATTTGGGCTGGATCCAGACGACCGTTTTACCTGGTGATGATATATGGTCGTCTGGATTCACCCTGAACTTCAGAAGGGTTGGGGAGTCAGATGTGGACTACGAATATGCCTGTTGTAGGAATGGATATAGCTACATAATAGATCCTCTCCTGGTGCCTAAACCAATTCCTACACCTGTAACATCGGCTTCTCAGGATTCCTGCACCTCCAAGTCGGCTGCGATGAGGACCTGCCCGACTCATCGGACAACAAAGGAGGCTCCTTGCTTCCGAACTGTCGTTTTATGTCACGCGCAAACGCAATCGACCTCTCGAATCATACAATTAAGGAATCGATTACGATTTCTTGAATAGGAGGATGTCAGCATTATGCACATCCCCCCACCCCCACGCAGTGAGATGTAGCGGGTGTACAAAGCAAACGCAGCGTGGATAGGAAGCACAGGGGAGAGAAAACCGAATTAAAGAAGGCTCAGAGGCTTCCCAGTGGAGTCGTAAGGTCTGGGGACCGACGCAAGTCCGCCTCAAAATGTTCCACACAACACAAGCAGAGGGTAACACACTCTTGACTTGGAAACACCTTAGGATAGGGAACCCAACGCTTTTCCCAGCGCAAAGAAGCCACAGTTCCCACAGGGCGGACCATGAGAGGAGGCAGTCCCCATTGGCACCAAGAGTTCACCGGCGAGGGGGACGAACATCAGTTTCAACAGAGTTTCAATCGGTTCTGTTGGCCTGGATACCTCGGCTCGCCCGGTGTTAACCAAGGTAACCAAGGTGTTAACCAAGGTATGTAACCTATGTAGAAAGACAGAATGTGGTTGGGCAGATATTTGGAGCAAGGTGCATGCAGACATGAATTGCGATTAGAATTACACTAGATTCCACTTTTTTTGGGGGGGGGGCAACTCTTCCGCTATCGACTAGTGTGTGAACCAAACTGGGGGAGGGGGGAAGGCATAACTGACGTTTCCCTATGGCAGGACTGAGACCCACATTCGCTTTGGAGGGAGGGAGGGAAAGATAGAGAAAGATAGAGATAGAGAGATAGAGCGATAGAGAGAGAGATTCTTTCAAACATCCTTCATTTCCATCTATTTATCTGACTTCATGTTTATCTTGGGCATTAGCCATGTCCTCTAGGCGCTTCGCAGATTAAAATCAATAACATGTAAATACAATGAACCATCAACTCAAACAATCCAGGCAGAAGCAGCATTTGGAACCAGTTTCGTTTCGTAATCAAAATAAGCCGGTGAGAAACTTCGCTTTGCTTTACGCGCATTAAAAAAAACAAGCCACCTTCCGAGAATATCCACCGCGGGACAGGATATAAAGAATCTCGGATTTATTGGAATTCCTGGAGATATTTCCTCCCTCCAGAGTCACAAACCACAGCCAGGGAACTTTGGGGACTAGGTAGAAGCGACTGCAGATTCGCCACAGATTTCCTCTGGAAGTCGTGGCCAGGCCACCTCCCGGTACATCCAACAATGTCTAGACCAGGATTTGAGCGGGAAAAGTGTTTTGTGGGGCGCGTGGGCAGGAAGACCAGAATTCTGCGTGCAGTGGGTGAAACCCTTAAATGATCCCGCTGTGACAGCAAGCTGCTGGGTTGCATTTTTTAAAGCGATGTGGTGACCCACTTTGTAAAGAGTCAAAGGAGGCTGGCAGCTCCCGTCTCGCGCAATAAATTGCGGAACTGCCTTTCGTTTATCAAAAGCCAACTCGTTCCAGGTCGCCAAAGAGACCGGGCTTGCTTAGTTAGTAGCGCCCGAGTTGTTGTTGTTCAGTCGTTCAGTCGTGTCCGACTCTTCGTGACCCCATGGACCAGAGTACGCCAGGCACGCCTATCCTTCACTGCCTCTCGCAGTTTGGCCAAACTCATGTTAGTAGCTTCAAGAACACTGTCCAACCATCTCATCCTCTGTCGTCCCCTTCTCCTTGTGCCCTCCATCTTTCCCAACATCAGGGTCTTTTCTAGGGATTCTTCTCTTCTCATGAGGTGGCCAAAGTACTGGAGCCTCAACTTCAGGATCTGTCCTTCTAGTGAGTACTCAGGGCTGATTTCTTTGAGAATGGATAGAGAAAGATAGAGATAGAGAGATAGAGCGATAGAGTAGTATGTGATTAACCTCGAAACCAGTCGAGGGAGAAATCCACCGGTTTCAGTTTCCTAACCGAGTCTACTTTCCATTAGCGGCGAGAGATTCTCATGCATATACAGTCTAGCAACCCGATCCTAAGCGCATTTCCCTTGGAAACAGGGTCCACGGAAATCCCTGGCGCTTACTTCTTAGTAAACTGCACACTTTAGGAAGTGCAACTGAGCTTCGCCTTGAGATCTGCTGATCTGGGCAGGTTCATTGAAATTAACATAACTCACTCTGGAGGATGTGAGTTGGGGATCGATATTGTCAGAATGTCAAAGTTTAGTCTCGTCTTCAGTAGGAAGTAAGTCTCGCTAAACCTGGACTTACTCTTAACTCATCGCTCTTCATGGCCTCCTGAACTTCTGATCAAATATCTGAGCACCCTGACGATCAATGAATGGACTTAGAAGTTAAACGCCATTGGTTGTCATGGAAGTTACTTCCGAGCTAGAGTGCTAAATATCACATCAACAGGGGAATAGCAAACAACGCCGTCAACTCCCAGGAAATTCTGGTCTTCTTCCCTTCCCTTCCTTTTTTCTTTCTTTCTTTCTTTTTTTGTTCATCTGAAATGAGATGCAAACACACACAGATAAATGATATTATTATTATTATTATTATTATTATTATTATTATTATTATTATTATTATTATTATTACAAAACCACAAATTTTGTTTTGTTTTGTTTGTTTGTTTGTTGAGGACAAGTTTAGGATTCACTCTCAGGGGCTGTGCTGTGTGAGCACCTGATAAGGATAATTAACCACAATCTGATAACACAAAAAGATTGTCCAAAGAACAATCGTGCGCTCATGGAGGACTATTGTTGTCTTTCAATCCCAGCCTTCTCCTGCCTCCTTCTCCAGCTGTCAGTCAGTGTAGACAAGTACTGAGCTAAATGGACCATATGACTCGGCTTAAGGCAGCTTCCTATGTTCTCGTTGAAAATCAACCGGGGAAATGTTAGGTTTTCTTTGGGAAGAGGAATGGAGGTCCATAAATCAGGAATAAACCAACAAGTAAGGGCGCCAATGGGGCCGAAGAGCCTTACAAACTGACCGTGGCGTTCCGTTATGCGCAGGCTTTTCTGGGCGAGGGTAAAGCGGGGCTTACTTCAAGGCGAGCATCCATAGCCGTCTGCCTTGCGGCTTCGGGGGTCGAGAGTGACCTCTTGCGCTGCACAGAAGTCCAAGCCAGTCATCTCATAGATTTGGAAGAGACCCTGCATATCCCATCTAGTCCAACCAACTGTTTTGTGGGTCTATGGGCCGTAATAAAGATATTTGATTTGATCTAGTCCAACCCCCAGCAATGTAGAAATATATGCAGCTGGCCCATACAGGGATCGAACCTGCGACCTTGGCATTTATCAGCACCACACTCTACTCAACTGAGCTACCTCAAGAAGCAGCCCAGATGTCAGCGTTGACAGATCTACTTCTCTGTGTGTGTGTTTTCAAAACTAAAAACCAAAGATTTAACAACCAGAGCCAGGTGGGGAAAATACATACATTATATAATTAAAGAAGGGGGTCCCTTTGAGCATATTCTAATCCAGTGGAATCTCAGGCTCCAAGGCAAATGTGGCCCTCCAAGGTTCCCTATCTGGCCCTCAGGCCCTCTCCCTACAACACACCTCCCACCCCACAGGTAATGCCTCTCATTGGCTCTCCTTCGCATCTCCCTTGAATGTTTTTGCGTGTTTGAAAATTGTGTTTGAATTCTGAGAATACCTCTTCTTTGCCTGGCTGTCGGACAGAGGAGGCGGTGAGAGTGCTGGTGGAAACCAACCTCCACTAGGAAAATATACATTTAATGTTCTTTGTTCTTCCTGCTTTCGCCTTCGGCCCCGCCCACCACGGGCATGTGGCCCCCGGAAAGTGCACAGAAGGGAATGCGGCCCTGGGACTGAGAAAGGTCCTTCCGCTCTGCTCTCTTTCCAAGAATTCGCCTACAGGACCGGAACTAAACCGAGTTCACAGCCCTTTCCCCACAGCATTAACTTCATTCACTCAAGCAGCCTCATTTAAGCTGGGAAAGTTGTTTTATGGTCCTGAACTGGGAGTCAGAAGCCCGCCTCGTTCGACCCAGAGATCTACTAGTAGGCCCCGATCCACCTTCTCTCCACCCTTGTAGAGTGCTCTTTGGGAGACACACAGACACCCTGGAGGTGAAAGGGAGGGGGAAGCGTGTAAGAAACGGAAGCCTTGAAGAAGGAGTAAGAGGAGTTTGGCGACGCTCTTTGCACTTGGAAAAAGGAGATGGGTGAATTGACCTAACTCCGTGTGCTTAAAACTAGCCTTGGGCACGTTTTACTGGAAATCAGAGGGAATATAGAAACCCCTTGAGAATTCCAATGCGTAGCAATGTTGACTCTGTTCAAGTAATCTGTGTTTTGCATTGTTATTCACTATTATTATTTAATCGGCCCCTCTTCCACGCAAGCCGCTTTGCTTTTTATTTTTTTTAAGGAGAAAGCGTCGTATAGCGCAAACCTGTACATGCCTACCCAGAAATAAGTCTCGCTGACTGCTGCAGGAATGGGGTAAGATGAGTTTTAAAACAACAACTTAAGTTAAAAATAAAATAAAGAGTGAAGACCAAGTCTCTTGGGACACATTGAGACTTACTTCGGTATAAACGCCAGTGTGGTGTAGTGGTTAAGAGCGGTAGACTCGTTATCTGGGGAACCGGGTTCGCGTCTCCACTCCTCCACATGCAGCTGCTGGGTGACCTTGGGCTAGTCACACTTCTCTGAAGTCTCTCAGCCCCACTCACCTCACAGAGTGTTTGTTGTGGGGGAGGAAGGGAAAGGAGAATGTTAGCCGCTTTGAGACTCCTTCGGGTAGTGAAAAGCGGGATATCAAATCCAAACTCTTCTTCTTCTTCTATAAACGTGCGTAGGATCCCGCTGCATGTTTGCTTAGGATCTCAACTATTTCCTGCAGCCCAATCCTACCCATGTTTTCCCCAGATGTCATTCCCCTGTCCTACTCTCAAGTCAATTTCAGCAGCCTTTCAGCTCCGGAGCCTTTCAACACAGGGCGATTATTTCATCTCCTTCACGAACATCTAATTGCATTTTCTCCTTATCGTTCTTCTTCTTTTTTGCACTTGTATTGCTGCTGTTGCGTTAGAAAAAAAGAAAATAAGAAGTATGTTTCTGAAAATAAAATAAAAGACAAATCATTTGGAGGTCTAAACTAACCCATACTCTGTTGAACTCAGAGGAACTTGCATCCGAGTAAAAGTGCATAGGATCTGGGTGCGCATTTTTTCACGCACGCATAATCCAGTGTGCAGACCGATCCGGAGGCATGCCTACCTAGTCAGAGTCAAGACCTACTGCCTTTATTGCTTTACAGTATTGATTTTCGAGGGGCTTCATTTTGAGCACGCATATTTAGGATTGGGCCTCCTGGAAACTAACGCAGTCAAGTTTTTCAGGGCATTCCTTTGGATAGAAACTCGTATCCAGCGAATATCTCTAGGAACAGGGAGGTGGAATCTGCTACCATCGATCCTCCCAGACAAAACCGGTTTGATTCCTCTTGGCCGGCTGAAGTGCAAGCGCAACGTGCCCCAAAGCCGGTGATCAATAATAGAAGGCTAATTGAAATGACACACCCGAAACTTCCCTCCGCCCACGCGTCACTTTCTATCCTGCGTAGCTCCGCTTCCTTCCAGTCCAGGGGAGACACTTCTGTGCCCTCCGTGGCTGTAGGAGTTCAGGTCAGAAAAGGCAAAAGTTAATCGGGAGACGTTTAATCTCCTTAAGGGTGAAAACCAGACATCTTTAACAGATTTATTCCTTTCGAGAAAATACTTCCTTCCCGCTTCTCCGCTGTTTTTCTTTGCTCCTCAAACCCAATGCCCTCAAACCCAATGCTAGAATAAAACTCGACATGTTTTTTTTGTTGTTTTTTAAAGAAAAACAGAGAGCCTATTTCCATTTTCGGCACCCATGCAGTTTCGAGCCCCTTTTAGGCAGGATTCTAATGCAAAGCAAAACCAGGCATTATCTAAGGCTGAAGTCCTGTGCGCACTCACTGTGCAGCGCGAGTTCTTCAGAGTAAACGCGCACAGGTTGGCGTTGCACGGTGCCTGCAAAGTCCTCTCTCCTGGGGCTGTGCGTATGTAAATGAATTCCTAGCAGAAAATGGACCCCGCTTCTCTCTCTTTATTATATGTCACTTTTCTAACCTTTTTACTAAGAATTCAAAAGTAACCATCTGAGCCTCGCCCCTTTTGCTGCCTTTGCTGAATTTTGGAACCGAAACGTGGACTAGTATTTTTCTCCTTCCCCATTATCTGGATCTGTCCATTTCTTGCCAAGGAAGCGTGCATGGTTTTCTCATCAGAAATCGCTCCACATCCTGCGATTTATCTGAAAAAAGCACAAAGCGCACGGCGAGAGCTGGAGCGCTGTCAAGTGGAGCCAACCTAGCGCGCCGCTTTTCACTCCAGCAAAGAAACTCGAATTCCCGAGAGAGAGAGCGCGCTCAGGATCCGACCCTCCAGCCTTTGCAGAGAAGAGTGAGTTCAGCCCACTGGCAGTCCCTTGACATCTTCGTCGATTTCACCCCATCTGCTGTTGGAGAGGCGGGATCTGCTTTTCCGGGCTCACTTCTGCTGCTCCTTAACAGCCACAAAATCCGCCCGAACAATTGCGTGATTACTTTTTACACACTCCCTCTTTTTCTCCTTCTTCTCCCAGAGGGCTGTTGTGCTGGGGACGCCTCCTCTGGATGACACACCCGTCTTTGGACTGGCCCCCAAACTGCTCCCCAACGACGCCCCGTGCGCCTGATGAAAATGGCCCATTTGGAACAAAAGGGAGCAATTTGCAGCCTTCCTGAAAATCCTTTGCAGATGCGAGGCAGGAGGAGCGCGCGCTGGAGAAGTCGGGCGCTGTTCCGGCGGAGGAGGAGGAGGTGGTGATGATCACGGGGGCGGCCAGCAGTCCCACTTCCTGGCAAGGGAGTCCTGGCTCCATGGAAACCAGGGGAAATTGGTTCCGAGTAATGCGTGCAGGATTGCGGGTACGGGTCTGGGGCGGAGGCTCGACGGAGTCCAGAGGGGGAGGAATTGCCCGACGAGATCTGGCCTCTAAGGAGAGGAATCTGCCCGAACTCGCTTCAGTTCCAGCGAACGTGATTGCGCCGGATTACAGTCGGGGAAAGACAGAGCAAGTGAGAAATGCGGGGAGGGGGGGAGATGTTGTCCTCACCTTTCCCACGAAGACACCTCGCCGCCGCTCCTGGTGCATTTGAGCGAGGCGGAACCGGCCAGAATTAAGCCATTTCTAAGCCCTGCTTTACACGTGGTTAACCATACACGGTATTTAATTAGCTCAGGTCGAAAACGATGAGATTTTTTTAAAGTGCCGGACTTTGGCTAGATCGTTGCCATTTTGTTACAGAAAAAGATTGTAGCTCCTACCTAGCGCCCAGTTCCTTTCCCCGTTGCTTATTCCGAGCTGCGCTTGCACCATTTACCGACAGAGAACTATCACACCACGCATCTGCATTCTTGATATTTTTATCTCTCCGATTATATCTAGTGTGTCCCCTTTAAAAAAACAAAAAACGGGCACCGTGCTTCTTGCTGCTTTACATTTCACAGACCTTAATAGAACTGGTTCCGTGGAAGATGAGGCGGGTCAGTTCTCGGCACGTCTAGGAACTTGATGCAACGATTCACAAGATCGTAATGTCGCGACAATTGACATAAACATTAGGCAGAGTTAATGGGCAAGGGGCCCTGCAGAAGAATGATCTGCCTCTCTTATCCCCAGCTACACCAGTGCTTAAAAAGGCCGATGAACCATAGTGTAGAAAAATAGCAACGCATAATATTTATTTTATTTTATTTTATTTTATTTTATTTTATTTTATTTTATTTTATTTTATTTTATTTTATTTTATTTTATTTTATTTCCACATTTGAAGGGTTGAAGGTGCTCCATTCTTAGTTACTGCATACGCACTGAGAAGGAGTCTCTGCAGATTTCAGTGGGGACCTCACCGCAAACTGCAGCGCGTGCTTAAGACCCAGAAAGCAAGACCCGTTTTTCCCTCTCACGCGCCCGCCCGCGCTCCTTTACCTTTACTGCCCGCCTGTTCTGGCAGTGCTAACAGGGCGGATCTGTGCTCATATTCTTTCAGGGCAACCTTGTAAATGGATGGGTGGTTCTTAAAACTGCGTACGTCAGCGTAACTAGAAAACTCAGACGTGTGCCTTACTCCGTATTCACTAAATCCGAATTAAGAGGATCCGAATTGAGTGATCACGTGAGCTAGCAGTCTAGAAGGCCACTAGGTCGCTAGCTGAACCCTTCCGCCACCTATCTCATACACACATAACCCCCCCCCCCGCGCCCCGTCCCTTCCTGCAACCTAGAGATTTCCAGAGAAGAAAGAAATCAAGTCAGGAATCGTCGACGTGCTCCGTAAACTGGACGTCGCTCGATTAAAAGCTGACATCAACTGGTTGCGGGAGAAGGGACCCCGAAGTGGGAAAGAGTTGAAAATCAAAGAATGTTTCCATTAACTTCTCAATTTTCCCTGCACAGAACAAATGGCCATCTCCTGGGCCCCGGGAAGGAGGCGGCGAAAGTTGCAGCCTGGACCATCTTTGCTTTGTAACCGGCCCTTCAGGGAGGAAACGGAGGGGTTGTCGAACAGGGGGTAAAAGATGGATAAGCGGTTTGAATCTGCAACAGCAGCAACAACGACAGCATTGTAGTTTTTCCACCTCCTTTTTAATTTAAAGGATAAGGGAGCAGGCTTGGCACCCCTGATCTTAACAGAAGGGAGATAAGTGCCGCTGAACTCTCATCTAGGCAAACTTCTGCGAGTCTGACCGTCAAAGCGCCCATTGGACTTTTATCCATGGGCCTCAATCCACAGTTAGCTGATACAAAGCTGAAAGAGCCTTTATTTATTTGCTTATTTGCTTATTTATTATTCTTACATCTCTACCCCACCTTTGTGCCTTGTCCTCCCCACTCCATTTCATCCTTACAACAACAACCTTGTGAGGTAGGACAGGCTGAGAAACTGCGATTGGCCCCAGGTCATCCAGTGAGCTTCATGGCCTAGTGGGGGCTAGAACCCTGAATCCAATGATATGTGGTGGTCTTGTAGTAAGGTTAAAGCTTACTGGGAAATGACATATAATGAATTGAAAAAGATGTTTAAAATAACATTTGTAAAAAAAACAAAAACTCACAACACCCCAGAAGCTTTCCTTTTGGGAATTATAGTGGCAGAACTACCCAGACTGTATAGAAATTCATTCATGTATGCGACTGACTACAGAGGCAAGAATGTTATTTGCCCAAAAGTTCTGATGAAAGAAGAATGGATACAAAAACTTATGGAATACGCAGAAATGGCAAAACTTACCGGAAAAATAAGAAATCAATGAACTTTTTATAAAATAATGGAAATGATTTATTGAATATTTACAAACAGATAAGAACATTATTGTACTGTAATAGCCTGCAGTTTTATAGGAGTATACATTTAAAGTAGATGAGTAAATGATTATATTAACTTGGAATATGCAGAAAATATTTTAAAAAATAAATTTAAGGAAGCGCAGAAAGAGGGGGAAGGAAGTCGAGTTCCGAAATGTTAAAATGATTGTAAAATTATTGAAATGTATAAAATTGAATATCATAAAAAAAATTTTAAAGAGCCCTGAATCCAATGATGAATCCATTGAATCCAGTGAGTCTGTGAGTGGGCCCTTGGGAAAGGGACCTATCTATTTCAGTAGGCAAAGCATCTGCTCTGCATGTGAAGGGTACCAGGTTCAATCTCTGGCATCTCCAGCTAGGGAGGGAGAGATTCCTGCCTGAAATTCTGGAGAGCAGCTGCCTGTCAGAGTAGGCAATAGTGAGCTAGGTGCACCCATGGGCAGCTTCCTATGGTCCTAAACACACTTCCTAGGGAGTGGATCTCTGTGGAACTTGCCAGTCGGAAAGAGCAACATACAAAACTTAGGTCCCATCCCCTGTCCCCGTCCCCGCATTGAGACTTTTATACATAGTATCAACTACGCTGAGGCTGGGATATTACAGCTAAAAGAAGATCTGTATAATTGGGTGAACAGTGGAAGTAAATTGCAAACACTTGATTACATGCCTATGCTCTTCATCAGTCAAGAATAATCACCAGCCTGCTAGTTTCATACCAGCAACAATTTTAATTTTCCCTTTGCCCTGTCTAACCTCATGCCCACACCACCTCCTATGTTCTGCTGCTAATGGACTGCCAGCCAAGAGTTCTAGATATTCCACCCAAACTGGCTCCAGCCCCCAACCTCAGTCATTCAAAACTGTCATTCAAAACTGTGGTTTTAACCACACTTCAGCCACTCTTGTCATATTTTGTGACACACACACACACACACTCACTTCACATTCCAGGAAGCCTATGTAAGAGAGGGGGCTTCCCTTTTTTCCTCTCAGTGTTGATTGGGCTGGGAGATTCCTCAGGCATATCATCTTAACTGTAGAATTCCAGATGTGTTCATCATTAGTCATCCTCAACCAGGAAGCTTGCCTGTCTTAATATCTCACCAAACCCAGGGATTTCCCACCAAAATGATTCCACAGCCACATACCCTGTCTTCTTTTAAAGCCATTTGGACTATATGAGCATGATACCAACTAGGACAAGATAGGCCAGTGTGTGCATGCAGAGAGATCATGGCACCTCTCCCTGCTCCCCAGCCCCAAGCATTGTTTATTTGATCACCCCGTTCAATAGGAAAGAGATGATTTGTGAGCTGCAGTGCCACCTTCTCTCTCTCTTCCTAGACAACCTGCCCCATATGCTGGCAACCTAGCAGTTTGAAGTGCAAGTAGATAAATAGGTACTGTTGTGGTGGGAAGGTAAACGGCGTTTCCAGGCGCTTTGACTTCCATCACAGTGTTCTGTTGCACCAGAAGCGGTTTATTCGTGCTATATGACCCGGAAAGCTGTCTGCGGACAAACACTGGCTCCATCTGCCTGAAAGTGAGATGAGCGCCGCACCTCATAGTTGCTTTTGACTGGACTTAGCCATCTGAGGCCCTTTAACTATATGCTGACAACAACCTGGGTGAAACTGTTTCTGCCCAAATTCCTTCGTTTTTGCCATGATAGCTCATTAGTCTTGTGGTATCCCCAGAAAGACTAAATAATAATATTTCTGGCAATCAGAACTTCCTCTGAGTTTGGGTTTAAATGTGTAACCCAGGGCCCCTTACGCAATTCTTGTGGGTGCCCCTAGGGTCTCCTTCCCTTGCTGAAATTAGGCTTGAAAGGAGCATTTGAGTGCCCCCAGTAGACCAGGTAGCCAACATAACTTCCCACGACAGTTTGCAAATGCATCCATGGGCCCCACAGCTTGGCAACTTCTGGTGTCACTTGTTTGTGGTTCCTGGACTGAGTCAGCTTTGCAGCATGTGGAATGAGTAGGAGGAGACTGAGCAAGTGCAGAAAACATTTTCTTCCCCAGGAGAAACCACAGCCACCCTTCCCATTGTGAGCATAGGGGAAAGGGCAAGACCAGAGGTCCCCAAACTAAGGTCTGCAGGTAGGATAAGGCCAGAGGGACTCATTTATCCGCCCCACAGCAACCCCCCCCCCCACCCGCTGCTGCCACCCACTCTTGGCACAGCTGCCCACTTCTGGGTCGGAGAGCACCAGAAATAGCTTGTGCGCATGTGCAAGCGTTATTTCCGGTGCACATCTAGATCGGAGGAAGCCCGTGCACATGCGCACAAGCTATTTCTGGTGCTCCTCCGACCCGGAAGTGTACCAGAAATAGTATGTGTGCAAGCGTATGGGCGCGCTCCCCCCCCTGCCCGCTGTGCAATCAGCGGTGGAGACACCTGCCTGAGGGGCGATAAGTTTGCTGACCACTGGGCAAGACCCTCTAGGATCAGAGAGCCTGACTTCCAGGGATGGCACCTCTCTTTTTGGAGAAGCAGAGCATAGCCCCGAACTCTCCTGTCATCCAGGAAGCTTCTGCAGAGCTGAACATGCCACATTTAATATTATGACCAGCTGCAGCACTACTAGGCAATATTAGGAAGCCATCCAAGAAGATTCCTTAAGAGAAGATAGTTTTGCTGCTGCAGCAGCTGAAAGGGATTTTCCCATCTCAGCACTGTGTGTGGCTTTTCTTCTTCTGCCTGTCAGGATCAGAAATAAGAAGTGTGAGAAAGAGAGGACCCTGTCAGCAAAGTGGCATGGGTGGGTGGAGGAACTTGGAGCCTAAAGCTCCTGGAGACCCAGACAGCCAGAGCTTCTAGCACGGAATGGCTAGAAGGTGCAGGCAGGAAGTAAAGGAGAAACAGAAACAACAGGGCCAGCCAAGGACATTTTGCTGTCTGAGGGGGAAGGAGAAGATGGTGCCCCCCTTCCACATACAGATGCTGATTGGAACATAGGAAGTTGGCCCATTGGCCCATGGAACTCAGCACTGTCATTATCTTAGATTCATAGAATTGTAGAGTTTGTTCCATGTCTTTATAAATGACTTGGAAGAAGGAATTGAGGGGATGCTCGTCAGATTTGCAGATGACACCAAACTGGGAGGAGTAGCTAATGCCACAGAAGACAGAATCAGAATTCAAAATGACCTGAACAGATTGGAGAACCGGGTGCAAGCTAACAGAATGAATTCCTATAGGGGCAAATGCAACGTTCTGCACTTAGGTAGGAAGAATCAGATGCACAAATATAGGATGGGGGACACCTGGCTTACTAGCAGTACATGTGAAAAAGATTTAGGGGTCTTGGTGGGCCACAAGCTTAACGTGAGTTAACAATGTGATGCAGCAGTTTTTTTAAAAAAAACCAACAACAACAACTAATGCTATTATAGGCTGCAGCAAGAGAAGTAGTGTCCAGATCAAGGGAAGTAATAGTACCACTCTATTCTGTCTTAGACCACACTTGGAATACTGTGTCCAATTCTGGGCACCACAATTTAAGAAGCATGCTGACAAGTTGGAACGTGTGCAGAGGAGGGCAACCAAGATGATCAAGGGTCTGGAAACTAAGCCTTATGAGGAGCGCTTGAAGGAGCTGGGTTACCTGGGTAAGTTTAGCCTGGAAAAGAGGAAACTGACAGGAGATATGATAGCCATCTTCAAATATCTCAAGCGCTGTCACATGGAGGAGGGAGCACGCTTGTTTTCTCCTGCTCTGGAGGGTAGGATTCGAACCAGAGGCTTCAAGTTACAAGAAAGGAGATTCTGACCAAACATTTGGAAAAACTTTCTGACAGTAAGAGCTGTTCAGCAGTGGAACAGACTCCCACGAGACGTGGTGGACTCTCCTTCCGTGATGGTTTTTAAGCAGAGGTTGGATGGCCACCTGTCATGAATGCTTTAGCTGAGATTCCTGCATTGCAGGGGGTTGGACTAGATGACCATTGAGGTCCCATCCAACTCTATGAAAGGAACCTGAGGATCATCTAGTCCAACTTCCTGAAATGGAGGAATGTGCAGCTGTCCCATATGAGGATGGAACCTGCAACCTTGGCATTATCAGCACCATGCTCTAACCAGCTAAGCTATTGGAGTTACTACACTACACTAAATATGAAAATACTGTATATGTAACTGGATTGGAGCCAATGTTAGTCTTACCCAGAGCAGACTCATTGAAAATGATGGAGGTGACTAACATAGACCCATTAATTTCAATGGGTCTACTCTGAGTATATCTGTGTGGGAGACAACTCACTGTAATTAATTACTGAATCAACCAAAAACACACACCCTGAAATGATTTGATTGAGGCCTTTTTATCTGGATAACAGCTTCAAAATTATTACATGGGGGTAAACTCTACCACGTGCATTTTGCACCATACTAAAAAGTATGCAATCTGATGGCTGAACAAACTTTTAATCCTTTACATCAGCCATCCCCAAACTTCGGCCCTCCAGATGTTTTGGACTACAATTCCCATCATCTCTGACCACTGGTCCTGTTATCTAGAGATCATGGGAGTTGTAGGCCAAAACATCTGGAGGGCTGCAGTTTGGGGATGGCTGCTTTACATGCTCAGAAGTTCAATGGGACGGACTAGGGCATTGTTGTACCTTAGCTTGTTGAGTACGAGGAATACAAAGGAAGCCTCATTGGGAATTGGCAGCAGCGAAAACAAACACGGAAGCTTCAAGGTCAGGTGCAGGAGGGGGGACTGTTGTGATATGTCACTCAAAGCGTAGCCTTTGCTTTAGGCTGATGCTTGCAGCAATCACATTAGCCCTCCACTTCCTCAGCATTTGTTGTGGTTTCACCATGCCAGTTTCAATATAGGGGGAGTGTACATGTGGCTTTAGAGGTGATTGCAGGATCTCTGCATAGTGATTTGTTCTCCAATAAGATTAAGTTACATACACACGTTGCATCCAAGTTGAATAATTTAAACAGGTTCTTTTTCTTGGTGCAGAATCTGGCTGACTTTGGGGTTTTGCGTTTTCAGGAGTATACCCAGCACTGTCTAGAACAGGGGTTCTCAAACTTGTTGCAGTGATGCAGCCCTTCACTTTAATATTTTGCAGCAAAATATTTTAAAACTGTTTTTTTTTTTAAAAAAAAATGCCTACTGCTTATGGAGCCAGTGTGGTGTAGTGGTTAAGAGCGGTAGACTCGTAATCTGGGGAACCGGGTTCGCGTCTCCACTCCTCCACATGCAGCTGCTGGGTGACCTTGGGCTAGTCACACTTCTTTGAAGTCTCTCAGCCGCACTCACCTCACGGAGTGTTTGTTGTGGGGGAGGAAGGAAAAGGAGAATGTTAACCACTTTGAGACTCCTTCGGGTAGTGATAAAGCGGGATATCAAATCCAAACTCTTCTTCTTCTACCGAATAACATAAAGCTGGTCTTTTAAAAACTTGCCTTTACAGATCAGTTTTGTTCCGAACTTAACAATGTTACACACCATTTATTTAATGAGAATTATTAATGAAATGTTAAGAGTGACAGAATGAGGGAGGGAGTCAATTATTGAGCAAGGGAGAACCAGTCAGAACAACTTTTAAAAGAGAGCAACCTTGAGACTTTGAAAAACCTAGCTGTCAAGCTCCTGGGAGAAACCTTTTGCTTTGTTTGTCATCCTTAAGGGGTTGGCCCTGATCAGAGAGAGTTCTTCTCTCTGTGTTGTTAAAGGAACAGCAGGTTTCACCCTTCTGCTCAATGGAAGGTGCAAAGAGGGGATCAGGGACCCCCCATGACCAGTGCTTGAGCCGCACATTTAACCCAGTGGTGCAGACAGGACAGCATTGCTTTCCTAAATAAAAGTCCCACAAGCCAGAACAGCCATGCTGACTGGCACTGATGGGAGCTGCTGTCAAAAAAAAACCATGTCCTCGAGATCAGGAAAGACTCTCTTAAACCACCAGACCCATCTGGTGATCTCTCCCCATATGCTCGAGTTGCAGCAACACATAGTACTGTTTGACTTAGGTTAAATTCCTGCCTTGACAGCAACCAGCTGGATCTGCCAGTGGCCTGAGCCTGTACACCTCATCTGCCATTATTTCTGTGGGATGTGCATTCAGAACTTGTAGTCTTGGGTTGCATGGGTTGAGTTCCACTTGCCCCCTTTAAGGGTAAGGCCCAGTATGTTGCTTCTTGTGTTATATAATGGGTTCCCTGGGTGGCACAGGACCAGGACCAGCTTCTTCCTATTAACCTCCAGATGCTTGAATTTGGTGGAGACCTTCATGCCTGCAAAGGACACAGCCTCTTGCCTCTCCCTCTGCACCAGAGTAACTGCAAAGGGGAGATCAGCTGCTCTGATGTCTACCTTCCTTGCTGGTTACTGCGCTCAAACATTCAGGAAAGGCACGGAGCATGTGAAATCATGCTCTCATTCGTACAAAGCACCAGAGCAGTTGAAGGCATAATTTGGGCCTGAGTAATACACAGCATTTCATGGCTGAGTGAAATTTCGTCAGCTCCGAAACATGTGGCCCTCTTCCCCAAATGATTTTTCTGCAAGCACCTGGCCATCTCAGGCAGTTGCAACATGAGGCTATCTTTGAAAACGTGCAGTGAGATCACGTAATTGGCATGCCATGCGAGCTACATCCGACTGCACTCTGATCCTGTGATTTCCTCGCCAATTAAAATGGATCACCTTTTCACCACCATCTTCCTTTCCAGACACTCCAAATAAAGAGGGCTCAGTTCCTTCTACAGATTTCCATAGCTGTAAAAGGCCCAGCAGAACCACCCACGTCTAAAAGCTTTTGCAGCATCAACATTTGATTCTACTGCCTCATTTTTGCTCTTCTGCCTCATTCTCAGGGCACTTTAGAATTTCTTTTAAATTGTGTGTGTGTGTGTGTGTGTGTGTGTGTGTGTGTGTGTGTGTGTAATTTAATTTATCATTGCAAGGCATTCATGGGTAGTGTATATATCTTTCTTTCATGTTAACTGTTATCTAGCACCCTGTAGCCTCCTCTTTTGGTTTGAACAAGCCCTATAAGGAGGAGCAACTTTGTGATACCTCCCCCTGGGCTTTGATGGAAGTGAGGTCACCCAGGAAGGCTGCAGCCTGCAGACCACCAGTAAAACAATTTGCAAAATGAAAGAAATCCACACAGACAATTTCTGCCAGCTCAAAAATAGAACAAGTGCAACAAAGCTATACTAATGATGTAAACCCATTACCCAGGGCTTGTGGTGAAGGGACAATCATGCAAGGTACAATAAGCTCTTGTCCTTGAACACTGCAGTCACTCACCTCCTGTGCGTGGATATTTCCTGACATACATATTTCTCATGGAACCAAAGTCAATGCCCGTTCCTGAATTTATGCACAGTTCACTGAAGGCACACAAAAGTTCCATAGAACATACTAAAACACGCAATAACCTGAGATTATTTCAGATTCAAGGAAAGCTATTCATATGATGGGAGAATATTTGCCATTTACCTTCCCGCCGGAGTGGTACCTATTTATCTACTTGCACTTTTTGGCGTGCTTTCGAACTGCTAGGTTGGCAGGAGCAGGGACCAAGCAATGGGAGCTCACCCCATTGCCGGGATTCGAACCACCAACCATCTGATCGGCAAGCCCAAGGCTCGGTGGTTTAGACCACAGCGCCACCTACATCCCTTAGAGAGCCTTAATGTGGTTAGGAAGGAAAGAAAGAAAGAAAGAAAGAATCAGATACGTAGAAGCACATTTCTCCAGGCTGCTTGCAGAAAGATCTTTATTTGGAATAACAGCCATCAAGATACAACTGGGAAGGAAGCTTATATGTGTGATGTGATGGAGATAAACTCATACTCCAAAAGTTTCAGACCAGGGTGTGTGGGTGACCACCTGCCTCATCTTCTGGGTGCCACACCTTCTGAAGTCAAGTGGGTGGTGACAAGAGGCAGGATTTCTTACTGGTGGTGTCCTCATTATGGACCGCTCCCCCAGAACACGCCTGCCTGGTGCTGACCTTATTAACTGCAAGGTACATACTATTTTATTTTCTAAAGTTCTTAGAGGATGATCTTGTAACGCTGCTTTATTATTTTCTTTGTCACTGATGGTTTCATCGTTGGCCTTCCTGCCATATTAGTTTATTGCTGTATTAATTGGGCGCTTGTCCTTTTGGCTGTGAGCCACATCAGAAGTAGTTCTACCGAAGCACAGGCAATAAATATTTTAAATAAGCGCCATTGTTATTTGTATATAAAATCTAGCACTGGCACCAGGCCTAACACACAAGCCCTATGGCCCAGGAGGTGGATTGTGAGCCACCCCCACCCAACAAGAAGGACCCCCCACTTCGTGACCAGCAACGCAGCTTGTGGGGAGGGCCACCTATTTCCTTAGAGGTGGAAACCACCTTTTAGTTACTACTGCTGATTCCACCTTCTAACTGCTGTCACCAAGTATCTGTACCTGTTTACTAATTAATTTAGCTGTATCCCAATAGCTATAGTAATTTGGGCATGGAGCAAAACTATCCAGACACATTTTAAAAACTAAATATAATAATGAATATTACTTTTAAGGTTGGTATGATAAGAAAAACACCAGGCTTCAACTTTATACTTTTAAGACTTACTTATATTCAGTATAATAAGGTTACAGCATATCTTTAAATGAGTTACAGAGGTTTACACAAGGCTGGCTGATAAAATTTACTTCACAATCTCATTTAACTTATAATACAATTACACTTAGTCCCTCTTCCGGAGACAATCTCACCACTACCAACGATAGACTTCAGCTGGCTTTCTTTGAGACAGGTTTGCAGGCAGTTCTCACTCTGGTCTGTTCCCCAGGTTCCTTGCTGAATTCTGCTTAATGCCCTTAAATGGCCTCACTGCCAATCTTCATCTGAAAATGTATTTGGTAGGGACATATGAGAGTGGTGTGGCAAAATAACAAAACAGCTTTCTGTTTCTGTTATTAGTATGTGCACGCCTAGGACCAATGAGCCAAAGCACTCAGGGTTAGTGGAAATAGCATCAGACTTTTTTCATAGGCAATACTGTCCTCTGCTGGTTTGATATGCTTTAGCACTCAAAGAATAACAAACACTTTTGCTTAGTAACGGAAGGGCTTGCAAGTGATACAGATATTGCCTTCCACACATTTCTTTATTTTAGTTTTCCAGTCTCTTTACGTCAGGAGTATTTACAATGTATTGGTAAACTTATTTGTTTACATATTTATATATAGAATTCTTAGACTGTGCTCCTGAAATGTCTTAAACTGGGCCCAATTCAGCCAAACTTAACACTTGGATATCAGTGGTTTCCTTATTGTGAGGAATGGATGAAGGCAATGGGATTTTTGTATTTTTTTACAGCGAGACTTTGGAACAAATAACTATTCTAAATTGTGTGAAACTGATCTGCCATGAGACTTTGGGATAGAACAATCCTATTCACATCTTCTCAGAAGTAAGTACCATTGAGTTCAAAGGTCAGGAAAGATCATCTGACCTTTCTGTAGATGCTCTCTCCAGCATCCAGTTTGAAGCAAGGAAATTTGCAGTTATTTCCGGAAAAATAAAGGACAATCGTAGAAGTAAAGTTGTAGAAGAGTGGGACAGCTTTCTAGGCTATTTAAAGAAGAGGTGCGACATGTACAGGTTACTGTATTCACTTTGTAACAGCTCTTGAAGAAAAACTATGAAAAGTAGGGGGAAACGACTGAACAACAACAAATTGTTTTGTTTTGTTCTGTTTTGCTGTTGTTGTGGCTGTGAGTTTGTTTGTTTGTTTGTTAAAAATGTAAAATGAATAAATAAAAATGGGGGGGGGGATGAAGCAAGGAAATTTGCCATGTGAATGTGTGCTAAGTGATTTAGATTGCAGAATCAGATACTAGATATTTATTTGATGGCGAAATAGCTATTACCAAATGCAAGCTCCTCAATGTTTTACAGAATATCTGCATTATGTGCTCCTCCTAACAGTCATTCCTTCTCTGGTCACTGCTGTGGCTACACAACCTGACTGTCTTGTTTCCAGGCACTGTGATCATAGGAGCCAACTCCAGAGGGCTGTGAGTGCTTGGGCACCCACCAGGGCCGTCTTTAGCATATGCGCCGCCGGGGTGCAAAGATCCACCCAGCACCCCCAAATTTAGTTTAGCCACCCCCAAATTAACTGTTATTGAGCTTTTTTGGGAGGGGGGGAACCAAGGTTGTTGACCTTTTTTTTAGGGGTGGTGAACTCAAAGTTGTTGAGCTTTTTCTACTTTTGGTTCCTGACTCGTCGGGAATATTTGACGCAACGGAGTAACACAGTGACAGAGGGACAGAGGAGGGGGTGGGTACTTTCGCTCCATTGCTTTTCACTGCTGCTGATCGAGATGGACTGGTATACAGTTGGTATACATTTGCCGCCCCCCCCCCAGAGGAAGAGGAGCCGCTGCCACCGGCTGCTGCAATGCAGATGTGCAACATCGCATGCACATGTCCGCATGTAGTGCATGTGACAACACACGCACTACGTGCAGGCGTGTGCATGGGAAGTCACATGTCCATGTTGCAGCAGTGGGCACCCACAATCGAGGGCAAGTTGGCACCCCTGACTCCGATCATCTGCAAGGGATTCCCATACAGTGGGTTTAATGTTGCCAGTCTTTATGTCGCATTTGCAGACATCTTTGTAATGCAGAGTTGGTCCGCCTGATGCCAGCTCCCCGTAGACCACATCCCTGGGAATCCTGCCATCTTCCATTCTGTGTACATGACCAAGCCAGCATAAATGTCACTGAGATAGAAGTGTGAACATGCTGGAAATGTGGGCTTGGGAGAGCATATCTTTGTTTGAGACTCTGTCTGGCCACCACTCGACACATCAGCATTAGCAACCACACACTTCAGGTGGTAGACAATTTTGTCTACCTAGGCTCCACCATAACCAGCAACTTCTCTGTCAATACTGAGCTGGACAAGCGTTTTGGCAAGGCAGCCAAGGCAATGGCTTGCCTCTCCAAGAGGGTATGGGAGACTGAGATGCTAACTTCAAAAAACAACAGGCTTGCATGAACATGTCTAGAGGAGGGCAACCAAAATGGTCAAAGGCCTGAAAACAATGCCTTATGAGGAACGATTTAGGGAGCTGGGTATGTTTAGCCTGGAGAAGAGAACGTTAAGGGGTGATATGATAGCCATGTTCAAATATATCAAAGGATGTCATATAGAGGAGGGAGAGAGGTTGTTTTCTGCTGCTCCAGAGAAGAAGACACGGGGCAATGGATTCAAACTACAAGAAAGAAGATTCCACCTAAACATTAGGAAGAACTTCCTGACAGTGAGAGCTGTTCGACAGTGGAATTTGCTGTCAAGGAGTGTGGTGGAGTCTCCTTCTTTGGAGGTCTTTAAGCAGAGGCTTGACAGCCATCTGTCAGGAATGCTTTGATGGTGTTTCCTGCTTGGCAGGGGGTTGGACTAGATGGCCCTTGTGGTCTCTTCCAACTCTATGATTCTATGCATGTTGAGTGTGCTACTTAATGGAAGTGGCGGGATTTCCTTTCCCAAAAGAACATACCCCAATTATCTTGCTTCTTCTATTTATTTTGTTCATACATAGATGTAAGGAAGGCATATATGGTATCTAACATTTTATCTCCCTTAGCTGCCTGGGATAAATCAGGTGCAATCAGACACAGAAATGCCAAGGCACATCTGTGAAGCCCTTCAGGTTGCACTAGACTAGAGAAATAACAACTGTGGCCAGAAGAGGGCTACAGAACCCAGTGGAATGTCAAAGGGAACACAAATACAGTACTGTAAAGTAGACTGTTCCCACACACCTCCTCCTGTTCCATTAAAAACATTCAGGATTCAACATTACTGTATTCACAAAGTGCCCCAGTATGGACCAAACTTAACTACCGGTAATCCACAGACTTACAGACAGGCTGCTCTTCTTTATTTCTTTATTTAGAACAAAAATATAAATGGATTCATTAAAAAAATCTCTACAAGAATAATATATAATAATTATCATGGATTAAATCAGTTAAAATATAAAAGTAAAAATCCATAACTAACTTATGAATAGGCTCACTAGAAATAAATTATTATTATTATTATTATTATTATTATTATTATTATTATTATTATTATTATTACCCCACCAATCTGGCTGCGTTTCCCCAGCCACTCTGGGCAGCTCCCAACAGAATATTAAAAACACGATAAAACATCAAACATTTAAAACTTCCCTAAACCGAGCTGCCTTCAGATGTTTTCTAAAAGTCAGCTAGTTGTTTATTTCCTTGACATCTAATGGGAGGGTGTTCCACAGGGTGGGCGCCACTACTGAGAAGGCCCTCTGCCTGGTTCCCTGTAACTTCGCTTCTCGCAGTGAGGGAACCGCCAGAAGGCCTTCGGCACTGGAAGTGTTTGGACTGAACAATTGGGGGGGGGGCGGAGATGCTTCTTCAGGTATACAGGACTGAGGCCATTTAGAGCTTTAAAGTAAGGTTACCAGATTTTTTCCAATGAATCTGGGAACATTTTTCAACTTCAATGGATTTTGTCAGGGGACTGATTTGTAAATCTGGGGACTGTCCCTGAGAAATGGGGACGTCTGGTAACCTTACTTTAAAGGTCAGCACCAACACTTTGAATTTCAGTAGACATCTAAAACAATATATTGGGGGCACCTGCCTAAAATATCCAGAATAATGTTTTTTTTTAACAGCTTTTTGGTTGTTGCAATGGTTTGTCCACCTTCTCTTCCATGCACTGCATTGCTCCATCAGACAAAAACAGTATTTATATTATTCCATTTCCGCCCTCTCCCAACACACATTCATACTTGAGCAAGAGAGAATGAATGACACTGGCCCCTGGGGAGCTTTGGTGCTGAGCAGGGGATTTCCCCAGACTAGATCAAGTAGCATGATCTAGTACCACAGCACCACAGTGGTACAAGTCCACACCCACACCATACATTGATACCACATTAAAGGTTGCTTATAGGAAAATCCTGGGAACTGTCGTTTCTTATGGATGCTGGGAATGGTAGCTCTGTGAGGTCAATACCCTATACCTGATTACCTGAGAGTGAGCCCTACTGAACCCAGTAGGGCCTACTTCTGAGTTGGCATACAGAGGTTTGTGCTGTGAGAGCCAGTGTGGTGTAGGAGAGCCAGTGTGGTGTAGTGGTTAAGAGTGGTAGACTCGTAATCTGGTGAACCGGGTTCGCGTTTCTGCTCCTCCACATGCAGCTGCTGGGTGACCTTGGGCTAGTCACACTTCTCTGAAGTCTCTCAGCCCTACTCACCTCACAAAGTGTTTGTTGTGGGGGAGGAAGGGAAAGGAGAATGTGAGCCGCTTTGAGACTCCTTCGGGTAGTGAAAAGCGGGATATCAAATCCAAACTCTTCTTCTTCTTCTTCTTCTTCTTCTTCTTCTTCTTCTTCTTCTTCTTCTTCTCTGGATGAAAGCCAGAAATCCCAGTTGGGACAGCCAGGTGAATGAGTGCCTGCATCTCTGTGGAGAAGAGGATATTTCTGCAGGTGTAGCTTTTCACGTGTGGCAGATAATGTATGTATTTCCATGTTTTTTGGTGTTTAATGAGCCTGTTTTGGTTTTAATATATTCCATGAGACTAGTTGCCTTGGGGAAAACAGGGGTTAAGTGAAAATGTAACTACTTGGGAGTGAGACAGTTCTGGGCAGTCTTGGCAAGCGTTGCCAAGGGAGTCAGAAGTTTGGGTTGTGGGGGAGAGAAAATGGAAAATGGTCTCATGAGGAGGAATAAAGGGCAGCTGTGAGTTTGTGAAGCAGCAAAACATGAAGGAGGACATGCAGGCCCCAAACTCTAAAACTGAACTCAAGCACAGAGCCTAGGGCTTGCTGATCAGAAGGTCGGCGGTTCGAATCCCCGCGACAGGGTGAGCTCCCGTTGCTCAGTCCCTGCTCCTGCCCACCTAGCAGTTCGAAAGCACGTCAAAGTGCAAGTAGATAAATAGGTCCCGCTCCAGTGGGAAGGTAAACAGCATTTCCGTGCACTGCTCTGGTTCGCCAGAAGAGGCTTAGTCATGCTGGCCACATGACCCAGAAGCTGTACGCCAGCTCCCTCAGCCAGTAATGTGAGATGAGCACTGCAACCCCAGAGTCGGACTCGACTGGACCTAATGGTCAGGGGTCCCTTTACCTTTTACCGCTAAATGGTATGGGGACGACGACTTCAAACCATTTGTTGAGTACAAGGAATACAAAGGAAGCCTAATTGGGGACTGGCAGCAGAAGCCTATGTGGGATAGTTAGGAGTGAAAACTAACACAAAAGCTTCAAGGCCAGGTGCAGGAGAAATTATAGTCTTGCAGTGGTATTATATGCTGGGGGAAAGTCATTCCTTCCCTCATTTATAGTAAAAGCTATTTTAACAAAGGTCTTTGTGTAGGCTTTGCAATGCTCTTGCTAGAGTGCAAACGTGGAGTGTGACTCTTATACCTTTCCCACACCATTTGGCACCATGCGCCACATATGCAACCTGCAGCAGCTGACCTGCCCACTTTCTACACAACTGTTAAGAGGTGCAGGGGCCCTGTCCTTCCTCTTTTTCACCTTGGCACCCTTCCTTAGGGAAACTGCACACTCATGCAGAGCTCAATGGTGCTCAGGTAAACACAGTTTAGTATTGACTTTGGTTAAAAATAATTTGGGATGACATTTAAGTGAATGTGCAAGTGACCTTTGTAGACACAATGGCTTCACGCAGCTACCCACCTCCGGAAAGCATGCTGAGTGATAACATAATTAACTGTTGACAGTGTTGCCTTGCAGCAACTGAAGCTTCAAAGTGATAGACTGGTTTGGCATCCCCCTTTGGAAGTACAACATTGATGGAACAAGCTGTTTTCAAATCACAGTGCCTGTCTCTTTTTCATTCTCTGTATCTGTAGTTCTGCATCTCTTCCAGCTGTTTTTCACAGGAAATGTCCTAGAACCTACCATAACCAGTTGGCAGTCTCATTCTGAATGTTGTCCCTGAGATGAGAACAAGCTACACATGACATTAAATGTTCTCCCCAGCACTTTCTCTACATTTGGGGAACTCAGATGAATTTTGTGTCTCAGTTTTAACGACAGATTCTAACCCAATGATCACAGGGACTAATTCCAAGTTCCATAGTGCAGCCATCAGAAATAGGCCATAAATATTAAAGAGAAGATGAGTTGTGAGTTAAAGTTGTCTGTAACTTTAACTATTTTTTTATAGATTTTGTAATACTCTCATTTATTCTCATGTGTGCATGTATGCACATCATGTTTCTTTTCTTGTTTGCTGTGGTTGTCTTGTTAACCCTACACTGTTTTTGATGTTCATGGCCTGTAAACCAAAGAAACTGAACTTAGAATCATAGAATCATAGAGTTGGAAGAGACCACAAGGGCCATCCAGTCCAACCCTCTGCCAAGCAGGAAACACCATCAAAGCATTCCTGACAGATGACTGTCAAGCCTCCGCTTAAAGACTTCCAAAGAAGGAGACTCCACCACACTCCTTGGCAGCAAATTCCACTGTTGAACAGCTCTTGCTGTCAGGAAGTTCTTCCTAATGTTTAGTTGGAATCTTCTTTCTTGTAGTTTGAATCCATTGCCCCGTGTCCGCTTCTCTGGAGCAGCAGAAAACAACCTTTCTCCCTCCTCTATATGAATCCTTTTATATATTGAATTATATATAACCTGAATTAAACATGGTGCCACTCAAAGATTTGATTCTCCTCTCTGCCTCCAAAACATATAGGCAGTGGCAGAGGAAGGGGGTGGGTGGGGTGGTCCGCCCCGGGTGCCATCTCTGAGGGGGGGGGTGAAAAGAAGGCACCCCGCAGGGGGGCTTGCCCCGCCGAACCCAGGCACAGCGGCGCGAGCCCCCGCCATCGCACCACCGCAGCCACATGTGGAGGATCCCTCCTCCACCGCTGCAGCCACGAGCAGAGGATTCCTCCACCATCCATACTTTACCTCCTGAGATAGAGCAGCAAATGGTGCTCTCCCCGGCCCGGCCCAATCAAGGTGCATAGTAGTTCATGGCTAGCCAAGTTATTTTTGCTCCTGAGACAGAAAATTCCACCAGGGTCTCCATGGGAGTTAAAATGCAACAATATTAAATTCATTCTCCTGCCCTCTTATGAGACTCAAATTCAGCTGCTTGAGGTGCCAACTCATTCCGCCTAATGGTAGGACCAGCCCTGTATGGTGGGAGAGAGGGGTTACTGAACACATGCTGGTTTGGGTGGCAACCATCACACACCTAGTGTAACATCATTTTGACATGATTTGGGCTCTACATCCAGGTTTCGTGCATATGAAGTTATGGCCTAGTCTAAGGAGATCCAAGGGGTTGCATCACAAGGCTGAGCTAGCTTCTGTTCTTTCTTTCTTTTTTAAAAATACAGCTCAGATGTATGGCGAAAGATGCCATTGCAGCCGTACAAATGGTGGCCGTGCCTATACCTTTGTGCAGCCCAGCTGATGCTGATACTTCTTTATGTGCTGCTGTACCCAAGAGAAAATAAATTCTCGGCTTCCCTATGTGAACCAACCTAATGTCTCCATAGCTGGACAGGAGGCACAATAGCTGGCCTATATGAGAGGAAGGAAAGTTTCTGTTGTGAGAAGAAAATAGGAAACATCAAGAGTCATGGGACTGGCCAATGCAGGCAGGAGAAAACGCCCAGAATGGATCTACAGCTTTTGCCTGCATCTGTCTCTGGACGTGGCAGTGGGGTGATTGGCAGGATTGGTGCTTCCAGAGACAGGTGCAGGCAGAAGCTCCATCCTTTTTCTTCTGCTTGCATCTCTTTCTTCGGTTTCTCTCCTCTTGCCTTTCGCCTTTGTCTCTTCCCCATTGCTGATTCCCTGTGGGTCATGGCAGCAGAGAAAGTCAGGTACTCTGTACTCTTTCCTGTCTCCACAATCCCTGTTTTTGATTATTAAACATTAGGGTGTGCCTTGGCACACACAAAATACCCTGTGTACACTCCCATAATGATAAAGAAGATAGCATGATATTATTAAAACATTGTGACGCTACAGATGGTTTGGTTCTCATGAAAGCATTTTTTTTACTTGCAACAATTGTTGATTTGGCCTCAGAGGGTTAAAATATTAAGTGCTGTGAGTTTACATAATGTTCACCCATAAGCAGATTTATTGAAAACATGGTAGATTTGCAGATCGCCTCCCAAACCTTTGGATTGCAGTTCATAAATGGTAATATAGTACCAGTTTGTTTCTTTGCATTCAGCTTTAAAAATAAATAAATCAGCAACTGCTGAAAAGGTAAAAATGAATCTGATGTGACCAAACAAAGGAAGGGGGAGTGGTTGAGGATTATTCATTCACAGATAGAATATATGATTTTTTAAAATAAGAATAGTGTGGTACTTTGTGGTAGAGTCCTACAATATTACAGAAATATTTATTATACAGTTTCTGTGGGAATGGCTGATCATAATCAGCCAGTGTTGCTGCCTACCATAGGCTGTGCCTTGCTGTAACGGCTGACTAGCCTTCTTTTGTTCTGTTCTCAGTTTTGTCACAAACAAGACAGTTATTGTGTAATGTGTGATGCGTCTATGTAAACAGGGTAAGCGAGAGGCCTCTAGTGAAAAGCAATGTTGTCTCTGGAAAGGCTGTATTCACTTAGGTAAAGAGCAGAGATACATAACTGTCGCTAGTGATAAACAGAATTAAAGGAGAAACAGCCAGAAAAGGATGTAAATAATGTTCATAACAGAGCCAGAATGAATTGTGTGTCAATGTTTGGAATTAAAACGCTGACAGGAACTGAACTAAATACTGAATCCCTGCTGGAGGAGCACCATTCACCTTGGCTATAGTCACACCGAGACTCTGGTGCGTACTTTGGGAAAATAAGAAAGCTACGTTTATTGTAGGAAATACATGCTTGATAGGAAAGACCCATCTAACTAAGGTGGAAATGCAATGAGCCATGCTTTCTCAGCAGGAGACACAGAAGGAAGATGTCTCCTCTCTCAATATGAGGATGAAGATGTAGGAAGTGAGGTCAGTAACCTTAAGGGTATAAGGTGGAATCAACACACATTTAAAAAAACGCTATGAAAATGCTTTTTAAAAGTTTTGCAAAAAAACATTGCATTTGGCATAGCTCACCATCTCCATCTGGTGTTATATTTGTATAATGCATTTTACAACACATTTAAACCGTTTTATATACAGCTGTATAGCTGAGTATATGAGATGGTTGGACAGTGTTCTTGAAGCGACTAGCATGAGTTTGGCCAAACTGCGGGAGGCAGTGAAAGATAGGCGTGCCTGGCGTGCTCTGGTCCATGGGGTCACGAAGAGTTGGACACGACTGAACAACAACAAAAGCTGAGTCTAGCGTCTGATGGGAGGTCAGCACTGGTTAGCTCAGAAATGACAGTCTAGATAACCTGGAGGTTCCTCTATCTACTTCCCCCATGCAGACACATCAGCCTTCAGTGCAAGTTGAGTGGCATCTTAACCCTTCCAGTATCAAGGATACATTGTTCTGCAGTTGAAATACGGGTACATAGTGACTTGGTATATTTACTTCCCTTGAAGGGCTCCTCCACACTTGTCTCACTGCTTTCACCCATGAAAACTCATGGTTTAGTGCTGAATCGGAACAAACAGGCTTTTCCATGCATTGCTATTTGCTCTGATTTAGCGCTAAACATTGGATTTTTTTTAGGGGGGAGAAAGGCAATATCCCTAAGAAGCCTTATGTTTGAACCCCTGATCTAGAATAAGAAGCATCACGTAACACAGTGTTTTTCAACCACTGTTCCGCGGCACACTAGTGTGCCGCGAGATGTTGCCTGGTGTGCCGTGGGAAAAATTGAAAAATTACTTTATATATAGTCAATATAGGCACAGAGTTAATTTTTTTAACATTTTCTAATGGTGGTGTGCCTCGTGATTTTTTTCATGAAACAAGTGTGCCTTTGCCCAAAAAAGGTTGAAAAACACTGACGTAACAGACATACCTGAAAATCATCTTCATGTTAATTACTTACCACAGTTATGCCATGGTGGCTGAGCTAATATGAAGATACTTATTCAAGAAACTCATCAAGATTTCAGAGGTCCCAGATCAGAGGCAAGGTAAAATAAGACCCAAATAGCCCTTTTAGGAGTGCCAAGGCTTAATACACCTTGAGACATGTTACCTTTCCCTGCCCCACAAAACAATTCCTTATATTTTGGGTAAGGATGTTTCAAGCTACTCCAAGTTAACTTGGGGAGGAGGGTTTGGCTGGTGAAATGGCATAAGAGCAGCTCATGGAAGGAAGACTTAAAAGCACCATCATATGTGCAGAGCTCAGCACCCACTTGTTGGATTGAAGCCAAATACTGCATTCCTTCACTCAGTCTTATACATTCAATTAGAGCATTCACAGGGTTGGAGATGAAGTGTTTATTTCCAAAACAGAGATGTATACCAGTGTCCAATTTTAACACCTTTCTGAAGCAGGCCTGTAATGAATAGGAACAAGGTACTCACATTTTGAGGTGGTAATTGTTGCTGTAACTCATGGGTAGGCAAACTAAGGCCCAGGGGCCGGATCCGGCCCAATCGCCTTCTAAATCAAGCCCACGGACGGTCTGGGTGTTTTTACATGAGTAGAATGTGTCCTTTTATTTAAAACGCATCTCTGGGTTATTTGTGGTGCATAGAATTTTGTTCATTTCCCTCCCCAAAATATAGTCCGGCCCCCCCACAAGGTCTGAGGGACAGTGGACCGGCCCCCTGCTGAAAAATTTGCTGACCCCTGCTGTAACCACTTGCTTTTCAATGTTTTCCCCAAGTTAGTCAAAACAAAACCGTGCCAGAAGAAATCCAAAAGGAATGTTTAGCATAAGTGTCACCAGTCACCCTGTTTCCTACATTCATGCTTTACTTATAGGAGCGTCTTAAAAAGTGACACCTGCAATCTTAAATGGCCCATCACATTTAATCTCCTCAAATCCTTCCAGCCTCATCCTGCTACATTTGTAGACCCAGCACAAACTTCACAGAACTAGGTAGAACTTCATGGGATATCTGGGGATAGTTGATGGAGAAACTTACCACTCTTTGTCATGAGATTCACCAAGTGAGATTCCTCACAAAAGTGAGGAAAGAATGTGCTGCCTTCAGGTCTGCAGTCCCCCTGGGCAACACATCTATGGAAATCTAGGGAGTGAAAATCATCTGGGGGGAGTCATTTGGATTGTAGAAGTGGCTGGAAGGGGAAAAGATTCGTCCTCTGCTTCTGAGCTCCAAATTGTTCCTTCTGATGCATCTCTGTCTGTCTGTCTGTCTCTCTCTGTTGGGCTTAAGATAACATAAGAAAATGAAAACAAAATAATAATTAAAATTCCTTCCAGTAGCACCTTAAAGACCAACTAAGTTTGTTCTTGGTATGAGCTTTCATGTGCATGCACACTTCTTCAGATATTCTTTAGGTATCTGAAGAAGTGTGCATGCACACGAAAGCTCATACCAAGAACAAACTTAGTTGGTCTCTAAGGTGCTACTGGAAGGATTTTTTTAAATTTTTTATTCCTTGTTAATTGATGAGTTGCTTGGGACATGATAATAGTCTGAAAAGTGGGGTTCAGAATAAATAGCTGCAAAAACACAGTTGGAACCCGGCATGAAGAGGCAGCTTAGAGGTCAATTTGGAGTGAAATGTTAGGCAAGGATTGGAATGAATTTAATACCCCAGCTGATTCTCCACTCCTGAAGCGGTAAGGAAAAGAAAATACATTTGGGTTTGTTACACATATTGGCAGATACTGTTTAGGCCATAAATTGACCCAAGAGACAGAGTATCGGCTCGGAAACCCTAATTTTAACTGATGGAATAAAGAAAGCAGTGTTCATTCTTCATCTCTTGTGTTGACTTGCACTGTGGAGGAACAATGGAGCAATTCAGTATTCCAGCAACATTTTGTATCCCTAGAAGACCTTAAAGCTTGGCATAGTACAATGGGAACCTATTCCCTCCCTTCCCTTTTGACCTGCTTGCTACTGGGCTGAGGACAACAATAAAGTCTCCCAGAAGGAGTAAAACTTGTAATTCTTTGGCATATTTATGGGGGCTATTGGGTTTCTTTCTCTTTTCTTGACTTGGGGAATATCAGATTTATTATTAGAGTTGATAATAAATAATAAATAAAATTATATACCACTTATTATACTAAAACCCCCAAGCAAAAAAGTCCAAACACACCACACATTAAATATATCAATAATAGACAGTTAAAACAGATACTTAAAACATTCAAAAACAATTAAACTCAACCATAAGCAAATAAGAATTAATTTATAAAAATATTTGTATACAGCTATAACATAAAAATATATCTAAGCAGTTTACAGCAGTAAAAACATAAAATAGTTTGCAAACACCTAGTGTTGTTTAATGTTCCTGCAAATGGCAAATGAACTAGGATGAAAACTGATTTGCATACACAAATTTTCAGGGAAATTAAAACAGCATCAGTTACTTAATTATTGAGCTTTCTGATTTGCCACACAGATTCTATGACATTGCATCAAGCAAATTTGTACCCCACACTCCCCAGTCCATTTTCTCATCACTTTCATTATTGCAAAAAAGGGTCCGATTTTTGTGTGGTGAGGGAAGCACGTTTTCACGCAACAATGATAAACCAACATTTAATAGCACAACCTGAGTTTATATACACACAAACACATATACTTTTTATCATTTTCTTTAAAAGGTTACACAAAATTCTGCAAAATATGTTATGAAACAGGATCTGGTGACAATATATGTAGTTTGTATACAAATACTGACAGAAAAGGAAACTACAGTAAATGAACCATGGGTATGTGAATGCATGGAAGGTAGCGACTAGAACTGCATTTTGATGGCAGAAAGTGGATCTGTTGCACAGGAATGCCAAGCTCAAGCCCACTCTAAATGTGCAGCCTCCATGCTGTGGGATATCCAGCCTATAATGATGGTGATGATGTTGATAATGGTAAGAGCTGTTTTAACAGTGGAATGGACTCCATCGGAAAGTGGTGGACTCTATATCCTTGGAGGTTTTTAAGCAGAGGATGGATGGCCACCTGTCATAATGCTTCAGTTGAGAGTCCTACATTGCAGGGGTTTGGACTAGATGGCCCTCGGAGGTCCCTTCCAAATTCTAAGGGCAACGAGCCCCAGTTTAAATTTACGAGCGCTCGCTCTTTTTTCCGTGAAGCTACAAAGCCCCGCTGGACGAAGCGGGAGACAGTCAACCAAACCCAACGTGCCGTTTCCCCTCCAACAGAGCACGGGCGGCCAGCATCTGGCGCTGAAGGAAAGGCCTCCCTCCGCCCCTCCCTCCCCGGTTTCGTTTTTCCCGCCGGGCTGTCACCATGGCAACAAGCCCAAGCAAGGTCTGGCCTGGCGGGCCGCGCAGGCGCTCCCCCCGCCCCCGGAGGCCGCTCCTCTTGGCTTCGCCTCGCCTTTTCAAGAAGCCGCCGCCTGGAAGGCGGGACGGGCCCTCCCATCCCTCGGGCCTTCCCCAATGCCGGCTGGGCCCGGCGCGGAGAGGAGGTCCGGGAGCGCCGGATGGGGGGTTTCTCCGCCCCACCGCCGCTGCCTCAGAAGCCGACCGTGACGAGGTGGGTTCGCTTCCGCTGCTTCGCAGGATATGCTCCCGCGGCGTCCGCCCTCCTCCTCCCCACCCCCCAAACCGGAGGGGGGCGTCTCCTCGAGGGCTCCTAGGCGAGGCTCTCCCCAGCCAGCCTCGGAGCTCCCCCGGTGCCGCTTCCTCGGTTTTCTGGGCCCTGAATGCACCCCACCCCATAAGATTTTCTCCCACCCCAGAGACGGCTTCCTCCGCTGCCCCTGTGCGCTTTTCAGGTGGCCTTCAGGGATGCTGCTGTGTGGGTCACTCACGCTGACCACCTGTCATGGATACTCGGGTTGAGATTCCGGCATTGCAGGGGGTTGGACTAGATGACCGTGGGGGGGTTCCCCTTCAAACTCTACGATGCTATGGTTCCATGACCCACCCACACTCAACTTCCAGGCTGCTTCCCCACATAGGCAGGGTTTGCCCTTAGTTCCTGGGCAGCGTCTCACTCCAAACAGGGGAGCCCTCGCCCCTTCAGTGATATGCTCAAAAAAAAAAAAAAAAAAAAAAAAAACTTGAGGGGAAAGCAAACCCATACTAAATCGGGAAATCTGGACACAATAGAATGAGGGTTCCTCTCCTCTTCTTCTGAAGAGGTACCGTGGCTGCTTGGGCTCATGCACTTTAGCAATCAGGTGCTTCAAGCTTTTTGTGTTGTTTCAGAGAATTGGCCACCAGATGACATTGGGAAGATAGAAGCTGTGGAAAGCAAAAACATTTCAGACAACTTAACACTCCTAAAATACTGTCTCCTGTCTGATCAGAAGGTACTTTGTCACCTGCCTTTGTCAAGATGCAAGGGATGTAACTTGCATTAAACCAGGCCATTTAGTGTGGATAACCTAGGGATTTAGGGGACGTCTTCTACGGACAAATAAAAATGCTGTTTAATCCTTTATGTGATGAAATGATAGGAGGGGGTACCTTTTTGTATTACTTGCAAAAATATCCAAGCCCTGAATATGTAGTGCACTCTAAGGCAGGAGTGGGGAACCTTTTTGAGCATGAGAGTTCCCTACCCTCATGGGTGAGGCTCTTGTGCTGGTAATGGGCAGAGTAACAAATATAAATTTACCTTTCTGCAGTAGACTCGTTTATTCACATAAAACATATGCAGTTCTAATAATTTTGTTGGAGTAGAAAACCTATAACTGCCTTGAAAAAAAATAACTGATAATTACTATTTCTTTAAACTTTAACACCTATGCATTTCTAGAGAAGCCAAGATAAATGTTATGGGTGATATCCAACTAAGTCGTACTCAAAATAGACCTGTTGAAATTAATGGACTTGATTAATTTCAGTCTACTTGGAAGCCGTGTACAATGTAGCCTTTGCGAATCACAGGGCTCATTTTCTCACAGTGTTCCTTTGTACATAGTTGTTTGCTATTGTACACACCTTCCTGTGATAGTGTCATCTAAAGTGACAGCTCCTATCTGTATTGTCTGTACTTGTTTTCAAACTAGTGTGCAAACTATTCCCTTCCCCTCATTTGGTATTTCCACAGACTTTAGAAAGAGAGCGGCTGGAAACTGGTATATTGATGTACAGATGATATATATTGGTATACAGAGGCAGCTAATAGGAGGTGTCCTGAGCAGATAAAAAAAAAACCAGATAGTGGCATTTACATACATTTTGTTTTCATTTTGAGATAAATTACATTTAGAAATGCTTAATCTGGATTGAATTGTACCACTGTTTGGCAGTTTTAACGATGAGTTACCATGGTCTCCCAATAGGGTTAGTGACTGCGCTGGTGGGATTTAGCAGCACTGAAGTATTGTGCTTACTCAAATAAGTAGCTATGACCTAAGACACAGGGAGTACACATCTTGGGTAAGCATATGCGGTGTTATTACATAATAGCTTTTCTTCTTGAATCCTTTGCTCTGGAAAAACCCATGTTTTTCATTCATTGATATTTGTGTTTGTGCTTGTGGTATTTGAGCTCTTGAGGCTAAATGTTGTGCTTACTTAACCTAGTTTTGTTTGACAGAGCTTCTTAAAAATGTTCAAATTAGAAAATAAATAAAAAGTGAGTGTTTTCACATATACATTATTTTTACTAATTAATAACAAAAAATAGTTATCTGGTTTTGGTTTATGCCTTGATTTTTTTACTTTTATGCACATAATAACAGCAATAAAACTGATTAGCTTCCTAGCTGATTATGTGGAGCTAATTATTTTTTTCTTCTGCACTGTTCCCTTGACTCCTGGTGCTTAGAAAGAACTTATTGTTTCTAGCAAGCTTTCATCCCAGTTAGTAAAAATTGGGCCCCAGGCCTGTGGGATAATTAATCCCAGGGTGATATATACAAGCAATATATACAAGGTGATACATACAATTGCTTTTGAAGCAATTTTCTTTCTCTTATCAACAGTTTCTGTAAAGTCCTTCATGGTAGCAAGGGAATATATAAACAAGTGACGCAATGCTTCAATTTTCAGAATTGGCTGGATGCAACTGAAGTTCTGAAGTGCATTGTTAGCTCTCTCTTTTTAATCCATTTTTAAAAAAACTTGCAGGTTATTTCTGTAGGCAGTTGACTGTTCTCATTTTAATATGTTTGAACTGCATAATTATTTCAAAGTGAATTGGCATGTTCAATCTTGAAACTACTGTGTTCTCTACATGTGCCATATGCTTCAAAACAAACAATTTTGTCAGATTATTCAGCAGTGACAGTGACTTGCCTTGTCTTATTCAGGTAGCATTCTGTAAGGGTCTTTGCTCCACATCCAAAAAAACAGCCTTTTTTAACAGTCATCAGCATGCCTGATTTAGGACCAGCTGTTATCATATAACATCTTAAATTGTGTACATATACCTGTACTACCTAACCACAATGCCTATGTTATACCTTCACTGTTGGAGACAGTATGCTTCTAAGTACTAGTAGCTGGGAATACTTTGAGAAAAGTTTATATAGTTTTTGATATTGTAGTATAAACAAGGGCTTCAGCTGGCTTCCATGGCATGATTAAGTAGTACCGGTAGCTTTAGACACTTGCCCCAAGAGCAATGGCCCTGAGACATCTTTTTTTTTTTAATCATTTATATATATTGCAACAATTATTCAATCATAATTTTATCATTTCAAATTTGACACCCTTTCCCCTATTTCTGTGGTTCTTTACATTTTTTTCATCTTCCTGCATTCTCCAAATCATCTCAACATATTCTTTTATATATCTATTCCCGTATATATCCCATATATATATTGAAACTGCAGGTTTTTACATTAATCCTGCCAAGGCCCTGGGACATCATTGCTCATAAATAGTCAAGTGTACTTGGATTGATTTTGTTTATTGATTAAGGAAAATATAAAGCAAGAAATAAAAGATCCCTGAATTGTTTTTCTTCTAATATTTCTCTTTCCAACATTATGCATTGCAAATGTATCTGAATACAACTACCTGTATAGTCATAGATTAATGACCCAATACAGTGGTACCTTGGTTTAAGAACAGCTTAGTTTATGAACAACTTGGATTGAGAATGCTGCAAACCCGGAAGTAGGTGTTTTGGTTTGTGAACTTTGCCTTAGAAGCAGAACATGTTGAGTGTGTTTCATTTGTAAATTGAGTCCCCCACTGCTATGGGAAAGCACGCCTTGGTTTAAGAACGCTTTGGTTTGAGAATGGACTTCCGGAACGGATTAAGTTCGTAAACCAAGGTACTACTATAATTAAAAAATAAATAAATTATAAAGTACAAAATACAGAACTGAAGAATAAAAGAAAAAAGTGAAAGGAAAAGAAGAAGAAGATGAAGAAGACAGACCAATATTTGATCACTATCCTGTTTAGGTATAAGTGTAATATATGCAATGACCCAATAATTTTTAATCCCAGTGTCTGCTGGCCAGTCAAATATAAGCATTTAGCTGACACACTATTTTCCAGGCTTATTTGCTGTTCAGGTTTAGGTCTTGGGCAGGAGTTGCCTCTAGAGTTTTCTTGCTTGCATAAATTGAATAGATATCTCCTAAAATTCTGTGAATATATGTTACTGTATTCCAAAGAGAGTAGGCTATGGTGAATACAGTGGCAACTATGTGCTGTATCAGCTGTAGAAAAGGAGCAGTCAGAAGGTCAAATGAAACAGTGCAGTAAAGTTCACTTCTGTAGTGTGTAAAAGAGTCACAATTTCAGCCAGTGTGTTGTAGGAGTTCAGACTAGGACTGGGCAGACCCAAGTTAAAATCCCCACTCTGCCATTAAGCTCTTTCTGAGTTGCCTTGAGCCAACCACTAGCTTATTTTACTTCCCAGGGCAGCAGACACTCATAAAAAGACAATTATCAACAAAATAAAAACATATTTAAAACATGCATCGACTTCAACCATCTTGGTCTAAAACTTGGACCATCTTGGCTATGAGTCCTGGAAGACCTGCTCCAAGCCTTGCACCTGGCCTGGGAGAGGGCCCTGACTGATTCCAGCTACAAAACCTGAGGCTATTGAACAGACTCTTGGGCTGAGGTCTTATTTAGGGAGTTTTGTTGTTTTTTCAGCTATTGCTGTTAATTATTTGTATCTTTAAACGGGACGCAGGTGGCACTGTGGTCTAAACCACTGAGCCTTGGGCTTGCCAGTCAGAAGGTTGGCGGTTCGAATCCCCGCAACAGGGTGAGCTCCCGTTGCTCTGTCCCAGCTCCTGCCAACCTAGCAGTTCGAAAGTACATCAAAGTGCAAGTAGATAAATAGGTACCGTTCTGGCGGGAAGGTAAACAGCGTTTCCATGTGCTGCTCTGGTTTCGCCAGAAGCGGCTTAGTGATGCTGGCCACATGACTTGGAAGCTGTACACCAGCTCCCTTGGCCAGTAAAGCGAGATGAGGGCCGCAACCCCAGAGTCGTTCGCAACTGTACTTAACTGTCAGGGGTCCTTTACCTTTACCTTTTATTTGTATCTTTATTTTAGAGCTTATGGTTTATGTGGAAATTGTTTGATTTGGTTGTGTATTTTGATATTTATTTAGTGTTTATGACTACTTTATTATGTTGGAATTATGTATTTTTTCACATTGTAAGCCGTCTTGAGCATGGGTTGAACTATGGAAAGGCAGCATGCAAATAAAATTATGTATGTATGTATGCAGACATTTCTGTTTTCTGAGGCTAATTTGGCTAATACCTGCTCTGTGTTTTATCTGCTGCCTCATATTACTGGTGACGTTTTGGTTTTATTGTATATTTTAGTGCTTTATTTTTTATACCACCCTGGAATGTATTGAATGAAGGGCGGAATACAAATGTTTTTAAAATAGAAGAGAATGAATGAATGAATTTAGCAGAGGGGTGCCTTACAAACTTGCCTTATCAGATGCTGACAGCTGCAGTTTTTTAAAAAAAACAAAAACAAAATACCAGCCTGTTATTTAAGCAGCTGTCTTGTAGCCATGAGGTGAGTGAGTGGGTTAGTGGAAAAGGAAGGACCCTTTTTTATGCTCAACAGACTGCTGGAAGAGGGTCTGAGCTCTCCATCACTCCTATGCCAGCCCCCAACAGGCAAGTAACATTTATAGGGGTATATACGAGGTTGCTTTTACCATGTTCAACCTAGTTAACTTAGCTTTATCTTCCAAACTCTGTGTTTAAAAAGTCACAGGAGGAAGCAAAACAGTCTAGAGAGGTAGTACGAAAACATAATCTCTTTTAATAGAAATATTATATTATAAATATTAGAGTGTGAAACTATAATCATTGTTCCAAAGTGGTAAACTTCATTTGCCTCTTAAGAATAAAGGGGTGCTTTCTAGATAAGAAAGGCGCTCTTATTTCAAAATAAGAATGTTCATCAAGAAATGCTTGTTGGATACCTAAAATTATTGAATTAAGGTGTGTATCTTAACTGGCAGTTTTGAATTAATTAACTTCAAAAATAACAAGGAAGAATACTGTATTGCAATGGCTTACTATGATCTGTTTGTTTAAAACCTATTTATAATACAGGCCAGGCCCAAGAAAGCAGTATTTGGGATAATTGTCTGCATAGCCCACTTAGTGTTCCGCATGTAGGTTGAAGAGAAAAAAGTAGGCTGCTACTGGCTCCTCCCAGATTACCATTTACAAATCCAATTAACAACAGCAAAAACTGCAGCACCCAGCAGAACTCTTCTGTATTTCTACGCTGTGCTGTTCTTGTGATTGGTCAAAACCGGTAGTAATGAAAGGATCAACTATTACCAATTCTTGTTACTGGGTTACAGGTAAGGCTAGCAAGCTGCAATTACTGTGAATGATCTGCTTGTAAAAATAAGAGGTTAACTTTAATTCTGGGCATTTGAAATGTTCAAATACAAGAGAACTGTAAGCATAGAGGACAGTTCTAAAACAAGTGTAATGATAAAGCTACTGGTATTTAATACATTTAATCGTAGAACATAGTGATTCTAATTCCCATGTAAAACTGGAAAAGGTGGAAAATGTCAGGGTTTTTTTGTTTTGTTTTTGAAGCAGTTAATGTATTCAGTTTTGTTATAGTTTTCTGTGTTAATTACTGGCTGGAAGCCTGTTCAAGATACTGTAAAATATCTGAAAATTGTTACGTTGCGTCTTGCCATAATGATACTGACAGTGGATTACTTACTGCTAATTAATTTCTGTCATTTAGCACTCAAGTTTTTGCCGTTAATGCATGGCAGTTTGAAACACTGAACTACCATAGAACACCACGTATCACCAATTAAATTGCATGTCTTTATTCCTTTTGTCTGCATTTGGTGCATATAAGCAGCCCTGGCTCTATCTAAACATGGTGCTTACTGATTAAGTGAAAATCAGTTGTGACTAAAAGAGGTGGCGAATGGTTTTTCAGCAAATCAAAGATAGTTTTCAACTTTTCTTCTGGTCCTTGTCTTACACAGTCGTTATTTTTCTGCCACCATCTCACATGATTAACTTAGATATTTTGTCTTGCACCTAGTCTTTCATCTTGGGACAGGGATTGTACTGTGGCTGGAATGTTCCTTAAAAAAAAAGTTGGGTACATAAACTTCAAGAACTGTAGTTTATGTACTTCCAGTTTTGGATTTGTGAGACTGAGGGGCTATAGCTGTGTATATAGAGCTTGGGTACACTGGTTCTTTTGCTGACCCTCACCTCAGTTCACCAATATTTCTGTTCTAGAAATGGATTTCTCTGACAGATGTGGCACAACAACTATTAGCAAGCCAAGAAAAGGACTCAGGAAGTTCACGTTCCATTTACGTGTGTCCTAGTGACCTTTTGGCCAGTATTGAGCCAGCTATGATTCTTAAGCTCACTTTAACAGCTGGCAGGCAGCGTTGCAAGCGTGCACCTTTTGCACTTGCCTTATTTAAACTGCTGTTGCTATAGATGTATCACCATCTGCTCTTTCCATCAATTGCAGCTGTATTAGCTAATATCTTTTCAGCGAATCTCTCTGGCAGCAGAGTACTGTGTCCCCTTAAAACTCTGGAAGGCCCTCCAGAGCAACTTGAGAGACTTCTGCCAGAAGGAAAAATAAGTTGCTGGGGTGAGAAAAGGCACCCATGGACTCTAGCACTGGCTTCCCATTGCCTGCAGCAATGGTTTGAGGCAGCCCTGGCGAGATGCCTTATGGTGGCTTCCTCCTTCTGCTGCCACAGCTTTGCTTCTCCCCATTTGCCATTGTTTCAGTGTAACTGCCCTTTCCTGCTCTGCTTCTCTACCCAACTGCTTGCTTGGTGAATGGAGCAGCTGACCACACTTTTCTCTAGGAAAGTGGTAGTAGCCGTCTGGATGCTCCGCTACCAAATGGAAAATGGCGCTGGCAGGAAGTCAGAGAACAACACTGTTACGTGATCACATAATGCATAAGTTCCTTTCCCACTTCCTGTCAGTACCATTTGTGAAACAGATGACAAGTAGTCGGTTGCTCAGGCTGCAATATCAGTAAAACCACTATCTGAAGCTGTGCAGCTGGATTTTAAATTGCATTCCTTGGAACTTCATCACTTCCAAGCAGTGGTTTTCCTGAGATATTTAACAAAAGAGCGTAACAAGACCAAAGGCCCATCTGGTCTAGCATCCTGTTGTTAACAGTGATGGACCAGATGCCTATGGAAACCTGCAAGCAGGATAAGAGCCCAATAGCACTCTTCCCATTTGTGTCTTCCTTTATTTTACTCAATACAGTATACACACACACAAAAACCAAATATCACATTATTCTGTGAACCATCCTGAGACCTCCGGGTGTAGCGAGGTATATAAATTCAATAAATAAAAATAAATAATAAATAACATCATTTTACATAACCTTAGGGCATTAGTGGTCAGTATAGGCTCTCTACAGACATGCTTGTGAAATTAGTGGGAGAGATTTGCTATCAACTTCCCTTACGTAAGAAAAGAAGGGGGACCAGGTTTCATCATTATAACACCTTTTGCTACCCTTTTAAGCCCAGTTAATCGCTCTGAAATAGCCATGTCCCATATATTTTTTAACCAAACCTCAAGGGGTAGCTCAGCCTGGGATTTCCAAAAATACGCTATCACCAAATGTGCAGCCGTCAGTAGAAAGAAAATTAGATCTTTATGTGGAATAGTAAGATCAGAAGATCAGAATCTAGATTTAATGAGAGCAGGGCTAAAGCTAGATTTGGTGAGAGAGATTGTGTATCAATTTTAGAAATGATACTGAAGACCTTTTCCCAAAACGTGCGGACAAATTTACATTCCCACCAAGCATGAAAATATGTTCCCCTATTCCTACATCCCCTCCCACAAAGAGGGGATAAGGATTTGTTGATTTTTGCTAAGCAAACCGGAGTCCAATGCCACCTGAGGACGGCCTTCAAAGAAGTTTCTTGAAGGTGAAATGAAATGGTTCTTAAAGGTGGGGTCCTCCATATGCCTTCCCACTCATTATTATTGATTTCTTTGCCTATTTCAGTCTCTCATACTCCGTGCAAACCTTTTGCATTCCTGATGTAATATTCCATGAGCACACCATAAATCAGTGAAACCACACCTGTCATATCACAGTGGGATTCAATACACCTTGTTTCAAATGCCATAAGAGAACAAACAACTGCAAATGAACAACATTGGAGAATCTGGAGCCAATTGGGGTGCTGCTCATTTAGATTTTCCTTTAACCTTTCTTTACCTATTGCTTTGCCTTTATAGAGTAAGTATAAGCCTCTCTTTTTCCATTTTTTTATATGCCAATATTTATCTTCTTGTTTAAAGGCAGGATGGTCTAGAAAGGGAATTAATGGAGACGTTCCAGGGGCCAACATTTCCCTTTGATTTTTCCATGTCAACATTGCAGTTTTTAAAAATGGATTCAATTCCCTTTATCACTGAATCTAATAATTTTAAGAAGGGAAGTGCTCAGAATGCCGGCATGGCGGGGGCAAGTTCGATATGGACCCAGGAATCTTCTGTTTGGTCCCAATCAGTGGGATTAATGATTTCATTTGAAATGCCACTTTATCTACAACATGCTGTTACATATGTAGAGTTTGTGTGTTCTTCACACATGACCCTAAAACATGCTTATGAGAGACGGGGACTTTTGCAGGAGTCACAACTGAGTGCTGTTCAAAAGATCTGTTTCAACAGTTCATTCATACCACACCAAAGGTTTCTTTGGATGCTCAAGAGAAGCATCCATTTATTATATAAAAAACAAAAGAAATAACGGTGCAGTATAAATATAAAATCACAGGTGTTTTTGAACCAATGTCTTAACACATTCATACTCTAAAGAAATAAGCGCCCCTAATCTACAATAGAAATACAGTGGTACCTCAGGTTACAATGCTTCTAGTTATAGACTCCAGAAATAGTACCTCGGGTTAAGAACTTTGCTTCAGAGTGAGAACAGAAATCACATGGCGGCAGCGGGAGGCCCCATTAGCTAAATCAGGGGTCAGCAAACTTCTTCAGCAGGGGGCTGGTCCATTGTCCCTCAGACCTTGTGGGGGGCCGGACTGTTGCTTTTTTTGGAGGGGGGAATGAATGAATTCCTATGCCCCACAAATAACCCAGAGATGCATTTTAAATAAAAGCACACATTCTGCTCATGTAAAAACACCAGGCAGGCCCCACAAATAACCCAGAGATGCATTTTATATAAAAGGACACATTCTACTCATGTAAAAACACGCTGATTCCTGGACCATCCGTGGGCTGGATTTAGAAGGTGATTGGGCCGGCTCCGCCCCCCCGGCCTTAGTTTGCCTACCCATGGCTAAAGTGGTACCTCATGTAAAGAACAGTTTCAGGTTAAGAACGGACCTCCAGAACGAATTAAGTTCTTAACTCGAGGTACCACTCTAAAGCAGTGGACCAATTGCCCGACACAGTAAAAGGCAGCTCCCTGTGTTACTTGTTCTTCTATAAGCTTGGGTTATTATCTGTTTGATAATGCTTTCCACTATTTTACCAGGAACAGCCTGTCATTTCCTGGATCTTCCCTGGATCCCTTTTTTTAAAAAAATGGTTCTATATTGGCCATTTCCCAATCCTCAGGTATGGAAGCTGATGTTAGGGACGTGTTACTTTAAGAACTCTGAGGATTTGTTCATTTTTAATTTGTCAGTAAGGTGAGAACTGCTTACCACTGTTTGCCTCAGTTCAGGCACAAGAATCTGGCCCACATTTTCTGCAGTGAAAACAGATGCAAAGAATTCAACCAGTTTCTGATTTTAGAAGTCTGGAACTGAAAGTGAAAATAAATAACTATGGACTGGCCAGTACAGTTAAGCACACTTTAAGCCCATTGAAATCAGTCAGCTTAAGCAGGCTTAACTTTGTGTTGGACTGTAGCCAGTGAGACTTGCTCCCAAGTCTTAACATACCATGATATGACTTGTATGATACGGTTGCACTGTTTCATTGCCTAGCAAGGATACTCCTGCATAGTGCTAACAAATTAAAGCTACTTTAAACTTGGTATTTGGAGATTTAATTTAAATTATATGGGTATTAATAGTAATACAACAAAAATGGATACAGTGGCGTAGCGTGGGTTGACAGCTCCTGGGGGCCACACAGAAGGTGGGGTGCGAGGGAGATAAAAGGATGAAGTACGCATATGCAGCGCCGTCTTTAGCATATGCAGCGCCAGAGTAGTAATAAAGAAGAGCCTTGGAGGATACATACCCACCATTTATTATGCAGTGGTGAGAAGACCTTAATACCCTTGCTATCTATTTGGATGGCTTATATTGAGTTATATGTGTAAACTAAGATGGGTGTATTGAAAGTTATTGTATTGTTTTCCTTTTGTTTTCTTTTAATAAATTTTCAATAAAAAAGCAAAACAAATTACTTTCTTGTGTTTTAAATAGTATCCTATATGGCCTATTTTGATTTCTAAGATTGTGTGCAAGCATTTTTTTTATACTGTCTATATGCCAAGTTTAATCACTGAGAGTAAGTGGAGGTGTGTAGACCATGGATGAGTTAAAAAAAAAGAGGTAATGTGATTTATTTATTGTTTTATTTTCTTACATTTATTTCCTACCTTTCTTCCATCATGCAACCCAAGATAAAGTGTGTGTGGTTTTGAAGTAGTCTCCCAACTAGGCACTGATCAAACTCAGTCCTGTGTGGCTTCAGTATGGTGCCTTCAGACCACACCCTGAGAACATCATCATTCTTGTCTTTTATATCAGTGTTTTTCAACCACTGTTCCGCGGCACACTAGTGTGCCGCGAGGTGTTGCCTGGTGTGCCGTGGGAAAAATTGAAAAATTCAAGAGAATTACTTTATATATAGTTAATATAGGCACAGAGTTAAATTTTTTAACATTTTCTAATGGTGGTGTGCCTCGTGATTTTTTTCATGAAACAAGTGTGCCTTTGCCCAAAAAAGGTTGAAAAACACTGTTTTATATAACATCTCCACTATCATTACCCAAAATGTTAGATAGATAGATAGATAGATACAGATTGATACATTGTGGATTTATAATTTGTTGAGATGATCAGTAGGTAACTAAAAATAAATTCAGTAATTTTTCACCAGTTCCATTTTTGTAGGGTAAATTCTGACTCGGATGCCTTTCACCTGCTAACTAGCACTCTCCTTGTGCGCCAATCCAGCCAGGTGCTCCATGCTTGTGGAAGCAGACTTCTGTGTTGTGCATCCCTTGTAAGATAGAGAGTTGTCAGCAGCTGGACTGAGGAGGATTAGTGGGGATCTCCACCCCTCGAACCTTCCCTAGAACAGGAGGACAGTATAGATTTACAACAGTGGTTTGCAGAAGGTCATAGTTCAGAGACTGCAGAGGGGAGAAGCTGGGAAATAATGGGAGAGGAATAGCAGGAAGAGGATGCACCGGGGAGAGACAGCTGACAGACTCATTGTCTTTAGATAGCATTCCTGACCCCCCCCCCCCAGGACCAGGCGGGCATTGAGAGTAGTACAGTGGTGCCTCGCAAGACAAAATTAATTTGTTCCGCGAGTCGTTTCGTATTGCGAAAATTTCGTCTTGCGAGGCACCACTGTACAGTACAGTACTGTAGTCATAAAGTCATAAAGTAAGCCATAGCAGGTTTTTTCCACATTTGCGAGAAATAAGCCATAGTGATAGGAGCAAAGGAGAGTTCCTGCGTCCTCTCTTTCTCTCCCCACACTCGCTGGAGAATGCGCTCCTCCCCTCCTGCCGATCAGCTGTGAGGCACAGAACAGGCAATTCACCCATTGTGGCCTCAGCGGCTGCTTCTCCCACGTGTCTGATTGCCCTCTCCTTGCTTTTACGGAAGGCATAAAGCAGCCTTTTAAACCCCCTGCTGCAGTGAGGGCTTTTTTGTGGGTAAAGGACGGGCAGTTTATCACACCCCACTTTCTTGCTGGCTCAATTGCTCCTTAATTGCTACCATTTACCAAGTCAATTGCCCCTTAATTGCTACCATTTACCAAGTCAGCAATCTTCTCTGTTTTCTATCTCTTAGCATTTTCCGCCTCTTAGCATTTTCTGCCTTCATTTTCGTCTTGCGAAGCACAGCCATAGAAAAATTTGTCTTGCGAGTCACCTAAACAATTGTAAAACCCTTTTGTCTAGCGAGTTTTTTGTTGCACGAGGCATTCGAGGCATTCGTCTTGCGAGGTACCACTGTAGAACAGAAAGCTCAGAGGCAGAAAACTCAGATCAGCTGACTCAGGGATGACGTAGGACAGAAGAGATTGAGGGGGTGGGACTCGGAGCAACTCCATTATCTAAGAGAAACTGCTTTTCTTCGTCTCTCTCTGTGAATATTGAATAAAATATTTGGTAAGAACTCTTCTTGTTTATCTGCTTCTTGGCTGCCACCGTGGGAGGGATTTGATTCCCTGAAGCCTGACAAGAGTTGTACTTGTGGCAGAGGAATTCAAACCCCAGCCAGGCAGGGGTGGGAGATGATGCAGTGGCATAACCACCACAGCATCCACAGCTGCACTGCTCGTGTTGACCAGGGTGGAAGGCAGGTTTGGCAAAAGCCTGCTCTGGACAACACCAGTCTGGAGTTGGCACAGTCATTGGGCCTGGTGCTGTTGGGTGAGGGCAGTGGGGCTGGCTGGGGATCCAGGAAAGCCCATACCAGTTCAGCCCCATCCCTGGAGCTTTCCATGGGCTACTGCCAGTGGGAAGCCTGGCAGACAGCAGATGGAATGGGGAGCAGGGAGCAGTGCAGTAATCCTGGGCTAGGTGGAGGGAGACCTCCGCCCCATCCACATGCATTCTAACCCAGCAGATCATGGTTTTGGATTGCAGCCTAACTAGATATTGCATCTGCAACCCGCCCAGTCTATAACAGCAGAGCAATGTATGTAGCCCTTTCAAAAAAACACAATTCTACTGATCAGGTCAATGGGTTGTTGAAAGTTCCCCCTTTCTGTGCTTAACAGCAGATCAGTGGAACTTCATCTATAAAGGCACAATTCGGCTGCTCCTTGCAGATTCTGTTGGATCAGAGAACTGGGACACATGTGGACCTGCTCTGATTGAAATAAATAGAGCAAGGTTACAGCCTTGGTAAAATAATCTGTCAGTTTATAAAGACTGAAGCGGAGTTTCCATTAAGCAATTGAGTCTTGAATCTTGATTTCTGACTCATTGCTCTTTCAAAAAATACTCTCAAAATTGTTCACTAAATGGATGAGGCATAAAGAAGGAAGTGCTATCAGTAAAGAAGTAGGATTAGAACAGTTGGCCACTTGTGCCCCTGCTCAGAGACTCTTGCCTTAATATATAGGAACCTCTCAGCATCATTTGCCACAGGAGCAGGGGTAATCTAGGATTTAACATATAACCTCTTTAACTATAGGAGTGAATCATTAGTTTAGCCCAGCAGCCTATGCAAAACCAGGAAATTATCTGGTTAGGCAATAAAGTTTAAGATCAATTGTTACAAACAATGAGTAGTGAGTTCATTATGTTGTGATGAAGTAATAAGAGCAATACCAGTGCTGTAATCTTGTTTGGATAACTTCAAGAATGATGAGAATAATCTGAAGATTGTAGATTGTCCAAGAGGGAAATCAGTCAGCTGATAAAAACTCTGTCCATTAATATGTCCCATTAATTAGTTCCAAGGAAGACAGTAGCATGTTAGTGAAATGTTTGCTGAATGGTAGCTAGACACAAGCAGTGCAATAATGTTCTATTACAAACCATTTGATAGTATGCTGTTTCTTCCTTAAGAATAGCACAATAGGTGCCTTGACCATAAATGATGTGTTTGTTCGTGAGGTAAATAGGTAATACATATACGTATATGTATGCTTTATTTCCATTACATGTGTTAAATCAACAATATGGGGAGGGGGTGGTTCAAAGTGAGGTGACATGTTTCCATGCTCCCGAGATTAATGTTTCTTAACTGTCATGGCAATGGAGGTGCATGTTGCATGGATAAATGTAGTTGATCTGATTAGTCCAATAACCTGACTATCTAGAGCCATGTGGCTTTATTAGCTCTACAGAAGAATTAGGAACATGGCCTGAAATAACATGGAACATTGTTGTCTAATTATTCAATACCTTCCAAAATTGTTTACATAAATACATAATGAAACATTTGTGGATGCAAGCCTTTTGTTGGTAAATATAAATAATAGCTGTTTATACTCTTTCTGTTCAAGAAAAAAAAGACTTTTGTAACGTAAAAAAAAAGATACTTCATTTTATAATAATAAATAAATGCACCTTGCCTTGATATCTTCCGGGCCACCCCAAGAAACCCATCACTCCTCCATTTCTGAGATTGGGCTGGCACAGTCCATTTTCCAGCCACTGTGTGATGTTCATAGAATTGTAGTGTTGGAAGGGATCCCAAGGGCTACCTAGTCCAACCCCATGTACCATATTTTTCTGTGTATAAGTCTAGGTTCCACCCCTAACAAATAATGTAAAAAATTAGGGGGCGTCTTATACTCTGGGCCATCTCCCCACATTTTCTGAAATCTGAGTCCCCAAAAATAGGGGGCATCTTATACATGGGGGTGTTTTATAGATGGAAAAATACTGTAATTCCCAAATCTCAACTAAAGCATCTATGACAGATGGCCATCCAACCTCTGCTTAAAAACCCACTGAAGGAGAGTCCACCACCTCTTGTGGGAATCTGTTCTACTGTCAAACAGCTCTTACTGTCAGAAAGTTCTTCCTGGTGTTTGATCAGAATCTCCTTTCTTGTAACTTAAATCCATTTGTTCAAGTGGGAGAAATCAAGCCTGCTCCATCTTCCATGTGGCAGCCCCTTACATATCTCCTCTCACTCTCCTCTTTTCCAGGCTAAATACCATATACCCAGCTCCTTCGATGGTTCCTCATAAGACTTGGTTTATGTTGTCTTATGCAGAGTCTGACTATTGGTCTTTCTAGCTGTGTTCTGATAAGCAGTGGCTTCCCAGGGTCTCCTGCACAAGCCTTTCCCATCATCGTGTACCTGGCCATTTAGTGAGGTATTCAAAACGAGAGCTACCTGGACACTAAGCTATATGTCCCCCGCTTCACTCTTCCCTTGTCTTCCCCTTTAGTAGAGGCTGTTAAGTTAGTGTTATTGTGTTAGCCCAGGATATTTTGCTGCATGAAGCTGAGTCCAAATGGTGCCTCTCCTCTTAGGGCTAACACTTCACAAAGTCTTGCTGCACCATTCAGGCACTGGTTCCTGCCTGGATCTTTCTCTTGTCACCACTTCCACAGTGCTGTCTGAGATAGGTTACTTCACCTTTCTGCATAACACGGCCTGCCCCTGAGCCTTCACGTTCTCCATCTCAAGAAATAAACAATACCCCTCTCTACTACCCATCAGGGTTTTTCAATAACACATGTATCACATTTCAGGTATGCGTGTTTGAAGAAATGTAGCAATTTTGACAACTGTTAGTGAGGATGAAACACCTTTATATATAGATAATAACTGAGCAATGCTACAAGAGGGGGGGAATTGTGTTTCCTGACAATTTTTGATGTGGATATGCAGGTGAAGTTCTAAAGAGCTCTTGTTTTCCATTGTGATTAGTCATCGCACTTTCCTTTCTTATATAAATGCAGAGGCTGAGCATTACTCATAGTACAGAAATTGTAACTGACTTGACAGTAAATTCATCTATATATATATTTATGTATGTATTTTAACCAAAACTTCATAGGTTTCTGGAAGCCGTTAAATAGCGTTGTCTGTATAAAATAAAATGTATATTCAGGAGTGAGGGTAGAAGAAAATAAATCCAAACTTCTGTAGATCTTTTTTATTTATCCCCTGCATTTCCAAAGTGGCAAACGATACATAGGCCTAGTTTGCATGACCCAGTAGGTCTCCTTTTACATAATGGGGCCACACAGGCATGCAGGCTGCTGGAAGGGAGCTCATAGAAACTTTGCTTTCCCCACCCCCCATCCCTTTTCCACCTAGCCATGCTGAGTGTAGCGAGTTGTCCGAACCAGAGTTTTTGGTTAATCTCTCTCCTGACTAACCATGAGCTGCCACCAAGAAGAAACCATAGTTTGGCTTACTGTGTTGTGCAAATCAGGTCATTGTAAAATGTGTAATTATCATTCCAACCCATTAGAGAACAAACATGCTAAAACTCTTTAATCATATGTGTATTTTTTCATGGAACTAGTTGTCAGCACTGAGAAATGCACATTAAATATGATTTTGGGTAGGTATACTATTCTGGGTACTTCTACTGATTTTATGGTTTATTCACACCCATGCTGTTTTAATCACATGTGCATCCTTCCTTTCCTCCAGAGGAGCTTTCAAGTGTCTCTTCTTTGTTCTCACATGTATGTAAACGTGACAGAGCGGCTCTTAAAGAGAGCCTGCAAACTTGTTGCAATATAATGTGACTCTTTCAGTAGAGAGCAATTGACTGTGTTCTCTGCTGTGGGAAAAGCTTCCATGTGCAAATCCTCTGGGGATGTGATGTTTCAGGTGACAGGCTCTTTTTTAGATGCATCTAGATCATATCTAAAATTGGCATAAAATTTGCCTTCTTAAGTTAAGAGACTTTATTATGCCTTACCATATTCAATTTGGAATCACAGCTCAAACCTCACACTTTCTGAACTAGTGCAGAATTGCTTCTTAACAGTTTAAGAAGGGACAGAGTGGTCATCTACTGCATTACCGGTAAAGTCATTGGCAGTAGATTCAGGACTGAGAAACTACTTCTTCCCTTAACACAATTCATTTACGTGGTTTCGCTCAGCAGTTTCTACACGTTGCACCATCTGGTGCTTATAGTATTGATATGAGTTTGTAGGTGCCATGCACCCATAATCAAAGCAAGTGTTAAAAGCTCATCAAGCCAGGCTAGCTTCCTGACAAGGTAACCGCCTGGGTGGTGGGTCATTAAGAGAGCAAAGAAAAGAGTCTTCTGTGCCAGATGACAAATGGGTGGGACCCCTCATCCAGTGCTTAGACCAAGGGTCAGCAACCTTTTCCAGCCGTGGGCCAGTCCACCATCCCCCAGACCATGTGGTGGGCTGGACTATTTTTTTTGGGGGGGGGGGATGAACAAATTCCTATGCCCCACAAATAACCCAGAGATGCATTTTAAATAAAAGGACACATTCTACTCATGTAAAAACACCGGGCCGGATTGAGAAGGCGATTGGGCTGCATCCAGCCCCCAGGCCTTAGGTTGCCTACCCCTGGCTTAGACAGTTGGAATGACAAAGCCTGAGTCTTTGGAGGGAGAGTTGGCTGCGATGTGACCTAGAGGAAAAAGAAGCAGGGTGGAAAGTCAAAAGAGAAAGTCATGGCTGATTTCTGCTAGAATCCAAGGCTGTGGGACCGAGACCCTTTTGGGGTGTTGATGCTGTGAACCCCTCCTTCGTAGGTTCAGGTTATATATGTGTGTTTAAATAAACTTTATATCATAAAGCCACCAGTCTCTGCTATGCCTCATTCCAAAGGAAACATAGGTCCTGGGTAAGCGCCTGGACCTCCTGGAATCTTGCACTGCTCAGAGATTGGGGTGGTGTGCAACAGTACGTTCTACCTTGGCTTTCCTCCTCTGGCTATTTTTGAAGATACGCAACAAACTGCAACTAAGACTACTGTGGCAAATGTTTCAACAGGTACTGCGATGGCTGCAGGAGTCCTGTTGCAAAATGAATTACCCTACTGTTCTCTGGTATCAAGCAGTGCATATCTTGCAACCATGAGTTCAGGTAAGTGGGGGGGGGCTATTTTTTGTAAATTGAATTTAGTAAATTAAAATGTGGGATAAAACAATGAAAAAACCCCAAGCTATTCTTGCAAAACCTAGATTTGAAGAAGCTAAGGGCATGTCCAGATTTGAGCATTATTTAGCTTTCAGTTCAATTTCTCCTCTTCTTTATATTAAATTGGAGCAGTGGATAAATTGCCATATTGTTGAATACCGGTATGAAGTAACATTGTGATAAGTGTTTCAACAAGGTAATATACCAGTGAACAAAAGGTGGAGACTTAACAGCTTCTGGGGGTAGCTCAGCTGAACTAATACTTTACAGATAATTTGCAGGCACAGTGTCTCCAGCTTTGTTTGCTCTCCCCCTCATCCCTCCTAACAGATAAGAAATGACAATAAGCCCTCACATAAACCAGCAAACTCTTTCAGCTTCACCCATATCTTTGTTGTGGGGGAGGAAGGGAAAGGAGAATGTTAGCCGCTTTGGGACTCCTTTGGGTAGTGATAAAGCGGGATAGCAAATCCAAACTCTTCTTCTTCTTTCCACTTAAAGCTCAGATACTTATGCAGAGCCTGCTAATAATCCAGGAGGAACCCCACATGGCCAGACAATCACAGATTCTTTGGCAAAGTAAACAAAGAACATAAACAAAGAACTGAAAAGCACTTCTTTTTTCCGCTTACATTCACCCGCACCAGTAGGAAAAAAAGGGGGGGGGAGTTTTTAATTTTCATTTTCCGGTGCAGGGGGCAGCAACCTTTTTCAGCCGTGGGCCGGTCCACCGTCCCTCAGAGCATGTGGTGGGCTGGACTATATATTTTTTTTGGGGGGGGGGGATGAACAAATTCCTACGCCCCACAAATAACCCAGAGATGCATTTTAAATAAAAGGACACATTCTACTCATGTAAAAACACGCTGATTCCTAGACCATCCATGGGCCGGATTGAGAAGGCAATTAGGCCGCATCCGGCCCACGGGCCTTAGGTTGCCTACCCCTGTTTTGGTGGTTAGGTTGTTGGTTCCACCTAAATAGCTTTCCTCCATATTAAAAAAGAAGGGTTATTTATTTATTTAAAGGATACTATCTTTTTGCTTGCTTGTCCTCCTTTCCTTTGATAAAATGTAAAATGGGAGAGATTGGTGGGATGAGGGCTTTTGTGGTGGGGGGAATGGAGGGGAGAAGATTTAGCTGACTGCCTTCTGCTGAAATGGGAGGTTGGGAACTATGAGAGTGATGGGGAGGGTGTTTTTCGGTAAGCAGTGCAGGCGAATGTGTGTCTACTCGCAAGCAAGCCCAATTCAATGAGTCTTACTCCCAAGGAAAGTAGAAGTAAGTTTAGTTGAATTCAGCAGGGCTTATGCAGGCATAGATTCCACTGAGACCTCTGAGTAGGAAAGCAAATGCAACGTGACTACTCGTTAAACTACTCGTAAATTAGTTGAAAATATATTAAATATATTATATGGAAGATTATTTTTTTAATTAAATCTACCACTTCCTTACATTTTAAGGCCTTCCACCACTGCATGGAGCCTTGTCAAGGCCCTCTCTGATGTGGGGAAGTGTGGCGCACCCTCTATCACCATGAGGAGGTACGATGGGACCCTCTGCCCCCGCGGAGAGGCCCAGCAATGCCCTCCACTGCCACAGATATATATTTTGATATATCAAGATTTTGTGACGTTTAACTGGTGATATATCATGATGTTGAAAACCAGATATCGCCCAGCCCTAGTCCCACACCCACACATAACTTGGATTTATATATGAGAAGCAACATTGGTCTTTCCCATAGATGTTCCTATTTGTGTTTTCCCTGCTTTTAAATTTGTTGATTCTAATCTGTTGAACCTGGGTTTGTTTTTTGTTTTTTAAAAAATAATCCCCGCCCAAGAAGTGTGCAAAAGTACGTAAGTCAAGCAATTGTAAATTTGCATCTGCAGTTTTCTGGTTTGGGGCAAGTTTGGAGATATAGATATAGATATTGCCCAATGGAAGAGGTTCCCCCTGTTTCTCCTCCGATACACTTCATAGGAGGGACTAGGGTGGAAAATTGGCAGCTGCACCAGAAGCAGTGCTGGAATAATAGCAGAATGTAACAGAGGGATGGTATTGACAATGCAGGATAACAAATGACCATTGTCATGACTTGTAATTCTGATTCATCATTTTGGCAGAGTGCTTTTAAGGTCAGTGAATTAAGAAAACAAAAGTTGCAGAATGTGATTAGGCCTTTTTTCTCATGTCCAAATCTCATGTTCCTAATTGTCCATAAGTAAATAAAAGATTGGAGACCTGGGATGAGAACTCTCTCCACCTCGCTACTACAGGGAACTACTTTGGATAGCATTGTGATCACTATTTGCTGTTGATTCAGCAATATCATGCCAGGTTCTGTGCACCACTAAATATTACAATTAAATGTTTTACTTTTTTTTAATGAGAGAGAGATTGTTTTGATTCTGTGGAGGAGTCTGTGCCTTTTGGGTTTCTTTATTTATTGTTTCACCTGATTTCTGTTCCTTCAAAAAGGATGGGGTGGTGGAGAAATTACATAAGTAGGAGCTCCTGAGGATTGGACCCAGGTGGCACTGTGGGTTAAACCCTAGCTCTAGGGCTTTCTGATCAGAAGGTCGGCGGTTCGAATCCCTGCGATGGGGTGAGCTCCCATTGTTCGGTCCCAGCTCCTGCCCACCTAGCAGTTCGAAAGCACATCAAAGTGCAAGTAGATAAATAGGGACCGCTCTGGCGGGAAGGTAAACGGCGTTTCTGTGCGCTGCTCTGGTTTCACCAGAAAGCGGCTTTGTCATGCTGGCCACATGACGCGGAAGCTGTCTGCGGACAAACGCCGGCTCCCTCAGCCTATAGAGCGAGATGAGCGCCGCAACCCCAGAGTCGGACACAACTGGAACTAATGGTCAGGGGTCCCTTTACCTTTACCTTTATGACTGCTCCAGGTTATGCATGACTTCCTACACATGGTTGTGCTGAGAGGGCCATTTGGGTTGGGAAATGTATAAACTGGGGTGTAGACAAAAAGGAAGTTGAAAGCTATGTGAACCAGTTGGCACAGCTACAAGATTTCCAGTAACTCCATTTGTGATGTAGTCCAGCACCTTTTAAAGTGAGTTAAAAGACTTGTCCTGTTTTGTCATTAAATTATAGTTAAGAACCTCAGCTGGACTGAAAGAATATGAGTGACTGCTGCTAGTTTCTGGTGGAAATTTAAGGTATATTCACAGAAATTCTCTGATGGTGCAATGTGCTGTGACAGGCATGTACTTAAGAGTGCAGTCTGTTGTGTATCTGCTTATGCATTGGGAACTTGCAGTGTAGAAATTCCTGCTGGACACTTAAGTAAGCAAATGAATAAATCCCATTTTTGGATTGCTGACATATTCTTTGATGATAAGTGCTCCCAGATACTGGCAGCACTGCTTTGGAATGTGTTGTTGTTGTTCATACTATGAGGAATAATTTTATCCCTCATCTGTTTCTTTCACCCTTCAAGTAGTATCTATACATTCTTTTACAGATCTCATAAAATAGAAGGATAACTTTTTTTAAAAAAAGAGCAGTGTTGCTTTTTATTCCTGCTGATAAAATACTTTACAGATACAAGTGTTTCTTTAGAAAGCTTTATTTCTACGCTAACATTAAAATTAAAATGCATGATAGTTATTTTGCTGGGGAAATGAGTGTGTTATATAATTTCTCTCCAAGAAAAGGTTACTTCCCCTTTTCATCCTTTTACATAAGGCTCGCCACGCACTTCTGGTTTTCATCTTCCAATCCGGCATGGGATGTTCATTGACACCTTAGTCATGATTTCTTGAATTGTATTAATTTCTGAGGGTTTTTTATTTTTATTTTAAGAAGAAGCCTCTTCTTGTCCAGGCTGTTGAGGTCTGTACTTCAAATTCCAGAAACCTTTCCTGTTCATAGTAAACTATTTGGGAGTCCTGCTCCAGTTTGGAATTATCTGCTTCAAGTGATTCTAATCCTCATCGGCAGTGGAACAGTTTGTCCCACACAGAATCAATGTATATAGAATTCAGCTGCCAAAAGGGTAGCTGCCACTAGTGAGTTCATTGTTGGTTTCTATGGAGACAGAGCAGCCTATCCTGAACAGCTATTAGATCATACAGAAAGATGCATGTCTCTGTGCAAGTTCAGTACTGAGCAAGTCAGACTTCTCATTCAGTTTGACTTCCTACAGCATTTCTAAACTGCTACAAGTAGTGGGTGACCATGCAAGGCTCACCCCGAAGACGCTTGACAGTGAATATTTTTAGCAACTTTTTTCAGGGCCGGAGACATTCCTCCTCTGATCCTCTTCTCCGCATACTCCAAAGGCGACGGAGCTCTGTTGTAGAGGTCCTCTCGACTTCTACGCATAGAGTTATGGTGGCCATTTCCTCTGTAAGCCCCGAAGAGCTAAGTGCTGCTTTCCATGAGAAAAAAAGTAAAGTATTGGCAATTTCCTTTATATAAACCGGACTTGGGTTTTATGGCAATGTGTCTAATCTTGTTCTCATAACTAATCATAGATGAAGTTCTTGACTCTTTACTTATCAGTTTATACCATCATAAAAGCTTAATGTTATTTTTCCAGGCATTTTAGTTGAGAAAAAAATCATTTGCTGCTTCTAGATAATGACTGACAATTACTTTATTCAGGAGCTGCTACATACAAAGACCCTTGAGAGGGAAACGTTACGACAGAAGCCAGTTTTCAACAAATGATTTCACGATTCTGGTTGCTTTGCCTGTTTTGAAATCTATACTGCATACATTCGTTTTTATATGATTCACAAAAGTTGTATGATGAAATATTTTACTTGGTCTTGCCTTTTGTGTTGCAGGAAGGTCTAGGCGTCCGACTGCGAAATACACAAAAGTTGGAGAACGCCTTCGCCATGTCATTCCTGGTCATATGCAGTGTTCTATGGCATGCGGTGGTCGTGCTTGCAAATATGAAAATCCAACTCGGTGGAGTGACCAAGAACAGGCTGTGAAAGGGCTTTACTCTTCCTGGTAATGTGAAGCACTTAGCTTCTACTAGAGTTCTAAAAATGTTGCTTTTAAATGTCAAAAGGTTACCCAGAGTTACTTGTGAGCAAGTCCCATTGAATTCCATTGAACTTCTGAGTAAACAAGTTTAGAATCAGGCTCCACAGTCAGCGAAAAAGAACTAGTTTTATATAGATTTAGATACTTTATGTTTTAGATGTGCAGACCAGCTTAAATACAGTGCCAGTGTAAACTACATATGTAGTTCATGTAAGGTTCCTTTTGAATTCTGTGTCTTTGACTTATGCTCAAAATGTGTATGTTAAAATGCTATTGGTAGCATTGGCTTTTGCTTTTTGTAGCATGGTTTTAATGTCAGATTTTTTTTTTTACCACAAACCATATTTTAATTTAATTGAAATTTCAGAATTGAATAGTAAGAATTAGATGTAATGATAGCATTCCCAAGCACTAGAGTGCTATTTTATAAAGCTTTTAAAAGAACATTTAAAAGAAATGTGTAGTTTTTTGTGCTTGGATATAGAAATAGAAATCTGCGTATTCTGTGCTATCTACATTCTTATCACAGTATCTTGCACCATAATGTAATTTTGTTACATAACGTTTTTCATCTAGAGATAATAGACATTAAATGGTATAAAAGCACATAGTTATCTAAGGTGGCATGGTTTGTTATTAGAAAATTACAGCTGAACACCAGCTAGCAAGTATTTTAACCCATAACTGCTCACTTCATTTCTCCCTGCTCCTTTCCAGGATAACAGATAACATTTTAGCCATGTCTCGACCATCAACAGAACTTATTGAAAAATACAATATTATCGAGCAGTTTCAAAGGTAAAATAAATAGACTGGTAATGAATTATTGCAGTTCTTACAGCTGTAAAGCTGACCTATTATTTCTTTTCTGCGTTGGTTTGGAACTGTTCATAACAATTCTGAAGTAAAAAGGAACGTTGGTGGGGATATTGATTGTGAAAAAGCACGCACAGCTCAATAATGTGCCTTCTTTTTCTTTGCCTAAGATGTGGCATAAAAACAGTAATTAACCTTCAGCGTCCTGGAGAACATGCTAGCTGCGGGAATCCACTGGAACAAGAGAGTGGTTTCACCTACCTTCCTGAAGCTTTCATGGAGGCGGGAAGTAAGTTTGCTCCTGCTGTTGTTCCTTGTTAATTATAAAGTGTGGTGCTTACAGGCTGTTTCTGCCACCTACTTCTTGGTGGCAGCTAGCTGAGAAATGTTTGCCAAAGAAAATAACTTGCACCTAATGAGAAAGTTAAAGAAATACACCACTCCACTATGGAGCATTATAGATTCTAAATCTCATAAACAGCCATAAAATAAGCATCTGAGAATGGATAGCTGTGTTTAGTATCCGCAGCTGCGCATTTTGCACATTGGCAAAGCAATAGATTTGCATGTGGATTTTATTGCCTCCGCTGCAATCAAAGGACTTTCCCTTCCGACGAAAAGACACTGTTGCTCATTTCGGTAAGATTGACAACTGCTAAGAAAGATGTCATTGAAAGTGGAATGCTGTTACTTCCCAAAACATTACGTTACATTGTTCGTGTGTGTGTGTGTGTGTGCGCGCACACACGCACATGCACAGCAAAATCCTTACTTGTTACAGGTTTGATATGCAATGTTTGTGTGAAATGTCTTGACTAATTTGCAATGTGGCATTTGCAGTTCTCATAAGACAACATACTAAAATGAAGGAAGACAAATACAGCTAAAAATTCTGAAGAGCTTTCTTAAAGCAGATCCTAATATTTCTGTTGTAATATGAATACAATGAGCTGTGTATGGTCTTTTGATAATAATGATGTTCTAAACTGTTTTTTCTAGTTTATTTTTATAACTTTGGATGGAAGGATTATGGTGTGGCTTCTCTCACTACTATCCTCGATATGGTAAAAGTGATGACTTTTGCCTTACAGGAAGGGAGAGTAGCTATTCATTGTCATGCAGGACTTGGCAGAACAGGTAAAGATGCTCAACTACAAATTCACTGAGAATGTATTGTTATAAAATGCAAAATAAGGATAATTTAGATTCCTTTGTAGATTCCCTGATACATTCATATAATGAAGTCTATTCTGATAGAAATGCTAGCACAACGTCCTCATTGTTTCAAAGGCTGCTGCATGCATGCATTTTTCACAATTTTCTTCTCAGATGGGCCACACAACTCCCAAACTGGTCTTTGTGTTCAAAGGATTTGGCATGAGAGCTTTTGTAAAGGGGAAATCGGAGGTGGGGATAGCATTTCTAGAGGCACTTGCTATTTAAGAAGCTTTTGTGCCAAATCCATGAAGTGCCTTTTCAACACCATCCCACTTTCCATGCTCATACTTAACCCCCCACACACACACACTTAATTCTTTCCCAAAGTATCCCTCAGGCATAAGTGTATTCATCTAGCCCTTTTTGTAAAAAACCCAAAATGTGGTAACAAGAACAAGGCCACTCCCTCCTTCCCCTCATAGGCACCAATGCCTTGCAATTTTTGCACATCTTTTGCTTATTATTATTGTTAAAACTGCTTTCTCACTCCCCTAAATCAGGGGAAGCACTACTAGAAAAGTTCAGTATGTGCTTTCCATTACCTTCATTCATCCGCTAGTAAAGACCTATTTGTTTACAAAACAATTTCCCAATTTTTTCATCTCCCGTTTTGGGTGATGATGTAATCCTTAAGTCAATTTGTTGCCGCCTGTTTAGTGTAGATGTTTCAAGGTTGTTGGTTTCTAATAATTTTTTGTTCTGGAAGCTGTTCTATGTTTCTGTAGCAAATAAATGTGCAGTTCTTTATATAAATAAACAAGTATGGTGCAGTGTGGGGGAAATAATCTGGAGGAGCTCCTACAAGGCTGAATTGATTTTTCACAGGGGCGTCGCAGGGGAGGGGCGGGGGGGCGGGGGCCCCCGGGCAGCGCCCCTGCTGTGGTGACACACCGGGGGCGGCCCCGCCCACTGGGCTTAAAAAATTTTTTTTTTTACTTTTTTACTTTTTTAAGGCTATTTTTTACTTTTTTAAGGCTATTTTTTACTTTTTTAAGGCTATTTTTTACTTTTTTAAGGCTATTTTCGGCACTGCCGGGGTGGAGCCGCAGGGGCGGCCATCGAGGAGGGGTGTCACCCCTCTTCACTGGCCGCCCCTGCGGCTCCGCCCCAGCAGCGCCAAAAATAGCCCCCCCTTCCAGCGGCGCAGCTCGGCATGGAGGCAAGGGGCGGGCCAGCCAGGTGGGGTGCCACCCCCTCCTGGCTGGCCCGCCCCTTGCCTCTTTGCCGAGCTCCGCTGCTGGCTGGCTTGCGGAGCCGGGGCATGGAGAGGGGCCGTCCCTCTCCCTGCCCCGACTTGCGCTCCGCCAAGGGAGCCCGCCCGGCGGATTCGCGAGTCTTTGCAGCCCGCAAAGACTCCCGAATCCGCCTCCCAGCACCCCTTCGTGCCGCAGCTGCTCACGCAGGCACGAGCAGCCGCGGCACGAAGGGGTGCCGCCGCCGGGCGGAGGCTTCGGGAGTCTCCCGAATCCGCCGCCCGGCACCCCCGGGGGCGGGGCGTCACGTGCGTCATGACTTCATGACGCACGCACGCACCGCAATGTCCCGCCCCCCAGGGGTGCCTCTTGGCTTCCCGCCCCCAGCAGCCAAGGGGCTAAGAACGCCCCTGATTTTTCATAACTGGTGTCAGCTTCGGCTAGCCTGCTCTATTGGAAGGAACATGAATCTGCATCTGTATGCTCTGTGCTATTTTGATAATGACATTTTTGTTTTCACCTAACAAATTTAACATTTCCTTCTTCTTTTTTGTCCTTTACTTACCTTCCAGGTGTTTTAATAGCTTGTTACCTGGTTTTTGCCACACGAATGACAGCAGACCAAGCAATCCTTTTTGTCAGGGCGAAAAGGCCTAACGCTATCCAAACTAGAGGACAGCTGTTGTGTGTAAGGGAGTTTTCGCAGTTCTTGATTCCTCTCAGGAATGTTTTTGCATCCTGTGAACCCAAAGTGCACGCTGTGACTCTTTCCCAGTACCTGATCCGGCAACGGCATTTGCTCCACGGTTATGAGAGCAGGAACCTCAAGTATGTGCCAAAGCTTATTCATCTGGTTTGCAAGTTGCTGTTGGACTTGGCTGAAAACCGGCACGTGATAGAGGAGGAACTTTTAGACCTTCCAGACCTGTCCGCTGAGATTGAAGAGACCGTTTCTCAGCTAGCTTCCACTCAGCTTGATAAAGAGCTGACAAGGCAAGACAGTAGTGCTTCAGAACCATTTTCTCTCTCGGGAGCCAACCCTCTTCATCCCAATGAACATGAATGTGATCCTCTTTGGAAGAGGAGGAACGTTGATTGCCTTCAGCCTCTGGGTCGTTCAAAAAGGCGCCTGAGCTACAGCGACTCAGATTTGAGAAGACCGGTGTTTGTCTGTGAGCAAGGAGAGACCCCCTGGTCGGTGCCTGTGCAAATGCCACTCTGCAGCAAAACAAACCCACCAAACAATTGCCAGACTCTCAAGGTTGATTTAACCCAAGAACTCTTAGTCCGTAGTACATTTACTTTCTCGTGTCAGGACAAGGCACCTTTAGATGGAAAAGAAGCTAATTCTCCATTTTTCCATAAAAGCAGGTATCCCGGAGAAGTACAGCGTAGCCAAACCTTTTCTTCGGGCCTTTCGTCTGATCGGAAGGAAGAGGGGGCGGAGGAAGATGAAGAAGAGCTAAAAGCACTAAACTATCATTGTGGCAGAAAAGCTAATAGCTATGGCAAAAAAATGTGGTCCTCTGAGGACTCGGACTCTTCGAAAGCAGAGCGTGAGATCCGCAATATTCGGGATCTCTGTGAATCGATCCCCCATATCGTCGTGCAGTCAGAACTAACTCTGGAGGCACGAAGAACGTTGGCAGCCAAGGCCCTGGCTAATGTGAATGAGTTTATGGGAGCAGAAGAAATAGAGCAAAAAGTGGAGATGTGGCAGGTATTTTTGTTTTGTAACTGTTGCACACGTGTCTAGTTCAGGAAAGCACCTCCAGGAAGTGTGTGGGGGGGGGATCCTATAACATCTTCGCTTTCAGAGAGCATAGTTGTACACATGCAACTAACGTGCAAAGCTGGGCTCTAGAACCAGACTTATGACATCTGTAAAAAGATTACTGCTCCTCTTTCAGTTACGACTAAGTGAGTACTTCATCAAACTGGTGTACACTCCCCTTCAGTGGTCCTTCATAATACTTGAGCAGGTATTTTGAAGAACATGGGAGTCAGCTCTTTACCAAAACACAGCCTGAAACCAAAATGGGCGTTCAAGTGCAAAAGGTTTTAAGCAGTGACAAACCCTTCGATTTTTGTATGAGTGTATTGCAATCTAAGGGCAAACCTGCTTATGAGTCAACACAGGGTCCTAAACTCTCTGCTTACATTAAATCCTAAAACAAGAGCAAGGCATTTGTAAGAAAGACTCCGTTTGAAGCAGCAGGTGCTTTAACACATACCTCCCGGCCATTCTCCCCTTGCAGTTGTCCTGGGCAGCAAGGTAGGGACTTGAAGGCCAGTCGTGGGTCTGTTGCCCACCAGCACTACCACTTTGCATGGGGTACCCAAGAATGTAGGGACACGGGTGGCGCTGTGGTCTAAACCACCAAGCCTAGGGCTTGCCGATTAGAAGGTCGGCGGTTTGAATCCCTGCGACGGGGTGAGCTCCCGTTCCTCAGTCCCTGCTCCTGCCAACCTAGCAGTTCAAAAGCACATCAAAGTGCAAGCAGATAAATAGGTACCACTCTGGCGGGAAGGTAAATGGCGTTTCCATGCACTGCTCTGGTTTCACCAGAAGTGACTTAATCATGCTGGCCACATGACCTGGAAAAACTGTCTACGGACAAATGTCGGCTCCCTCGGCCAGTAAAGTGAGATGAGCGCCGCAACCCCAGAGTCATTCGTGACTGGACTTAACTGTCAGGGGTCCTTTACATTTACCTTTTACCCAAGAAGGTCAAGGGCACTGTGGCTTTGGTCTTACATGACTTGTCTCATCTAGGTCAATGAAGCCTACTAAGAATGCATTGGCTGAAGGGGGCCCCGATCCTGGAACTGGCACCAGAAATGCATCCAGGCGTGTTGAATCTGTTTGCTTCTAAACTGGACCCAGAAAGTGGAAGGCTTTGGGGAAACTTGTTTGACGGTCCCCAACAAATGCTCTCTGCCCCCATATCCCCATTATCTTCTCTCTCTCTCTCTCTCTCTCTCTCTCTCTCTCTCTCTCTCTCACACACACACACACACACACACACACACACACTATGTGACCGTGGTCTTCAGGGTGGGGGGTTGTTGGGAATGTGACAGGAGCAGCAGAGAGAGAGAGAGAGAGAGAGAGAGAGAGAAGTTTGGGACTACATAAGCTGCCCAAAGGCATTATTTTCCATATTGTAATCACATGGAGAAAGAGCAGGTCTGCCTTTGCTGCACCTGTCACATTCCCAACAACCCCACTCCCTGAAGACCATGGTCACATAGAGTTCTAAATCACAAATTGAACAAATGCTCTTCAGATATTTACTCCCCCATGCATGTGGGGCAGGCAGGGATCTGGGGATGGGACAAAATTTTGGGGTGGTACAGCCTTGCTTCCTTCCTCTGTGATTATGCCAAAAGGGGTCTGTGTTTGCAGAATTCTACCCTAACATTACTAAAGCAAAGACAATTCATAGAAAGCTGACAAGGATTTCTTTCTTTTTTTCTTTAGAAAGAACTGAATTCTCAGAATGGCGCCTGGGATAGGATATGCGGCGAGACAGATCCTTTTATCCTCAGTAGTTTGATGTGGTCCTGGATAGAGCAACTTAAAGAACCTCTTCTAACCAAAAATGATGTAGATGTTTTAGCAAAAAACAATGTAGACCCTCAAGAAGCACTTAAATTATTAGACAAGGTAAGCATTTAATGTATTAAGGCAGTTATATAACACTTTTCAGGAAGACCTCACAAAGCATTTTGCATAAGATGACACAAATCCGGCTATACGTCTCCTTGCCTTTGGTTGCTTCTAGAATATCATGATTCATTTGCACATAGTTTGCAGGGAGTTTGTGATATCAGCTATTTATTGAACATTCATTCTAATTTGTTTGTTCAGAGGTTATACAATGTTGCATAAATAGTTACCCTATACTTCCCAGTGTATTTCCTGTCACTTTCCTTATCACAAAAAGTACAGCTTAACGAATGTACATTCACTAAGGCCTCTTCTTTCATGGTACTTGTATCTGTCCCTACATTTCTGCATACCTTCTTTCGTATTATCCCAATGTGGGTTCATCTGTTATTCATCTTTTGCATGACCCTTAAGAGTAATGTTTGCATTTCCCCCCTCCTGTGTATGTCTACACCACTATGAAAATATGTTCACCCTTCATTTTGCCTCCTATACCATGTCACTCTCTGCCTTTAAACATGTTCATGTTCTCCTTTTACTAATAGCTTTTACTTTCTTTTCTTGGTAACTTATAATGGCTAGGTGGGAGAGCCCTATAAGTGCATGCTGTATTTCATATCACTTACCTTTTTTGCTACCGATATAGAGGTCTTATAAAAACTATTTTTTGTCTAGTCTACTGGGTGGCAAATGTTAGTGGGGCAGTATTTAAGAGAAATGTTCTTTTCCATGTATGCTAGGCCCCTGTGGTCAGAATTTGTAAATTTTTGATGGGAAACCTTTTTGTTTGTTGCGTTTGAATACATAATTCAAGTGGACATAATTTACTGAGTAGCCTATATTCAGGGCTGGATTAAGACCCTTAGAGGCCCTAAGAACTTAAGAGATTTTGTTACCCCCATATATATCGAATTCAAAATATAAACTGCAGTAAACCCTAAAATAAAATTTTATTTTTTCAAAGTGAAATGGAACCTACAGTAAGATGGAAGATAATGTTTAGTTTTCTATATTTGTATAAATAATGTTTATTTTTGTTCAGATGGTAAATCTGGCAATGGGAATTTTCTGTGGTGCCCCCCCCTTCCCTTGATGCCCTAAGCATGTGCTTATTTTGCTTTATGCTTAATCCAGCCCTGCCTACATTTGCTATAAATGTGTGAATGCTGTTGATAAATGCCACTGACATTAACAGGTTTAAAGAGGAGGAGCACCTGCGGCTCTGCAGATGTTCCTGGACTACAGTTCCCATCATCTCTGATCATTGGCCATGCTGGTTAGGGCTGATAGGAACTGGAATCCAGCATCCTCCAAAAGGGCCACAGATTCTCCACCCTTTTATAGAGGACATTTTGTGCTTATGCAGGTGTAGTTTGCTCTTGCACTAGTGGCAATCACAAAGGGGATTGTGAAGGAAAGAGTTTGCACTCTCTTTATAGAATCGTATATCTTAAAGCATGCCAAATGCTGTTGGATTGTGGTTGATATCTCTTCCATGTTGGTGTCTTAAAAATATTTCCTACCTAACAATGTCTTTCTGCTCCCCATCAGGGAAAATATCACACTATTCTGTGCATTTTAAACTGCGTGGTGCAGTTGCAGACCATACCAGCGTACGTGGAGGACCTTCTCCTTGACCGTGCCATTAAAGCATTTACAAAGGCAAGTGGAATGTGAAATTGTGATCTTTTGTAACTCACAGACTAGCCTAGAACGCTGACCATAATTAACCTCATGATAAACTATTTCAAACATGGCATTTCATGCAAAGAATCTGAACCAAATGTACTGTACGCTGGAACCAATTAATGTGTGGGTGCACACCTACAGAGGGCTATAGAATTCTGGTGTCAATCAGTGTCCACACAGAGCTTGCTTGCTTTCTAGGGGTGGGCACCACAAAACGAGATTTATTTTGGACCTTGATCTGGCGATTTGGAAAGCAAACGGATTCAGCTCCGACTGCTTCAGAAGCCACCCACTTGGCCTCTGCTCCAAATTACAACCTTGCTTTGGGGGGAAATGAAGCTCTGTGTCTCCCTATTCACAACCGCAGCTGTAACAATTCACTTTTTGACAAAATTGCATCCATAGCAGCCCAGTCTGAGTGGATAAAGTCTGCCAAATCTAAGAGAGTTAGGTACAGGGCATTTTGTGTTAAGTGACTGTAGTTTTTTTAGGTAGGAATTCAGTGTTGCACTCTCCTGACCATTCCGTTAGCGCACACATTTCTGCTTGCCAGATGGAATGATCCCGCCTCTCCTCCCAACCCTCTAGAGCAGATTTGTGGGAAGAGTGAGGGAAGTCTCATTGCACTAGTGGAAGGCCTTGCATTGGCTTCTGCTAGTCAGCCAGGTTTAGCTGAACCCAGCCCTTAGTTGCTGTTGTTGTTTTAAAAGGAACCTTCTATAAGGGATTTTTAGTATTAGTTTGGACACAATTGGATGGAATTTATAAGAAATCAGCAAATATTGTAGAAAACAAAACAAAACAACCCCCCACAAAATTTCACACATAAGTGTAGGTTGTTTTGTGCTACCTTTAAGGCCGAGTAGAGCAGAGTGAACTAAAAGGAATCCTCCCCTGCCAAGATTTTGTGGGCAATTGGTATGAAAATGGTGACCCCGGGTAAGTAAAATTTCAGAAGGATAAGTGCAGGAACTAAGGAGTTATGATGAATAAAAAACAAATTGAGCCTTGTTTGTTTTCTGCACAGAAAATGCTTGAATAGATGACATATATGTAAATGAATACACACACACACACACACACAGAGAGAGAGAGAGAGAGAGAGAGAGAGAGAGAGAGAGAGAGAGAGAGAGAGAGAGAAATGCAAACTATGCTTGTAAAAGCCTCAGCAGCTGCACCCCAGATTCTTAGACTGCAGTGGTATGTGCACTTACCTGACTGTAAGCCACACTGGATGCAGTGGAGCTTTCTTCTGAGTAAACCTTCATAGTGATCATGCTGCTAGATTCTCAGATAAAACCTCATTCCCCACCCCACCCCCACCCAGTCAAGCCAGCTCCGGTACCATGCAGGCACAAGATTGCCACCTCAGCTGTTGTGCTAATTTAAAATAACCCTCGTCCACTTTCCCCCTTCTGTGTTGACAATCACTAATGAGGATTAGAAGATCACAACTTCCTCAATAAACAGCATAGGGAAAAACAAAACAGGCAAATCCACTCCCCCCCCCCCATGGCACACAGATTAGCTTGCTGCTCAATGGAGAAAGTAATCCACATTAATTAGTCAGGCCGCCCACATTATGTCCCCCCCCCCATTTGACAACTAATTTTCATCCAGGGTTAGCCAGAGAAATTCTCTTTTCAGCCAAGCAAGAAATCAGCTACCCCTCTCCATGTCCTTTGGCTGGGATCTTCATAGCACAATCCTAAGCGTTTGTGTTTGGAAGGAAAGACCACTGAGTTAATGAGACTGACTTCTAGGTGAGTGTGCATAGGAAGATTGCAGCCTTAGGAAAGGGCTGTATGCTTTGCATGCAAAAGGTCTCCGGCTTAATCCCTGGCAAGGCCAGGTAGTGCCTGACATCTGGGAGAGCTGCTGCCTGGCAGTGTAGTGGCAGGGGTTGGACTAAATTACTTCTGAGGTACCTTCTTCTCTACATGATCTTTGCTTGCTCACTTCCTTCCAGCGTGCATGTTTCCTGCACTGCTGGTTTGAGGCAAATCAGGAGTGGTGCTTATAGCATCAGAGGCTGAGCTGGGCTTCACCTCACTGCTGCCTTCTTTCTCCTTCCTCAATCTCTCTTGTGGGAGTGGCAAACCCAACTTGGGCCGCTGCTGCCAAGCATTCCTCTGGACATCCTTACGGTTCACAATAAATTTGAACAGCTAATTTTGCAAGCGCTGTTCTCTGTTTAGCTAGCTCCTGCTACTCCATTTTATAGGTGGGTACGTGGGTGGCGCTGTGGTCTAAACCACAGAGCCTAGGGCTTGCCAATCAGAAGGTCGGTGGTTCAAATCCCCGCAGCGGGGTGAGCTCCTGCTGTTTGGTCCCAGCTTCTGCCCACCTAGCAGTTCGAAAGCATGTCAAGTGCAAGTAGGTAAATAGGTACCGCTCCGGCAGGAGGGTAAACGGTGTTTCTGTGTGCTGCTCTGGTTCGCCAGAAGCAGCTTAGTCATGCTGGCCACATGACCCAGAAAGCTGTCTGTGGACATACGCCGGCCCTCTCGGCTTATAGAGCGAGATGAGCGCCGCAACCCCAGAGTCATCCGCAACTGGACCTAATGGTCACAGGTACCTTTACCTTTACTCCATTTTATAAACTAAATCTAATAGCCATTGTAGTTCAAGTGGTAAACTTTAGATATTATTCTAGTATTAGGTAAAATGAGACAAACTGAATTTCTATATGTAGGATTTATATTTTATTTTCTGTACACACCATTGTGTTTTGAATTAGACAGTACTGTATTTCGATAAAGCCTGATATATTTGTGTTATAATTTTATTAACTTTAAGTTTGCTTCCGGCAGGTGAGTTCTGATTCGGAAGGTGGACTGGACATTTACAGCATCCTGAAGAATATTTTTAAACAGATATTGGAACACCAAAGACAATACTCCAAAGACCAAACAGAAACCCTCTTTTGATGTTTACATGCTAAGCTAGTTTTCTGCAGCTTTCCAAGACTATCTTTCCTTTACCATCCATTGTTCTATTTTGTATTCCTTGGTTCATGTTAACTAATAACGTTGGTTATTAAATAACCATAACTAATTCTATCTGGCTATGTACATAAGTTAATATTTAATGAGTTGCCATTTTGTGTCTGTACTGTGGCATTTTGTACTTAATTTATTGATTTTAGAAAGTTTATGATTAATAAGCTATTTTTTCCACACTGAGCTATTGCCATAAATTCAGTGCCATGATACGCAATGGTTTATTCCGTTAAATGTTTGCAGATTAACACTAAGTATACAAGATGAAGTTTACGACAATGGTATTACATTTTATTTTGTGGTGAGTAAACATTGGCTTCTATTAATGACTTTTGTACAACTGTACAGCTTTTCCTCTGTAATGCCAAAACAAACATGTAGGGGAAAATAGAAACGACGTGCAGCACCAAGATAGGCAATCAATTGCCCATAGATCCTTTTTAGAAAATTGAGAATTTTGACTTTATAACACCATATAAATTTATAATTCTCACATTTGTTGGGGAAACTGAAATGTGAGACCTGTATTATAGTGTCATGCAGACCAGAAGATAAATAAAAAAGAAATAGTTATTGTTTTAAAGTCTCTTCATTTCCTACATAGATTATTGACTGGGGAGGTGGTGACTCTTAAGAAAAAAATTGTATGTTGTGAACATACAAATCAGATCAATCAATCAGTAAATCCAGAGCCTTAAACTAGAATATTCCAGAATATCATCTCATTCAGACCTTGTTGAGGCAGAATAAGATACAGATAGTTTTAGCTGTCTTCCTGGGATTAGATTGCTGCTTGAGATTTTGAGAAGTTCTGACACCTTGACTTAAAAGAAATACAGTTTAGCAGAAGATGGATATTAACATGGACTGAAAGTTTTAATTACCAGTAATATTTTTTTCTTTTTGTATGAAACCAGCAGATGGAAAATAAGAAGTTTTCTTTTTGCATCTTTTCCTAATGTTTCTCTCTCTCCCTTTCCTTTTTATTGTCCCTTTCTGTTTTCTGTTTGCCATCTTTGTTTCTCTTCTTTTTCTTTCTTTGGAGTCCACTGTTTGGGGGTGGTAGATGGTTGATGGAGGACCCTGGGGAAGAGACAGGAAAATGTTGGTCTCCCAGCATGAGAAGGTGGGATGAGAAAGGAAAGATCCCAGGTGACAGCTGGGAGGAGCTACTGTCCTCTGAGGGTAGTAAAGACTAAGAATTACTTTTAAGAGAAGACTATATTCTACTTATTCAGTCCCCCCCTATATTGTGAGAAGAAATGAATAGATTTTTTAAAAAAGGAGATTTTGCAAAGCTTTTAAAACTGCCACTTGTATTTCCATGCTATTTTACTTGGCGGTGGGGGTGTTGCTGCTGCAGTGGAATCTGCTTACCATGAAAAATCATGTGAGAAGGGTCAGCAGGCAGAGATTAAAATGGAGAGAAGATTATCGGGCCTGATGTGTTCTTATGTATCTAAATTCACCAATCAGGGACTCAAGAGCTCGAGCAGAATAGTCCTACCTGGCTGGTGAAATAGCAAACAGACCCAGTGGCTATGATATCCATTGCTATGATATCCATCCAGAGCAATCACTAGTGGTGAGGTGGGATTCAGTAGTCTCTGCTTGCTGTGGGTCAAGGAATAAGTCAATTAACAGAAGCAGTCAATTACCTCATAAGCAAATTGTATTTTTTCAACTCTTGGCTACGGTGTGTGATTCTATGCCTTGCTAGACGGGTGGTGAGGGCAGGAGAGAGAGTGAGTTATATCTTCCCTTGGCTGGGAGGAAATGCAGATCTTCAGTTCACCACCACCTCAATCATCATCATCAATCATCATCATCAGGACTTCAAAGCAAACATCAATTGTAAGTTTCTCTGCTGGAAATAAATCTAGAACAGCAACTCCTGTCAGAGGCAATGTGGTAGCTCTTTTACCAGACAAAAACAGCACCGAATCTAGCCCTTCATCCGTCAGCAGGCCCACTGCTACTTTGGAAAGAGAATGTACCACTAAGATGTTAACATGAAATTCATCAGACTTTACTGATATACTGAGGTGAATTTAAAATTGCAAATTGATCAGTGCACCCTTCCTTTGTAAAAACTTTGGCCAAATAAAAACAAACCATTAGATTGGATCTGTAGTCCTTTCTTTCTTACTGAAATTATGCTAAACATCCCGGGAATATATTAAACTTGTAACATCACTACTGCACCAGAAGAATATGAATATTGAGTCATTTAAATTTGCAAGAAATGTGAAATAATTGTTTTCAGCACTTTTGTTGAAGCATATGAATCTGCTGAACATGAAGCACCATCAGAGTGACTTTGTTAATTCCCACAGAGGTTTTCTGACAGTATTGTTAACAGTGATGTTGTTAATTTTGAAGGAGTGAAAATGAACCTTAGTGAGAAGGCCTTATAACGGTGTTATTGACCGTTTGAAAACAGATTCAGGGAGAGACAATTCTGTTATAATAGCAGCTTGCAAGTATTTGCTCCAGTATGGGAATGAGGACAATTTGAATCAACTATCTGAAATATTGAAACATTAGCCAGACAACTGCAAAAAGCTAGGAAACTTAAAACTCGAGCTTGAGTTGGCAAAACTCCATATTAAAGAAATATATTTGGTACGATCTGCTGATGAGCTCGCAAAACACGAACCTGCATTTCTGGGACTTGGTCTTTTGGTCAAGACTACGTTGGCACTTTCAAACAATAGTGCAACAGTCAAAAGCTGCTTTTCAAAGTCAGTTTCAGGCCCACAGTGATGGTGAACACTACATGATGAATATAAGCCAATCTTGTTGTTTTAAGTTAATAAATTAAATTTGAAAACTAAGGGTTATAGTCAGTGAAGTGCTACTCAGAATAGACCCATTGGAACAAATGAACCTAAGTCCTGTCCATTAATTTCAATAGCTTTACTTTGAGTGGGAACAGCATTGGATACTGATAATTTTGTGTTTCCATGGTTTGACGATGACAGACCACAATTCTCAAAGATCTTCTGCAAAAGTGTGGAACTGTTGAGTTTATGTGTTGCTATGGTGCTGCTGTGACATGCCTCTGGAAAGGCCTTCGGTGCCATTCTAGAACTTTAAATGAGAATGCTGCTCGAAGAGAAGGCAAGTTGAGGCTCCATTCTTTTGAGTGCAGCCATGTCATGGAGGCATTAGCACAGGTGCTTTCATGTTCGGTGTGCTTAGAGTTGTTCACTCCCCCCGTGCTGGTCCTATCCTGCGCTCACAATTTCTGCAAGAAGTGCCTGGAGAAGATCCTCATCAGCCAGAACTGTAGCCATGTCAATGGACAGTTCTCCTGCCCAATGTGCAGAAAAGTAAGTTAGAGAGAGCTTTGTTTTGCCCTCTGCAATCTGCTTACAGATTGCCCTGTCCGATGGTATGAGTGGGTTTCCCACTGCCCACATTCACGCTACAAGATGAACAGCGAAATATTAAAGCAGAAGCCGGCAGTTAGAGGTATAGCAACTGGGCAGACGTATATAGCAATAGTACTATTGCAAAAAACATACTGCCTCTGCGGATGGCAACATTCCTCATGCAACAGTTCTAGAGCAAGATCACAGGGATCTGTATGACTTTTATTCCTAATGGGTAGTGTCCCCTGCTGTGCTCAGGCAAGGGGGATTCCATGCGCCTCTCCACCTCACTTCAGCCCCCTGCATGCGCTGTGGGAGCAGGAATCAGAGAGTATTGGGCATGAAAGAAGCTTTTGGGGGGTAACAGCAAGACCCATGGTCGGGACAGGGGACCCCCCTTGGGCATATGCTGCAGTGGATACAACCCAATATTTACAAATTGCATGTACAAAATATATAACCACAGGCAAAAAAGGACTGAAAATAGAATCACATTTATCTCCCAACTTTGCATTGCACAACAACCTTGTTTTAACTTCAGTGGTACCTCTGGTTACGAACTTAATTTGTTCCGGAGGGCCGTTCTTAACCTGAAACCATTCTTAACCTGAGGTAGCACTTTAGCTAATGTGGTTTACTGGTGCTGCCGCACGGCAGCGGCACAATTTCTGTTCTCATCCTGAAACAAAGTTCTTAACCTGAGGTACTACTTCCAGGCTAGCGGAGTCTGTAACCTGAGGTGTTTGTAACCCAAGGTACCACTGTAATACATATGCCAATGGTTACATTTTAACATTATATTATACAAATCTATTGTTCAAATAGTCTATTTGAAAAAGACCACATTTCATGACAAACTGGAATTGTCTTTAATTGGGCCAGTTGAGAGTGTGTCATTACTCCCTACCTTGTTCCTGATCGTGGCATAAAATATTTTGTGTAGCCACTCCTGTAAAGATGGAACTTCACTTGGTTTTCCTGTGTTTTGCAATTTCTATTATTGCTCCTGCTATCATGTAGGTCAGGAGTTTATCTCTATTACCTTTAAACTGGCCTTTCCAATCATTTATAAAGAACTTTTTAGCTCACAAGAATTGGCAACCCAGAAGGATACAGTAGTACTAAAAAGAAACTGATGCGCATACTGCATAGTTGCAGCATTTAATTTACTTTCACATTATGCTGATCGATAGAAAATCTGGGTTCAGAACAATTATGTCATTTCCCCACATTAAACCTTCGAAGCAAAATGTTACAGGATGTATTTGATGATTTCATCTCACTTTCAGATCATACCCTTGAGAGGGAGAGGGATCATTGGCTTGCCAAGAAATATTCTGGTGGAGAGTATCTTGGAAAAATATAAGTATGAGCTTGAAAATGTGCATGCCAAAGAACAAGACCAATTGTCCCAAATATGTGAAGAACATGGAGAGCGTATGAATTTGGTATAACTCCACCACTCCTTTCTTTCCTATTCCTTAATGAAACTAACTTAACTGCAGTGCTTTACTTTATTTTCAGTTGTTAATTTGGAATACTGTATGTATAAACTGCTAAACATTGCAAAATACCACATCAGTGTATAACAACAACAACACATCAGATACAGGTGGGTAGCCATGTTGGTCTGCCATAGTCGAAACACATCAGATAAAAAGAGAAGAGCAATTCTCTAAAGAGAAATCTGATGCTGGCTGATCTCAAGACATTCTGCTGCCTGAGGCAAAAGATATTATGGCGCCTTACAATTTTACAGAAGAGGAGATGACTGTTGGGGCACAGCTGGGCCTGTCAGCATTGTCCCCCAGCTTCTGCTGCCTGAGACAGTCACCACACTAATTGTGGGGCCCAGCCCTGGTTAACTCTAAAAGTGAGGGCTCTCCCCCTGCCCCTTCCAATATGATGGAAATTTACATGATCCTCTAGATTGGGTAAAACGCGTCAGGCTGGGGAAAATGTACTCCGCTGAACATCATCCAGGCACCAAGGAATTGCTTCAGTTGTGGTCTATTGCATTTCTGCAGCTAACATAGCTGCCGCTTTTTCAAGTGATGTCTCAACGTTATGCAGGCATTGTGCCATACTGCACCTATTGGGTACTCCTTGTGACATCACAACTCCTCCGGACTGTGCCCACACAATTTGGTGACCTTTTAAAAGTGATTGATTTGCTTAAAAAAAGAGAGGATTGTGTTTACAGGATATAATTCAGTGAATACTAGACTGTTGCAAGAGTAAATGAAAATAAAATATGACACTTTTTAATTTTAATAACAGAAACAGAAGAAAGCTCCATTAAGTTCAGTACGACTTATTCCCAGGTTAGTTTGTATTGATTGCAGCCTAAGATACAGTTAGTTAGCTGACAGAGTTCATAGCTCTGAGGGAATGTTTTATTTAGATGCTTAAAAAGTGGTGTCAATTTTTTGCTGTGCTGGACGATGACATGACATATGTTGCCCATTCTCATCCAGGTATGCCTGACTGATGATAAGCCGATATGCTCCATCTGCAAACTCTTTGGAGAGCATGAGTCCCACAATGTAGCAAAACTATCTGAAGTTTATTCTGAGAGGAAAAAGAGATTGATCAAAGATTTAGATTGGGTAAACCAACAATCTGAACATGCTGAACAAGCTAAGAAGGTGCAGTAAAATAAGCTTGATTATATATATATATACATACATACATACATCACCTGCATTAACAAAAACAAATTTTCATTTTCATGCTGAGTGGGTTTTTTTCCTTTTCATTTCCAACAAGGCAATAATAATAAAATGCACTGCTCCTTACTATGCATGTGCACTTCAGAGCGACACCCCACCCCTGGGGGGTGCCCCTGGGTTTGCCACTCCGGGCGGCCAAGTGGCTTCATTCGCCACTGAACTGCAATAGAGTTCTGGTGCACTGCGAGATGTATCCAAGCTAGTGCCTTAATCTGTCAATCCACTGCTTTCATGGCTCTAGCACCCACTTTCATGGGCGTACCCAGGGAGGGGCAGGGGGGCATCTGCCCCCCTAGAGGCCAGCTGCCCCCCCCCCCGAAGCAGCCTTGAGTCCCTGGCAGGACATGGAAACGCAAACACGCTTCATGCTGCTCATGTTTGGGGTGGCGAGCGAGGCGCTGCAGCCTGGAGCTGGCTCCTGAGGCAGCCGGCTCAAAGGCGCCTGGCACATCATGCCCCCCGCCAGCCAATAGGCTGCCGGGGGGCGTGGTTGACGTGCTCCCGCAGCCACCACTGTTGCCACCGCTGGCACCGGGCAAGAGAGGAGAGCGCTGCGCACGCAGCCCCAACTCTGCCTCCCAGCTCTGGCTGATGGTGTTCAGCGCAGGAGTGCAGGTGCAGCTCTCTCCCTTTTCCGCTCAGCAAATTCCTTTCCCTTTCCTTCCATTCCTGGCTCCCCCCGCCTTAGCCTCCACTCAGCAGGCTCTGCGTTTGCTTCCCTTACCCCCAAAGGCCCGTTTTCTGTACGTGGCCTGGCTGTGGCGTCAGGTGCGCTCTGTCTCTCTGCTCTCCCTGCCTTTTCTCTTTCTCATCCTGCCGCTGCCATTGCTGCTTCCATTGGGCACCTGTCCCTGCTGTGTTGTCTGTTTTCCCTGCTTGGGTGGACGGCGTGAGCTGCCAGGCTGTGAAATGAACAGGGTGTGGGAAGACCGCCTCTGCCCTAGAGGAAAGTTGTAGTGGGGGTTGCACAAAGGAAGGAGACGAGGGGTCTGTCTCAGACTTGTCATGTTCTCCCAATATTGGCCCAGGTCAGTTAATTAAAGCATTCCCCTGCATGAAAACGCAGGTTCCAGTGGTTCCTTAGAGGACTTTCTCAAAAGTAATCAATATTTAAGTTGTTTTTTCTCCAGCAGGAGCTTTAGTTTTGCCCTAACGTCCACCCTACTCCTGAAAACATAAGAATTAATTCCCATAACCTTGAGTGTGAACATTCAAGCGTGGTTAAATTAAAGCATGATAAAGCTACATCTAGCCCAATTCTACGTTTTTCTGAAAAACACACATGCACAACCCAACCATGGTCCCTCTGCAGTTCTCATCCCAAGCAACTGTGTGTGAGACTTGCTCCCCAGAAAGTGTGCCTTGTCTTGCTAACTGTGGTTTTTGGTCTCTCGTCAGCCCCCTCCCCCCAATCTATTCATATTCCTTTCTCCCTAATCTCCAATATTACATTTTCCTCTGGTTGAGACTTAAAACAGAAAGCCTTAATTCCCAAATGTGTTTCTTGCTGCAGTCCTACTGTCTACTCAGAAGTAAGGTCCTATTAGATTCAGCAGGGCTTACTCTCAGGTAAGTGCAGTTAGGGCTGCAGCCTTTGTGACCCAAGTTTTGGGTCCTTTTTTAGGTTTAGGATGTCACTGCTTTATACCCACCCCACCCCACCCACCCCACAATGTTTCAAAACGTCAGCTTTGTACTTAAACAGCAGTTGTTGTTTCATTGGTTTCATTCGCTTTTTCCGTGCTGAAATGTCACAACCTGAACGACCATGGCTTGCCCCCCCCCCCAGTTTTGATCCTGGGTACGCCCCTGCCCACTTTGGGAATCTTCACTCTAAGGTGATGTGCTAAGCTGACTACAGGCATATGTAGACCCTGGAGAGAAGGTTGGTCATGTGATAGACCTCAAGGTAGCTGGCATTGCTAGAATCGTATAGTACAGAACTGACTCCATTCACAGCTTCTGAACATTAAAGCTGAAAACTGGCCATTGAAAGAACTTAGCAACACCGTTTGGTGCCCGAGCTTGCTAGTTTTTGTCTCCCCACTCCAACCCTTTTTCTCTGTGTGTCATGTCTTTTTAGTCTGTAGGCCTGGAGGCAGAGACTGTGCTATTCTGTTTTTCAAAACTGATTTGCAATCTGCTCTGGAAACTTTTCCAGCTGAAGAGTGGAGCAAATATATTTTGAATGAAAGAATGAATGAAATTGACTACAACTCTTAAGATTAGTTAGGAGAGGAGGAACTGGTGGAACTGGATGTGGAAGAAACTGGGTGTCTGTGTGTGAAACTACGAACAATATGATTACATGACCATATTGTTCTAGTAACAGGGGCAGTGTACATTACCACATTTATGGTTTACGTTGGGCCAGAAAAGTGATGTTTCCCCCCTTTAAAGTTATAGTGTCATAGCGCCTTCATTAGAAGCCATATGGAGTTTTGTTATGGCAAAATATCAACCCATGAGAAAGGTAATTGCTTTGCTGCTCCCCCTTACCTCAGACCACCCCATGTGAGAGAAGCAAAACAGCAGTATCTGCAAAGCTAGAAGGAGGCAGTTCGAAGCAAAAACCAAACCAAACTGGCAAGGCAGCAATGTCATTGCCAGGCAACCTTGGGGACATAGAAGTCAACTCATTAAGTGTTATAAGGGAAGGGGATAAATAAAAACACTTGGATAGCTGTCAGGAAGCATAACCCAAGTCCCTTTCTGGATTTTTTTGGGACTGGATATGAATAGGGATTGGTGGGTAGGGCATACCTACCTGCATCCATCTCACTGCCCCAGCCCTGCGAGTCCAGGGATTCTTCCTAGAAGGCTGCAAAACACACTTCTTCTCTTCATCTTCTCTGACTGTTTTGGTCTTTGAGTTAGAAGACAGTAACAGCGGCATAAAGTTAAGATTTCTCAAATATTGGCAACTTTCCCTTCTCCTTTTGTGAAGATTTTATACATTTTCTGTCACTGTATGCCATTCCCACATATGGGCAACCACATAGGCAGACTGCACAAAGTCACAGCTGACTGTAGGTGGCAACTTCTAAGCTAACTCATGATTGTTTTGTTAAAGAACAGCATGCTGCTTTTTCAGTAGCAGAATCTGAGTGCACAGTCTTTTGGAGACTCATAGATGCCTCCAGAAAAGATTGTGCTATTATATCCTCGATATAAGCCAAAGGGCTTTCTTTGCAATGTATCTGGGGATTACCATTTACCAATAATTGCTTTGAATAACGAAGCTGAAGTAGTTTAAAAAAATGTTTAAATTGTACTTTCTGGGCATTACTAAGAAATTCTATATCATACTTCAACAGGAAATTGAAATGCTGATCAATGAACTTACAGATACTGCTGCTGAAGTCAAGGTTGTTATTGATGCCACTGGAGCAGGCTTACTAAAAGGGATCCGACGGAGAATGACTGAACTTAAAGCAATATTAGGCAAAGAATATTCTATGAAAGTAGAAAATCTCCAGCAGCTGGCAAATGAGCTTGAAGTCCCAAGGCACCTTTACCACCAAATGAAAACTCTCTTGGAACAGCATTCAAATTCAGTGCATTTTCTCCAAGAGGATAAAATACTCAGAAGCAAGATAGAGAAACTTGCAAAAGGAAATTCCTTATACCCAAACAAAAAAGATTATCATATTTCCGTTGGGCAATATTTTAAAGACTTGATCAAAGCCACCCATATCAACAACTATGTCTCCTCTAATTCCAGTGAAACACCAGCAAGGTCAGATGAGCTCCCTGACGTGTTCAGGCCGGAATGTCCCACATTTTCCTTTTCTGATGAAATGCCTAATGAGTCCTTCTACGAAAAATTAATGGATTTTTTCCAAAAAGCAAACGAAACAAAGCAAGATCCTAATCAAAATGCCTCCCATAGGGAGAACAATAGCACGCCAAATAGGAATGACATCTAATCGGAAACAGAATCAATATCAAGGCAAGTCATGGAATAGGTAAAGCTTTAGAAACAAGACCTCCAAGAGCAAAGTAATTTATTAAAAAAAAAAAGAAACAGAAACAAATGTTCTTCTAATCGATCTTCACTACTCATTAGCAAATAAAATATTTATAAATGCAACCACAAGGCATGGCATTTGACACATATTGTGCTGGGCCCTGCTAATTAGTTATCATCACCCTTGCATAATTATTTGAAAGTTTGAAAGAAAAGGTCACTGGTAAAATTCAAGAGGAGGATACAACAATGCTTTAGGATTGTACTTTTAATATTGCTGTCATTTGGTCTCACTAGTTAACTTGTAGACTAATTGTTAGAAACCCAAACTCTCTACAACTCCAGTTTCCATAGCCAGGACTATGACCTTGAAGCTTCTAGAAAACTGATTTTGACAGACAAATTTGAGTAAAGAGAATTCATTTCACATATGCTTTAGGACATTTCCACACAAGACTCAGTGTGATCTTAATGTGGAATGCAAAGTGGAAGAGATGTTCAAAATTAAAATACTGTATATGTTTGGGTCAGGATAGAATTCTCTATTCTCACCACAGAGTGGTTAAAGACTCATCATTAGCAGCAACTGTAGAATGCCAGATAAAATCAACTCCAAAAGAAATAGATAAAGTGGAAGAGATGTTCAAAATTAAAATACTGTATACGTTTGGGTCAGGATAGAATTTTCTATTCTCACCACAGAGTGGTTAAAGACTCATCATTAGCAGCAACTGTAGAATGCCAGATAAAATCAATTCCAAAAGAAATAGACAAGTCAGTGATATGCTGCAACATCATAGCCACACGACATTTTCAGCATTGCAACATTTGCTGCCAATCTCCCTTTGGGTGATCTGAGGCAACAAAATGGTTTTCTGTTAGTCAATTTAGGTCTTCAGTGAGACAGATGTGATTTACTGGTGAAGGGAACATTGAAATTGTAGTGAGCCAACTCATTATTGTCTCAAACATATGGTGCTAAGGTTTTCAGGTGCAAATGACACATTTTGAGGCATAGTTGTAGTCACAAAAATGTCACTGATGGTTATTCTTCCAGATGTCCTGTATTTCACAAAATGAAACCACAATTTAAAAAAACTGAACTATTTCTGAGCATTGTATGAAAAACACTTGGTCTCAGTTCTTTCTTAACCACAGTGTAATAATTTTCAGGGGGAAAGGGGACTGTTTTTGTGTGTGCACAACTGTACACATCAGATATAACATATATATTTCATAAATCAAGCTTTGTTTTATTTGTACCTTCGAAAGCTGGGTCTCCTGTTCAAATACATGAATGCTGCAGACATGCATAAATTAATTTTCCATTTAAAATGCAATTTTTATTTTCTTGATTACTACTTGCATGCATCTCAAAACTATAAGTTGTGGTTTATATGCAAGTGTGTCAATCATGAAAAATATGCTGGTCATGATAAGACACAACTCTTATTCCCAAAGTGTGGCAAAATGAATGGAAGTTACTGTTGACGGTAAACCTGATCTTTTAGCTAGCATTTTATACTTAAAGCTGAAAAGCCTAGTTATAAATCCTACCTTATCTATGGTAACGCGGGTGGCGCTGTGGGTTAAACCACAGAGCCTAGGGCTTACTGATCAGAAGGTCGGCGGTTCGAACCCCCACAACAGGGTGAGCTCCCGTTGCTCAGTCTCTGCTCCTGCCAACCTAGCAGTTCGAAAGCATGTCAAAGTGCAGGTAGATAAATAGGTACCACTCCAGCGGGAAAGTAAACGGCATTTCCGTGCACTGCTCTGGTTCACCAGAAGCAGCTTTGTCATGCTGGCCACATGACCCGGAAGCTGTACGCCGGCTCCCTCAGCCAGTAACGTGAGATGAGCGCTGCAACCCCAGAGTCGGACACGACTGGACCTAATGATCAGGGGTACCTTTACCCTTTACCTATCTATGGTAATGGACACATCATTGGCTTGGTTCTTAACATACCTTCTATGAATGTAACACAGTTCATGTTCACAGAACAGGACTTTCCCCTTCTGCCCCCTTACTGTTGCAGCCCCCTGCACCGCCCTGCCCCGATTCCTCCCAAACCAGATCCTGGGGATATAAGTCATTTTTCCACTTCAATTCTCCGCCCTCTACAACAGAGTACTGATCTACTTCACTAGACTGCTGTAAGGCTGAAAGATCTATGGATTGCAAGAAGAGCAATGAAAAAATATCAAAATTACAAATATGTTTAGGTAGCAGCAATGTGGTCTGGGGCATAAAAATACTGGATTGAGAGTGATTAGGATTAAAATGATACAGGGTTTCTTCCTTTTTGAAAAAGAATCCTTGGTCCTCTATTTGTAAAGTGACCACCTGAGAGATTATTACAAACCTTGCTGCAACAGCTGCAAAACAACTGTAAAGTGCTAGTTAAGCAATTAGTCATAACAGTGGCTAGTATCCATAATGAGAGAGAGTGTGAGTAGCCTGGGTTTTGGACAATCCACTCTGCCAGAACAGCAGATTCCATGTCTTAATCTGTGTTCTGCTGTGTTAGTACAGTACTTAGTCTGCTGTTTCATAAAAACGAACCAAGCAGTTTTAAAAACAACTGATTTCAAATATTTATTTTTAAATTACCGACACTTTAGTAAAACCCCTCAAATTACTGACACAAATTACTGACACTTTAGTAAAACCCCTCAAATTATATTTTAGAATGAAAGCATTACTACTGCAGATTACTTTATGACTGGGAAAGGTACAGAACAATGGTATATATACAACAGAAACAGAGGTTCTATTAATTCCATTATGACTAATTCTCACTCCTTGTTGAGTCAGCTTCCATTCATCTAATTGATAGGCTCAAAGTAATATATTCAGTGAACAAAAATATTCCACTCCAAAAATATACTGTTACCTGTCACTCTATTAATAATTCTTTTTCTCTAGTTCAGCATGTGATATGGCAACAGGAAACCATTTTCTTATTGTACCAATTTGTCACCGATGCTATAATTTCATAGCCAAAAGATTATTTGGCTTATACTCTCAGCAAAATTTACTAACGTGAAGTAAAATGATATTGCTTAGTATATAAAGCATTATCTCTTCTCATTCTAGCAAGGGAGTTTACAGGGGAATTTATTTCGTCTTAAATATATATATATCCAAAATTAGGTGCAAATGAGAATATTTCTGCTTGTAGGTGTTTATGGTACTTTTTAGGGTAAGGTTAAAGTTTCAAGTCTGAATCAGAATCATTCAGCTGAAATGACCAGAAGCTCGTCACATCTAACCCAATTGATCCAAAGCATATTCCTTAATGAACAAGCTCTTCTCTACATGCATTCATAATGCAGTGTTTTTCAACCACTGTTCCGCGGCACACTAGTGTGCCGCGAGATGTTGCCTGGTGTTCCGAAGGGATCTTTGCGCGCACCCCCCCCCGCCCCGATTCTCGGTGCAGGGCTGTAAATTCCTCCTGTCAAGCCACAGATGCAGCAGCAGCAGCGAAACCTTGCCGCTCTCCGCTCTCGCCGGGCTGCGGCGCTGCGCCCTGGCTTGCAGCCTTCGTGACATGCGGCAGCTCGTACTGCCGCTGCGACTGTTTCACCCCGGACTGCTTCGGATCCGGTGCGGGGTTTCCCGCTCTGCGCGCTGCTCTGGGGCGCCGCAGGATGAGGCCGCCGGCGGAGCGCCTGTCCTGCAAGTCCCAGCCTTGACGGCCCGCCCGACGGCGGTCACCTTGCGTCCCAGGAGGGGAAGGGGGAGAGGTGGAAACTGCGTCTGTCCCGCCTATGCCCCAGCCAAGACGGGCGACGAAGCCTCGGGGGGGACGGACGCCTCTCCCTCCTCCCCGCGGTTCCGAAGTGGCGCAGCACTGCGGGGAAGGACCCTCGGGACTTGGGGGGGGGGGACACACCCCAGCTCTTGGGACCTTTGGTGGCGGGGAAAGACCCTTGACGAAAAGGTCCCAAGAGCTGCCCGCAGTAGCGAAGGTTGAGTTGCGTTCTCGGGCGTCGGGTCCAACTAACGACGGCAACGCGAAGTCGACGGCAGCCGCTTCTCCACGTCGCCAGCCCCGATCTTTCGGGCATGCGAGGCATGTGCGCGCCCTCGCCACCCGCCTCCGCCCGCGTGGTTTCGCTAGCCTGGGGGTGGGGGAGTAATCGAGTGGAGCTGAGGCGCCCCCGAACTTGCGTCTTCTCCTTTTGCAAATGCGGCGCTTCGCTTGCCGAGAGTCGCGGCGGCACTTTGGGCATTTCTGCTCTTTGCACGCTCCGGGACTGGGCTGGGGAACTTTCGGGGTCCTTGCACCCTGGGAGACTCTGAGAAGGGGTCCCTTGGTAGAAATCCACTCAGGGGTAATTCCCCACCTGTGAATATGGGCTTTGGGCGAGCTGCAGTCACAGAATGGTAGAGTTGGAAGGGAGTCCCAGGGGTCATCAATAAAGTATTTTATAATTTTTCATATTTCTGTTTACTTACTATTTCATAATAAAGTAATTATAAAATACTTTCTTTGTGTTTATTTGATTCCTATTCAAGAGAATTACTTTATATATAGTCAATATAGGCACAGAGTTAAATTTTTTCACATTTTCTAATGGTGGTGTGCCTCGTGATTTTTTTCATGAAACAAGTGTGCCTTTGCCCAAAAAAGGTTGAAAAACACTGTCATAATGCATGCAGCTAGACACCTCTTCAGCAATATGGGACTCATGCTCCCTCTTGTGATAGAAAACAGAACTGAAGTTGCACTACCTTGCTTTCCAACAATTCAGAGTACTGTGGTTTGACCCACTCCTGCACTGACACAGCAGTTCATATAATGAAATGGTCCCAGTAGGGACACAAGAGGGCGGCTTACACATTTGAACTGGACCAGAGTCTCACTCAAGGCACAAGAATGAAGGTAACAATTTGCATTAAATTATCTCAAGAGCGGGTATGGTTAGGTAGCCATACTCCTTGCTCTTTGGTTAACTGATTTAGAAGATTGCCCAACTACTTGATCTGATTAATAAAGACTTTTGGAGGAGGCAGACCTCACACTGTGGATCACAGAGCCTTGGAGCTATTTCAGAGAAGTTTGTTTTGCCTGCTAATTCTTGCATCTATCCTCAAGGGTTGAGGCTATTTCCTTAAGTATATGTTAAAAGATGCTCAGAATAGTAAATCATCCTGAAGTCCTCCTACAGTGTTTACATAAGTGGCCTTCTAAATGTCTTTTTTCTTGTCAATGTCTTGGCCTGAGTTCAAATCCAGTCCTAGTCCTAAACTAAATCCTGCTGTCAATCCATGTTTTCTGTTCCCGATTCTATATTCTTGTTTTCTGCAATTCTCAGCAACTCTGTTCTCTCAGCAATTCTGCAGTAGTGAGCCAACACCTCATAATCAATAACAGAAAATGAGACAAAACTGCTGATAAGATCAATGGGGCACATTGAGCTTCACATGGAAATGACAGGTGCAGTTCAGCTCTCCATAACCAGATAAAAAAGACAGGCTACAAAGTTTCACTTTAATGACTCATTAACTTAATGTAAGGCAGAGGGAAAATGGAAGTTAATACACTATATGGGGTGGTGTAGTGCACTTTACAAAAAAGGGGAAGGAGGTAAATCAAGGAAGCCCAACCACAATAGTTTGTGTTCCCTCATGTGAACTTCTGCTTCCCTGCCCACAACATGTGCTATCTTGGTATTTCATGAAGTTGCAGTCAAAATATTCTGAGAAGTGAGCTTGGAACTAAGAAATAATGTTGGTTTCTTTTGCCCTTAACTGTTGCATGAAGTAGAGCACTGGCAGGAAGCATGAAATATACAGCACAAAAGTCATGCGGTTCGAGGATGGGAAGAGCACCAACATTTAGACTAACAGTGAGAATTGAGCTCACAAATATGGTACATAAGCAGAGTGTCTTTATAATCTACAAATTTGCCATGTATTAGGTAAGCTGTAGGTGGTGCTGTGTATCTTTTAAATACCAGGTGCAAAGAATGGACACAACAGACATCCTCCTCCAAATGTATCATGTATGAAAGTTCCAAGTATCCTCTGCTATTCTCCTGCAATACACTGGCAGAGCTGGCATCTCCACCCCCACCCCTCGCCGTTGCCTTACAGATTAGGCAAGTGGAAGAGAGTTTATCCTTAGGCAAGTTACAACAGAAGAGATGGGAAAACCAGACGCTGTTGGCCTGCAACCCTCATCACCTCTGACCATTTAGATTCCTCACTGACTGCAGCCTAAGCACCTTGCACTACCCGAAAGGCTAACAAATTTAAAGCTGCATCTCTTCACTGCACTTCTGAGGAAACATGCATAGGATCGAGTCTATTAACGATGCCCTGGTCAAGGCTCCACGACTGCTTATAACCCCTCCTTAGCACAGCCGGCTGCCAAAAGCCTTTGTCAGAGTGAGACCAAAGCTGCTGCGGCTATCAATTCTGGCTCCTGCAGACTTGAGAGGAAGCTGGGCGGGTTTTAGCTCCGAGGAAGGACGCAGAGAGGACACCGAGGAGGCAGTACGTGACTCCCCGGCCGGTCCTCGTCCCCTCCGAATGGGCAAAGCCGAAGGCGTTCTCCCATTAGGAGAGGGCAGAGCGGGGACCAAGGAATTTGAGCACCAACTAGGTAGGGTAGGGTAGGGAGCGCGCTGGCAGACACAGGAGCCCCGACCCATCCAATCACAAGACAAGATCTTGCACTAGGGCGGGGCCACGGGCTGCGTGCTCCAATGACAGTGGGCAAGCGTGGGTGACGGACGGGTCACGCTCCTTCCCTTAACTCGGCACACGCCGCGGAGGCGGAGCTTTTTCCATTCTTCCGAGGTGGGGGGGGGGCCCCGGCGTCATCAGTTTTTTTTTTCCCGTGATCCACTGCAGGGAAAGGCGGTAGCGCAGCTGCAGGAGCAGCACCATCGACGGCGGTTCTTCCATCCGGGTCTTGGTTGCCGCTGTCCCGGCTGGGTCATGCTTCTGCAGGTACCGGGTGTGTGTGTGAGAGAGAGAAATGGGGGAATAAGGGAGGGAACGCTGAGGGAAGGAGCAGCGGTCCTTCCACTGAGGGAGCCGGCGCTGTTCTCGTGCGCGCGGGAGAGGGAAGAGCCTTTGAGGTTACCCCCGAGCTCCCTGCTACGGAGGAGCGGGACAGAACCTCCGCTTTCCCTCTTCGCGCTCCAGTCACAGATCCTCTCCACCCCCTTCTTCCCCGCTCTCTTCCATTCTCTCTCTCTCTCTCCATTCCCCCTCCACCCCTCCCATTGCCGCCGCGCCTTCCCTGACAAACCTAAGGCTCCGGGAAACACCGCCCACTAAGCGACCGCCGATTGGCTGCTCGGCGGTCACCCTCCGTTGCTGTTGGCCGAGGGTGCTCGACTTGTACGTGTTGCGTCACTTCCCGTAGCAAGTTCGCGGTGGTCAAGAGAGAGAGAGAGAGAGAGAGAGGAGACCTTGGCTTGTGAGGGCGGGATGGAAGGGAAGAGAAAAAGTGGGTGGGGCGCGAGGTGATGCTGCGGCGGGGACTCCCGAGTAAGATGGGGGAAAGCCCCGCCCCGTCTCTCTCCCTCTCGGCACCCCTTTTTCCCGCCTACTGCCGGCCGAAAACCGTCGCTGCTTCCTTCTCGCGCTCATCCTCCTGCGCCCCCCCCCGCCGCTTCAACGTTCCCTCCTTCCCTCCCATTGGCTGGAGTGTTGGGCCCCGAGAGCCCCTGGGCGAAGAAAGGCCTGCAAGGCGGGCGCCCTCTCTCTCCCCCCCGGGCATTCTACGGTGGACGAGAGGGAGGGAGGGAGGGAGGGAGGCAGGGGAGGAGCAGGAGGTGGGCTGTTTCTTGGCAAGCGGCTCCCTTACCACGAGGCGCGCCGTCTCTCCTTCCCGCGCGTTCTCCTTCCTCCCTTGTGCCTGGCATCAAGGGCTGAGGGCAAGGATCGGCTTACCTCCGAGTAAATCGCCGGCCTAGGGCCTCAGTAGGTCTTCCTTCGGCATCAAATGCCCGTTCTGAGACTGGCAGCAGAGCAGGGCGGGACTGCGGGGTGGTCTTCTGCATGTCCTTGGGGGCTGGAAGGCTGCATTAACTTTGTGTGTGTTAACTTTGGGAATCGGGGAAGGTGAGTGGCTTTCCCATGCTGTGGCCGCTCTCTTTTTTTACCACCGAGTTGCTGATGGTTAGGAGGGAGAAAGGGTAGGACGGTTTTGGAAGGTGGCCCCTCTGGCACAGCTTAATCCTCAAATTCCCAATTTTAGATAGTGGCTTATAGCAGTTGTTAGAGCTACACATTCCAAAGCTTCAGACCTCTTTAAGATATGGGGTGGATGTGTTTTGTCCCTTGCAATTCTGCTTCTGGGCTGCGTTCCTTGTTATATCCCATTTGTGGGTAGGTAGAAAGGTTGCAAAGCGACTCATTTGCTTTCTCTGGCAAAACATCAATTACATGGTAGGAAAATATGACCATATAGATTGACAGTCTGTAATAATATCTGCTTCTTTACAGTTGAGGAAGGAGAAACATTAGCCTCAGATGTGGTGGCTGGACTTGGCATTGAAGATGATAAAGGAAAGTACTTGGAAACAGTTTTATGGGGTTTGTAAATCCTTGGGGGTAGTTGGTTTGTTAAGCAGTTGGCTGAACTTCTCCAGCTGTCTTGTGTGTGGGAAAGTGGGGAGGCAGAAAGCACAAAGTTTCAGGAGAAGGAAAGGAAGCTCCGAGATGATAGACTTCAGGAAAGAACTGCCTTCTGCGATTCCTATTAACTGAATAAACATACTGTAGATTGTTATAAGCAATTCATTTCTTTAGAATTTGATTGATATTTAGTTGTTAAAATTTATATTAGCAAACTACATTACATTGATGGACATTAATCAGTTGAAAGTGTAATCTGTGGTCACATTAGGTCAAATAAAATTGAGTTTATGAATGGCATTGATAAACAGTATAGAGGAGGTAGTGATAAATCTTTTATATACTTGATGCATTTTGTAGTGCAGTCCTCCACCAACCTGATGTCCTCCATATGTTCCAACTGTTTCAGCTATAACTCATTGTCCCTGACTAATGATTGTGCTGTTCGGGGCTAATGTGCATTGAGAGTCCAAAAAATCTTGAAGGACACTGGGCTGGGGAAGGTTGCTGTAGTGCTACACTGCAGTAAAATTTGTATTTTGCTAAGAGGCAAGTGCTGATCTATTGTAAACATAATAAAATTAGGTTTGATGCTGGAGATATTCATTCAGTTTTAGAACTTGCAAAACTGAATATAGGGTGCTTGAGACAATTCCATCTCTGATTAAGCAGGGTTGGAACTGACAAGCTAAACAGAAGACTGGAGAATAAAGTTTGTATAGCAGCTTTCACAGTAGTAGTTGGGTCATTAAATTATGTGTATTTCAAGAAATAATAAACTAGTGCAAAGCAGGGTAAAACTTTGCAAGGCAAACTAGGGTCAGATGGTTACTTTTGATTTTAACATGAATTAATTAATCTGAGTTGGGTTTAGTCCAGACTTTGGGCATCTGCCTGAGAACTCATAGATTATGACACCAGTGCTGCATCCACTGTTTCTCCCAGCCTGGTTCTTACTGCTGTTAAATTTCTTGGAATGACATATTAGGGCATTGTGGGAAATCCAAATGGTGAGTGTTTCACAGCCTCTTTAGATTATTCCACTGCTACTGCCAACAAACCTGTTTTGGGTGTTTCTCCATTGGTATACTTCTCCCATCTTCTTCCCAGGGCATGTGGGGGGTGGAGGAGGCTTTTTTTCGGTCTTAGCAGATCAGTGCCTCTTATCTGCCCTGTGAACACTCCCCCATTTTCCTCTCTGCCATTAGAGTACTGACAGCGGAAGCCTAATACTGATAGTCCTCTCCATAAGAGCTAGGAGGGGACTTCTATTCTGGGAATGAGCCTCCCTCCACCTACAGAGGGAGACCTGAAATTTTTTATGGCTATCCACACCAAAATTGCTTTAAAATATTTTAGGTACTATTATTTAAGTCAACATCAAGGCCCAGTGCTTCAATTTCTGTGCATGTCTAATGAGAACAATTTAAGAAAATGCACAATAAATTGTAGATGTTTTAATTAAAAAAAGCAGTTGTTCCGTAAAGGAGATGTGACTGAATCATACTGTAAAAAAATCATTTTAACTGCATATGATAAATGCTTCCAATTATTTTTGTTCCAAGTACTACTTATATGGAGTAGGCTTTTAGAGGTTTAGGTACTGCTGTGATATAATGCTCTAGAAATTTTATTTTAAAATGTATGTTATATTTCCTTGCTTTGAGGGTAGTGGGTTGCCTCTGTTTCTTCTGTGAATGGGAGAACACCTTACATTAGTGCAAGGGATGAATATCCAGAGAAGGCTCCCAAAGAAGAAAGAGGAGGTCATTTTTTGTTGAGTCTTTGTCACCTCGCACCACCTCTTCCACTGTTCCAGAAGCTCTCTGAAAACCAGAATTTCGGAGAAGAATAGTAAAAAAACAATCTTGCCCCCTCATCTTCCAGTGGGTGTATCCTGTGGATAGAGTTCCACTCATAGGAACTCTGGATCCAAGCCATTATAACTAATAAAACCCCCCACAAATAAGATAGCAACGTCATTCTATTTTCAGCAGTAAAGAGAAATTAAAACAAATTATACCTTTTTGTGCTGGTATGATTCAGCCATTAGAAAAATGTGGGATGATATTTCCTAATAGCTTATCCATGACTACATTGAACATAAAGCAGTTTCCCCTGAAGCCCTCCTTGGTATGTCATGAAGAGCTTCATATAGCAATTGGAAATTTTTTAAAAAAATCAAGAGCTGACTACATCATGGAGATTTTCTGCTTCTTCCAGTAAAGGAGTAAGAATGTTCTTGGGTTCCAAAAATGTAGGGAACTAAAAAAAAAACTTGTTGCATTTAATTACATTCCAAAACTCACTTGTCGAATTCTTTGAGTATAGGCAGTATTGATTTCTGAACTGCATCTTCCTTTAGAATAAGCTGGAGGATTGATTTCCTGAACTACTTGTGTAATATTATGATACTTACCATATAGTTGAAGTTTATATTTATTTGGAGGGTTTTTCATTAACCTTTCTTCCTCCTTTCAGGTTTGAGTGGGGAACAGGAAGAAGAATATTGTATTGTAGTTCCTTTGCTTGAACATTTACAGTCTACTGAATCTTGCTATCCAGAGAAGTGTCTACAGTTTAACCATTATTTTATCTATCAGCTATTTGTTGTGTATGTTAAAAAGTATTTAAATGACTTAACCTATTAGAAGCATTCAAGTAAACTTGTTCTTTTTAAGAACATAATCAACATAACTTAAGTGAAGATACCTGCGCTGTGGGATGAGGTAGTAGGTTGTATAGTTTTTAGGGTCATACCCACCACTGGGAGATAACTATACAGTCTACTGTCTTTCCTAAAGAGGCAGACAATCATCAGTGACATCTGTATGGCTTTGTTACTGGCTATACGATTACAACTAGGAGGCTATAATGATGGCTCACCGGACACACTTGTCAAGGAAATGTGGACTCAAAGAGTTGGATCCTGAGGAACATGAACGGAAAGAAGCTTGTGGAAAGGGACTTCTATCATCTCCTCCCCATCTGTTCCTTCTTAGAGTCAGGGGGCCTCCTGAAAGGTGTGAACTATAATGTGGGGAGCAGACCTGAATTGGCCAGGGGCACCTTGTGCAAAGTGTGCCTTTACCCAGTGTTGCTGTTTTCCCTTCCCTGAGCCCAGGGCTAATAGGCAAAGTTGAGGCATCCTCCTCAGGAGGCAGCCCTCACCTCATTCTTCCAAGCTAGTCTGCTGCCCTGGGTGAAATGGAGGAAACGGTTCCAGCAACAATACTGAAGTAAGATGTGCCTGCCAGTCCAGCTGGAAGTGTAATCATTTGTCTAGGGCAGCAAATTGTCTTGGGTTGGCCTATTTGTGCTCTATTCTGCACTGTTCAGGGTATCCTTCCAGAAAGGCTTTTTGTGAAGCACAGGTGAGAGGAGATGGAGATGTCCCCATCTGCAAGTAAGTCTCAGGATCCAGTCCATGGGCAGGTGGACTCAGAACAAATTAACTGGAAACAGAACCCTTCTAAATAAATTTCTCTTATCAGGTTGAGGTAGTAGATTGTATAGTTGTAGGGCAGTTATTTTGCCCTCTTCAGGAGATAACTATACAATCTATTGCCTTCCTTGAGGAGTAAAAATTCTGCAGTGTTTTTGCTGAGTTTACCAGCAACCTTGGTGGGACCTCTCTTAATGGAAAATAAATGCAATGATTTGCGCAGAAGATCTGTAACTAAATGCAACTCTATTTTTCAGCATTAATTTGATCGTTTCAGGTATCTGCATCTTGAAAATATGTGCTACTTGGTTTGAGCTGAGTTGGATTAAAAAAACAAGTGTTTTGTTTAAGTTTAATTGGGAGAATATTAAGTGTGTATACAATTAATTATATAACAAAGGACTAACAGTGAATGGCTTTGTACTTACGTAGCAAGTGGTTTACCTTCTATAGTAACTGAACACATACATTTGTGATACAGCATCTTGCCCTATGTTGTATAAAGTTTGTCTTTCACTACAGCTAATCTTTTTCTTCTCTTCTTTTTTGAAGGATTGCTGAAGAAGTGGTGGGTTCCTAGGAAGAGGTAGTAGGTTGCATAGTTTTAGGGCAGTGGTTTTGCCCGCAAGGAGTTAACTATACAACCTGCTGCCTTTCTTAGGGCTTTAATATTACAACAGGATGATATTGGCTCAGTTTTAAATCTTCCTCCACTAGGTTGTGGTTTAAGGTTTGGAAGACTTGCTAGAAAAGTTTTGTTCACTGAGTAAGCCAAAAAATGTGGGGAAACCTTGAGCTACCTTTTAGCCTACAGAATGTATCCTTGGCTTTTTTGCTAAGAGAATTCTATGGTACAAAGTATTCTATCCAAACTGAGTAGAAAAGAGAATGGTGTATTGGTTTAAACTCTTAAGGCTCCAAAGTGTCATATGTTTAAGAAGTACTTAAGAAAGTAAGCTAGGCTGCTCAATAAATTGCTTTGTAGTAGTACATTCTGTTTCCTGTCTTACTTTGCCTTTCTCCAACACCCCAGTAGATAAAACAGGAAAATGAGATTTTAATGAACAGTGTTGATTATCTAACTATAGTGCTCACATGTGTCCAATTTTTTAACATGCCATTTTGGTAAGAGTCCAACAAGGGGGCTGGAGGGAAAATTTCAGTTCTAGCAGAGCAGCAATGTTGGATATGACCTTGAGTGCTTTATCTTAAAAACTGAACTGAGGTGTACGCTAGTAGATTGGACCCATGTTACTCCCCCCCCCCCCAACTTTAGAAAATATTTACTAATATGGTTCATTATACACTCACATTATATCTCAGCATTTAATAAAATTACTGCCTTTTTCCAGACTGAGATGGAATTTCATGAAAGTCATGTGTTATTTTTAAAGAGCAAGGAAAAAGATAACTGACCACCACTTAAATAGTTTATTGTTGGTATAAAAACATCAGAGCTTGGATTTCACTGCATGCTTTCGTTTTCAAGTGGCATGAAATGTTATAAATCATACTGACATTTTGTCTCTAGATTACACATGGGCTGCATCATGTGATGATGAATTCACTTTAGAGTTAATTGACAGCCAAACAAAACTAACACAAGACTGTAAAATGAGAGAAACATTAAGTCTTACAAGTTAAAGGAGTATGCTCTTAAGATGTCTCCATTTCCAGCCACCACACCAACAATGCTCACATCATCACAAGCCACACTTCTAAAGCCACTAGGAGAGGAAAAAATATACAGCTCACAGTACTTCGCACAATCTAGTACTTACATTTAACTACTTTGACATATTGAAACAAACTCATTCTGTTTTAATATGAGATTTTGCAGTGATTTTTTTATGTTGCCCTGCTAAGCATAGCCCCAGTTTTGCCCTGTTTCAAAGCTGAGTTAACTACAGTATTTTTTTTATACCTGAGTAGTAGGTTATTTCTGTGTTCATTACAACGGAATTGGTTTATCCCTTGGCTGTAAGCTTCACTGCTTGTAAAGATCAAATTGGGGGATGAGGAAAGCCATGGATGACACAGGCAAAAAACAGTGCACATAGCTTTTATCTACCCCTCATGGTCCTAAACTGGGGAAAGGAGATGTTGAATGGGACTTTGTGTCAAGGGATCCAGTCATAAGGGAACACAAAGGAATCCCCAGAGCCTCTGTATAATTCACATATCACTGTCTTTAAACCCTGGCCCATAGCTCCTATGATGTAGTATCACTATACTTTAGACTGATTTTCAGAAAGCAATTGAACTGAAGTCTTCCATATGAATACAGTTCAAACTAGCATCGGGTCACAGATGTACTTTTATTCCCAAATCTGCCTTCTAATATAGGTATATTTAGTAAGAAAGTGATAGGTGCTCTGATCTTACTGCAATTTGCAAAATGTTTTAAACTTACTTTGACCATCTGTGGGATCCTCCTAGTAAGTGGTAGCGACCGTTCAGCAAAGAAGATTTGTTGTCATTTTTCCAGGAGTACACACGAAGTGAGAGGTCCATGGATGATGTGACAACATGAAAAGGATCCTGGTTGGGGGTGGGTGGATGCAAATTAAAGCCTTTTAGTTTAAGAATATTTAGTGTACAGAACAGAAATAAACAATAGTAGTAAGTAATAGTAACTGTATATACCACCCAGATTGCTGTAATAGAATTGTGGTGATCTTTGAAAGCCATTAATTCAGTTCCTGACAGAGTGTATAATTTCAGCTCTGGTCCAGTTGCTAAAAGAATAGTCTGTTTGCCAAATCCTTTCATAATCGTCTCTCCAATCCGTAGTTGTGCTGGTAACGTGAAGTCTGCAACCTGTCGAGCTTTTGCATAAAAACCATTTTAGCATTGAAATTTCTGCTCTGTTTACTGTGAAGAGTACTGCAGCAGGGCTCACCAGTATATTAGTCAGGTCACGATTCTCTGAATTTTGAGCTACATACTGTGTATCAAAAACATGCTGATTCAGACCCAAGCTAGCAGTTCTGTCTATTGTGCTACTCTGGACAGGAATGAAAATGGGGAACACTGATTAAGAAAACAAGTTGCCCAAATAAATAAATTTGTCAATTGGGTATTACCGGTATCTGCTGAGCTTGACAAAACACGGCTATATAAAATTAGGGACATTGGGAGGCCATTAGTCTGTCTAGTTCAGTGTTCTCAACACTGGCTGGCAGCATTTCTGCAGATTTTCAGGCAGTTGTCTCTGCCAAACCTATGTGGAGAAGTTAGAGACAACCTGGACCTTCTACTTCCACAGCATATGCTCTAAAGCACTGAACTGTCCTTTCCCATGCATTTTGTTATTCAGCTTTGACACAGTGCAGCCATGTCCCTGCTTTTATGGCTTACTGCGCACAGAAAGACAAAGGCTGAAATCCCTTCCATGTCTATTCAGAAATAAGCCCCATTGAATTTAGTGAGCTTATTTGCACATAACTGGGTAATAATAATAATAATAATTTATTTATACCCCGCCAGTCTGGTTGGGTTTCCCTAGCTACTCTGGGCGGCTCCCAAACAAATATTTAAAACAATACAGCATTAAACATTGAAAAGTTCTCTTAACAGGGCTGCCTTCAGATGTCTTTTAAAAGCAGGATAGTGGCTTATTTCCTTGACATCTGGTGGGAGGGAGTTACACAGGGCAGGTGCCACCATCGAAAAGGCCCTCTGCCTGGCAACCTCACCTTGCACAGTGAGGGAACCACCAGAAGGCCCTCGGAGTTGGACCTCAGTGTCTGGGCTGAATGATGGGGGCGGAGATGCTCCTTCAGGTATACTGGGTCGAGGCCATTTAGGGCCTTAAAGGTCAGCACCAACACTTTGAATTGTGCTCGGAAACGTACTGGGAGCCAATGCAGGTCTCTCAGGTGTTATTAAGTCTCAGCGGTCACTCCCAGTCACCAGTCTAGCTGCCGCATTCTGGATTAATTGCTGTTTCTGAGTCACCTTCAAAGGTAGCCCCCTGTAGAGCACATTGCAGTAGTCCAAGCGGGAGAAAACTAGAGCATGCACCACTCTGGCGAGACAGTCTGTGGGCAGGTAGGGTCTCAGCCTAAATACCAGATGGAGCTGATAGCTGCTGTTGGAATTGCAACCAACATTTAAAAACAGATATGTTGCTCCTCTTCACCTATACAAGAATGGTCCACCTGACAATTTATTTCCTTTTCAATAGCAATTCAGTTCAGGATGTTTTCTGGATTGCTACTAAATAAAAGGATAAATTACCTTCTGTTACACAACAGTTTGAAGAAACTTACCTGTAATACTCATTTTATATTTAGACTTCTCAATGTGTATATCTAAGCTCACAATGTGAAAATTCGTCTCTTCAACATGCAGTGCAGCTACTCTTGCTGGTTCTGCTGGTAACCAGCAGGTGTCAAGGCACTGACCTCTGATCGGAAGAGGACTAGATAACAGTTCGTCATCTACAGAATTAGTTGCAGAATGTGTATAAACCACCTGTTACATATACAAAAACAAGCATTAACAAACAAAAGCTGGGATCCAAAGAGCTGCTTATGGTATACTTGGATATCCCAAGTGAGGGTTTTCACTTTGAATTTTATGCAAAAAAATTATTTTGAACTTTGAATTACAGAGCTTCGTGGCACATCACAAATGGTGTTTGATATTTCCTTTAGGGTTGTATCCCTACAGGCCCTCCCAAGTGTCTTGCCACTGGGTTGGGAGGGGGAATGACTTTGCCATTGTGGGTCAAATCATACAAGGTTCAGCGGCCTCTCCCACTCCCCATCTCTCTGGAGAGGCAGGAAAGGGAACCTCTGCTAATGGGACGTTTTTCTTTTGCCCAAGCAAAGATTGCTCGTTATGTGGCATTGAGATTCGAGTGGAATTTCGTTGACAGTAATTTCAGGTTTATGAGAAAAAAGTCACAAAATAGTGGTAACTTTGCTAGGTCCAACTAAATGTCACAACACAGCGAGCGAGTTTTCAAGCTCTCCAGAACTCTTTCGGCTAGATGGTAACCTCATGGAGAGGGGGAGGGAAGGACACAAATACTAGGCAAAGTGTTGACCCACCAAAGTAGTTTACAGTTTGTAACAGTCTTAAGTCTAAAGATGATGGGTTAAATCTAAAATTGCATTCAGCGTTACAGGTTGTTTCCCTATTAAATAGCCATGTGGAATGGGAGGAAATCAATACTGCAGCATGCAGGGAAGGAGGAATTTAACCCTTTCTCCTGCGCCACAATCCCAACTGAATCCCCACCACCACCCCGAAGTTGACGTTAGTCTCAACAAATGGTCAAATGCTGCAGCATAACAGTACCTTTGGTGGTAAAGCATTATCTGTAGGGCGAGCAACTATCCATAGACCATCAGGGGAACAAAGTAATGAATCTATGCCACAGTTTTGGAACAGTTGTGTGGATGAAATTTGGCTTAAATCGGCAGCTGCTAATGTATAGAGTTTACCTCTTTCGGTGCCTACCTAAACCAAGGAAGGGAACACAGGAAATATAGTTAATGATGATTACTTTGCAGCAACATGCAAAAGATTAAAGTGTGGATTACCAATTTCTGTTGCGTCACCAATTGCTGGATTTCTTGCAAAAACAATGGAATAGCTCTGACCCAGCCCTGAGTTGCAACAACTTTAAAAACTACTGTTTCCATATTTTTAAGCAGCCTTTTGGCAAGCTAACAGGAAGTTTGTTTCAAACTGTCAGTCATGCTGCACTTACCGTTAAGAATGGCTTGCTGTTTATTGTGTAGGCAACCACAGAGCATGATGAGGATGATACTGAAAACACTGCAAGCTCTTCCCCTGTCCCTCCGTGCCAGAGTTTGATTATTCCATGACAGTCTATTGTAGCCACCAATTTATATGAAGGAAACGTGGCAATGTTTTGCAGTCCATTTTCCTGCTGGGGACTTGACCAAATCTCTGTACCCTGTTTAAAAATACAAAATTGTGCCATTCGTGCCTAACTTATTTCCAATTCTCTATTATCTTCAGACCATTTGATTTAACATATCTATTTTATGCATGGCTTAAACTGCAGTCCTAATCCCATTCACCCAAGACCAAGGCTACATATGCTTCAAATCTTTAAAGCACACACCCCCACCTGAGAATTCTGTAGTTTACTTCTACAGACCTATACTTCCGAGCACCCTTAAACTCAACTCTCGGGATTCTGTGTGTGTGGAGCAGGGGGTACTTGAACAGTCTGGTGTGTATGTTGCCTAAGACCCAATGAAGTAGACATGGTCACAACTGCACAATAAGTATAGTGCCAACTATACAGATTTCTCTGATGGTGTATTTTTCAAGTATGTCCTATACGCCAACTTTTTCCGGTGTGGAGTCGGTAAGAAAAAAAGGAAAAGAACACATGCTATAGAAAAGTTTGCGTATTTGTTGCTTTCTTTCACCTTTACCTTGTTGAAACATGATCACTTGATTTATTTGCACATCAGAACATAATGAGTCAGTCTCCGTCATTGTATTTCAAAGTCCTGATCTGCAGCCAAAAATATTCTAACAGAATTCATTTCAAATAAATGGATGCTTCCTTTGTATCAGGCTTTTGTCCTCCATATTGCCATCAATGTCATGCCAACAGTCTTTAAAAAATGTGCTATGTCAGTTTCTGGAATTTTAGTTTTCTTCCTTTCTACTTTCATTGGGCTGCGCCCAGCTTTGTCCTCCTGTGAACAGAAAGGCTTCTTCCAGGAAAGGGGCTGAGATTCAGCAGAGGACAGGAAGTTGCCATTTTCAACCATACTCCCCCCCCCCATACTCCTAGAAGTCATGGGCATAGCCAGGGGGTACAGGTAATCAAGGAAATAAATAGAAATACTTAACTAAATGACCAATTGTGTCTCAGATAACTCGGTTCTGCCCCCTTACAATAAATCCTGGCTACGTCCATGCTACAAATGCTTTTCCTGACTGCAGGTTCCCTTAAGCCCTTTCTCCAGCAGGATAATTCCTTTTCCACCCATCTCTCTTTAAATATCTCAAAGCCACTACTTTAAAACAGCAACTGCCTTGAAAGGTGGCAGATAAATGTCGTAACTAACTAACAAACAAACAAACAATTTGAGCTCCCTGGGCTTTCCTTCTTTTTCCTCTTTGAAGTAATCCTGAATATACCAGTAAGTGTGATCCCCTTGGCACAATCAGAAATACAGTCATACCTCTGGTTGCATTAACTTCGGGTTGTGTTCATCACGGGATATGAACACGCCGAACCCGGAAGTACCGGAATGGGTTACTTCCAGGTTTGGCGCTTCGCGCATGCGCAGAAGCACCGAATTGCGCCGCGCACATGCGCAGATTCGGCACTTCAGGTTGCGCTCGTTTCATGTTGCGAACGGTCCTCCGGAACGGATCCCGTTCGCAACCAGAGGTACCACTGTATTTTCCTTTCTTTTTAAAATCCACCATTCATCTTTTACACGTTCTTTTCTCCTACCTCTTGGACGTTCCATGCCCTGACTGTGCCATCAGAAGAAGCGGTACACACAACAGACTTGACATTTCCTGTTGCAAATGTGTGCTCGTTCTCTGATAGGTAAGCCATACCAGTTATCGTTCCTATAACAACATGAGCAGAATTTTATTTGGAATTTTTAAAAATTGAGCTTAATTTCATTATGAAAACAACCATCAATCTGGTGGGTTTTCTGATACTGCAGACATGTGGCATATTGTATATCTGCAATAAACTCAACATAATTTTCTTTATTTAAAATCTTACAAACACACACACACATGCATGTATATCTCTATACCACTTTATATTTTTAAGAAAAAAACCCCAAAGCATGCATTAAATATATACTCCAAAACAGTGTAAAAAATAAAGCTGCAATAGATAATAAAAGCAACATAAAACAAGACCATTAAAATTCAGTATAGTTTCCACAATGTACAGCAAACAGTATCAACTGACAAATATCTATAATGTAGAAATGATTGGACGAAGAAAAAGGACTTCAGTATATGCCCAAAATGTAAACGCCTTTGCCTAATCTTCAATTACAAAAGCGTTCAGGCACATGCAATATACTAAATGGGTTTATCACATAACTCTAAAATAGCACCCTGAGAATAAAATGTACTACAGTATTCAAATGCACTATTCAATTTATTTCTCCCCAAATAAAAATAAAAGACAAGCTGCATATAATAACTATTTTAGTATACCATCATTATTCCATCCAGTCATATATTTCATAACTCTGCTTCATTAAACTCAAGTATTCCCGATTTCAGCAGTCAGAAGGGATTTATTTTAAATACTTGCTCCATATGCTCATCACAAAGAGGGACCATGTTTTTCATCCAAATCTCTCCCCCCCCCCATTTCACCTCCCCTGGCAAATTAGTAAGTTTAGGCATCATTACTGCATATCAGATCTTTTTTACCCACTCCATTATGGTAGTTATTTTCAATGAATATAAAAATAAGTAGAGAGAGAGATGTTTCCTGTTCCAAGAAATTAAATAATGAGTTTTAACCACACTTAGCCTACCTGTATGTCCTCTCATTGCTTTACATGTGTAATCAACTGAAGGCCGTCCAGATATCTTTTTATGCTCAAGATTAGAGCGATGGAGATAGTACTTTTTCCACGTCTGCATTCCTGGGATCACTGAGATATTGCAGAAGGCCCATCGTCTTAGACACATATTTCTATAAATTTAAAGAGTGGCAATTTATCTTGAAATTTTAAAATCCTTCCTCCAGAGCAGTTTCACTGAATGAGGCAGAAACAATTGACAACCATCATCTGCCTTCATTAGATAAAAAGCAACTGGCCACAAAGTCTTCAACTGGATTTCATTCATTTACATATTTTTACAATGTACGGCATTGCAAAAATCTGCTCCTTCCTCCCCATCGCCTCTCAGCTAAAATTCTGATTCCAGCCTTCCTCATTTTGAGCTTTCCCACATCCTCTTCAGTCCTTTCTCCTCAATACAGAATTCTGCTGCCAAATAATTTATCTCTTTCATATCTAGCAGAAACTCTTGTCTGCAAGTTTAATGCAGTGGCAGAGAACCTCAGGTCTGGGGTCAAATGCAGCCCTCCAAGCCTCCCCAGACCCGCCCACCCCTCTCCCCAAGCCCGATCCCTCACTGACCCTGCTATGTACTGATATCTTGTCCTTCCTCCTCCCAACCCATGTTTTCTGTAGCTATGTACACAATATACATTTAAAGCGCATTTTAAGCATGTCCCCATCCCAAGAATCATGGCTGTAGCTTTGGGAGGGGCAAGCTATAGTTTCCAAGATTGAGGTGTGTGTGTGTGTGTGCGCACACGCTTTGTATGTGCATTAAATGCATGGTGTGTATTAATCATCATTCTCAGCTGTAACAAAGTTCCTCACACCCATTGCTTGCCACCCTTGTTTTGACTTTTCCCCAGATCTCTTTCTGTCTTTTAGCCATCTCCGTTGGGATCACCAGAGGGGACTTGGCTATGTTCTCCTAATCGATCTCTGCTGAGTTCCATGTATGCGAATGATGCTGTGTTCACAGTAAACCGAATGCACCAAACCCAAATATTAAAATAGATAAGAAGTGTACTAACCTCCAAAGAGAAGAGGTCTCTGCAGCTTCATTCCATGTCTAAAAGGGGAAAGCAGGACAGTTTTTAGAAGCAGTTCTTCAAGATTCAGGGGACTGAGTCACATAGCAGCGTGCTTGAGCACAGTGCTTGCAATTTCATTCATTCATTCAGTCAGTCTATTATTTGTCTTACCTCAAAGTTCCAGGGTGACTTACAATAAAAGTAATAAAATACCCAACACACCACAGTAACAAGCAATAAATATAAAACAGAGCAATGAGGCTTACTGGGCATCAGATTGCAGTCTTAGGTACTTCAAAGTACTTAGTTGGACATTTAAGCGTTTGTACCAAAAAAAGAAAAAGAAAAAGTTCTGCTTTAAGCAATCATAAAAGTGATATTCATTCAGCAGGTGAATTTTTTCCTGTCATGCAAATACAATGATGGGGAAAGCTTTTGTCAGCTTAACATCTGCTTGTCACACAGGTGGCAAGAGGCCCCGAAGCATCGCTAGGGAAGGCGGGGACACACACAAGGTGGCAATCCTAGAAGCTTCCCATTAACATCTGCAGAAACAGAAGCGCCAGAAGGACCATCGCTTGGCTCAGCGGTTTGCGCTCTTATTGGCTGCATTGCCAGCACTGCAGAAACATCGAGGGTGGGGCCGGCTTGAAAACAGAAAGCAAAGTGTTTCCAGGAAGCGCGCAGGCGCAATTGCCTGTTTTGTTCGTGGGATTTCCACGTTGGCCAGGGATACTGTTGCGCGCTTTGCTGAATCCAAATGCGTTGCTGCAAGATCTTCTCCCCACTTTAATCACTATTGTGTCACGACGCTGGACGGGGGGGGCGCTGTCAGAATGGGACGTCCGGAATCCGGATCTCGTCCTCTTCAGTTCGCTCGTTAATAAAAGCAAAGGAGGGGGGGGGGGAATTGTACAACGGGGAAGAAGAAGAGGAGGAAGCTGGGGAGAGAAGGGTTGCAGTGATTTGGGACGTTATACATCCATTAAAACCGGAAGATCGCGCTCCAAGTATTTGGAGAGGTCGAGAGAAACTTGGAGCAAGCGCGCTTGCTACTGGCGCATTTGGCTTGGAGAGGTCGTTAAGGGAAGCCCTCTTTCCCCACTTCCCGTGATCGAAGTTGAGAAAAAAAAAAAGATGTTATCACCACCCGGGGACTTGCAAACGGCGCTGCAACGCACCTTATTCACTTGGGCTGCTCTGAGTAGATCCGGTGGCTCCAGGTATGAGAACAGGTGGATGATGCAGTCCAGGGTCAGCGTCTCAGCGCTCATGTTCCCTCCGAGATCCCCCACCACGCACAAGCGGAGTCCGGACGCTCCTCTTCCCTACTACCCGCCCCTGTCCGGGCAGCCTGGTAACGAAGGCGGGGCGAGAGCGTCACGTTCCGTCGCTGCTGGCCTGGCGGCTGCTTGTCAGCACTTTAAAGCAGGCAGGTCTGAACGCTGCTCCGCTGTTTTTGTCCCGGATCAAGAGGCATTTGTTGATTCTGGGCAATAGAACTCCTGGCATCCGCGCGTACGTCAAAGAAGCAAATATCAGTTAAAAAAAATCCATGGGATTTATTGTATAGTGAACGTGGAATGTTAATACTCAAGGTGGTTTCAGTCCTATATACACGAGGCCAGCAAGCCCTACGGGCAGGGATAATGGGAGTTGTAGCCCAACAACATTACCCCAGGGTCCCTATGTCTGCTCTACACACTTCTCTGGGAATAAAGTCAATTTTTTAAAAAGTGGGAGTTTTGAATAAGAACTCGGAAGCTCCCAGTCTTTTCTAGACACGCATAGGATCGCGTTGGATCAGCTTCCTATGGATGGTTAATTGGAAGCAAGTCTCACTCTGCAGGGGAAAGGCTATACAATTCACTGTAACTGCCTCGCACAATAATAAAAAAGCTTGAACTTAGCTGGTAATTTAAACCAATCAGAGATAAATATGTTGATGTGTTTGTTCAGAGGGTTTTACATTCGTAGACATTCTCTGTTTCAGGTATCTTTAATCTTTTCAGACCTAGGCTCTATTTTTAACGCAGACATGCATTTGGGGACTTATTTCTTAATCTTTTACAACGTGTTTGCTCCTGTGGTGATCCACCTTGGATCAGGCCGCAGGCCAGCCCACTAGTGGGCCCCGTACCACCAGCTGAAGACGATCGTTCTACACACTATGGAGAACAACATCATTGTTTGAGACTCTGTCCTGCCACCCGATGCCCCCAAATCTTCCTGATGCAGCACACATAACGCTCTTCTATACAGCTACTACGGCGGTAAACAAAAGGCATGAGATACAATTAGGTAAAAGGTAAAGGGACCCCTGACCATCAGGTCCAGTCGTGTCCAACTCTGGGGTTGCGGCGCTCATCTCGCTCTATAGGCCGAGGGAGCCGGCGTTTGTCCGCAGACAGCTTCCAGGTCATGTGGCCAGCATGACAAAGCCACTTCTGGCGAACCAGAGCAGCGCACGGAAACGCCGTTTACCTTCCCGCTGGAGCGGTCCCTATTTATCTACTTGCACTTTTTGGGGTGCTTTCGAACTGCTAGGTGGGCAGGAGCTGGGACCAAGCAACGGGAGCTCACCCCGTGGCAGGGATTCGAACCGCTGACCTTCTGATCAGCAAGCCCTAGACTCTGTGGTTTAACCCACAGCGCCACCTGGGTCCCTCTGAGATACAATTAATGATGCCCAAAATACCGCACTGCAGGGGTTGGATCAGATGAGCTCTTTGGGATCGTTTCCAACTCTACTAATACAATAACCAAGAAGCAGCTTAGAACCAGCACGGGAGATTTAGCGACCATCTGAACTCTGGGCAATATCCCGAGTAAGCAAGCGAGACCACCCCGCCTCCCCTGCGCTCTTTCGCCCTGCGCGCAGAGAAGCTTGCGAACTGCACCCGGGAACCGGAAGCATCGCAACACAGACATTGAGGCGACGCCTCTGCATTTGCGCCTCTACGCGCCCTCCCTTTCCTCTCCCCGGCTGACAAGTGATTAGCTTCTCTTTCCACTTCTCGAGTCATTTGCCGTGTTCGCAGAGCATCATGGGAAGCGTAGTTCTTTGCCGAGTCGCGGCGCTGCTTCGTGCACCGAGATGTTGGGATCCTACATATGGAATTAAACATTTAGCGCTCTCTCTCGGGGAGCCTTGAGTGTTTGCTTGGGTGCTTCCACGACCTGCTCCCCTTTCTCGGTAGCTTTCACAGCTAAGTGCCAGTAAGCTATTTTATAAGGCATCCCTGGAAATGGGGTTACACCTGGAACAATTTTGCATCCCCGCCTAGTGCTGTATTTCCACTTAGAACTGACACGTGCCAGTGATTTTTTTTTTTGTACGGCTTTATATTTAATTACAGGAAAGAGCCATTGCCTTTTTCCTGAATGGCACGCAAGCTGCTAACTTTGGCTACAAATTGACGAGAAAAGTAATATTTTAAAAGATTCCCCCCCCTCCAGTTTGGCCCCGGAGGTGGGACACCACACGTGTGTGTAAATTGCTTAGTGGTGGGTCGTTTCAGAGTCATAGATGTTGGACCTTGTACTTTTTGCCAAACTCCACATTGGAGAACAATTAAATGTCACCAAAGTTCTAATTATCGGTTTTTTTTAAATAAGGTTGCAGTATAACCCCACTCACTAGGGAATAAATTTGATTGAAACTTGGTGAGAATTACTTCTGAGTAAACACATGTATGATTGCCCTGTAAAGTATGCAACCCTATTCACTGTATTAAAGGCTATAACATTAAAAACCTGCGTTATTTTTCCCCTTTCTATAGTGATATGTGATGGAAACAGGAACAGAATCGAGGTCTACTGATTTTTATTGCACTTAGTCATCCTCTTTGTCAGTGTAAGGTTTAATCTGAGCTATATTTGTTCGAAGTCTTGAAGGTGTGTCTCAGACTGAATGTTTTGGGGGGCGGGAATCTGAAAGTTCTTGGCATCCCAGCATAAAGTTTCCTTAAATAACTGCAACTCTCTGGAAGTACCTTAGTGCTTATTGTGCATTTCTAAGCCAGTGCTAGACAATAATAAATGAGGCAAATTACATGCCAGGATGTGTTAGTGATAACTGTTTTCCACTAGAGACAGAAACAGTGAAATTTTCCAGGACAACAGCAGTACTATTTTCCCCTCTCCTCCCTCAGTGAGACAACAGTAAACTCTGCCTGGCACAGACAATCAGCTGCACCCCTGAGAATATTCACTGAATCTGATAACATCCTATTAGTAGCACTTGAAATGACCTAGCAGTTGAAGTGGGGGGGAGGTTCACCTAGGGAGGTCTATGCATTTCACTTAATCTTTTCTTGTCTCTGTGTCCAAAAGGAAATCACATGTGTGGCATGAGCCTGACCCAGAAATTATTGCTGGGTGTACGATATTTTGTGCAAATAAGGAAGGGCAAGGTCTGTAAGATGAATCACCAAAACAGCCATTATCCTGAGGAAAAACCTTTTGTGGGTGGATTTACGGTGATAAGTGCCCTTACAAGGTAACAGCACGATCTGTCAACTCCCTTGAACTTCTGGAAAGCCAAAATTCATGTGCTACTGTAGATATTAATTGGGGGGGTGTATTTAAAGGTAGAGCAGTTCTTTGGAAGCCCTCATAATTCATATAAAGTTAAGAAGTGATTGCTGCTTGGAATTGTGTACAGAAAGCCGAAAGAGTGTTTCTGGAACTATTTTTAGGACCTTGCACAGAGCAAAAATAAATAAGAAGAGGCACTTGCTATAATGGCAGGAAATAAGCTATTACCACTATTTAACTTTTGGCAAAGCAAAGCTGTTGAGAATTCCTGAATGTGCATGATGGTCTTAGATAAGGTCGAATCTCAAGGATGATTTCTCTTCCACCTGCCCCCCGCTGAAAGCATGCGTAGGGGGGAGTCTTGGGAGTGAAGTAACTTAACAACCAAACACTTACATTTCAAGTTCTTTAAGGCCAAGTCAGGATTTCAGAGCTGAGGCATGCAATAACTGGGAGGTAGGTAGGCTGGCAGCATTTTGTTGTTGCTTTCCCCCTTTCTATTAGATAAAATAACAAATATTGCTACTTATGTGTATCCCCAACAGCATTACAACAATAATGTAAGCACCAGTTGTGAATATAACAAATACAAAGTAAAAGTCCTACAGAATTAGCTGTAGCTACCATGCAGTGATTAATATGAGCAAGATAAGGTAGGAGAAGGAGGATATATCAGGGTATTACAGCAGTTCTCATAATTTTCATTAAAAATACTGTGTCGAGTCTTGAAAATTAAATTTCATCCAAGAGAATGTAATTTAATTTATCTTGCACTATGTTATTCCAAGAGACGTCATTTTTCTTTCCAGTGCAGTTATTGTCCTGTTGTCTGCCTTCTCCCAAGCTTTGTCAGGAAGAGGAACAACAGAAATAAGAGGCTAAGCGTCTCCAAATTTTGGTATGCTTAAATGCTGATCCTGATAGGGTTTAGGTCAGCATTTAGGCATACCAAAATTTGAAATTCTGTACCACTTGTTTCTGGTCTTGTCCTAGGCATAGATGTCAAAATGGGCTATCCAAGCCAGTCACCTGCTTTGGCTTCCATGATGAAGTCAGACGAACAGCTACTATATCAGTGCAAATGCTTGCATCTTAAATTCCTTCCAACTATTATCTCCCTTTAAATGCAGAGCATTGTCAGGAGGTAGGTACATTTTTTGCCACAATGAAGTACCTTGAAAAATCAAATCAATAAAGGCCTCCGGAAGCCCTTGTCGGAGGCTGTCCTCTTTAGATTCTTTCCTGGTTTCCTTCCAATCAGCTTCCCCTGGATGAGTAATTTTGTTGTGTCCACTGTGATGTGTCTGGATCATTCAGTGACTTGTGCAGAGATTGTGGCAGAATTACCTGCACTTAGCGGGGTTGCACCCAGAAATGATTCATGCCAGGAGCACTGTGGGTAGATTCCTCAGGCATGAGGTAGAAAAACTTTATTTATTGTTATTTAAGAGAAAACTGCCTCTGTGAGAGACAGTGTGAGGTAGGGGTTAGAGTTCTGAATTAGGCACAGGTAGATCCAGGTTCATATCCCTATTCAGCTATACTGACTGTCACCAGACTGACTGTTCCTTCCTCCTGGTTTACCTCATGGGATTGTTCAGATGCTAAGAGGGGTGGAAGAAACATATGGGCCACCTTAAACTTCTTGGAAGAAGGACAGGATATATAAATTGGTTAAGCAGCCGGAAGCTGAGGGTAGGAATTCAGTTTTCTGAATGGAAGTATTAAATAGTGGGTGGACATAGCAGATGACACAGTGATTCTCCAAGCAGCTCTCTTTATTCTCAGGCTGGAACAGAACTGAAGGGCTGAGCCAGCCTGCTTAAATAGTACTCAGTAACATGCAACAGTAACAACTCTCTCTCTAGCTACCCAAGCTGTGAGTAGCACTCTCAATCCTTCATTTGCATGTGCGGACCTGAGTGAGAACTGCAGCCACAGTAGGCAGAGTGAAACTATATACACAACACCCCTAGTGGCCAAGGGTGAGAACTTTAATACATAACAGGAAGGCTGTAGAAAGTGGAGTCCTCCCCATCCCCCGACCCCGGAACCAGTATTGGGACCTGTTCATAAATGATCTAGAGTTAGGGGTGAGTAGTAAAGTGGCTAAGTTTGTACTATGGTATCTTTTGCTGTTTATTTTTAGAGTCACTTTAACGGGTTGGTTATTCGAGGCATCCAGCACATCATAAATACACACACTCCAAATTTCAAATTACCAGCATGGTAAAACTCAGGACAGTTAAAACAGCTATTATACTATCAATCTCAGTAGAAATAAAAAAAGTTACCCACTATAAAAATGGTGCTCTAAAAACAATACTAGTAATAGTAATAGTTTCCAGGGGATAGCTATGCTTACAGAATGTCTTAGAAGAAGGTCAAAATGTTCTCCGAACTTGCTTTTGAACATTACTGTTCCTAATGACAGAATTGTACACCCATTTTATTCTTTTAAGGTAAGGACTGACTTGCTTCTCCTATGCAGAATGCAGGAAGGGACTGCTGGCAGATGATTGCATGAACGGCATTGCAAGGTGATCAGGTGAATAAAAACCTGATGTTGCCCAAAGCACTTAATATACGTAAGAACACAAGAAGAGTCTGCAGTTCCAGACCTATTCGACCCTGCCCCTGCCCCTCTGCCACATGATGTTGCAGGAGAGCGAGTAGCCAAATGTGTAGATCCGGCCCTGATGTTGTCTAGCCTGTTCACAAACAAATCAGAGTGAGCGCTCATGAAATAGCTGTAATCTAACTTCCCTGAAAACAAATCAGGACGAATGCTCAGTAAACATGCTGTTGAGAAGTGCCTTAAGTACCCCCTCCTCAGTGAGAGATGGATTCCAGAGCAAACACTATAGTTTGGTTTAGGCGGGTGTGGTAGTGTAAACCTGAAATCTTTGCAAGCAAAAGCCCAGATTGTTCTTGAGATGTATGGGAAAAAGCAACATAATTTAAAGTGATCAGAGGAGGAATAAATAAATTGAAACACTAGCCCCCCAAGCCTCCTCATTCATCCTATTCCCTTTCCCCTTTGTTCCTTTCATTTTCTTTCTCTAAATATTCCAATTTATTCAGACTTTTTGGTGTCTGCCCAGGATGCATGTTTGCTGTAAAGAAGCATTGCATAGGCTTCATGAGAAGCTTTTCCTGTGTAATATGTTTCACAGGCATAGTTTCATTGACATGGAGGAAAGCTCTCCAATGTTGAAGTTAGAGGCTGCCCGCCAGTGTTTTGCTGTTTGACAGTCTTGACACGAGACATCAAAATATGACACCTTTGTATCCTGATAACTGGTTAACCTTCCTTGCTTTCTCTGAACTTAAAATGTTCTCTGAACCACAAAGGGGACATGCCAGTACTTGGTCTATTTTCTAAATATGGCATTAAGCTTGATAGCGTTCACAATGATAGGTGTGATGCCTTTCCTTTCATTTACTCCTAAATTATAGTTTGGAAATATGTCTTTTGCAAACAGATGCAAACTAAGTGTCTACACAAGTCACACTTGGCATAAACAAAAATTAGCTTCATAGCTTCGTCCAGAATTTCCAAGACACACATACTTCGATGACTCAGCAAGACTTGCTTCCATTAAAGCAAGATGCTCATTTGCCTTACATCATGGCATAAGCATTCAATTATACAAAAATACAGAGTGCTCCTTTTATACCAGACATACGGATAAAAACTTATTTTGATTGTCTCTAGTGGCTGGTAGAGCTAGATCACCTTAGAACTCCACTGCATGAGCGTCCTTGTACCATATGTCCAAATATTTGGAAGAAAGAATTATATGGGAGCTGGATCTTTGACCTGGGCCAACAATTTTTCATGGATGAACATCAGCTTATTGGGTGATATCCAAAGATGTCTGCCTCCTTGCACAACATGATTTCTGGTTTCGCTTCATCTCTCTCCAATCTCCCATGCACCCCCTCCAAAATCAGTGCCAAAGTGTTGTGGGAACTTCTGGAGTGTATTTTTTTTGGGGGGGAGGGGGAGGAGCTGCAAGGGGATGAAGAGGAAGCAGAAGCCTTGTTATGCCAGCAAACACCAACTCATGTTATATTAGATCTCCCACTTTTAATTTGGAAAATGGATGGAATGCTCCCCTTTTTTCTATGGTCTTGAGGCAATTTACTTTCCATATCAGGGCTGGGATCCTAGCAGTCAACTTCATCCTTTTCTCTCCTCATTCCCCCGGCCCTTGTTTTGCAGGTGGGTGCGGCCGCCCACCTGTCAGTCACCTGACATCACAATGACATCAGATGACCAGTTTTTGCCTGGGTAGGTTGAACTCAAAGCAGTGCAGGTAAAAAGCACAGCAATCTGCAAGCCCCAGCAATCAGATGATCACTGGGCCCCGCAAGGCACCATGCACAAGGCAGAGACCCAACACCAGGTGTGTTGGGCAGGTGGGTGTGGCATGACCAGATTGGCCAGTTTTCCCATCACAGGTTTATGTTAGGCCTTTCAAGAAACATTTCTGGTCCTAGGAGAGACAGTGCTCTGAGAGTGATCAGCTTCCCTCCTGTCACACTCTGGACAGTTTGGTGTAGTGGTTAAGAGCGGTAGACTTGTAATCTGGTGAACCAGGTTCGCGTCTCCGCTCCTCCACATACAGCTGCTGGGTGACCTTGGGCTAGTCACACTTCTCTGAAGTCTCTCAGCCCCACTCACCTCACAGAGTGTTTGTTGTGGGGGAGGAAGGGAAAGGAGAATGTTAGCCGCTTTGAGACTCCTTCAGGTAGTGATAAAGCGGGATATCAAATCCAAACTCTTCTTCCTCTCCACCCCTAGATTTCATACCATCTTCTCATGGATTACTGACCTTTCCCACTTTTCTCTTCCTTCTGTCCTGCAACGAGGAAAGTTTGGTTTGATCCAGTCTCTTCAGAGCTATGTTACAGAGACATTAACAGAACTGTAAGATTTATTAATTTTTAAATGATTTTTAATTTCAAGCAACAAAACGTATCCCATACAAGGAAGAGACCCATAAGATTTGTTCTTGCATTTTGCTAGTATGGAATTGAATATGGAACTGAAGCTTTGTTTGAAAGTATGTAATTTGTGTTTAGATAGGTGGTGGTGGGGAAATAATTCAAACACTGATATCTTCTCAAATCCTGCCATTGAAAAGTGTTTCGAGGGTGGCTGTTAAAGAGGTGTTTTGACAACAAAACAGAGCAGCTATGATTAGCTTGATAAAAGGTAGGGCTATTGATGGCATGTATGTCTAGGATCTAGTTACAAAATGGGCTTTTAACATTTGAATTCAAATTGTGAGAGGCTAACTGTTCCTGAAGCCTTGTTTTGGGACGCGCGGGGTGGGGGTCGGTGTTGTTGCTATTGCTTGAGTAACCCTTTATACATATGAAAAATGAGACATTAATAACCCTGACCAGAGCCAACCATTGTGTGTGGAGGCATTGTGTAAGTTTCCTTGCTTCGTGCTGCCAGTGGATTTGAATCTTGACACTGAAAGCAAAACTGACTCTCAGTGAAAGTGGAGCGGCAGACCGTCTTGCAGGCTAGTTTTCCGGTTCTGAAGTGGACTTTGCGGAGACCTCTTTTGTATCTTCCAATATATAACTCATAATTAAACCACATCATTCGATGCTGACCTAACCGGGTACTAAACTGTCACCCAGCCTCGCTGCAAAGGCAACCCTGATAGACAATTAACAATAGGAATACAAATGTGGAAACAAATGACAAATGGCTTTTTGGGTGTAGCTTTAGCCTGCTATCTTTGTTCAGGAGAAGATTGCTGCTGCTAAATAAAGAGATGGAAAGGCAGCCTTCTCCGGTTAGCATCTGGTGCGAATGAATATCTCACATTGGGAAGAAACTGTTGCTCTCCTTTGCAGCCCATCTGCTTTTTAAGACAAATAAACATATGGGAGGGCAAAACAAATGAATTGCCCTGGTGTTCTACACTGCTGACTCCACACACCACTTCCTTTGGTGGTCTTGAGCAAAATTTCCTAACAACCTGATCTTCAAAATTTTCTCTCAGCAAATGCCCCCCCCCCCGCCATAAATAGGTACAAGACCACCACCACATCAGGGATGGGGAGCATATGGTCATCTGGAGGCTGCTGGGCTCCAACTCCTATCAGCCCCAGTCAGCGTGGCCAATGGTCGGGGATTATGGGAGTTGTAGTCTGGCAGCATCTTAAGGGCCACAGGTTCCCCAGCTGAGTTTTAAGTCCTTGTTATTTCCATGGGTTAAATAGGTGTTCAAATTTGCCTAACTGATATGTGTTTAACTTTGAACGGGATCAGACACAGTGAGATTTGCACCACTGTAAGAACTTGAAGCCTCTGACAGTATGACTGGGAGTGGCCACCAAGACCATATAGCACCAGTCCCCAAAGACCTACATTGGCGTCCAGTACATTTCCGAGCACAATTCAAAATGTTGGTGCTGACCTTTAACGCCCTAAACGGCCTCGGCCCAGTATACCTGAAGGAGCGTCTCCACCCCCATCGTTCAGCCCGGACACTGAGGTCCAGCTCTGAGGGCCTTCTGGCGGTTCCCTCACTCCGAGAAGTGAGGCTGAAAAAAAGACTCTTTTCTGGAACCCCGGAAAAACACTGGTGGTTATGACAACATTGAGCTAGAAGATGGGCCAATGATTCTATTCAGTATAAGGCAGTTTCCTTTGAGGGTGCCATTTGAATTCCAAAATGCTTTTCTCCTCTTGATTCTCTCTTGAATCCTTTCTAACAAGGCAACAAGCCTGGTAGATGAAGGGAACGCTGTGGATGTAGCCTCTCTTGATTTCAGCAAGGCCTTTGACAAGGTGCCCCATGATATTCTTGTAAAGAAGCTGGTAAAATGCGAGCTAGACAATGCTACCATTCAGTGGATTTGTAACTGGCTGACTGACCGAACCCAAAGGGTACTCATTAACAGCTCCTCTTCATCCTGGAGAGAAGTGACTAGCGGGGTGCCACAGGGTTCTGTCTTGGGCCCAGTCTTATTCAACATGTTTATCAATGACTTGGATGATGGGCTTGAGGGTATCCTGATCAAGTTTGCAGATGACACCAAATTGGGAAGGGTGGCTAATACCCCAGAGGACAGGATCACACTTCAAAATGACCTTAACAGATTAGAGAACTGGGCCAAAGCAAACAAGATGGATTTTAACAGGGAGAAATGTAAAGTACTACACTTGGGCAAAAAAAAAATGAAAAAAAAAATGAAAGGCACAAATACAGGATGGGTGACACCTGGCTTGAGAGCAGTACATGTGAAAAGGATCTAGGAGTCTTGGTAGACCATAAACTTGACATGAGTCAACAGTGTGATGCAGCAGCTAAAAAAGCCAATGCAATTCTGGGCTGCATCAATAGGAGTATAGCATCTAGATCAAGGGAAGTAATAGTACCACTGTATTCCGCTCTGGTCAGACCTCACCTGGAATACTGTGTCCAGTTTTGGGCACCACAGTTCAAGAAGGATACTGACAAGCTGGAACGTGTCCAGAGAAGGGCAACCAAAATGGTCAAAGGCCTGGAAACGATGCCTTATGAGGAACAGCTTAGGGAGCTGGGTATGTTTAGCCTGGAGAAGAGAAGGTTAAGGGGTGATATGATAGCCATGTTCAAATATATAAAAGGATGTCATATAGAGCAGTGTTTTTCAACCTTTTTTGGGCAAGGGCACACTTGTTTTATGAAAAAAATCACGAGGCACACCACCATTAGAAAATGTTAAAAAATTTAACTCTGTGCCTATATTGACTATATATAAAGTAATTCTCTTGAATAGGAATCAAATAAACACAATTTTTTCCCACGGCACACCAGGCAACATCTCGCGGCACACTAGTGTGCCGCGGAACAGTGGTTGAAAAACACTGATATAGAGAAGGGAGAAAGGTTGTTTTCTGCTGCTCCAGAGAAGAGGACACGGAGCAATGGATTCAAACTACAAGAAAGAAGATTCCACCTAAACATTAGGAAGAACTTCCTGACAGTAAGAAGAAGAAGAAGAGAGAAGAAGAGTTTGGATTTGATATCCCGCTTTTCACTACCCGAAGGAGTCTCAAAGCGGCTAACATTCTCCTTTCCCTTCCTCCCCCACAACAAACACTCTGTGAGGTGAGTGGGGCTGAGAGACTTCAGAGAAGTGTGACTGGCCCAAGGTCACCCAGCAGCTGCATGTGGAGGAGTGCAGACACGAACCCGGTTCCCCAGATTACGAGTCTGCCGCTCCTAACCACTACACCAAACTGGCTCTCAGTAAGAGCTGTTGGACAGTGGAATTTGCTGCCAAGGAGTGTGGTGGAGTCTCCCTCTTTGGAGGTCTTTAAGCAGAGGCTTGACAGCCGTCTGTCAGGAATGCTTTGATGGTGTTTCCTGCTTGGCAGGGGGTTGGACTGGATGGCCCTTGTGGTCTCTTCCAACTCTATGATTCTATGATTCTATAACATCCTTTTTGGACTATGATGCCCAGAGATGAACACATAACTCAAAGTAGGATTCCCCCCACCCACGGTGCTAAGCACAGCAGTGCTACATCCTCCCAAGAGTGGAGTCATTGGGGCAAGACTTTGGGGCAGGTGCACAGAGCCCCATTCACAGAATGAGCAGGAGGGCCCCGAAATGCAGCAGGCCTGCCTTACTACATCTGGAACTAAGTGGTGTAATACTACCACCTAAAGAGCCCCCTCCAAAGACCATTAAGTCCAGAGTCTAAAATTACCTTATTGCATCGTTGCTTCGCAGGCTGTGGAAACAACCCTTCCATTGATGCAACCTAAAATGGTGGCTCCATTAGCTTTTTGGACCGCAAGATCACGTTTTACTTCATTATCCACCCAGACGTCCCCCTCCCAGCACTGCTATCTAGCCTAGTATTTCCCATCTTATATTTAAGCATTTTCTGCCCCTTGTCTTAAGCAGACTATTTCCCCTCTGGTTACTTTTCTGCTGCCTTCCTTCTGTGTAAGCTACAGCCTTTTAAAATCCACTTCAAGTGAGCTTTTAACTGGGGGTGAGGGGAGTGAGAGGAAGAACAACAGCCAGATAGGTGGGGTATAAATTATTATTATTATTATTATTATTATTATTATTATTATTATTATTATTATTACTACTACTACTACTACTACTACTAAGTTTACCTTTCTATTAACCATGGCTCGAAACAGAAAATTAAATGTTTCCCAAAAAAGCACAAAAAACACCAAACCTGGTCAGAGTTCTACGTGCTAAGGGTTTATAATTCGAGGCATGAGCTCATCCAACCAACCAACCAACCAACCAACCAACTCTCTTTTCTATGATGACGGCGTTCACCCAAAGGTCAATTCGACCATTATTAGTTCATCCCCCGTTTACTGCCGTGGATCTCGCCTACCACTAGATGGCGCATTGACAAAGAAAACAGAGCAAACTTTCGGGCGCCTGATCTGCCCCTTCCTGGACTACCTGGCCAGTTTTTGTTTTGCTTTAATCCCACGTGGCGTGGGATTTCTCTTCGGTGGCAGAAGGCGTGATCGCCCCACACCTCACACTCTCTGGCAAAATGTGGGGTTTGGATTGTCGCCTGAAAAAAAATTGTCTTGGGGGAGGGGGAGGGGGGGTAGAATAAATTTATACCCTCCCGGGCGCATAATATATATTGGACAGCGTTTAATGCACGTCGGACGAGCGGATCGTGGTCTCCCACTGTCCCCCTCCAAAAGAGGTGGCTCCCTTCCGAGGAGACGAGAGCGCGAGGCGGGGCGGGGCGGGCGCGGGACCGACCTGCAGTTTCATAAGCCTCCTGTTTAGGAATGTGGATTTCTACTGTAGTAAACAGCTCGTATTGCCCTCGAGGGATACAGCACCGCGCTCGGGCGTTTTGTCAGATCAGTGGAATTAAAAGTATTTGCCAATTGCTTTTCTACTCATAACTCTGTCAAATGTGCTAAGTGATATTTCGGATCACCTGTTTGTGCAGGGCATATGAGACAACAGCAGCGCTCTTTTTTTTTTTTTTTAAATGCCTTTTACGTTTATTATGATTGTTCTAGTATCACCGGCACCATCACGATGATGATTATTATTGAAACCCAAAGCTGCTGCTGCGCCGTTTCCAGCACCGCCACCACACCCCTGCTGTTATCATTGGACGAGTCCTCCCTTGTGCGAGTGTGATAAGGGGATCATAATAAAACCGTCACCCCACCCCACCCCGTCCCCCAGCAGTGTCAAGTCCCGTTGTTGGGATCACACAAAAGCCCTCTGCAACAAAGCTGGCGTGTGTGTAAGCGGGGAATCCCACGAGGCAAGTGGTCAAGACACCCCCCCCCCGAACCCATGGCTGCAAGGCCATGGGTGGGGGGGGGGGGCAAGGGAGAGGGGCAAGATCCAGGTTGGTGGAGGAGGAGAAGCGATCCCGCAGCATATGGAATCCAGAGGAGAAGGTGCCCTTGCTCGGAATCGTCTCTCCCTCCAGACCTTCGCTCGGCACTTTCTCCCGACTGGGAAGGGGAGAAGTGGGGGATGAAACAACCAAGCAACTCAAAAGCACCCAACAACAATTCTCCCGCGCGCCCCCGCTTGCCTCCCCCGGGCCTTGTTGCCACACACAACGCCCCCCTCCCGAAGCTGCAAGGCACCTGCCTGAGCATGGGGTGAGCCGCTCGGCCTCCTCCCGCCCCTCTTTTGTCCCGGAATAAATCGATCCAAAAGAAGTGGCGGCGCGAGCGGGGAGGGGAGCGGGGTGGAAGGCAAGCCAAGCATATAGGCAAAAGTGGTGAGGCAACAATGGTCTTTTTCTTTCGGGGGCTGCTGTCTGAGAGTCTAGCCTCGCCGTCAATAGCGGCCGATAGGATCTAAATTGTCCTGGGCTCGAGGCTTTCGCTACTGGTGCTGAACAAAACAGAGATCTATTTCCTCGGCAGCCTTTTGCTGCCCCTGCCGCCGGTGGATCGCCCCCTCCCTTCCTCCCCGCTCCCCCTTCTCGCTATCCCGTTTAGCTGGGAGATGTTGCTCCCGCTGTGAGGGTGGAGGCGAGGGTGGTGGCTTCTGCGTCTGGGGCCGTCGGCGCATCTCGAGGCAGACACAAAACACAAACACGCCGGGGGTGCTGGATGGAAGGAAAGGAAGTTGGGTAGGCACCTCAGAAAATCCCTCTGGAGAAGAAGAGGGGAATCAGCTGAATAGCTCAGTTGGCTGGAACGTGGTACTGATAACACTGTGGTTGCAGGTTCGATCCCCGCAAGGGACAGTTGCATATTCCTGCATTGCAGGGGATTGGACTAGATGATCCTTAGAGTTCCTTGCAACTCGGTGATTCTGTGAGTCTTATTTAGGGATCGGTATGTCAAGCACCCTTTCAGACCCAAGGGGAACTTAGGCTCCGATGCTGCCCCCTCCGTCCCCCTTGACCTGGGAACCGGCCCCACGGAACTGTGCGGGACCTGCTTTGGGCTAGACAGGTGTGGGGCGCCAAGGTGTGTGCTGCGGGCCAAGCGCGCTCCTGCGCGCACGAACCCTCCCCACGCGCGCCAGCAGGAAAGTTCCGCTCCGCTCCGCTCCCTAACAGCGCGCGAAATCATCGATCAGGTTTGGGAACGGGGGAGGCGGGGGGAAAAAAACACACGCCGACCTGAACAGGCAGAGAGGAAAAACAGGAGCAACGAGGGAAGCGGAGCGTCAGAACAGGGAGGCGAGGGAACCGAGTAGGAGGCGGCGGCTGCCCTGGCGAGCCTCTCTGTCAAGGGAGCTTTCCCAATCGGACCAAGTGGGAATTGATCAGGAATTGATTCTGCGCTCCGGACTGCCATTCAAATCGCGGGAGGTTTGCCTGCTGTAGGCTAAACCCTCCTTCTTTCAGCAGGGTGGGGGGAGAAGCCAGTCTTTCTTCTTCTTCTTCTTCTTCTTCTTCTTCTTCTTCTTCTTCTTCTTCTTCTTCTTCTTCTTCTTCTTCTTCTTCTTCTTCTTCTTCTTCTTCTTCTTCTTCTTCTTCTTCTTCTTCTTCTTCTTCTTCTTCTTCTTCTTCTTCTTCTTCTTCTTCTTCTTCTTCTTCTTCTTCTTCTTCTTCTTCTTCTTCTTCTTCTTCTTCTTCTTCTTCTTCTTCTTCTTCTTCTTCTTCTTCTTCTTCTTCTTCTTCTTCTTCTTCTTCTTCTTCTTCTTCTTCTTCTTCTGTTTTGGACTTCTTCTTCTTCTTCTTTCTTCTTCTTCTTCTTCTTCTTCTTCTTCTTCTTCTTCTTCTTCTTCTTCTTCTTCTTCTTCTTCTTCTTCTTCTTCTTCTTCTTCTTCTTCTTCTTCTTCTTCTTCTTCTTCTTCTTCTTCTTCTTCTTCTTCTTCTTCTTCTTCTTCTTCTTCTTCTTCTTCTTCCTCCTCCTCCTCCTCCTCCTCCTCCTCCTCCTCCTCTCTCTTTTGGCAAACAGGTGATCTCTTTCTGCGTGCGATTCTTTATTCCCACCCCCTCCTCCCGCCGTCCCGCTTCGCCCCCATCCCAAACCGTGCACTTCTTTCCTTTCCCACCCCCCACCCCGGCTGGACTACTCCTTCCTTTGGAGAACACGCCCAAGTAGGCTGAAGAAGAGAGAGAGAGAGAGAGAGGAGACACACACACACACACACACACACACACACACACAGAGAGAGAGAGAGAGAGAGAGAGAGAGAGAGAGAGTACACACAGAGAGAGATAGTAACATTGAACCTGAGGGGAAATCCTCCAGAGCTGCTGCGCGCTGCGAGAGGGAGAGAGATTATTGGAGCCTATACATGTGGTGTGTGGTGTTCTCTCCCCCCACCTCTCCCCTTCTTCTCTCCCCCCAGCGCGCTCTAAAGTGTTACGTGTGACAGGCATACAAATCCGGGATAGAGAAGGAGCGAAGAGAGAGAGAGAGGGAGAGAGAGACCCAGCGGAGAGGGCGATGGTGATTGTCTCTTGGGATTTACAAACACCCACCGCTCGCTCCGGGTGGCTCCGATCTCAGGAGGGCTGGACTGTTTTGTCTGCACTACTTTGACCTGGCGTTGCACTGTCTGAGGCACCGAGAAGTTAACCAGCGCGCAAAGAGTGCGAGGGAGGAATTACTAGGCTACTACTATTACTGCTACTGCTGCTGCTGCTGCTTTTATTATTATTGTTGTTATTATTATAAGGGGGGAAAGACATAATTTCGCATGTTGATCTGAAACCCAACAACCAACGAGGAATATGAACAGGAAAACCAGGCGCTGGATATTCCACATCTTTCTGAGCCTAGGGATTGTCTATATAAAAATTGGGTAAGTCGCCGCCCCCCGTCTCCCCCCCCCCAAACGCAAACACATCGTGCCAAACCTGCCCGGACCTGTTAGCATTCAACTGGCGGGGGGGGGGGGGGTTGAGTCTGCAAGCGGTTCTTCCCTTTTATTTAATGCCAGGGTAGGAATATGATTTCTGCTGCTCTTGTTCCCACATTATATTCTAAGTGTGTGGCTCGCGGGGGGGGGGCGTGTTGGGGAGAGAGAAAACACTTGCTGTGGATGTGCGAGAGGCATGACCAGAATGGCAAGAGGCGGCGGGGAGATCTCCGCTGCCGCCGAGGGCTGGATCTCAGCTGCCCGCTAAAATCCATCCAGCCTTTGCTTTCTAATGCGCGGCGAGGAGCGCTTGAATGAGCTCAGGCGAGACAGAGAGAGAGCGCGCTACCTGCTTCAGCCTCCCTCTTTTATTGAGCAGACCCAGTCTTTCTCAGAGCAAATTTATTTAAAGTGTTTATGTTTGGGGTGGGTGCTAGGGTGAGTTGGCTGGGTTTAAAACCTCCGCCTGATCCCGGATCGATGGGTTACGTGGAGCAAAGGGGGAAAGAAGCAAAAGCGCTCTGCACATGCTCGGCAGCACTGTATCTTCCAGGGCTGGACAAGTTCCAGAGCCAAGTTTGCAAACTTCGCCCGCCCCTTGAGCTCCTAAATCCCTCCGGCCCAAGACAAACTCCGGTCCCGCAAACTCTTTGTTCAGCCCTTTCTCGGGATAAATGGCCTGTGGGATCGCAGACACTCCTCCGTCAACACCACTGTCAGCGCGAAAAGTCGGCGCTGCTGCTGCCCGCCGCTTGGTACCGCGCAGAAAGTGATGCCTAGGACGACGCGCGATCCTAAGCAGATGGACCTGCAGACGGGTCTCATTCATTACATCGGAACTTGCTTCCGAATGATGAGGGCTCTTAGAGCGCAGATTGACGCAGGCCGGGGAAACGCGTTCCCCCAATCCGGACAGCGCGCCTGAGATATGGTTTTTGTATTCAAAGAACCACGGAAATGACGTACAGTTCAGATCTGGCTGGTGAGAGTTAGCCCATTATTGGATTCTCAGGTAGGTTTGGCCCTACTTGAAACTAGTAGGTGCGTTATACCCATGAGTGTCTAATTGTACGTGAGTGCGCGCGCGCGTGTCAAGCTATACACGACCAGGCTCCCCAACGCAGCGCTCACGTGCACTTTGCGAGATGATGTTGGAAGGCGTGTGCGAGCAAGGCCGCTAGAGTGGGGAGAAAAGCACCGTTTGGTTTCAAACGGTGAAAGCTTCTTGATCCCGAGTCTTTGCGCTTTAATTTATATATACCAGGAAGTTGGATTGCGCTCTGGGAAAAGCCCACGTGCTCCTCCTCCTTATCCCTGTTTAACACTCTTATCTCCCGAGATCTCGATCTAATTATTGACCCAAATCGCTCCTTTGACTCTTCACCCGCAGGCTCCCCGGGGGACTGCTGGGGCGGGCAAGGCAAGCCGAGCCGCGTCGGGCTTGTCTTGGCCACGGGCTGGTTGAGCAAAAATGATGTTTTCGGTTCTGCTCGAGTATGTGCCGCAACCTGCCAGTTGACATTAGCAAACAGCACCCGGAAGGGTTGGAGCGAAAATGCTACGTGAAAATGCCTGGGAGAGAGAAAAGGGAGACGGGCACGTTCGCTCTGGTTCGACGCCCCTTACTTAACCCGTGTGTGTGTGTGTGTGTGTTGGTTTTGGGGGGCTGGAGGCGGAAGGAGAGGGAATCGTACTAACCAAACGGCTAAGCGTTTGGCTTGGTGGAAAGTTAACACTGTGTAGCATCAGCTGCTGCCACGTCTTGAAGGGCAGATCAAGGGCTGAAAGAGGGCTTTAATGGCATCCGTGTAGTACTTAGAAGCCGAAAAGACCTGCCACATCCAGCTCTTTCGGAAGGCGTGTTCAAACGATGGACCTGGTGCTGCTGCCCAGCTTGTTCCAGCCTCCACCTTCTCTCTCTTCTCCTTTTCTCCTCCTAGGGGCTTCTCCTCCGTCGTGGCTCTGGGGGCCAGCATCATCTGCAACAAGATCCCGGGCCTAGCTCCTCGACAGAGGGCGATCTGTCAGAGCAGACCCGATGCCATCATAGTGATCGGAGAAGGCTCCCAAATGGGCATCAACGAGTGCCAGTTTCAGTTTCGCAATGGACGGTGGAATTGCTCCGCTCTGGGCGAGAGGACGGTCTTTGGAAAAGAGCTGAAAGTGGGTATGTTACCGCTTTACTATAAAAGCTGTGGCAAGGTGGAGCCTCTAGTCCACCAAACAGTTACCAAAAGAAATGGGTGGGTGGGTGATAGGCAAAGGGCGTGATGGCATCTGCAGGAGGCTGCTTAGGAGAACTGGCTTCAGCAGAGATATGCAAAGCCCTGATATATACCGGTATTCATCCTTACTAGGTATATAGCTGTTACTCCACTCATAGGCCTACTCCCCTGTGGGAGGCAGTATGCCTCTGCCTACCAGTTGCTGGGAACCACAAGTGGGGAGAGAGAGTGCTGTTGCACTCAGGTCCTGCTTGCAGAGGTGGATTTAGGGGAACATGGCTGGTTCGCTTGCACCGGGTGTGGAGCTTCGGGGGGCGCCCCAAGGTATGCCACAACTATGATTTAGAATGGAGCGCGAGAGGCAGGGAGGGGCACTGAATTTTGGCGCTGCTGAAATCTTGAGACCCCCAAGGTCCACCACTGCTGCTTGAGGGTTTCTCATATGCCTTTGGTTGGCCACAATGAGAACAGGATGTCAGACAGCAGTGGATTGCATGGTGGGGCAATGCCAAATACTTGACCTCTAGTCAGCTGCATCACTGCTGATTACTGGGTGGTAGAGGGAAAGGCCAGCAGGGTGCAAATGGAGCAGCAGAGCCAACCCAGCCCTCCTATTGGTGCATTTGCACTGCACCAAACTCCCTGCCGCCTCACCCCTCCCGCTCTAACTCCCAGTAAGCCGCAGCAAGGACCTACTGGAGGTCAGGTGAGTAATAGCACCTCACCCCACTGTCATCTGTGGTTGTTGGATTATAGAAAACTCTGGCCTGATCCAGTGGGACTTTTGTTATGTTTTTATGTTATACATGCCCCCCAACTCCCCCCACATACCGCAACTGTTTCTACTGTAAGGCTGCAACCTTCAATACACTTCCTAAGAAATGTCTAATTGAAATCCAGATTTGTTTAGGATTGGGTTTCAAGTCTAAACCCAGTTACTAGGGAATAGGTTTCACTGGACTCGGTGGGGCTTACTTCTGAGTTAAGATACCTAACAGCATGCTATTTAGGCATTTCAACCCATAGCACAAGAATACAGTATGCTCTTAAGTCTGTTTCACAGTTTATTGTGCAATGTGCAAATATGGTGCATGTGGGATGGAAAGCCATTTTTAAAAGCTGAGATGGTTTCCAGTGTGTGCCTAGGTTTTACAATCATGTCTCAGACCAGTTTAAGGTGGTGAAAGGAAAGGTGTAAGCTCTGGATGTGAAAGCGCAAGAAAACACTCTTGCACATGACCTGTCAGAGAGCCTCCTATGCACTGTATGGGAGAATGTGGATGAAATGTGGGGGATAACTCTCTTAAAATCAAACGTTCATTCTAGGCAATGCAGGTTTTACATCTGCATTACCAAAACTGGTTTAAGAGTGAGGTGTGGAAATGCTCTAAACCCCATGATCATGTAAAGTGGATTAATTGCTTTTTGACACTCTTTAAATCAACTTGTTTTAGTTGGAGTCACAAAAGTGTGGATTGTCTTGGCAGTACTGATTTTGGTCTAATTAGCACATTGTACAGTAGGGTGGTCTAAGACAGGTCCTACACATCTGAGAAGCTCACTTAGCTTCTTAACTATTCTACTTTTCTGGGCTTACAAAGACATCTGTTCCTACTCTTCCAACTCAGAAGTCTTTGAGTTTTGATGGTGACTAGGAATGGTGTCTTCTGTGGCAGTGATTCCTGAACCATGGCTCAGCAGTCTGGACCCACCAATGAGCTGTGGAAACATGGTATGTGGGTACATTGTATCTGGGAGGGGTTATGTTTCCAGGGTGTCAAAAGTAGGTTCAGGTCAGATTATTAGAGCTTCACTGAGGCTTGGAATAAAGATGCCCTGTGGAGCATCCTGCCCCTATGGGTGGCTCGCCTTGCCCTCACCCCGCTCCTATGGGTGGCTTGCCCCATCCCTGGGTGCGCTGCCCCAGGTGTCCGAGTGGCTTCCTCTGCTGCTGAGAGGAAGAGCTTAGATAATCACATTTAGGGAACCATAGTTGTGTGGCATAAAAAAACACAGAACCACTGTCACTGTTTTTAATCAATGAACGGAAATAATAATATAGTCATTGATTATTTATTACATCAGTTTCCCTGCAGTTATGGGTGTTTTAACTGATTTTTACATATTGAATCATATAATCGTAGAGTTGGAAGGGACCCTGAGGGTCATCTAGTCCTACCCCCTGCAATGCAGGGAACTTTGCTTCCAATGTGGGGCTCGAACCCACAACCCTGAGATTTAGAATCTCATGCTCTACTGACTGAGCTATCCAGAAATGTGAACTAGATCAGAATGATATACACATTCCATGTTGAGCTCTCAGATGTGGGGTATCTGTGTTTTATTGATTGATTATTGAGCCACTGATAATAGCAGTTTGTTTTGGACTGTGGTCAATCACTTTTGTGTTGCATTTGAAATTCAGCTGTTTTATTCATAGTTAGTTTATTTACTAAAAAGAATGTCCTAGCAATTCACTTATCAAATGCATAAATAATAAATAATACAAACCGAATGTCTTCCACAACACTTACAATAAAAGCAAAAACAAATTAACATTATGTTATCTTATTTTTGTGCTTGTATAACAAAGCTCCCTTGGGGGTGCATCTGAGGTAAGGAGTTATTTGTCAGAAGTCATGTTGCTTTCTCTCCAAATGCGCAATGTAATAACTATCTTGCTACCCATGATTTTCATCCACTTTTCTCTCTCGTAAGTTTAATAGACAGCAAGCCCAACCATATTGACTGGGAGCCCCTATAAGCACATGGTTAAATATTGACTTTGCTTTTATAGCACCCATACAGCTTAGTCTCATGAAAAATGTGATTTCATGATGGCTTCGCTCTGGATGAAACTTTCAGCGTTCAGTCACTGCACCATTTGTAGTACCAAGCCATTTCTGAACACAATGAGACACATTATGGGCAGAGTTCCAGGCCCTTTGATTGTAAGGTACTTTTAATCCGCCATCAAAACTGTAGTGCATAATGACACAAATTCCGCTTTCAGAGGTGGCATGTGGGCACCTATGACTCCAGACCTGTAGATTGTTGGAATGGAGCCAGTCAAAGTTCAAAGATTCTTGAGGAGAAAGAGCATTGGCAGCCTAAGGGGCTTGTGAATGAAGAGGCTGGTATGCTCAAGGGACATCTGGACTCTTTATTTGTCAGGAGTGGTTATCCAACCCCATTTAATCTTAATCCACCAGTGTTTAGCTGTGAATCAAAACCAATGAAGAGTTTGGATTTGATATCCCGCTTTTCACTACCCGAAGGAGTCTCAAAGCGGCTCACATTCTCCTTTCCCTTCCTCCCCCACAAGAAACACTCTGTGAGGTGAGTGGGGCTGAGAGACTTCAAAGAAGTGTGGCTAGCCCAAGGTCACCCAGCAGCTGCATGTGGAGGAGTGGAGACACGAACCTGGTTCCCCAGATTATGAGTCTACCGCTCTTAACCACTACACCACACAATGCAGTCGAGAGAGCAACCTTGAACATTTATAGTCTACCTTTTCCTCCAAGGACCTCAGCGGGATAAAACATGGTCCTCCCCGCTCCCCATTTCATCCTCAGAACAACCCTGTGAGATAAGTTAGGCTGAGAGGCAGTGACAGGCACAAAGTTCACCCGGTGAGATTCATGGCTGAGTGGGGATTTGAACCCAGGTATCCCAGGCCCTTCTCCAACACTTTAATCCAGGCATAGGCAAACTCAGCCCTCCAGATGTTTTGGGACTACAATTCCCATCATCCCTGACCACTGGTCCTGTTAGCTAGGGATCATGGGAGCTGTAGTCCCAAAACATCTGGAGGGCCAAGTTTGAGGAAGCCTGCTTTAATCACTATATTGGCTGGTGTCCTGATGCTTATTCCCCCCCCCCTCTAAGTTCCTTTTAGCCAGATAGCAAGATATTTATTCTTAAAATGCTCCAAATGTCAATGGAATGGTGGGATCTTCAGAATCTCTGCAACTCAGGCACTGCCTTTCAAGCTGTTCATTCAACAGCAGATATGCAGAATATGAGGAGGGAGAATATTGGGAAAGGGAGGGAGAATATTGTCACCTCAGCTTCAGTGGTGTAGGCCTAACCTTATTGTCATATTTTAAGGACAATTATCTTCAGAATAATAGTAATAAGTGGGTTAGTCATGCTGGCCACATGACCCGGAAAGCTGTCTGCGGACAAACACCGGCTCCCTCAGCCTGAACGCAGAGATGAGCACCATACCCTATAGTCTAATTTGGCTGGACCTAACCATCCAGGGATCCTTTGCCATTTTTTAGCAACAACAACAACAACAATTTATTATTTGTACCCCGCCCATCTGGCTGGGCTTCCTCAGCCACCCTGGGTGGCTTCCAACAAATGTTAACATACATTAAAAAAATTATTTGTATGCTGCCCACCTGACTGGGTTACCCCAGCCACACTGGATGGCTTCCAATAAATTAAAACACAGGGGCAATGGGCAGAGGATTATTGTCCCTTGTACTTCAGACCATGTGTGCTTACTCATATGTCCGTGGTTAGCTCACTGGTTCTAAACAGAGAGTGACATTTATTTCATAAAATTTATACACTGCTTGTTTGTAAAACAAACAAACAAACAAAAACAAACAAAACTTGAAGATAATACAGTAAAATCAAGGAAAAACACAACCCTACTTTAAAATATGGAGGACTTTAAACACTCAAAACAGATTATATAAACAATTGAATGGATCTCTGTTTTAAGGAAGCCTTGGCAGGGACCTTAAAGGTAATCTGGAGTAGACCCTTACAAGAAATTGACAGCATTCTTCTTCTTCTTCTTCTTCTTCTTCTTCTTCTTCTTCTTCTTCTCCTCCTCCTCCTCCTCCTCCTCCTCCTCCTCCTCCTCCTCCTCCTCCTCGCAAAACTGAGCCTCTTCAAGAACAAGTCTGGTTGTCTGCCATCCCCAAGATATGCCCTCACACCCACTGACATCTGACAAGATGACCTGTTGGAACTAGGAGTGTGCACTGCTATGCGTTTGCCTGGGACACACAAGCACAGGTGCACACAAGTGTGTTCACAAAGTCATACATACAAATAGTATTTGTACCTGCTGGCCCTTAAAATTTCCCCTTGCTTCATTCATTCTGTCATTCTGATCTGTTCCCAGTTTATCCTCTCAGCAGTTTCACAGACGTGCTTTTAGAAGAGGCATATATGCTCAGTAAGCTTTCATATCTCTTTAAGAATGGCACCTAATGGAAAACATGCCACTGCCCACCTCCGTTGCTTTTGGTCCCACCCAATGCATCTTTACTCAGAAGCCAGTCCAGCCAGTTCAGCAGGGCTTATTCTCATAGGATTTCTGCTTTGGACACATCCAAAAAACACCACTTGCAGATCTGACTTTTCAGTGGTTTTCTGTGCTGAGCTACAAAAGCCACTTCTGCCTCAGGGGAGTTTTGAAACGAAACATGCTGGGTGTTCAGAGAATGCTGCTGCTGCTGCTGAAGAGGCAGAGGTTGGGGAAAACCCACGTCCACAGATTGGTCTGCCAGGCTCACGCTTACTTGGAAGTCCACCTAAATTACATAGGAATCCTGTGACTTGACTCGAGTTGAATCTGGGCCAAACGAAAGCAAATGCACTGAGTAGCTCTTCTGACTTACTATTGTTATTCAATTTATATCCCACCCTTCCTCTTGAAGGAGGCCAGGGCAGCGTGGAAGGAAGTAGCTTCGTTGAGGTTGGAGATGGAAATGGGAATAGTTTTTAAGAGATTTGGAAGTAGTTGGAGAAAGGCTTCACTTCCCATGGTGCGCACACACACACACACACACACACACACACACACACACTTTTTGTCATAATGTCACTTCTGGTCAAACAGGGTTGGCTGGTGTTTGAAACAACATAAAAATGTTGCAAAACCTGTTTGCAAATGGTGAAAGCGCAGGATATCCCAAGCACGCAGGCGCCTATGGGGAGACCACCCCTATGCATGCAAACCATGAGCAGGGTGTCCTCTTTTTGAATCACCGTAAACTCTTCTAGAGCGTGCCACCTTCCAAACCTATTGCATCCGTCTCCGGCTTAGTTGCTGAACGGGATCTTCTGGACACTCAAGCTCAAAATCCCGGGCTGTTCTTGGACATCCAAGCCATGCAGGTGCCAGGATCACAATTCATTAACTCCCTCCAAGTTCGCAACACTTAGCAGCACTTTCTCAGATTCAAACCTGGCAACTGTCCTCGTTCGTGCCTTACCCTGACGCTGAAGAGTTGGATGGCTGCCCTTGAAGGCTTGTTTGAAAGTTGAGTCATTGCTTACAGAGGCCCTCCAGGCAGGCACGCTTGGAGTGACAATGCAGCAGGCAGACTAGGTAGCTGGCGAGGGTGTCAAAATTAAAGGGATCTCTTCCTTGATGGCATCAGTGGGCGAGCAGGATCCCTTATGCAACCTCAAACATGGATGGCTTTCAGGAGAAACTGAGAGTGCTCTCCAAAACCCACTGAAGATTATAAAGGGATCTGAGGTGCACATCAGTTTGTTCTTTTTCTGTCATATTTGAGATGGCAAAAAGCATTGAGCTTGCTCTACTGATTGATGGGGGAGCATGAAGCATATTATACCAGTGTTGTGGTGCCTGCATTAGCCTACTGGGCATAATTCAATGTGCTTCTTTGGTTATAATCAAGAGTATTGATGGCTTGATGGCTACAGCAGTGTTTGAAGGCTACATTCTTATGTCCCATCGTAGGCCGCAGGATCATTTTGTTTGATCCTCTTTTTAAAGTGAACTGACTTCATTTGTACCTCTCAGACTAATACACAGATAATGCAATTATCCTTTGGAGTTCACAGTTTTTTGAATTTACTAAACCAGGTTGGAGGGACCTGTGCCTCTCCCGATGTTGCTAGACTCCATCTTCCCTGCCAACAGACCAGGTTTGCAGAGAGGCTGGTGGGAAATGGAGCTCAGCAACATCTGGAGAGCTGCAGGTTTCTGACTCCTGCATGATAACAGTAATATACAAAAATGCTTTAAAAAATAGTACTTTAGATGAAAAAACCTTTTAGAAATGAGATAAAATTGACATTTTAAATATGCATCTTTAAATACAAATGGCCATATGGATTCAGACTTTGTTTTGGCAGATTGATGTAAACATGGGAAGGAAGGGTGCATAAACACATGTGAAACTGAAATATTTATTTATTAATTGAATTTTTATCCTGCCCTTCTCCCAAAGGAGCCCACATCAAAAAGTTAAAACAGTACAATTTAAAATAAAAGCATTTTAACAACAGTGAAAAACCATCTAAAACAAAGGACCCCTGGATGGTTTAGTCCAATCAAAGGAGACAATGGGGTTGTGCCGTTCATCTCGCTTTCAGGCCGAGGGAGCTGGCGTTTGTCCACAGACAGCTTTTTGGGTCATGTAGTCAGCATGACTAAAGTGCTTCTGGTGCAACGAAATACCGCGACATAAGCCAGAGCGCACGGAAACACCGTTTACCTTCCCGCCGGAGCGATACCTATTTATCTACTTGCACTTGGATGTTCTTTCGAACTGCTAGGTTGGCAGGAGCTGGGATAAAGCAACGGGAGATCACCCTGTCATGGGGATTCAAACTGCTGACCTTCTGACCGGCAAGTCCAAGAGGCTCAGTGGTTTAGACCAAGGCGCCACCTGCATCAAAAACATTTACAAAGATTTAGAATACCTAAAAACATTTAACACATTTACTTGGCCTGGCAAGGGTTTAGATTTGGCCCACAAAGCAATTTCTCCCAAACCACACCCCCGTGCCCCACACCTGATGCCGCATGTGATGTCAGGTGTGAGGCAGGTAGAGATGCAATTGCCAATGCACATCTGGGAGTCTTACAGTGCACTCCCAATTCTGCACTGGCAAGGGAAAACAAACTTTGATTCAAGGGCCCATGAGGAGGATTTCCCCCCACAAAGTGGTGTCTGTGTGTTGCAGTTGGGAAAGGAAGGATTCAATTTATCTGCAATTTTTCTTGCAGATGTTCCATTGAAATGCATGGGAGTTTGACATGAGCATGGTGTCTTTTGCAGCTCTCATTCATTGCTGTAAGACTTGCAGATAGCTTCCCAGTACAGAAGTGCACCCAATGCCTCTAATATGCTTAACTGTGGACTAGTTTGTATACATTTGGGATGGACAAATCTTTCAATTTCAGGTCACCAAGTTTCTCATTTTTCCAATCATAAATTCAGTTCTCCACATTTCCATCCCAATTTGTTATATAAATATATCCTCATAAAAATGTACCAGCACTTTAGTGCAAGTTGCTGATACAAACATATTTTTATATGCAGTTTCGCTTAACACAAACATTTCCCAAGCAATTTCTCCTAATATAATGCATGTTTGCATGCTATTTTTTGATGCACACTTTACCCCAGGATATGCATTTTTGTACACGTTACTTGGCTGGTGAATTGCATTGCAAAATTCAGAGATGGGCAAATTTCAAAGGATGACTGTGGTTTTGGTCCCCATATTGTTTGTGATTAGTTATGTTCATCCTTAAATGCAAACTGAATCAAATTTCCCCCATCCCTAAATTAAAGCCAAAGGGGTTTTTTATTTATTTAAAAAGTGTGCTTGTGTCAGTTTCAGCATTTGCTGTATCGCTTTAGTTCCTCCAGTTCTGACCTTATCAGTGCCACTTAACTATGATTAAAAAAAGAACTATGAACATTACCTAATGTGTGTAGATTGATTGTTTTTCTAAGTCTAGCTGTTTCAGGAGGCTACAGGAAAACAGCGGTCTACCACTCCAATTTTCAATAAAGCCATTAGGCCACAAATCAGAGAAGCACAAATGTTCAGTGATTTCATTGAGACCCTAAAGTAACTCTGATATGCCCAAGATGAAACCAGAACAACAACAATGAAAAGATTTTACTGCATTGTATCGCTATAATACCATTATCCTGTTTTATTACTGCAACAAATGTGTAGGTATCCTAATCATATTGAATAATATTTTGCTCTTGGGTTTGTGAAAATGCACCAACATAACCTGTCTGCTGATAGAAGCTGTGTGTGTATATATCGCCAAGGGCAGGTCACCTTGAATACAAATGGTACATATTTCCTAAGCATCTTTCCTTGAAAGTAAGCTCTACTGGCTTCATTGGAATCTATTTTATAATAGGAGCAGATTTGAGAGAGGAAAGAGAGAGAAATGTTCCTTATTTCTTGTTGCTGGAACAATTCTGATTCTCCCAATGGAAGTTGTAAGTTCAGTGTAGATAAAAAGAGTACTCACTAGAAGGACAGATCCTGAAGTTGAGGCTCCAGTACTTTGGCCACCTCATGAGAAGAGAAGACTCCCTAGAAAAGACCCTGATGTTGGGAAAGATGGAGGGCACAAGGAGAAGGGGACGACAGAGGATGAGATGGTTGGACAGTGTTCTCGAAGCTACCGGTACTAACATGAGTTTGGCCAAACTGCGAGAGGCAGTGAAGGATAGGCGTGCCTGGCGTGCTCTGGTCCATGGGGTCACGAAGAGTCGGACACGACTGAACGACTGAACAACAACAACAGATAAAAAGAAAACACACACAATTAAATTAAAGGATTCACTAGAAATGGTAAACTCTAGAAGCTTAAAGTGTTTTAAAAGGGGAGGGAGGAAGGATTGGAAAATTAAGGGAGAATAGCCCTATTAACAGTTACTAGTCATGATACTTAAATGGAACACCCTTGTTCTAAACCCATGTACTACTGGGAAGAAGTTACTGGTAACATAGGAGGTGGAAAGAGGATCACTTTTGCGTGGACAGGCGAAGTCCCTCAAACCCCAGGCGACCCCTGAGCAGAATAATGACACAAGAAAACATGCTATGGGATTCAAATTGGCCACAACTTTATTCAGATTCAGATGTAGGGAGACCTTGGCTCAGGCATTGGGCTTATCCTTCCCAGTCCCCAGCTGGGGATCTGGGAAACTTCAGGGTTATCCAGAATGTGTGGGGATTGGGATGACTCTGGAGAACATATGTTCAAGCAGAGAGCCCGCCCCTACAGAATAATTCAGAAGCTGTTCTGGAGGAGATCAGCATGGGACTTAGAAGAGGATCTTTGATGTATGTTGGTCCCAGTACATTCAAGAATGAATGTAATCATGCTTTAGTCTTCTGGTGTGTTTCTATTTGGGACCCAACCCTATAATTTGGTTTCAATGAAGGATGCTCAAGATCTAAGCAAGAATATCATTGATTGTAAGGTAATGCTCCTATAATGCATAACGCCCTTGAACTCCAAAGAGATTTTTAGACTGAGTCCAAATCCAGTTTAGCTGATGCATTGTGGCTATAGATGGCTTTGAGTTCAAGTATTGAAGAATGTGAATAGCTAAAATTGAAATCTGTGTGTGCATGCAACATCCTGGATTACAGCCTATCATCATCTGGTGAAATGTAATGTAATGGTCTTCACTCTTTCAATTTGCTCTTTTGGAAAAAGTGTTCATCAAAATGTATGAGAAGACCAGTACACATTCGTTGAACTAACAATGCATTAGATGTTCTCCTGTTGTAAAGGACTCTGTGGGTTTTAAAGAAGTCGTACCAACTTGGTACAGGCAAGGATATGGCCCAATTCATTAAAAGTCAATTTTAATGATATTATATCTTGAAATTTATACACTGAAATCCTTTCAGCAGAATACTAGATGATAATCCCATTACAATTTGAATGGACATGGACAACTAATTTTATTAGCATGCCTGACTGATGATGTGATCAAATGACTCATTTATGAAGAAAATCATAATTGTGCTTGTCACTCAGCATGGCAGAATTGCATGCCACTTTGGAATGACTCACAAAATTGGCTTATCCACCAAAAGCTGATTGACTGGTATGAGAAACACTATTCCATATCTAAGGACGCCTGCATAAAAGGAGTTGTTGTCTCATTGACCCAAATACATGTTCCAGGGACATGTCAGGGGAGGCCATGGATCCACATCCCAAACAGGCCCTCCAAGTAGCCCTGCTGCTGACATGGTTAATTCCCTCCCATTGCAGTCAACAGGAGGAGCAGAGATGGTTGGGGGGAAATAGGAAAAGGCAGATGTGTCCCACTTTATACCTGCCCCTTAGCTAGTCATCAGAGCTTAGGATATGGCAGTAGTTCTGAAAGGATTCTCCCCCGCCCAACACCCACACACCCACAATAGGATTTATAGGTGCTGGGTTCTGCCCAACTTTGGGGGCCCCTGCCATGGCTGTGGGGAGGCCCACTGGGCCCCTCATAGTGAGGCCTGATGGGGCCTGGCCCCTCAAGATGGGGGGAGGGGCTCAGCTCCATCCCAATATATTTTGGGAGTTGTTGACTATGAGAGTATTGCTTTTCCCACCTGCTTTCAGCCTGTTACTACTGTTTTAGTTAATAATAATAATAATAATAATAATAATAATAATAATAATAATAATAATTTTATTATTTATACCCCGCCCATCTGGCTGGGTTTCCCCATCCACTCTGGGCAGCTCCCAACAGATTATTAAAAACACGATAAAACATCAAACATTAAAAACTTCCCTAAACAGGGCTGCCATCAGATGTCTTCTAAAAGTCAGATAGTTGTTTATTTCCTTGACATCTGATGGGAGGGCGTTCCCCAGGGCAGGCACAACCACCGAGAAGGCCCTCTGTCTGGTTCCCTTATTATCCTCCAGTTTACAAGTTTTCTGCTGCATTGTATTCTATTGTCATAGTTATCAAATTTTTAACTTTGTTTTCTTTTATGTTTTAAGGCATAACGGCCTTATGCATACCATGAATAAAATAGCATATAATTAGATACCTCCATTGGGCCAATAGCCTTGGAATGCATTGCCAAAGTCTAAGGTGGCTGTGTGACCACTTCAGTGAACGTAATTTCAGAGACAAGATGCTGAGCTAGAAAGGGCTAGAATGGCGCTTGTTCCACGCAGCACTTTCAGTCTTAATTGGGACTAAGGCTGTAGAATTTCCGCATATGTTGAGGTGTGCTCAGGAAAGCACCTGATAGTTAAGGTATGATGCTGCGTTGTGACATGCTTTACTTTGACATGGGGTTTAAATGAGCCGAAGTGTAAAATGAGCCTTAGGCCAATACTGAAAGAATCTCAGTCAGAGATGCTCAGTGATTCAGTGAGTTGGGTTAGGATGTTAATGTCTCTGTGCACATGCCACATGCTTTTCCAGTAGCCAACAACATCATAACTTGGTCGTTAGTGAAAACAATATCTTTTGAGTCTAAAATTCTTTGCAAAATGAAGCTATTTGGAAAACCCAAAGTAAACTGAATTAGAGCAGATCTACAAGACGGTCATTCCTTCTTCATGAGAAACCCTGAAAATTGTAATTCTCTAAGAATTTCTAATAATCACCCCAACAAACTACAATTCCCAGGATTCTTTGGGAATAAAAAAAGTTTATGTTTGTACTTTGGATATGCCCATAACATCCCCATTTACATCAGGGCAATATAACATTCATCTGATATTGTCTGTAAAGCAATATTTGCTCCTGGATTACTCTAAAGAAACTTTCAAAAATGTGAAGGGAAATATTCCTAATGACTGCTATTGATATTTATTTTAGATGGGCTTGCAACTGCATTCCCTTCCTTTCAATATGTTTCCTATCCTTATTGGGAACATAGTTTTTTTTTTAAAAGAAGTAGAATTTTAACAGAGTCTCCCCACCCGTCTGCCAACCGAGGCCCTTATCTTTTGCGACTGTCCCCTTAGCTACTGTTTTCAGAGGGCTATGAGCGGTGCAAGATTTGGCTAAATTTGATATGAGATTCAATGCCAGGCCTATAGATTTTATTAAAGAACCCCATACCTTACCTCCATAATTTGTGCATTGTAATATGGGCAAGGACAAACAGGTTAGGAAGAACATGTCTTGGATCCATCACAGAACTGAGACTCAGTTGGCACTCCATCCAATGAGACTGCAGAAATTTGCCGCAGGATGGCAAAACTGTCTCCTATATATAACATGCACCGTGCAGACTTTCTTTTTCACACAGTGTCAATGAATCTTCAACACGATGGTCAAACAATTGAGAGCCAACGCAGATGCTACTCATGCTGTAGCACCCTTTCTCTTAAAATAACTGTTCACAAGAGTGATCTACTCTCATGGTGTGAGGCCATTAGCGTGCGAGAATACTAGTCCTCTTCTGTGAACAGGAAAAGCCACAAGTTGCCATTTTCCAGTTCATGACAGGGAATATTGTGGGAATTTGCTCTTCCAAAGTAAGGCTCCTCACTTAGATGGAACATGTGTGTGATCAGATTTTAACAGGGATTAGGAACATCTGTACTGGGTTAATGAAGTACTGCCTCTTCAGGAAATGAGTGATAATTTTGTTTTGACTTCAGCGGAATCAATATATGTATGTAAATAATTTGTGTACATGACATTTTATAACTGTAAAGACACAGGGACAGAGTTATTGGGAGTTTTTCCCCCTTTGGAGGCAGCTAGAAAAGTATTCTTGCAAAAACAGAAGCCAGGTTGGAAATCTGGCACTGAGTATTTAAAAACCAGCACGGTGCTTTATGCCAGAGAGTCAATCTTTCTAGGCAGTGACTGTCATAGTAAGATAAAAAACATTGCCCCAAGGTCACTTTTGCAGGAATTCTCATTTCATACCTGCCTTCAAATGTATCTTGTGAGTACATGTTTGGGAGAAGAAACAAAAAGATTACATTACAGTATGTTAGAGGGGTAGGATATCTTAACGTTGACTAAAGTTCTGCTTATAACTTTCTCTAAAAGAAAACAAAAAAAAATTATGTCACAATGTCATATAAAAGTTTGGTACACAAGGAAAAAAGCAGTCCCTCAGCATTGAAAAATGATGTTTACGTGCAGTGAAATAATGATTTTGTGATTATACATGTTTGGGGAATGTAGAATTATTTATTTATTTTTTAAAAAACACCACTAAAGTATTTGGGCTGAAATCCAGCACAAAATTAGGTGCATTTACAGCGTAATCCTCAACCTACTTACTCAGAAGTTAGTCTCACTGTGTTGTATGGAGCTTCCTCCTTAATAAGTGCTTTTAGGAGTGCACATTAAAATGAATGGCAGGGGTGCCAACTTGAATAAAATATTGTTGGGCCCAGGTTAAGTCCCGCCCCACAAAATCTATTGCATGATGCAGTGCACCCACACCATGAACTTTGTGGGGGCCCGGCCCCCTCAAATATTTTATTGTGGAGGCAGAAGCCCCCACAGCCCCTAAGAGTTGGTTTCCATGATGAATGGACTTTGTTGTTGTTCAGTCGTTCAGTCGTGTCCAGAGCACGCCAGGCACCCCTATCCTCCACTGCCTCCCGCAGTTTGGCCAAACTCATGCTAGTTGCTTCGAGAACACTGTCCAACCATCTCATCCTCTGTCGTCCCCTTCTCCTTGAATGGACTTAAGTATGTGTAAATCTGTGTTCACTTACTTAGTTATTTTTTTTTACCTCCCTTGTCCAAACATGTTCACAGGCCAATTTACAAAAAAGTAAAATAAAATATGTGGTAATAAAAAACACAATAAACTAAAAATGAAATCCCATTCTCATAAATTACATTAATAACATAGCATCGTCATTAAAATGACTTAACCCACCAACCTCTGAAAGCCTGACAAAAAAGCGAGTTGTCACCAGGCATTTAAAAGAATGTAAACTTGAGTCATGGTGACCTTCAGTGGGGGAGATCATGCCATAGACTCTGAGCCACTACCGAAAAGGCCCTTTCACAAGCCCCTGCCAGGAAGTACCAGAAGTGCCTCTTAATAATCTTAATATGCGGATAAATTGATATGAGACAAGGCTCCTTCTGCATTGCAGGAGGCTGGACTAGATGGCCCTTGGGGTCCCTTCCAACTCTACCATTTCCCCCCTTCTTTCCCCCCTTCTTTTCCTCTCTCACTTGCCTTGTGCCTCTTTCTGAAACATAACAAAACAGGCAAAAAACCCATTCATGCATTCCGATCCATGAAGTTGGCAGCTGTTTCATAGCTAACACGTTTCAAAGGCAGTATGCTTTGGGCGGCATTTTTCTACTTGATTCCACAAGCTGAAGAATAGACTCCCCCCCCCCCCAAATGCCCAATCGAACAACAACAGTGAAATGTGGTGGGTGTTCTGCGTCTTGCAGGATCTAGCTATTTATCAGAGCAATGGGTATCTTGTATAACTTTCAAGGCCACCATTTTTCATTGCAAGGGTTTTGTTTAATGGTCATGTCTGTAGTGAATGATGGAGTAGAAGGAGGCAGATCCAGCTAATCGGGGAAAAGATGGGTCCTCGTTTCCAATTTGCTGCCTATGAATTATGACTTCTATAGAGATGTGAAATAATGCAGCTTATGGCACATAATTGGCAAGCTCTGCTGTATTTTCCATCTTTATATTTTCACAATCAACATATAATTCAACACATGTCTCTTCAGATAACTCCCTCCCTGACCTCTTGGCTTTAAATAGCAGAATATGCAACGTATGTTTTCCAGGGAGATTAATACAAATTTGTCTTTTTTATTTCCTAGAATACCTAATTTATGGCACAGCTGGTTTGGTGGTTCTAAACATTTTCAGAGCCCAATGTCCACTACGATAGGAGTTGTTCTACCGATGAAACTCCCTCCTCTAATTTCTCTTTACTTCCTTGAGACTACTTAGTGCAAGGCCTAAGTGAGGGTTTTTAACAGCCAAATCTATTTATATTTACTCATAGAATCATAGCGTCGGAAGGGGCCATCATGGTCAACCCTCTGCAGTGCAGGAATCCTTCACCCAATGTGGGGCTCAAACCCACGACGCTGGGATTAAGAGTCTCATGCTCTACAGACTGAGCTATCACAGTAACTCTCAGAATTCAATGCAATTTATCCCCTAAGTCTCACTGATGTCCATGGGGTGTATTTGAAAGCAAATATGAATACTGTTTGTAAATCCCTTGTCCAAAGTAACAATGAGTTTTATTAGGGCATAGGAACTTTCTATAAATATAAAACTCTTTGAAAGAAAGCTGCTCCTTATTCCACCCATCCCAATATATTTATCATATTCCCTCCCCCACCCCCGCTGATAAAGTATTGAATACTTTTTCAAGAGAGGGTGTGTACCACTGCCCTTACAGTGTTAGAAGCATCACATGCATGGCACCCAGTATGTCATTTATTTTCACCCACTCATGTCAGTCAGCTTTTTGTGACAGTAGCACTGCACTACTCCAGTTGTCTTTGTACAGATGCAGAACATGAACCAATAACAAGCAATTGGCCACAAAGCAGGCTTTTCTACTCTACGGATTGAATGTGGTATGAATTGCTCTCATATTGATTTTAGTAACCATCAGAACCAGCCAAATCTTAACCAGCCAAAATTAATAGTTCCACGATTGAATTAATAGAAATTGACTGATGTGAGTGCAGCATAAGATACCTTGTTTGGTGCTTTCTGGTAGGACTTCACATTTCCAACTAATCCTGTAAATACAATGACTGAAAGCAGTTTTTAACCAATCTTCAACCCCTGTTCAGGCAGGCGCAACAACCTCCTCTTTGTTGTTGTTCAGTCGTTCAGTCGTGTCCGACTCTTCGTGACCCCATGAACCAGAGCACGCCAGGCACCCCTATCTTTCACTGCCTCTCGCAGTTTGGCCAAACTCATGCTAGTCGTTTCGAGAACACTGTCCAACCATCTCATCCTCTGTCGTCCCCTTCTCCTTGTGCCCTCCATCTTTCCCAACATCAGGGTCTTTTCTAGGGAGTTTTCTCTTCTCATGAGGTGGCCAAAATACTGGAGCATCAACTTCAGGATCTGCCCTTCCAGTGAGCACTCAGGGCTGATTTCTTTAAGGATGGATAAGTTTGATCTTTTTGCAGTCCATGGGACTCTCAAGAGTCTCCTCCAGCAGCATAATTCAAAAGCATCAATTCTTCGGCGATCAGCCTTCTTTATGGTCCAGCTCTCACTTCCATACATTACTACTCTTTAAGTATCACCATTTACTATTCATTATTCTAACTTAGCTTTCTGAGTTGTATTCTTCAAGGATTCTTTTTTCATTTGCATTGTACAGATTCACATGAAAATGGAATGGGAAGGGAAGCTGCTCATGTATGTATGCTTGAGCATTCAGATAAAGTGGGATATAAATCTTTTAAGAACAGGGGAGCAACAGTTATGGTGAAACTGATCATCTGTCTTAAGGTAAAGCAGACAATCAGATTACAAGTTCTTAGGGGGAAACAATGTTTGGCATGTACTAATGCAGCATTTTTGAATAATATTAACTCATGCATTAATTTACTTTGTTATTGATACAAAAAGTGGTAGCCAACTTAATTATTGTGCATCTGGAACAACTTCCCTTCACATTCCTGCATTGCCGCCACATTTGCTCTGGAGGGTTTGGGGGGGAACCCAGAACAGTTTTGGGGGTGCACACAGGAGAGGAGAAGTTTTCTTGTGCTCACAGAAATTGTTCTGTGCACGCAGTGATTTAGTTTGCTTCCACCCATACACACAAATAAATAAATATACAAAGTTGAATGAATATATAGACATAAAAATGTGGACAAGTTAAAGTTATTGAGACTGCAATCCTATGCACACTTACTTGGAAATAAGGCCCATGGAATACAGTGGAGCCTGCAAGTTCATTCTGTACCTCTTTTAATAAATAAAATGTATTGTGTGGATTCTCAAACCTTTGTTGCCGTAACTTTGGGTGGTGCTTAATTCTCCCCTGTCAGCCATGTAATTCACCAGATGACTTTGTGTCAGTCACTATTTCTCTGTGTAACTTTACCTGAGTTATACCCCCACATGTCAGTTGACAAATCTGGTAAGAAATGAGTGCTTGCTACCCAGAGCAGCCATGGGAGAACTAGAGAGGGGGAAAGAGTCATGCTCATGTCACCAGCTGACATCACTGTTGGCCTTGGCCAGTCATCGGGGCTACTGGGACATACCTGCAACTTTTTGAATTCTGTGAGCCAATCGGGGCTCTTGCTCTGGCGGCAGACCTGTCAGAGCCAAACTTCTGCTTCCAGAGCATAAAAGCCAGCCACTCTGCGAATAGGGAGCGTGGTCGAAAATCAGATGTCCGACCCACCCTGCATATGCTGGATCTGCCTGGAGGTAAGTGGGCTATACATATGTATGGCCTTGCTGTGGAATTAATTGGTCACCGTATTCAAAGCCAGGGAGGAATTTGCCTGCAAATGAATTGGGCCTGTCTGGGGGTTTTGCCTTCCTCATAGGAACTGCCACAACTTTGGTGGAAAGGTGGCATTGGGTTGGATCCTTAGTCTAAGCAGGGTGTTTGTATGTCTTGCCCCCCCCCCCAATCCAGATCAAATGCAGGGTATGCTGGTAAAGGGGTCCAGGGTTTGGGTTCTGTCCTAAAGAACAGATGGGGGCTAATAGGCCATAGAAGTGGCAACCGGAATTTGTTTAATTCCGCTTTAGAGCTCTCCATGGCAGTGACTCACTTCTTGAGGAGCGAATTCCATATGTTAATTATTTGAAATATGAAAAGTGTTCACTTGTCTGTTCTGAATGTACTACTAACATATTCCTAGTTTTCATCTCTTCCAGAGTTGTTTCTTTTAACATTACTTGTATTGATAATGGAAGTACTTGATCGGATTTTGGGATAGCCAAATCTCATAGACAATCTCCTTCCTTATGTTCAGTTGTGGTTTAACACTGTCTTTTGGGTATTGGGCCTAAGCAGCAAGTTGTGTTCTTGGTGCTAGGTGGAAGCAGCAATGTATAAGTAACAGAGTACCTTCTTGGTGACATTTTATCACATTGGGATTCCTTTCCTTATGATAGTCCACCAAAACATGAGTTTGAGCATTTTTAGGGCATGTCTGGTGGCCACAGATTAAACAAGGATTGTTTTAGCAGTGTTTAAAATAAGATATAGTATGAAGAATGTTAACTAGGTTTCATGACATAGTAAGTTAGCGATCCCTTGCGGTTTTCCTTAAAATTCTTTCACCTAATTGTATCCAGTGGCTGGCGTTGGAACTTATGCACAAAATGTGCTCTGGATCAGAACTGTTATTTCAGGGCAAAACAAGTTTTTAAGGGTAAAATGAATCTCTCAGATACAACAGTCTTAAAATAACCCAACAAGAAAAGGGAACAAGCACCGATGCCAGACTATTTTCTACTTCATTTACATTCTAAAGAACAAATACTATCATGCTCAGGATCATGAGTCATCAGTGAAAACCACAGTGTTTTTAAATTTAATGAGGCAAGAGGATGATGTTTCATCAATATGGCATCAAGCTTTTTATAACTCTGGGGTGGTAAATTGCTTTGGATTTTTGTCTGTTTGCTGCCCTTCCCTCTGTCCTTCAACACTGGAGAAGATTCACTAGCAGTTTTCAGCAAAGAAGAAGGAAATAGGCTTAAGGTTTGATTAGTGCCATTTAGTATCATTTAACAAAATCTGAGTCAATTCTAATCTCAGGATATTGCTTTTATGTCACACAGGAATCCCCAGATTTCTTAGCATTTTTCACGTTGTTTATGGGGTTTACAAATAAAAGTAAAATAAAATAGTATGCCTTTGTTCGTCCTCTGCAGCAAGAACAACAGGGTTGTTCTGCAGCACCAGAAAGACAAAATAAATTAAGTGGCTAGTAGCCGATCACAAAGCCATCTAAGGCTGCCATTAGAACCATGTCTATGCAGAAGTAAGTCCCATTAAATTCAGAGGGCCTTACTCCCAAGTAAACAGAATTAGATTTGTAGCCTTTCTTGTTAAGCTGATTTCACAGTTCAGTATAAACTTTCCAGTAGCACCTTAGAGACCAACTAAGTTTGTTCTTGGTATGAACTTTCGTGTGCATGCACACTTCTTCAGATACACTGAGAAGTTTCAGTGTATCTTCTGTTTCAGTGTATCTTTCAGTGTATCTGAGAAGTTTCAGTGTATCTTCTGTTTCAGTGTATCTGAAGAAGTGTGCATGCACACGAAAGCTCATACCAAGAACAAACTTAGTTGGTCTCTAAGGTGTTACTGGAAGGAATTATTTTATTTTATTTTGTTTTGACTATGGCAGACCAACACGGCTACCTACCTGTAACCAGTATAAACTTGTAATTCTATATAGCTTCCCTTACTCAGGCATCAGGGAGGGCAAGTTTAACACCTATCTGATATTTTGCTCTTCGTGTGCTGGATAGTTGGAATTACTTCTGCCACTTAACCACATAAGAGTCCTTTTTAAAATTGCAGCATTAGTCTTTCCTTAAGCATGGTCACTGTAAGAGCAGGGTGCTGGCCTGCTCCAGTAGGGCTCTTCTTATGAAAAGAACAGTAATGAGCAATGCATTCAACTGGTTTTTAAAATCCATTGTAAGAAGAGGATTAAAGCTGCAGTCCTAACCTCACTTACCTGAATTCAGGATTTAGGTGGGTAGCCCCGTTGGTCTGACGTAGTTTAAATAAATTAAAAAATTGCCCAGTAGCACCTTAGAGACCAACTAAGTTTGTTCTTGGTATAAGCTTTCATGTGTATCTGAAGAAGTGTGCATGCACACGAAAGCTTATATCCAGAGCAAATTTAGTTGGTCTCTAAGGTGCTACTGGACAATTTTTTTTATTTTTTTTATTTACCTGAATTCAGTGGGACTTACTTCTAGCGAGGAATGCAGCCCTCATGCAAATATAGCTTAGCTCAGAGATGCCAGCTTGTGCCAAAGATGGAGGGGTCTTGATGTTACACATGTGTAATGTCACGCGTGTGTGCAATGCACACATGCAAAGTCACATAGTGACGTCATGCGGTTGGGAGGAGGGGAGCATAGAGCTGAGCACAGCATGGCCTCAATGGCTGACAGCTCCTCTCTTGAACTCGGCTTCTGTGATGAATGGCCCACTTTGAAAAGTGTAGTCAAAATTGGAAGGTTCAGAAACTCAGGCAAGACCAATTTCCATAAAAACATACAAGAAACTTTATTAAAACAAAGCTCTGTAAAAAGGAAAAGCTTCGAACAATTACACAAATTAAGACTGCTCAGAGGCTTAAAAAAATAACAAAACTATCTTATCCTAGCTAGCTGACTGAAACACTTACGCATAAATCTTAGCAGGCAAAATACCTTCTAAGGTCCAAACAGGCGCTGGCCGTCCATGCTGAGAGCTCCTTATGCTCGCCCCAGCCCAAGTTTTAAGGGAACTCTGACTATGGGCGTTCACCCCTTTTGCCCAACAAAATTGGCACCTGCTCCCATTACGTGTCTTTGATTACCATTTGACACTGGCCTTGAGGCTTTAATGAGAGGCTCATTATTCCAGGAATTCTAACAGATTCCCACACAACCTGCAAGCTAATCTTAAAGGGACTATATCACCACAGCCTCCTCTGCTCCATCAACATTGGCCCCCGTGAGCCAGCGCCCCTGGTCTAGCTAATAAAAGACAACAACAGCACTTTAGAAAAAAGGAAAAGCCACGAGGCACCTGCTGGATATGTATCTATTTGCATATTGTAATGTATGCACTATCACTTAAGCAGCTGGCATGTGGCCCATTTAAGAGAAACAACTATGACCCAGGAGGCCAGCTCCTGGAGAGCTGGCTCAGAGGTGTGGCCTTGCTGAAGGAGTTAGTTACTACTCTGTGCAAATTTAATTTACCATTAACTCAGCTTGTAGAGAGTTCATATATAATGTGTGCATGTTAAAAAAAAGAAAAAAAAATTATTGCAGAGAAATCATTCATAACAAGAAATTATGCCAAGATGGGGGTTGACCATCAAGGTCTCTCCTGCTCTCTCTTCTTACGATTCTTATCCTTAAGGCAGACTTGGACCAGAGTGCCTTTAAATAGAGGACTGTCCTCTGACAACACTTTAAATAGAGGACTGCTATCTCTAACACAGGGGTCAGCAAACTTTTTCAGCAGGGGGCTGGTCCACTGTCCCTCCGACCTATATCCTATCTTTTTTTGGGGGGGGGATGAACAAATTCCTATGCCCCACAAATAACCCAGAGATGCATTTTAAATAAAAGCACACATTCTACTCATGTAAAAATACCAGGCAGGCCCCACAAATAACCCAGAGATGCATTTTGAATAAAAGGGCACCTTCTACTCATGTAAAAACACGCTGATTCCCGGACCGTTTGTGGGCCGGATTGAGAAGGCGATTGGGCCGCATCCGGTCCATGGGCCTTAGGTTGCCTACCCTTGCCATAAGACACAGAGCTGTTCTGAGCTCTGGAAGATGAGGGCATGTTGATCTTCTCACAAAATTGTGACATGTGAAATTGACAGTTCACAAGTGAATATATATATATATTTAAAAACACATAAAGTCTTGCAGGCTAAAACCACTTCAACATTCAAAGGCTAGATTTATAACATAGAAAGGGTTTGGTAAAACCCTCTAGTTTCATACTCCAGGACACATTTCTCTAACTGACATGAGACAGCCATAAATATTCACACACAAAGGTAGGCAGCTTTCCCTTTTCATGCTCATGACAGCTGAACTGCAGGTATAAAAACAAGGCAGTTTTGCAAGAATTCCAGGTAACGAAAGTTGGAAGGGCTTAAATTTGGTACAAAGAATTAATTTAATAGAAACCTGTACAATGCAAAGTTATATTTCAGGGCCTGCAGTGTTTCATAAGAAATAAATATGTAGATACCCTCTGTACCTTCTCTGGAATGGTAGCTGCATTTGTTTATTTTGCTGCAGCAGACACATAATGGTTTATAGCACCTTAAAGACTCTTTCATTTTGTTATGGCATAAGCTTTCTTTGTAAACTTGAGGTCACACACAAAAAATGCATTTGTGGCACAAGACCCTTGGTCACTTTCATCCGTACCACCTGTAGCACATGCATTCTGGAAGGTTCCAGTGACACAGAGGGATACAGGTCAAAGGGAACTGAATGGGACAGAAAAACTGAAGACTGTAGCCCAGGTGGCACAACTTGGCAACTAATTATATGTGAGGAACAAAGGAGATACAATAATAATAGATCATTTAACCAGGTGAATGGTGAACTTTATTGCATATATGGAGAGTGATCAAGGAGAAGAAGTCTTGGTAGAAAAGATGGTCTTGGACATATGGAGATGTCCATGAAACACTCAAGTGGCTATTTCAGGCAGGCTGCAAGGGGAAATGGTCCAAGTACATCTGGGACTCATCAGCATAAGGGGTATTGAAAGCTGTTCTAATTGCATCAAACCCAAGGAGAGAAGGGGGAGAAGCACACAACCCATAATACCAAGTGACCCCAACAGAGACGGGGGAGCTTCCCCCCCCAATAGAAATGTTGAATAAACAGTGAGACACGTAGGAGGAAAAGGAGTTAAGAATGAAGTCTTGAAAAATTAAGGCACAGAGGCAAGCAAGAGAGTTTGGTCAACTGAGTCTGGGTAACTGGGCAATTGCCTGCTTTGGATGGGGTTGTCCTCCCCCTGAAGGAGCATATTTGTAGTCTGGGGATGCTCCCAGCTCTGTCACTAGAGGCCCAGGTGACCTCAGTGTCTAGGAGTGGCTTTTACCTGCTTTGGTTGGTCAGACAGCCATGGCCATTTCTGAACTGTGGTAGCCTAACAATTGTCATCCATGTACTGGTAACCTCCAGATTGGATTACTGCAATGTGCTGTATGTGGGGCTGTCTTTGAAGCTGATCTGCAAGCTGCAAAAATGTTGTAGCTTGACTGCTCACTGCTCACTTGACTTCCACCACTGCTGATGGAGATGCACTGGCTGCCAATTAGCTGCTGGTTAGGTTCAGGGTGCTGGTATTGGAGTATAAAAGCCAATCAGCTTGGTACCAGGATACATAAAATATAGTCTAGCCCCCTGCATACTCAGTTGATCACTGCGTTCTGCAGGAAAAGGCATCTGTTTCACACAATGTCCAGATCAGGCCTCCCTCCTGAGGCACATCAGACAGGTGCCTCTTCTATTGCCTTTCAGCACCTGCTAAAAATGTTAGTTGTTGTTGTTGTTGTTGTTGTTGTTGTTGTTGTTGTTGTTGTTGTTGTTGTTTTATTTTACTTATTGAATTTATATACCACCCTATACCCAGAGGTCTCAGGGCGGTTCACAGAAAAGATCAACATAAAAACCACAATATATATAATCAAAATAAAAACAACAACCAAGCTTTTCTAAAGTCTTTATCCCAACTGGTATCTGTCCTGGATCTGTGTTGATTTTAAGTATGTGTTGTTTTAAACTAATTTTACATGTATAATTTTTTTTAAAAAAATCATTCTGTATGCAATTGTTTTGATATATGGAACTGTTTCATATGTGCCATTACATTGCATATTTCTTCAAGATTACATTGAAGAATATGTGCCATTACATTGCATATTTCTTCAAGATGCCTCATTCATCAACGGATTCATTAATAATAATAGTAATAGTAACTATAGCTACCATAGGTCCCAGCTCCTGGGGGCCGAGGCTCTTTGGGTTCCCTCCGTTTCTTTTGAGGGTGCTGCCCTCCCCATTGTTGAGGCCGAACGCAGAGTTGGGCACAGGGTGATGTCACGTCGGGCCCCCTCAATGTTCTTCAGAAGATGGCACCCCTGGTAGAGACCTTTAAGTATGGCAATAAGAAGATAATCTGTGATCTTAGCAAGGGCAGTGTTGATGGTGAGAAGATGGTAGAAAAGAAGAGAGGAGTTGGAATCATGAGTTGGGAGGGAGCACAGTCGAGAGGGCATGTGGAAGGGATAGATGAGGATAGCAGGAGAGTCATCTCACCAAGAGATACTGGGCAGATGAAGGAAAGGCATAACCATTCAAACCTATGCATGTGTACTCGGAAGCAAGTCCCAGGCTCCACTGTTAACGAAGCTACCTCCAAGAGTAGATGTTTCAGAGGATAATATCCATGCTGTTGAAACTATAGAGAGGAATTAAATGAACATGATTGGCTTCTAGTACTACCAGTCTTAAGGAGAAGCTGTCTGTGCTTACATTGAATACTTGGTGCAGTCAGATGCCACACCTTCAGAAATTAAAAATAAAACCCTATGTTGCCTCATGTGATTCCAAAAAGACAGTTTTTAATATTTGTTGTTGTTATTTGTTTCTGATTGTTTTTACTGTGTGATTTGATAGGTGGCATGTATATAGAGTTGCATCCTACTAAATCATAATCACACTCGTGTAAAAACAAAATAAAAAAAATAAATTTTTTTCCTTCCAGTAGCACCTTAGAGACCAACTAAGTTTGTTCTTGGTATGAGCTTTCGTGTGCATGCACACTTTGAAAGCTCATACCAAGAACAAACTTAGTTGGTCTCTAAGGTGCTACTGGAAGGAATTTTTTTTTTAATTTTGTTTTGACTATGGCAGACCAACACGGCTACCTACCTGTAACACTGGTGTAAATTCACTGATTTCAATAGATCTACTCTGTGTATGAGATGGTAGGATTACAACCCTTAGTGTGTAGATTCTACCGTTCTTTTCAAAGGACAGAATCTACCGGTATCTGTCCCTAATAGCAGTCAAGCACACATTCTACTTTGTCAGTTTGCTCTGAAGGTATCAGCTGATGCTTCTAATGGAGCTTCCATCACTTAATTTTCATCTGATTATTTTAATCTAAGAGTTTACATGGATTAAGGGCATTCTTCTATAGTTAGATAACAAATCTTGTAGAATAAATACAGAATAATAAATACAGAATAAATGCCTCTATACTTTTGCTATATTATACTTTTGCTGCAGAAACAAAGTCATGTCATGGTTGCAGGAAGCCACAATTACGCATATGCTACTATTGCTTGTGCTGTTTTCAGCTGCGATTCAGAAGTCAAATGATTCTTGCATTAGTCTTCAGTTTCATCCCCTCAATAGTGCTTCATCTTCACAAGCATTAGAACTGGCTTATCCCAATTTTGCTAGAGAGCTTAAGATGTTTGGCATACTTATCTCTGAAGTACTATTACTTCCACTTCAATGTTTTCTAATGGTGTCGGACAGTCAAACAGGAGTACAATATTCTTCTGGGTGGGACATAATTAGCTGAGAAGCTGTATCTTGCCAAATGCAAGGTGGTTCTCTGGTTTGGAATTCAGAAGTAATATAAAACACAAGTGAGTGAAAAGAGGATTTTATTCCTAAACAGCAAGCAATATATACATACAAGGACACGCAATTCTATCTGCCACTTGAAATCCCTCAAAGAAGTGGTGAAGTGACTCCACCAGGTAGCTTTGGATTCCACGGCCCTGGTATGTATAAATTGCCTGCTGTTTAGGAATAAACAGCCAGTGTGGTTGTTATGTACTGAGTTGAATAGGATCCAAAACGCAGCAGTCTGGTTGGTCCTAGAACAATAGGATTCAGAATGCAGTAGTCTGCCCCAATCCGGCTCCAGGTGGAAGTGAATCCGCAACCTGATTGGCCCACAGGAGTATTCTGGAATTAGCCAATCATGTGGGGCCCATTGTGTAAATAGTGTATATAAAGCAGATGATTTGGGGGAACTTCCATCCCTTGCTACTACTATGAGCTGAAAAAGAGCATGAAATCCACACTTGATTCCGAGTATATTTCACTGGCGGCGAGGATGGGATCAGTGGTGTAGTAGACTCGTAATCTGGTGAACCGGGTTCATGTCTCCTCTCCTCCACATGCAGCTGCTGGGTGACCTTGGGCTAGTCACACTTCTCTGAAGTCTCTCAGCCTCACTCACCTCACAGAGTGTTTGTTGTGGGGGAGGAAGGGAAAGGAGAATGTTAGCCGCTTTGAGACTCCTCAGGATAGTGTTAAAGCGGGATATCAAATCTGAACTCCTCCTCCTCCTCCTCCTCCTCCTCCTCCTCCTCCTCCTCCTCCTCCTCCTCTTCTTCTTCTTCTTCTTCTTCTTCTTCTTCTTCTTCTTCTCACCACTCACTTGTGTTTTATATTGCTTTTGAATTCCTAACAAAAGAACCACCTTGCATTTGGCAAGACAAGCTGCTCACATCTTTTGTGGTGGGATGTGGGAAGGACAGGATATAATAAACAGGATTTACCATCAAGCACATTTTGATGTTTGTCCAATACTACGAATAAGTTAAGGTCACACCCCATGTAAGCGGTAAAATCTTGAGCTTCCAAACTGTAATCTGCAAAGTCTGCAAGACATCCTGCTAAAATGAAATATGCTGGTACAAATTCATACATTCGGAGCTGTTTAAATTATAAATTATTCTCATGACAAAGGAGCCCCTTGGAAAAGTTTAATGTTACTAAAGTACTAAAGAACTCTTATGTTTACATGCAGTTATATAAATGATAAGAAAAAAAACTACAACTAAACATTAAAAAAGGACAGTATACAATTCTGTTAATACATATCCTGCAGCTAAGTGGCCATGATGGTACCTATTAACTGAATTTGTTGATGTCATCCTTGAATCCATTATGCTGCTAGCTATTTGTGGCATATGATAAGGAAGTAGATGTTTTCAGTAGAAGAACTGCTAAGAGACAAGCATTAATATATAGATCACTTGTGGTGAGTGATTCTGCTGAGAATAAAGTGCCCGAGTCTTTCTTTTTGGTTTGGTGCCTCTTTTAAACAGAAACATCAGAAATATGCTTGTTCTACAATCCCAATGTACAAGTACCAGAGATTTGGGGTTGTAACTTGAAGCAGCTATGAAGATTTACTTATCTAAGGTCAGAGTTTGAAAAGAATTTCAAGTACCAACCATTGCACATTTGTGCCAAAACATTTTAGGTCCTTAAAGTTTGCAATAACTTAGAATGGGGAAGATAGCTTGCTCAACCATACAAGCCATGCATCAGAAATGGCAAGAGAGCTGGACATTACTGGGATTTCAAAGGTGGATTTGACGTCTGGGGGGAATTTTTTGAAATGCGGCGCTTTGTCCTGGATCTTAGGCAAGTCAATCAAAAATTTGCGGTTTTTCGGCATTTTTGTAAAACAAAACAAAACAAAACAAAAACTCAACAATTTGAGGGCCTTCCTATAAAAAGCTCGACAACTTCTGGGGTGTCCCAGAAAAAAACCCAACAACTTCTGAGGTGTCCTGGTTTTTACTTTTTAAAATATGTCAACCCTAGCTGGACTAAACTGTATACCTTGGCTGCATGTAAATATCCAATGTTAGTCATATTCAGAGGAGAGCTATTGAAATCAAATAATTTAACTCTATTGCTTTCACTGGAGCTACTCTGAGAATGTCTTAGTTGGATATCAACCCACAATTTGCATCATTTTTGTGTATTAGCCAGGTTTCATATTAATACTGATAAACATCTCGCCACAATATTCTTATTCAGAAGTTACTGTCTTAGAAGTTGAAAAAAAGTTATTTATATAGTGGCATCAAATCTGCATCACCTTACAGGGTGCATCACCCTGACATGAGAGGTTTCAAAGCCAGCACAGTACTCCCTGGGGCTGATATGGGAGTTGTGGTCCAAAACAGCTGGAAGGCACTATTATGGTGGAGGCCACACAGAGTTCTAAATGGAAACTGAGAGCATTATATTTTAGAAGCATCCTCTTCCATTTAAAACACCAAAGTGCCCCATAATCTTGGCAAGGTCCTTGAGGGAGATGGGTTGGAAGCCATGTTCCAAATTGTGAAACGTTTGCCAGTACCTTATAGTACCTGAAGCAGGAATTCAGAGATGTTTGGTTTACTCCAGTGCATGTTTGTGTATCACAGAATTTGGTGGGATTCCTGCCTTTGACTAACAAGGACTATTTATGAATATTTCTTATCAGATTTTGTCCGAATATAGAACTCATACTTTCACTAAAGCCTACACAATTGTTTTGACTGTGTGTGCATGCTTCAACTGGGTAACTCACACACATGGGCTGTGGGTGCCAGGTTAAGTCCAGCCTAGCCAGTGCTCCATTTCATATGCTGCTGTAAGATCAACTGGTGTGCTTCCTCCACAGCTTCTCTGTAAGGTGGGATAGGTGATGGGAGAGCAATATAGCAACTGGGCTATGGCTGCTGTGGTATTACACACCCAGATCCCTGTGCAGCTCCTTCACACTCAGGGCTGACTTACCCATAGGCGCTAGGGGTGTGGGGCACCCAGGAGCAGGGCTCTCAGGGGCACCAGGCCAAGAGTCCGAGGCCGAGATTTGGAGTCTGGGGATTGGGAACAGCCGACAGCTGCTGCCGAACGGAGCAGAGCCCGTTGGAGCACCACAGTTCTTCTGCTGCGGGTGAGCGAGGCGCTGAGGCAGCCGGTTGGCTCCGCCCTCCTGTGCACCTGGGATTGCTCACACAAGGTGTCTGGTTTTGCCCAGTTGCTGTTGCTGCCTCAGGCTCGACTGCTGTTGCGCTGGGCTCTGCTTGCCCACCCCGCAGGCGCCCGGGCGCCTGGCCCTGGCCTTGCTCTGCCACCGCCACCGCCACCTCGGCCTCAGCCTCCTTTGTTGTTGCTGAGGTGGCCGGCCAGGCCAGCTCTGCCATGTTCACCTCACCGGCCCACCCTTAAAAAAGGTCGACAACTCTGGGCAACCGGGGGGGGGGGTGCCGGGCAGATCTTTGCACCCCGGCACCACATATGCTTAATACGGCCCTGTTCACACTAACCAAAGTGCAGGCTCAGGCCACTATATTTGCATAGCGCAAGCCACAGGGGCAAAATGAAAGCTTATGCTGTTGGTCCTGCTCCAGCTGCAGTCTACCAGGTTATAGCCCCTGACCTATCCTGGATACTGCCCAGATTTTTGAAACCAAAAGTTGGCTACCCTTAAATTTTCGCCCAAAATAACTTCAGGGGCCCTTGGTTGAAGAATATACTCTCCTGGTCTATATTTTGGTATAGCAGCCCATGGCTCCAATCTGGTCCTGGGACTTCTCCAAGGTTAAAACAAAGAAAATAATAAGGGAACACCCACAGCCCCAAATATACTGTACACCAAACTTTACTGTTGTTATCTCACTCAAGAAATCCTTGGGACCTGTAGTTTTGTGAGATCCCCAAGTTCAAACAAATATAATTCCCCAGACTAGTTTGGCTGCGAAAACTAGATTTTCATTTTTGTGTGCAGACACACATTTTTAACATAACACACCTCTGTGATAAAACAAAATAAAAAATTTAAAAAATCCTTCCAGTAGCACCTTAGAGACCAACTAAGTTTGTTCTTGGTATGAGCTTTTGTGTGCATGCACACTTCTTCAGACACACGAAAGAAAGCTCATACCAAGAACAAACTTAGTTGGTCTCTAAGGTGCTACTGGTAGGATTTTATTTTTTATTTTGTTTTGACTATGGCAGACCAACACGGCTACCTACCTGTAACTGACACTTCTGTGATGTTAGTGGTAGCTGCCAAAGTTTTCATAACCACTATGACAGGATGAAGCACAGAACAGAGGCCATTTAATAACTCCGCTTCATTATTTAAAATTCAGCTTGGATTATTTTCACGGAAAGTTTGTCCTAGATCTGCCTAGTGCACGCCTGTGTGGCAGAGAGGTCTGTGCCCTTCACAACCAACACTTGGCAAATAGCATGCAAGTGGTGACCCACACTCTGGATTTCTGTGGGCTGAACTTCATCACCATGACCAATGTTAAGTCAACGCCATCAATGTTTCCTGAATACACATAGCACAGCACTTGCGTTGGCCATGCGTTGACCTGATCTGAAGCCATGTGGTTGGGTTTTTGAAAGCCATGGTGAAATCAAGGAGAAATGCACTCTGATACAGCAGTCTTACCTGCATCATTAAGCACTGATTGATTTGCTTTGGGTTTGGTAACTTTACCTTTATGGACATGGCAAAATGCACTGCCTTCACTACAGCATGTGTATTGATTCTGTTGGGAGTGCCTGAACATCAACAAAAGACCAGGACTTTGAAATGTCAAGAAATGCTTATGCCTGCATATTTACAGCATGTCTAATAATAACCTTGAAGCATTTCCACTGCATGGACTTGCACAGTTTTCTTCCACCCTCTTCCACCCCCACCCCTTTTCTTCCAAATGTTCTATCCTTTACTGAGAAATGTATCCTAATTTCAGGTAGTAGAGAAGCAGCGTTCACCTACGCCATCATTGCTGCTGGAGTAGCGCATGCGATCACTGCTGCCTGCACCCAGGGGAACCTGAGCGACTGTGGCTGCGACAAGGAAAAACAGGGACAGTACCACAAAGACGAAGGATGGAAATGGGGAGGCTGCTCTGCAGACATCCGATATGGGATAGGATTCGCCAAAGTGTTTGTGGACGCAAGGGAGATTAAGCAGAATGCAAGGACGCTCATGAATTTGCACAACAACGAGGCGGGGCGAAAGGTAGGCACCTTTGCTCACCTCTGAATATGGCCACCTCAGGTCTACAGCAACATTTGTGTGCATATGCTTTGAAGCCAATGTCACTTGCTGGTCCACAAGGTATGCAAACTTGCACTTCACAAGAGTAGCAGCCAGTCAGAGGTTTACCGCATCTCAATGCTTTACAGTCATAAAATAGGAAGAAAGAACAAAATTGAGCAAATTGTGTTTTAGCATTTAAAAGTTTCTGGATTGCATATGGCCACCTCATTATTTATTTGGGGTATCTGGGGTATACAAAGGTCCACCCTTGCTTTTTATAGAAAGCAAGTACTGTAGGGAATAAACAGAGGGAAATGATGAACGCTGTAATCTAGATTGCTTGGCAACTCCCACCATGTGGCAGCACCTTTGGCTAGCCTTCACACTACAGGTGTGGTAAGAACTCAATTCTTACTCTGCTTTGGTAACATTTGAATCCAGCAGATCACACAGAACCAATTAATTGCATACTTACTTCCTGTCCTAATACTGCTTCCTTTCCTGGGGGTGAGTGAGAGGCAACTCTGTTGCAGGAATCCTTCTTGGTTTTGACTCTGCCAGATTACCTTTTCTAGAAGGAGTGAATCCCATATTTTTGCAATGCCATTTGCTTGCAAAAATGTCTACCTCTGCATCTTTAGAAAATAGGTAACTTTGGTATGATGGGACTTAAAGAGGTTTCCTTTTTGGAGAAGTTCAGTAATCCAGGATGCCTCTCCTGAATGACCATCTAGGTTGGTCAACATGGCATACCCTCCAACATTTCTCCAATGAAAATAGGGATGTCCTATTCCACAATAATAACAATAATTTTATTATTTATACCCCACCCATCTGATTGGATTGCCCCGGCCACTCTAGGTGGCTTCCAACATATATAAAAACATAATAAAACATTAAACATTAAAAACATTCCATATAAAGGACTACCTTCAGATGTCTTCTAAAGGTTGTATAGTTATTTATCTCCTTGGTTTGGGGCTTGTGTAACTCCATACCCTCCAACATTTCTCTGCTGAAAATAGGGATGTCCTAAGGAAAAGTGGGACATTCCAGGATCAAATCAGAAACCGGGATGGCTTCTGTAAATTTGGAACTGTCCCTGGAAAATAGGGACACTTTGAGGACCTGACTTGGTGCCCTTCACATGCTGTTGGACTATGCCTATCTTCTCCCATGCTGGCTGGGACTGATGGGAATTGGAGAAGGCACCAAATTAGTTATCGCTTTTTAAAAACACCACAGTCAGCATATGTTGCCTGAGCTATATTACAGCTGACAAGGAGTTGGATTTGCTGTTTACAAAATGTTAGATTTCAGAAAACAAATTTCCTAATGATGGATATTGCTGCTTAACCGATTCTGTACATAATAGCTCTGATAAATTTCAGAGAGCTAAAATACTATTCAGGAAAGCCTTACCCTCATTTGACTCTTTTGTCACTGACAGTATTTACTTTGTGCTTTTTTTCTGGCCTCATCTGGAAGGGATTCAAAACTGAATGGATGAGGCTGCAGTGCAAATAGCTTTCAATCACTAATGCAGCTAATGTGGTAAAATAAAGGGTTGGGACCCTCAGTTTGCAATTCTGCAGCTACCGGTACGTAGTTCAGCTACTCCTGAATAGGCATGTATAGGATTCAACTCCCAACAGCAAAATGTGGAATGGAAGCACATGGGAAAGCTCATGAATCAAGCAGTGCTAAGATGTTTGTTTAATCAATTGCTGCTGTTGTAAATGGTCACTGTGTTTATTTAGCACACATTTCAGTTTTAATGTATTTGCTACAGGACTCCTCCCCCCCCCCAATTTCATTTCCATCTGACCTCACATTTCTCTCTCTCCACACCCATGTGTATGTTAGAGATGCTGTGAGTAGAGTGGTTAATGTGCATAACAACTGGTCATTGTGCACATACACCACATCTCATGGATCATGTACATGTAACACACACATTTCCTGTTCAATATAACTGCTTAGTCTACAATAGGCCTTGAGTAATGTGCATATGTCAACAGGTTTTTGTACATCCCCCAGGCAAGATCCATCATCAGCAACAGGCCTTAGGGAATGTGCATATGTGAGCTGCATTTTACAGATTCTCTGGGAAACATGCACATTCTCAGGTCAGTATCTGTACTTGCCCAGAAACCTCTTGTTTGTTTCTGTCTCTAGTTCAGAAGTGGGCAACCCATTGCTCTCAGGGCAAAGTCCAATCTTATGTAAATTGTGATGTCCCTCTGGCAAGTCAGTTGAATGGCAGGAAAAAGAGGGTGTGGCTGCAGCTTCTATTCTTCCAGTCCCATCTCACTCTTGCAGCACCCTGTTTTGGGTTTTTCACTAGTGTCACTTTGCAGGTGAAAGTCAGCAGGGCTTTGCAAATGCCCACCTCCATCCAATCCACACACAGAGATACACCCAGCACAAAGGGGGCTTGAATTATAGACTTATTTTTGTGGCCCAAACACCTTGGTCTGACCTTTGTATTCAGAGCTGATCTCCCTGAAAGCTGGTTCCAAAGGCAAAATATGAATGCATTTTAAGCATTTTCATTTACCACATTTGTGGTTCTCCTGGTTTAAAGTAGTTTTAATAACTGCTCCTGAACATTGGATCAGGAACCTGGTTTTAAACTCTTTGAAGTGTGAAGACTCATCATAGTCTGCCTGTGCTGTTCGTTAATCTGAAGGGCCATGTCTCTTGCACCAATTAAACATAATTAAGCCTAGCAATTAAACCATACTACTATATGGCACCTGGGTAATTCTCCCCGCCAACCCAATTGGCAAGAAAAATGCCTTTAAAATGGTGTGCAGATTTTCTTTTGTGGTTGGCACAAATTATTTAATAAAGTAAACACTGGGGATGAATGAGACGTTCATGGTATTTCCAGCTTTGTACATTAATGATTGTGTTCCACCTGGTTTCTGAAATATGGAAGCAAAAATATCACGGTACTCAGAATGACTTTGAATGCGATGCTGCTGGCGGTGACAGGAAATGTTTCCCCCCTCTCTGTTTCATCTAAACTATCTTCTTCTTCTTTGACAATCATTTGTAAACAGTGAGTCCATAAGTGAATGTGGAGGCCAATTCTGGATCCACACATCCTTCTGAACTATAGCTTTACACTCTCACACTCTCACCCAATGGCTGTCCCTGCATGTATGTCTCAGGGTAGGATCATGCAACAATTATATTTTGGATGACAGAACAATGCATTTCAAGGCACTTGAGATCTTCACTATCCTACCTCCACAAACGATGTCATATTCAAAGCTGCAAATGTAGCTAAAATATAGTTGCAAATTGAATTTAAAAGGCCTTATTTATGTTGCGTATTTCAGTTTCTCTGCGTGAGAATGTTGATGTGCCTCCTTTGTGCTCTGGGTTTTGTTCTGTGATCCATGGAGTGTAACATATGTTTGCTAAAGAATATTTATGTAGGCAAGTAGAATTTCATTTCCCAGAATTTCCATATGCACTTGACCTTGGCACTACCCCGGGCATTCAGAGTCAGAGTTAAGTGGAACAAGTGATTCTTTATAAACATGTGTGTGCAAAGTATCGTGGTGTGCTCTTCCCTTAATCTTGCACACCAGAGTTGATCATAAAGACTGTATGCATCATCCTCACGCACAGATTCAGTGAACATGTGACAAGGGAGCAGTACTGTATCAGCTGACTGTGCTCCATATGCTTTTGTACCAGCTGGTCACATGCCCCAGTGCACACATTTGCTAATAGTGTAAAAAAAAAAAAGTCACACGCATAGAGCATATATAGGGGAACTTTTCATTCTGTTGATGAATGTGCAGTCACTAGTGGACATAGTTAACAAGTGCATTGGCAATGCACCAGTGAAGACAATTTCACTTCCTGTCATGCACTTGCTAATCTATTGTGGTGGTGGCAGTGGAGTTGTGTAAACAGACCTATATTGTTGTTTCTGTTAGCTAGTGCAAGTTTTAGTGCAGCATTGTGAATCCACAGATTAGCTGATGGCACTATTCATATAGATTCCAATTCAGTTTTGGGTTAGGGTTAGTGTTAGTGTTCAGAGGATCCATTCCAAAGGCATCCTGGAGATGTAAAACATCATGGCAGAACTGGCTCTTGGGCACTCCATATGCACCCAACAATCTGATCATGAAAGCTTTCATTTTATTGAGGGTATTATCTGAAGGGATAGGGTATGTGGTGACTTTGGCCACCTGCCATTTCCGCAGCAGGCAAAGAAACTGTTTTGATGTGGAGATATTTCCCTGCATGCCTTGGGTGGGTAGAACTGCTGAGCTGTTTGGAGTTGTTGGCAATCTATTGGTGTTGTATTCCAACACTGGACCGGATGGTATTACTGAAGGTCTACAGAGAGGTAGAGAAATTGATAGAAGTGTCGAATGATGCTATTTCATGTGGTATAAATATATCCTCACATAATTTAAGCGTTTGCTAGGGGACACCTAATATGTGGAGTTGACCTCATACTTGCAAAATCTACATAATAAAAATACTCAGTTTAACTTTATTGTAACCCACCAGAAGACCAATATCCTAGAACGTCTACCAAATTCTTGATTATTAGACAAAATAGTCTTATGTAGGCTGGCAGGATAAAGTCCACAGCAGAGGACTGGACTTGCACAGACTACAGCAGATGGTGAGGTGGACAGTTTTGTTTTTATTACTATTTTCCCCCTTTCCCTTGCTGGTTCTGGAGATGTAGGGAACTTTCGAGTCAGTGGAACTCCGAGGCTGGATCAGTAAATGTGGGTCTTTCTGGCTGCACACTGGGCAGACCTTCATCCTTGGACCTTTCCATCCAACTGTGAACCTCCATTTCTGACCATGGGAATGGAGATCTGCAGTATCCAACATTGTCCTAGCTGCCCTCCCCAAAAGCTTAGGATTGCTCCCTTACAACATATTTGACTTAGGACACATAGGGAATTGTGTTCTCCATCAACACTGATATTTGGGAGTACTTCATCAGAGTGACTCTACTATCGTCACCCCACACCACCCATCTCCTTATCCCTTCCACCTCTTTCCTCCTTTTCTTCCTAATGTCTTAACAAACGAAACTGATTTGTAAAAATGTTACATGGAAAATATAGGAGAGAGACATTGCACACACCTTTGTAAATCAAGAAAATCTTCAATTAAAAAAATACTTTAAAAAAAGAAGAGAGATAAGATGCCTTTAATGCACTTTTAATATAATTTCATAGATGCTGAGGAATGATTAGCACGCTTTAGCACAAAGCCTCGTTGGAATGTAATGGGAAGCCATGATTTACATTAAAAAGAAAGTAGCTAGTTAATTGAGTGAGGGCCCGTGGAGCATGTAAACACATAGCTCATCATTACCATAACACCAAAACTTTATTATAAGCAAACTCCAAGACAGCAGAATGACCGTGGACTATATCAAGCAGCCATACTTGGAGCAGACAAACTGAAATCAATAGACTTAAGTCATGTATGTCTGTTGATTTTGGTGGATCTTCTCTGAGAAAGTTGGATATCACCTCATGATTCTCTGCTGCTCTTTGCTACGCTTTGTATTTTTAAAAATGCAATCATGTTTTTAATTAGTTGCCATTTTCCTGATTTTAAAAAAACTCTTCTTTTATAATTTTATATAGTTTCATTATGGTTTTTTTGCTGTTGTTGTAACATGAATTCATTATATTCTGTATTCTATTTTTTTTAAAAAATTGTCAGCCTCCTTGGGTTGGGGTATTTTATGGGAACATATAAATGGCAGTGGAGTAGAATGATGGGTGATGAAGAGGTTCTCTGCCACAAGGTGGTTGTTTGAAAGTCCTGCTGTGGTTGAGAAATGCTCATGCATTAGCTTTAGCAAATTCAACTTCTTTTTGACTGAGGCCATGTGAGTGTAGCGGGGAAAGTCTGTCAGTTATTAGAGAAAAACAGAAATGCATTTTTTCAAAACAAAATAGGAAATTCTTTCCAGTAGCACCTTAGAGACCAACTGAGTTTGTTCTTGGTATGAGCTTTCGTAGTGTGCATGCACACGAAAGCTCATACCAAGAACAAACTCAGTTGGTCTCTAAGGTGCTACTGGAAAGAATTTCCTATTTTGTTTCGACTATGGCAGACCAACACGGCATTTTTTCAGACAGTGTTACTGTAGAATAAGATAGGGTTTAAGAAAGAGCCAGTACCTTTCAAGGAACAACATTTTGGTTCCAAGTGGAAAGCAAATTATTGAATTGTGTTCCCGCTCTCTCTTTCGTGACATTGAAATTCACCGAATGGCATTTTGCATCAGCATTACATCATATTAAATATAACACCGTGTTATGAGTCATTGTTATAAATCATGACACAGGCTGCATTAGAAGGCTCCTGCAACCAAGGGCATATCAAGGTGGCTTTTTATTTGATGTGTCTCTTCAACAGAGGGACATAGGTGTGCTGACTTAGTAATCCTATCATGTCCTGCACAGGGAGGGAGCACTTTGCTTTTCCTTCAGCAATCGAGTAGAAATCCGTGGTATAAAAGAGTTCGGAGCAAATACAACAAAGAATGAAGCCTTACATAGCTGTTCGAGATGAGATCATAAGTCACAAAACGAATACGCTGAAATAGGAACTGATTTGAAAGGAGATGAAAAAAGGCAAGGTCAATGGAAGAAGCTTGTGTGAGAGTGGCTGAACATAGAAGCAGCCTCACGCTGTATTAGACCATTGATCCACAAAGCTCGGTATTACCTGTTCAACTGACAGAGATGCTCACCAGGGTTTCAACTAGAAGTCTTTTCCAGCCATACTTGGAGGTGCCATAGATTGAACTGCGGACCTTTTGCATGCAAGGCATGAACACGTTTTGTCATGGAATTATAGAAGGGGCCATGAGCAGAGGCGTAGGAAGGTCAAGTGGTACCCAGTGCGGAAAATATCTTGTCACACACACACCCATTGATTTTTATTTTTTTTGCCTGCAAAAATGGTTTTACGTTATTTCATATTTTCTTACAAAGGAATGTGGATTCTGGGCCTCTGATAACAAGTAGGCGACTATGGACAGATACTTAAATCTACAGGAAGGATTGTGTTTTGGCTTGTGTTATTTTATTTATATTTATTGTTTGTTTATTTAATAAAATTTATTTTTTTAAAAATCTGCAAAGTGGCTTACCAAAAGAAGCAAGCAAACAAAAAAACCTACAGCAGTAAAATCAAGAAAAATTAACAATCCTACCTTGAAACATACAAAAGCTAAAATATTAAAATTAAAATTACTTCAACTTCCTAAGCATCTAGGTATGCTTGCCTAAAGAACAAAATTTCAAAAAAATATTATTTATTATTTTGTTTTGACTATGGCAGACCAACACAGCTACCTACCTGTAACTTGCCTAAAGAAAAATGCTTTTAGCAGGTGCCCAAAAAGAGTCCAGCAAAGGCACTTGCTTTGTTGCAATAGGCGGGGAGTTCCAAAGTGCAGGTGCTGTCACATTAAACAATGCAGTACAGATATTATGTGGAACCTGTAGTAGTGCTTGAAACTACTGAAGGGGAGGTTTTATTTATTGTGATTTCACCATGCTCTGTATTATCTGAAAAGGAAAACAATTATTTAAAAAACAGGACTGTACAGCAGCAATCCAGTCTCATCATGATCAGTGGGACTTATTCCCAAGCCGACAGTGCATAAGATGGGCTGCAATCCTGTGCACCACTTGCATCCAACTTGTACCTAAAACTCTGCACAAGCCTGCACCAGAGAATTGTAGAGTTGGAAGGGACCCCTGAGGGTCATCTAGCCAAACCCCTGGGGCAGTGCAGGAATCTCAACTAGACCATCCCTGACTGATGGCCATCCGTCTTCTGTTTTTCCCCCTCAGCCAGGACACCCAACAGATAAAGACACAACAATGGATACTGGAGGTGGGGGAAAGATAAATTTTGACAACTATATCATCCCTGACTGATGGCCACCCTTCTTCTGTTTTCCCCCCTCAACCAGGACACACAACGGATAAAGACACAACAACAGAGACTGGAGGTGTGGGGGGGGGGGAGCCCAGCGGAGGGTAGGGCGGTTCATAAAAAAACCTTTTTTTTATAAAAAAAAAAGTCTGCTCCAAAGGTCTTATCTTACTAAACTAGGGATTATATACCTATATCTTAAATTTCATGCATATCAGTTAATATCTTGACCCTGCTCCACTTAATTGAAATTTCAGCCTTCACGACATAGGAAAACGGCCAAGTAAACAACTATTTTTGTGGAGGAGGGTCAAGATATTAACTGATATGCACGAAATTTCAGATATAGCTATAAAATCCCTAGTGTAGTAAGATAAGACCTTTGGAGCAGGCATTTTTTTTTAAAAGTTTTTTTTATGAACAACCCTTGTAGGGCAGTAATTGTTCCTTGATCATTTGTCACACCCTCCATGATGGCTCCTGGCACTGCCCCCGCCCCCCTTCCTATGGCCCTGGCCATGAGGGTCATCTGGTCCAACCCCTTGCAATGCAGGACTCTTTTGCCCAACGTGGGGTTCAAGCCCATGACCCTGAGATTGAGTCTCATGCTCTACTGACCGAGTCAGGTTACATTTCTCTGCTCTATAAACCTGTGGGTCAAGATGAGGACTCCTGTGCAATTTAGCTTCACAAGTCTTAGTAAAACCGCCACCATGCAAGACTTTTTTTATCTCGCTGGGGGTTGACCTGGCTTGTGTGACGGAGACCTGGGTGCGTGAAGGCGAAGTAGTCGCCCTGCATGAGATAACACCCCTGGGTTTCTCTGACCTCCACCAGTTGCAGTCGGGGGGGGGAGGGGTAGCATTGTTAATCTGGGAGGATTGCTCTTTCAGGGCTCTGCCATCACCATCAATCTCCGGCATTGAATGTGTTGGCCTAGTGTGGGGCACCAAGGAGAGCTTGGCTGTCTGGCTGATGTACTGACCACCTAGTGCACCAGCAGCCACCCTGTTGGATGTGGTGGCAGGCTGGGGCTTGGAGTTCCCTAACCTACTGGTTTTGGAGGACCTCAACCTCCATGCTGATGCCACCCCCTCCTCAAGGGTTCTGGACCTGGTGTATTCCATGGCGACATTAGGGCTCTCCCAGTTTGTTTTGAGTCCCACACACCAACAGGCCACACGCTGGATTTGATCTTTGGTGAGGGTATAGATGTGATCATCTCCTCACTTGTGGAAGTGCCATGGTCTGATCACTACGCTCTGAAAGCCAGGATTGACTTCCCGCCCCCACCCCGCTTGGGTGGCAAGCCTATTTGGGCTCGCCCGCAAAGGCTGATGGATCCTGCTGGATTTCATCAGGCCTTGCGGGACCCTGCTCCCCCTGGCGGCTCACTAGATGAGCTTGTCGAGAACTGGAATAACCGGCTCTTGGCAGCCACCAATGAGATTGCATCTAAGCGCCCTCTGCGACCCCGCCGAAACCGGGGCCCCTGGTTTACCGAGGAGCTTTGGAGCTCCTGAGCCGCAAGGTGGTTAGATTGGTCTCAACTAGGGCCAGGGCCTTTTCAGTACTGGCCCTGACTTGGTGGAACGCTCTGTCACAAGAGACCAGGGCTCTGCGGGATTTGACATCTTTCCGCATGGCCTGAAAGATGGAGCTGATCCGCCTGGCCTTTGGTTTGGACTCAGTCTGGCCCTTATGTTTCCCTCCCCTTATGGTTTTGATTTACGGGCTACTACTAAAATGAGGCTACATTTTAAATTGTATTTTAACCCATATTTTAATTAACTGTTTTTTCTTTTTCTTTTACATTTTATTGTAATTTTATTGGTGTTAGCCACCCTGAGCCCAGTTCTGGCCGGTGAGGGTGGGGTATAAATAAAATTTTATTATTATTATTATTATTAGTAGTAGTAGTAGTAGTAGTAGCAGCAGCAGCAGAACAAATCAAGATAAAAAAGGAAAAGGTAAACCTCATGCTTTTTTTCTGGCGGTACTCAAGTGTATGTAAGTACTGGCAACCTTTTTTCTAGAAGAAAAGCACTGGTTAAAAGTGTGGCACTTACTGTAACAACTTCATGGTGAATACTGGCACCTTTTTAATAGGAAAAAAGCACTGGGTAAACCTAAAGTTCAAATAAATGGACTGACTTTCAAATAATTTCAAAATGACTCTACAGGTAGAGCAATGGGTACCCCTGCATTTTCAAGTTCCACTCCCAGAACTCGAAATACCTGTATTGGTTTTGCAAGTGAATGTAATGCACTTATTATTTTGTCCTTCCAGGAATACTGATCATTCTTTATTTAAAAAAAAATTAAAAAAAAATCCTTCCAGTAGCACCTTAGAGACCAACTAAGTTTGTTCCTGGTATGAGTTTTCGTGTGCATGCACACTTCTTCAGATGCACACGAAAGCTCATACCAAGAACAAGCTTAGTTGGTCCCTAAGGTGCTACTGGAAGGAATTTTTTATTTTTTATTTTGTTTTGACTATGGCAGACCAACACGGCTACCTACCTGTAACATTCTTTATTTGCCAGTCGTCGCAAGTTACCTCCATCAACAATGATATTTTTGTCCTCCATCTTTCCTCATTAGAATTGTGCTTCTAATTTCCATGGCAAACTGCTAGGGTGTTTGTGTATACCATTTTAACAATGGGGAAAGCGAGCGAGAGACAGCGTGCGGTTCTCTTTGCTGATGTGTTGTGCATTTGTGGAGATGGCACCTCAAGGAGAAAGATTTTTCTTCTTCTACATGTGCCATTCTTAGTTTGGCCTTGAAGTCAAGAAGCTTTGAATAGAGGGAAAAAAATCTGATGTACAACCATGGTAACCAAAAATATGTGCTGTAGCACTCAGCTATCTCAAGTAATGCCAGCAAAAAAAGAAAAAGAAAAAGAAAAGAAGCTTTCAATGCCCTCACGTGTCTGGAACTTTTGAAAATTACCATAGACTCCAGGAAGTCTAGAAGAACATCCTACTGTTGAATAATTAAAAACTGACTGAGGCTGCTCTGATACCTCTGGAATCAAGTGATATTATGGTATCAGCAGCAAAGCCACCTAGGCCTTGAAGCTCAGGTGTTAATCTCGCCATTTAAAATTGTTTTTCTCCCCTTCACTTTGCTGTTGTTTGATTAGCATTGCTGATCTTTGCTTTCAAACCTTTTGAGTTTCATGGCTACATTCCAAAGGAGCTGTAGGCATGTGTATGTTGGAGAACTGCTTGCATAGCCAGAGGTTTATTTGAAGTCTCCCATCTAGCCACTTATATCTCTGAGGAGACAAACCAAATGTCAAAGATGCTAATGGCTATGTTATCCCCTAGACCAGGCATAGGCAACCTTTGGCTCTCCAGATGTTTTGGCCTACAACTCCCATGATCCCTAGCTAACAGGACCAGTGGTCAGGGATGATGGGAATTGTAGTCTGAAACATCTGGAGAGCCGAAGGTTGCCTATGCCTGCCCTAGACATATAGATCCACGACCTTTGCCTTTTTAAGGACTCTCCATAAAATAAAATAAAATGGAATTAGGATGCTATTTCAATTTTGCAGTTGCAGATGGAATTTTCTCAGAAGAATCACAGCAATTAAAGTCTCCTTAACATTTAAGTCTTAAAACACACACTTTCCCCCAATTATGTTTATTCAGAAGTTAGTCCCATTGATTTCTTCGAGGTTCATTTCCAAGTAAGCAACTCATGATTCATCTTTGGGAAGACATCCATATAATGGTGTGTTTGTCCAACATAAAATATATCCAACGAAAAGGATTTACAACTTCTTCAGTAATTTATTTTCACAGGCTTTCTATTCTGATTGGTCAGAAAATTGCTTTTGATAAGCCTGTTGGCTTTTACTTCAGCCTTAGTGGGTATGTAATAGCAGACAACTCTTCACCTTTTTTCTAGAAGTTGTTTACATAGCTGAAAACTATTAGCAATATGTGATGATTCATCTATGATAGATGTATATATTGGTGTCGGTGGAAGAAGATGACTTAAATACAAACTATCAAAGCAGTAGCTTTTAATTACAGAAAGCAGCTTAAAGATAAATCAAGCTTAAGTAACAAACAGTAGCAATAATATATTAAGAACTTGAAAGCTGGTTTTGGAGGAACAAATCTATTCCTATTAAAAGTTAAATGCAACTTCAATTTCTAATTTATGCTGTATCCATAAATGTAATGGGTTGGATCCGGACTTGCTCCTTCAATTAACAGAGGAAACTGGGAACCAGCAGAGGTTCCTCACAGAAAGGGAGTGGTTTTGATAGTTCCCACTCCAGCCCACAGCATCACTTTCCATGTTGTCCTAGAGCAGTGGTACTCAACCTTGGGTCCCCAGATGTTTTTGGCCTACAACTCCCATCAACCCTAGCTAGCAAGACTAGTGGTCAGGGATGATGGGAGTTGTAGTCCAACAACATCTGGGGACCCAAGGTTGATAAAGGCTGTCCTAGAGGATCCTTCAACCCTTGAGAAGCTTTGCAGGATACACAGGGGGCTGTAGAGGGTGGAGGAATTGGCAAAAATCACCTCCTCACCCCTCCCCAAGTATAAGCAGAACAGTACTGAGTGCATTTCTTGATTCAAACCTATTGAAGACATGCGTCTTTACCCTGGTCGTTGACACCTGATATTGACATCTATCTACTGTATATCCCTCGATATTATTCTGATTGTAAATGGTTTCAACTGATCTCAATCTTGCATGTTTATATTGTTGTAACCTGCTCTGGGACCTTATAGTGAAGGGTGGGTAAGAAATCCAGTTAACAACAAATACAAACAACACATTAAAACATCCCTTTACTTGTTTTCTCTTGTCAAATGACACAGGCAAATAGCAAAGGGAAAAAACAACCCATAGGCTTCTTATAATGAATTATTGCAAGTTCAGGGGCATTGGGAACATTTAGAAAACGTCTGAAAGCAGCACTGTTTTTGTTGTTGTTGTTGTTGTTTTTTGCTGGAAGCCGCCCAGAGTGGCTGGGGAAACCCAGCCAGATGGGCGGGGTATAAACAAATAAAATTATTATTATTATTAGTAGTAGCAGTACTACAACTAATTTTGTGTGAATTGGTTTTAATGACTTTATTATGTATTATGTTTTGTTGTATTTTATTTTCCATATGATGGTTGTGGTGAAATACAGAATAAAAACACCTTAATAAATCAATAAATCAATCAGTCAGTCAATCGGTCAAGTAGGATGAACTCCAGTTGAAAACCATAGTCATACCTAAATTTAGGAGGATGGGGATAATTGTGTCAAAGGCGTCCTGAAATCCTGGATGGCCAGTTTCAACAAAATATTTGATGGTTCTCTCCTCCTTGGGGAAAGTGGTAATGTTAGCCAAGTGTGTCATCATCACCACTTTTAAGGGAATTTTTTATTCTGATGTGTAGCTTTGCCCTTTCAGCTTCAAACTCCCCTAAACCGCACAGAGAAGGCAAAATATGGCTGCATGGCTTCCTCGCTGTTGAGGAGGCTGGAGTCTCTTCATTAGTTAAGCCACAACGTGGTCATTTACACCACTCCCATTTTGGCCAAAGTGGCTCTTACCTGTCCACGAAAACTGACGTTAACAGACAGGCCCTAAAGTACGTGGATTTGCTTTCAGTTGAGGGGAATTTGCATGTACAGTACAATCGTGTCTTGCGTGCAGTTAATTTGCACCATTTCAACCTTACATGGTTGAAAGCTGGCGATCTTGAAAGCTCCTATGCTCTGGGTTTTCCCAATGTGGAAAACACTTTTAAGCTCTCTCACTTGCTTACTGGGCTTGGGGAAGCTGTTGAGAAATCTTGTGGAAGCTCAGATGGCCCTGCAAGATCTTGCGAGAGCCTCCCAAAACTTAAAAGCTCTCTGGCTTGTTTGGAAAGTAAGGGGCAGTTCCAAGGGGGTGGTTTGGGTATACACATTTTTGCATGTATGCGCCATCCCCAGAATGTATTTTTCCTTGGTGGAAGTGTAGTACACTAGAGAATGCAACAGAAGAGAAGAAATCAAGGGTTTAAACTCTAGATTGTATGTTCTGAATGGTGATCAGAAATAGTGTGGAATTGTTATGCATTATGTTTAAGTATAGAATACCATAGTTCAGTTTTGACTACTTATAGATCATACACAGTGCACACACCCAAATTTTTGATGCTAATTAGTTGAGGGGGGGGGGAGAAGAGAGAGATGGACAGATTAACAAGTGCCATCAATTCATCCCAGAGGCTTAGAGAAAATGTGGGCAAGGTTAAAAAGACTGCCTATATCAGCATTTAGAATAGTCTAAACCTTTTGCTTTCAAGCCACAGGTTTGCTGCTGAAACTGTGTGTGTGTGTGCGCGTGTGTGTGTGTGTGTGTAAGCTTGCAATTTGAAGACTGCACATCTTGCTGTGTTTATTATTATATGCTGGTATAATTTGAACTATTACCTGTGGCAAACTAGTCCAGCCTTTCAGGCTCTGCTGGACCATGAAGATAGCAATAATAGGGTGCTGGGTTTGGATTTGGGTCAAAATGCAGCTTAACATTCCTGTTCAGTCATGAAGGTCACTTGGTAACCTTAAGCAAGTCAGTGTCTCTCAGACTAGCCTGTGTCAAAGGGTGGCAGGAAGGCACTTTGTTCACTGAAAGATACAATAGAAAAGCATAACAATAACGAGCCTTGAAGCATTTTAAAGACCAACACATTTATTATGGGCCAAGCATTCGTGGACTCTGGCTGACAAACATTTTATGCCATATTAAATGTGTTAAGTCTTTAAGGTGCCACAATACTCTGTTGCTTTTGCTGCAACAGGATAACACAGCTAACCCTGTGGTGGTGATGGTAACAAAGACAACTGAAACAGTGTAAGTTGTATTTCAGGAGTTTTTGAGTATATTTTGGCTATTGCTAACTGGGACTGGGACCTGCCTGGAAACCAGTAATCTAGGTTAGTTCTTTAATCTTGCATATTACCAAGACTTTGAAAAAAGAGGACAGGAACCCGAGAGGAACTTGTGTAATGTGACAAGAATACTAATATGCCAAGGTTTGTTAAAGTTGTTATATTGTTTATCAGACAATATTAACAATGAAGAGGTGGGGGGTGGAAAGAGGAGAGGAATGTTTTCACTGAAGACATCAGGACTTCAAAACTGGAGGGGTAAATGAAAAGGGGAACTAGTGCTAGACTGGGAAGCATGTGTTTTTGAAACAATTACAGTGAGCTTTGAGAACAAACATAAGTTAGATGTGAGAAGCTGCCCTCTACAAAGGAACTTACTACACTTGCCTGCTGGTAGATCTTCAGGGTGCCAGGCAATAATCTCTCCCATTCCTACTTACTTAGTTGAGCTCCTCTAACCAGAAATCCCTAGATGCGAAATCTGGTTCGAAGTTATAAAGGTAAAGGTAAAGGGACTCCTGACCATTAGGTCCAGTCGTGGACAACTCTGAGGTTGCAGTGCTCATCTTGCTTTACTGGCCGAGGGAGCCGGCATACAGCTTCCGGGTCATGTGGCCAGCATGACTAAGCCGCTCCTGGCGAACCGGAGCAGCACACAGAAACACAGTTTACCTTCCCGCTGGAGTAGTACCTATTTATCTACTTGCACTTTGACATGCTTTCAAACTGCTAGGTTAACCCGTCCCTAAAAAAGATTGGTGGGACCCAGGTGGCGCTGTGGGTTAAACCACAAAGCCTAGGGCTTGCTGATCAGAAGGTCGACGGTTCGAATCCCTGCCATGGGGTGAGCTCCCGTTGCTTGGTTCCAGCTCCTGCCCACCTAGCAGTTCAAAAGCACATCAAAGTGTAAGTAGATAAATAGGGACCGCTCCAGTGGAAAGGTAAATGGCGTTTCCGTGCGCTGCTCTGGTTCGCCAGAAGTGGCTTTGTCATGCTGGCCACATGACCTGGAAGCTGTCTGCGGACAAACGCCAGCTCCCTCGGCCTATAGAGCGAGATGAGCGCCGCAACCCCAGAGTCGGACACGACTGGACCTGATGGTCAGGGGCCCCTTTACCTTTACCTTAAAAAGATAGACTGACTCGCACTTTGATATGAATGAAAACTTGGGCATGGCAACATGTGCCCAGCCCCATTTTTAGATGAGAAAGGTCTCAAAGCTGGTTCCAGCTGGCATCAAGATACATCGCAGAGAACAGCAAGCTCAACACATGTCACAAGTCCTTTCAGCTGTTGATCCATTGCAGCAGCTTACTCAGCTCTTTCCAATGGAGCTGTTTATTCCCTCTGTGGTCACTGTCTGTTCATGGGCTGAATTGGAACTTGGGCACTGTAAAAGTGTAGACTGCTCTGAACAAAGCCACATGGCTAGCTAGAATACAAAACAACAGCATTTAAATTTCAGGGTAAGTTATACCACCTGGAACAGAGAGATTTAATTTTCAGAGGATGTAACTATGTTCGACTATTGTAGTAAAAACAAAAGGGAGTCTTATAGCACCTTGAAGACTTATTATATAAGGCTTCATGGACTAGATGCTAAAGTGCTATCCTCAGTTGGCAGGTTTATTTAAGCACAAATACGTGAAAAGAAAAAAAGTAGGCCATGAAATGCAAAAAGTACAGTCTGCGACAATTTTAAAATAGATGTATGTCAGATTGCTCCTGTCTCCCATTTCTTTTTGCTGAGCTTTTGAAGCATATTGCAATGCTTGACCGAGCCAGAAACCCAGCCAGATGGGTGCGGTATAAATATTATTATTATTATTATTATTATTATTATTATTATTATTATTTATTAAAAGCTGCTTGAAGGTGTGATGAGGCTCTTTGTTGTTTATGTATGCATCCCTGTCCCTACAAGGGATCTCTTGATTAGGGCAACATGTTCATCTACAGAAACGTTGGTCAAGACACCAGTTGGTAGCCTTTGTAGCATGACTACATAAGGTGTAAAGCTAGAAAACTAAGGGAAAATAAACTTGTACAGAATTATCCTCAACACCATCTATAAAAAAATGCATGTTATCCATCTGTAGGATTCCTGTAATGCTCTGGTTATACTGGCCCACTATATTGCAAGTGGTTTTAAAGATTTAACCCATCCTTTGTTTAAGCAGAGGTGTGGTTGACCAATGTTTCCTTTATCAACAAAAGCTGTCTTTGCTGCATTTTTAGATTAAATGACTCCATAAGCATCAATGTGTGTTTCAGGCCTGGCCTGGCTTTTACCATTTGTTCTTCATTATAGTTATGAAGATAAAGAACTTTTGAAATTAGTATTGCATATTATGAAACAGATTTAAGTACACCACCCTTCTTCTCCATCGTCTCTTGTGGTTTTAAATATAACACCCTCTCCTCCTTTCACTCTAGATCCTTGAAGAGAACATGAAGTTGGAATGCAAGTGCCACGGTGTGTCGGGATCATGTACTACTAAGACATGCTGGACAACTCTTCCTAAATTCAGGGAGCTGGGCTACATCCTTAAGGACAAATACAATGAAGCCGTTCAGGTTGAACCAGTGAGGGCAAGTCGCAATAAACGCCCAACTTTTCTTAAGATAAAGAAACCACTCTCCTACCGTAAGCCCATGGATACAGATTTAGTGTACATAGAGAAATCACCTAACTACTGTGAAGAGGACCCTGTCACTGGAAGTGTGGGAACACAGGGCAGAATGTGCAACAAAACAGCCCAGCAGACCAATGGCTGTGACCTGATGTGTTGCGGTCGAGGTTATAATACTCATCAGTATTCAAGAGTGTGGCAGTGCAACTGTAAATTTCATTGGTGCTGTTATGTTAAATGTAATACGTGCAGTGAAAGAACAGAAGTGTACACCTGTAAATGAAAGTGTGGCTTGGGAGGGGGAACCTACAGCCTTGGAATAAACACATTTTTTTTTGCACATAAGCTCAGTGCACCTACACACGACTGTAGCAAAGACCCACACTGTTTCCGAAAGGAAAACCAGCAAATGGATCCCATCTTCCCCTCTTAATATATCAACTCTTATGTGGAGACCCATCAAAGACTTAGAGAAATAGTCCAAAAACAACACCAGACTTTTTTTTAAAAAGGAAACAGAAACAAACAAGTCACCTAATACAAAAAAATAAGTGGGGGGGAGATGCTCTTAAATATTCTGCGCCTTCAGAACATAATTTATTGACTGCCTTAAGGGAAAAAGCCCAAAGCAAGGGGCTCTTTCGGACTGGATGAGCGAGAGATTGAAAGGCACCATGCATAAAGAGAGGGCTGGGGGAACAAACGATTCTTAAACATGGTCTTTGCACAGGATGGGGTGACAATGGACCAGTGTGAATTTCAACTTAAAGAGAGTGGATTAAGCAGATTTAGGGATTTCTACACTTGTGAAAAGCTTCTGCTGGTCCTTCTGTCTTTCCGTTTTTTTTCAGACAATGTGCTACTGCAAGTAGGATTGTTGATGTTTTCCATATAAACACTGGTTTATCTGCCTTTTTGTCGTGCTGCAGATATTTTAGCACAGGGATTTGGGACATCTGGGCATAATAATAATAGCAATATTTAACAATTTATCCAGATAAAGCTAATATTAATTTATTTAATTAAAAAGACTCTACCGACATTTTTAAAAAACCATTTTGCATTTAGATAGCCTGCTTTTTTGTGGAATAATTTTGTAGATATGGAAAGGAGGGGACACCCTTGAGCTGTATATATTATTGTTTACTCAGATATTTCTACTAGTTGGAATTGCAGGATGTTTTTTTCTGCAATAATAGATGTTAAGTACAAAAGCAGGCATCTTTTATAATTTGTTTGGCTGTTTGCTGCTAGTTGTCTGGAATCTCAAACTGATATTCATCTTCACCTAGATACCAGTGCATAACATGTCCAGTTTTTTTTAAATTTTATTTTAAGGAGCATTACATAAATCCAGTTGGAAATAATGCATCACATATAAATGCAAAACTCCAGACAAGTTTCCATCTTTGGAAAATGAACCATAGGATAAAAGAGTATATTTTGTAAGAGACTATTTTTATATGAATATTTTATTTATACTATGTCTGCTTGTATAATTCTATAACCTGTACTTTTTCTCAAAACAGGCACACAATTTGTAATTGTTAGGCTATTTAACAGATAAAGGCTGATTACTTTGTTGACCTGAAAGTAGCAAGCTGGATGCATTCAGTTGTTACTGGTGGATGTACAAAATACAGAATGAATTTTCTCTCCGGATGTATGTACAACGTGGCTCTTTTCCTGCAGTTCAATTTGCAGAATATGCAGAACAAGAACAGGGTATGTAGCATCAGTTTTGTCACATGGTTTGAATTCATGGTTGGTATTAACTGGATGCTCCTTTATCCCATTCAGAAAAAAATCTGAATTAGCTTCCCTGATGCATCAGTCATTAAACTGTGGCGTTATGACTAGCAAATGTGCTGTGTGTGCTGTCAGTTAAACCTCTATATTGTGCTACTGTCAAATTTGATTTTATCAGTGCAAGACTGTAGACTATGACTGTAAAAACTAGCATGACACGCATAGACTGATTCTCATAGATAAGGCACAAAGCTTTCAGGTTTTGTCCAACTAGTTTTTGGCATTTGCCTTACTCTTTCCCTCTCGGAAGGTTCTTAGTGAAAAAGATCAAGTCACATTTTAGACAAGCTTTCAATCACGCCCCCGTTACTTTTTGTGTGTGTTCAGTTCCTGCACTGTGGCATTTCCTTTCTTATCCCTAAGATTTTCTTCTGCAATTATGTTCAATTAAATTGTTTTGCTTTGGGGGAATCGTTGTGATCATTCCACCAGGATCACGGAAAATTCCTTTCCCCGAATATGTAACTGACTTTTGCTATTTCACATCCAGATTCCAAGATGAAATTAATGGGACCCCTTTCCACATTATATCCAGAGAAACTTTCATGGAAGGAACTCATACAAGGAAATGTAAAAAATTGTACACGAAAATCTGTTGCATGATGTAAGTCAGGGCTGTCCAACTCCCAAGAGACTGTGATCTACTCCCACTATAAAAAACCCAGCAGTGATCTACCCATTGGATTGACCAGAGTTGTTGAGCTTTTTTTTGGGGGGGGCATCAAGGTCCTGCAATCGACTAGGATCATCCAGGGATATCCCTAATATAAGCTACTTCACATAGGTATATGAAGGTTGCTTATGTGAAGTCTTGGACACCCACAAATTTTTGTATTGTGCATGCAGCCCTCTGGATTGTAAGGCTCCAAAGAGCCCCATGCTTAATGAACTTGTGTGTATGCATGAAAGGGCTGCTCATTTCTCTTTGTGGCTGTAGCGCCCTCAAGCCACTTCAAATGTGCTCTTGTGTGTGCCCTATCTTTCAAGATGTGATGGAAAAGGCTGCCATTTAAATCCTGGGCAGTGTGTTTCAGACTGATGTATTGGAAATACAGGACCTAGTTGTTAGATACATAAACATGACTTTATTATGCCCCACCTAAGGCTTTAGGAAGGGGTAGAACATAAAACAATTTTTAAATCAATTGCATGAAATATGACAACTCCTTAAAGCTGCTATTCCAATCACTATTCCAACCTTTTATTTAAAACCAATTAGATTTACTTCTAAATGAATGTGTCTACAGCTGTGTGTCCCCCACTGCTTGTTTGGGAACCGGTGTACATATAACGTTAGCCACAACCCATATCTATCCTGTGTTTGCTCTGCTGTTTCTTATGAAATACTGTGCTTTGATCTGGGGAGTGGGTGGCGCTGTGGTCTAAACCACTGAGCCTCTTGGGCTTGCTGATCAGAAGGTTGGCGGTTCAAATCTGCATGATGGCCTCCTGTTGCTCTGTCCCAGCTCCTGCCAGCCAACCTAGCAGTTCGAAAGCATGCCAGTGCAAGTAGATAAATAGTTACCGCTGTGGCGGGAAGGTAAACAGCGTTTCCATGCGGTCTGGTTTCCGTCACAGTGTCCCGTTGAGCCAGAAGCGGTTTAGTCATGCTGGCCACATGACCCAGAAAGCTGTCTGTGGACAAACGCCAACTCCCTCGGCCTGCAGCGAGATGAGCGTCGCAACCCCATAGTCGCCTTTGACTGGACTACACCATCCAGGGGTCCTTTACCTTTACCTTACTGTGCTTTGATGCATCTTCCCCCAAAACAGCTTTGATCGAGAGAAGGAACAACCTTGCTGCATTTTAAGTTGGTAACGTATACACACCAGGACTTTAGTGACAGTGGCCAAATTGTGAGGTCTTCCTGTCTCATTAAAAACTATCACAAGAATGCATACATGCCCAGTAGTTTACCTTCTTTAGGAACTATTAGCACTCTAAATTAGTCTTAAGGGCTACATTTGGGAGATCAGAAATGAATGTGAGGAAACACAGCTTTATTACTGTATGAGTCATTATTTAAATCACATGAACCACATAGGGGTCACTTCATACAAATGGTGCCATGTAGATCAGAGCAGGACTTAATTTATTGGTAGCAGTTGTTGTTGTTGTTCAGTCGTTCAGTCGTGTCCGACTCTTCGTGACCCCATGGACCAGAGCACGCCAGGCACGCCTATCCTTCACTGCCTCCCGCAGTTTGGCCAAACTCATGTCAGTCGCTTCGAGAACACTGTCCAACCATCTCATCCTCTGTCGTCCCCTTCTCCTTGTGCCCTCCATCTTTCCCAACATCAGCGTCTTTTCCAGGGAGTCTTCTCTTCTCATGAGGTGGCCAAAGTACTGGAGCCTCAACTTCAGGATCTGTCCTTCTAGTGAGCACTCAGGGCCGATTTCCTTGAGAATGGATAGGTTTGATCTTCTTGCAGTCCATGGGACTCTCAAGAGTCTCCTCCAGCACCATAATTCAAAAGGTAGCAGATACACCATCAAAGTAATGTTTGAATTGTTCCTTGGCACGACCACTTGGGGTGAAAGAGCAGAAGAGTGCATTGGAAGCAAGCCTTCTCCCTGCAACTTCCTCCAACAACGGAGTGGGTAAGTGTAAAAGGAATTAGGGCTAATGCTCACCAATATCCTCAATGGGATAGAGAGTTTCACCATTTAATAACCTAGAGGAAGACAGAAGTTCCTCAGGTGCAGCATCTCTCGTTATAGGGTTGTAATGAGAGCTGTACCTGCTGAACTGCGCAGTGGCGTTTAAGCAGAGGCCATTTTAGGCTAGCATGAGTAGTGCAGTTGCACTGGGCACCGTGCTGCAGGGGGCGCCGCAACAATGCTGTAGAATCATAGAGTTGGAAGGGACCAGAATAGAGTGAGAGAGGTGGAGGGGTGGCAGTGAGAGCCCAAAGAAATTTGACAACCACTGATTTATGGAACGAAAAGCCTGGAATATACCGGTACATGAAGATGAATTAGAACAGTTGTATCAGAAATTCAACAGGTCCAACTTTCCCGGAATGAAGCTGCAAGCTGGGTTGGCTCAATAGTGTCACACTTTATATACACCCACTTATTACATTCTCTACAGTTTTCAAGCTACAATCTACAAAGCACGGAGGAGAAACACTGGATGAACCATGTCTTTAGATGGCACCTTATGGGTTAGGAAATGTTCAGTTAATTGACAGTAAGTAGATTTTCAGCTTATGGCTCATCCACAAAATATGATTTGAGAAACGTCTAACTATCACTGCATTAATAAGAACTGATTCTCAAAGTTTTACGTTGTCCATTAATTACTATTAGCTAAATGTCTGTGAAGTGGACGACATGTGGTTTAATAATGTAGACATTGTTCGTGGCTTACAGAAAGCACCAACCGTCACATTTGCAGTATGTTTTTACTCTAGGATAGCATTATGTAAAATTTATCTCTTTCTGTATATCTTGACATTTAATGATGCACAGTGTATAACTATCTCAATGACTCCTAAAGATTTACTTGCAACAATAAGAAGTGGATGTGTACAAAGAAAATTCATAATGAACTAGGGAGAAAGTACATGAATATTGCACTAATTTATGTTTAGAAATCGGCTTTAACTTGAACAGAACCTTTTAAAAGTTTGGACCATCTCTCTTGCTTAGAAGTATTGCAAGTCAATAAAACCTTTATAACTAGCAGTCTTTTTAAACTGTGCAGTGAGGAAAGGGTAGTCCAACCACATCTTCTCTTACTAAGAACAATTTGATCCATCAACCATGTATTGGGAATTAATTGTTAAATAAATAAATTATTTGGAATGAACAACATTGCTAAACTGCTTAATATTTGAAAATCTCTAAGCAATATAAAAATAGAACACAATAAAAATAAAAGCCTAAATGCAGATTATTTAAACATAAAATATATTATAGCAAACAGATTAAAAACAGACATTCAGTGATAACAGGGCCCAGTCTTACAAGTCAGGGGAAACCAGGACATCTGAAGCAACTGATGGATGGTGCCTCAATGGCATGAAAAATAAACATGAAGAGATACCTCTGTATTTTTTTATCTCTCTCCCCAACCTATTATTCACCATCTCTTGGGGTTTTCTTTAATAAAGATTGCCACGATAGCAATTTATCATAGGATTCTCCTCAAAAAAACTTTTGCCAGATGAACAAAGTGTTCATTGAATGTCCCTGTAGGTACCCTGGGGATATTTGAAAGCAAATATTTAATTTAATTTATAATTTGGGTACCACCCTTCCACTGAATCATATTGAAGGCAGAAGAAATGACCAAAAGTACAACAAAAACCACACTACCATTCTATAGCAATTCAAAGTATAACAAATAACCAGCAATGGGGGGGGGGGTGGAACCCATTCGCCTATAGTATTATGAGATGATATGTTGTAATAATAAATAAAATAATAAATAAAAACAAAGGGGAAAGAATATGGAAACAAACTGGAAGACCCAGCCCTAAAGATGCATGTAGCTGCAAAGGCACATGGTGTGGCTTGTATCAGCATAGCTACAGTTGCTTTTCCAGTGAAGTGAATTTGCCTTGTTGTTATGGTACTTTGCCAGTCACATTCACATTCAGATTATTACTATACATCAAGATTCGTGATCCCGAATGCCATAGATGCTCCAATGAAGGTATGAACTCAGTCCTGGAATTCACAAGCAGAACACAAGGCTGCTCACCTGCTGAGGTGCTTGTGGGCTCTGCTCTCACCTCAAGCGTCATTCACTGAAAATGCTGGTCAGGTGACATGCAGGGAGCTGAGTCATGCTCACACCCAGTTGTTAAGTGGGCAAACATTGGGGGAGACCGTGCATGAACCAAATCAATCCTTCTCTCTTGTTCTCCCTCTTCCTACCGGTGCTTGATGTTACGTAGAGCTGACAGTGCTGATCAGGTGATCTTACACCTATGTGGAATGCTGTGGATATATATGGGTTTCTCGGGACCAGAGCAGTGGAGTTTTCATGCAAATAGGCTCAGATGATTCCACAGGAAACCTCAAGCATTCGCTCGGCCAGTCCTATTATTAGGTATACCAATGAGGCAGTGTGAATCCCAAGAGCCACTTCCAAATATCTTTTGTAATGTGGCAGAAGATGTTGGGACTCAGACTGAGCTTATTTGCACATAATCTGAGTGTTGTTTCTAATGTCTTCTTCAACATTGCAAAGATGTGGGAGTGCATCTCTTGGATCACACAAACCAGCTGCTTGGTGTGGCAGAATGTCTTTGCCAGACATGTGTATGAGAAAGTTTCCTATCCTCTTCACTGTTGGTGGGACTCGGTGGGTGAAAGGGGAATGCATACAGAGGGTTGCACAACACCATGGTGACTGAAGATTGCTGTGCATCTGCAGACAACCCATGTTTGCTGAGGTGAACACATTTACTCAAAACAACAACGCAGTTAGGTTAACATGTAGGTGTGGAGACTTTCACCAATGTGTAGGTCTTCATGGTGGTTGAAGTGCATGTAGGTACTGCGACACTGCATCATATATAGTGATTAATGATGGAAGAGCTCATATTGTAGACCTTTGCCTATGTTATATGAGGACCTTTGCCTATGTTATATTATCCCACCATGTTAAAGAACATCTGGATTCTGCAAATGAAAGGCATCAACCCCTCTTTCAATTCCAGTTCCCTCCTGCCATAAAGGAGAATTCACATACCAATCCATAACAGATCATTTCAGACATTCCAGACAGCCACAAGTAGAGAACAAGTTCATTAAGGTATGATCAAGATGTTTCTGAGCTTTGTAATTCCTTGGCTCAGAATATGACATTTGGTGACTCATGCTGTTCACCTTGAAAATAAAGTTAACATTAAAACTTCTGAGTTTGCCTCTGGCTTGGATTAAATCAAAGGTGGAAAATAATTGATCCTGCCCTTCTGTGATTCAACCACTTTGACTCCAACAGAGACAACTGTGGCTGCTGCTATGCTACTGATGGCAGGGGCAGGGAGGTCAGGGGATCTCCTTTCATTCCCTTGCTCCATCCCCCTCCTTTCTCCACTCACCTCTCCTCCCCGCTGCCTACTCATGCTGGCTATATGTTCCCTCCAGAATCAGCACCATGCCACTGAATATTAGTCTCTGGGGAATGACAGTGTGAGAGGGCTGTTGCTCTTACGCCTTGTTGGTCCCTTTGAGATGCTGGACTGGTGGCATGAGCCAGGGATCAGATTCAGGGGAAGAGGCCGAGGATACAGGGGACATCTTGTACCAGGAGGAGGATTTGTACAGTACTCAGAATGACTCCTTGACATCCCTGCCAGCACTTTTCCATCCCGAAGAGAGTGTCCTCAGACTCTGAAGGCTCCATCTGAGGACCATAGTAGAATCTCAACTTCCCCCATGCTGACTGGTTCTGAGAATAGCCCGGGTCCCTTTAAGAGTAGAGACTCCACTCGTCTGGATGAGCAAGCGGTTGAGAGAAAGCTGCAGTCTGGATTGGCCGCTTGTTGGAGCAGCATTCAAACCTGCCCAGTTGATGTCTAGCCTATACTCCACTTGGAGCTGTCCAAGGTGCTATGTGCCTTATTTTGGACCTTGACCTTTGCTTTGCCTGACTTTGCTTATCCGGACCTATACTCCGCTTTGGTTGACTGACCTCAATAGAACTGGACCTCTACTTCAGCTGACCCTGTTCATGGAAATCTGACCTCACTTTGACTTTGACCTGCTGGACCTGGAATTGCTTACTTGAGTCTGAGCTGAGACTAGTGGTTTGTGGTTGGAATCTCTCCCTCCATTGCCTGGAACAGAACAATGGGCTAGACCTTTGACATGACCAAGCAGAGCTCTTCCTATGATTTGAATTGGGTTGATGTGATGATTTTCCCATGCTGCTGCCATAACACTTAGCACCAATAACTATGCTGTTCTTTCAGCTGGAGTGGCACGTTCCCACAACAGTGCTGTCTCTTCCTGATAATGGCTGTCATGGATCTTTCCAGGCCAGGTGGGAGAATAATGTGACGAACCACTTTGTCCACATGATAATGACAACAAGACTAATCCAGTATGGGTGCAGCAGGATGAATGTGCTTTTGAACACCAGAGAGCTTGCAGAAGATTTCACCATTCCAGGACAATTTGGACCCTGCCCAATGATGTACTACCTCCTTAAAGACACACATTTATTTATTTATTTATTTATTTATACATACATACATACATACATACATACATACATTTTACCCCACCTGCTTACAGCATTAGAACTTGCTTGCACATTAAGAGAATTCAAAACAATAATAGGATGAGTGAGTTTGGATCTCAAGGACTTCCACCTCAGCTGGCCAATTCCTGGTGCAGCCAGACAGTGCCTTTGTAACTCCCCCATCCTTTCTCAGCTGGAGGCGTGCTGGCATAACTCCCTCATCGCAGTTGCGCCGGGGCTAAAATGGCTGAGCCAAGACCTGTGGCTCTTATGCTGGCATAAACCCTGAAAAATAAGTGTTCCAGGAGAAGGGGGAACTGAGTGCAGGGTATTGGAACTTTTGCTGGATCCTAAATCTGCACAGCTCAGTCACCTGACCTGCCAACCCAGTGAACTTATGCCACAAAAAGGTGGAATAAGTCAAACTCAGTTTTAAAGGTTTGTTTTCTCTCTGCCAGGCTTAGGTCAGCAGTAGCCCCACTCCTGAACAGAGTTTCCCCTCTGGTATACTTTATGCTGTCTTACTGTAAACCAGTGTAAATCACACTGGCCTCCCATACTTAGGACTGCTCCCTGGGTGTGTATGGGATTGCAGCCCAAGGCTATTGATTTTGAATTGTTTAATAAGCAGTATTCAATCAGCAAGTAAACTTGCCTGTAAAATCATAGGCTTACATACGATCTTAACTGGATCTCCTGATCTAAAACAAACAGTTTAGCACCTTGAATTTGAATAGCCATTTACTTTAGTGCATGTGGCACTCTCTTTTTTTGCAATTTGTGAACTTAAAAAAAATGCACCAGCTCTCAGACTCAGCTTTGAATATTCATCTACTGTATCAGTATATATATATATATATATATATATATATATATATATATATATATAAAAAATTGCTCTTAGGTGCAGAGCTAATCTGAAAAATGTATGCATGAGAGTAGGGGAAAGGAAGCCAGGTTTTACCCTGCACTCCTACTAGCAATGGGTTTGCTTTCAGGCATTTATATGCAGTACATGCCAACATGTTGCTCACAGTATTTAACCCAATACTTGGGTTTTATCAAACATTATGGTCCTATTGGCACTAGGTTAGTGTGAAGGATTCTCACTCTCTCTTCAAAACACTGGGACCCCTAATTGGCTATTAAGGACTGTTTCCCCCTTAAATGCATATAATATCAAAGCAGTGAAGAAGCGGAACATTCTAGAAGCAAAGATTAGTGTTTTGCAGCAAATTAGCCTCAGTGTAACCAAGGTATTTATTTTTGCTTGCTACAAAGCGTGTGTGTGTGTGTGTGTGTGTTGTGTTTTCTAGAAAAGTTGCCAAAGGCACACAGCCTGCCAATCCTCTCACCCTTATCATTCCAGAGACAATTCTTTTATACCAGAAAGTTTATGCCTAGCGATGAAACTTGCAGCTTTGTGAAAACAGGAATTTCTGTACACTGTGTACTCCTGGAAGTGGCCCAAGGTGAAAGGTTGTGAGGGAAAAAGCTAATCACTATAGTGTACTTTCACAAAACTCTTCAGTACTATCTTATACTAAAGAGCCCATGCCATTGTTAACTGCAGCAATCATGGCTGACTGTGTATTACCTTTTTCCTCAAGGGTGGCTGATGTGTCACTCTCCTCTAGAATTGAATCCACTTGGGAAGAAGTGTAGCCAGGGACGAATTAAGATAATGTGGGGTGATGTTGCTAAATGGAAGAGCAACAGAGAGGAGGGGGACGAAAGCCTAACACGCCAAAACACCCAGATTGCCAGTGTGAGTTTCTTACTTCATATGAGAACTAGATGTGTCTACCAAAGAAATCTTAGCAGATTAACCAACCAAACTTGCATAAATTTGCATAAAGTAAAACCATTGTTCTGAAGCAATATTTTTATTTGCTTTTAGAGAACGTATGTATGTGTGTTGTAGTATCATCTGAGAAGACAGAGTCCCTCTTCAGGAAGGGAGAGAGAGAAAGAAAGTAATATTTATTTATATCCCAGTCTTCATCAGTTGGTTTCAGAGTACTTCTGAGAGTACGAAGAATGCCTCTTTCAAAATGGTGCGGCCTGATAAACTGTGCTATCTTTTTAGTTGATCAAAAGTTGTTTTTTTTTTAAAGAGATTATCATTACCAATTAATCAACTTAATGTTGCAGGCCCACTGTTCCACACAACCATTCTACACAGAACCATATATTTTTATTCCACTCTGCATGTAGTGAATGTGGTTGCCTGAAGCACTCATCATGAGTACAAAGCATTATTTCCATATCATTTCTCACCCCTGCAACAGGGATATTTGCAATAACATACAAACTTACATTTGAGACTCCCAGAAAGTTAGGATTAGGACCGGTATCCACTTTTATGCGAAGTTTCACCTTGTGGCAGCAACCAAAGTGAAAAATATAATACAGTGGTACCTTGGGTTAAGAATTTAATTCGTTGTGGAGTTCTATTCTTAACTTGAAACTGTTCTTAACCTGAGGTACCACTTTAGCTAATGGGTCCTCCTGCCGCTGCCGCGGCATGATTTCTATTCGCATCCTGAATCAAAGTTCTTAACCCGAGGCATTACTTCCGGGTTAGTGGAGTCTGTAACCTGAAGTGTCTGTAACCTGAAGCATTTGTAACCTGAAGTACCACTGTACATGAAAAAGCCACAGAATTCAATAATCATGCATCTATTGTTAAGTCAACTCTTAAATTTAGAAATCAATGTAATAATTTTAAAATGTTGAGTAATGCTTAATGTGCAATTCTTCCTCCTGAGGTACACAGCAGCGTCCTGCAATGATTTTGCTCCTGGATGTTTAGTGGCATTTAAATAATATGGAAAATGCTAACAGAGTGCAGAAGAAATCGCAGGTCTAATGTAAAGAGGACCTTACAGTCTATAAAACTGACAGACAGCCATGGCTTCATTCTGTTTAAATCATTGGGACTTAAGCACTTTACTGGGCATCTCAAGCTCATTGATTCATGCACTTTGCTTTCTCTGAATTATGCCCAGATTTCAAATTCACCATCCAGAGAGTGTTCTGTGCAATCATCAAATATTGTTTGGTGTTTCGTTGCCGCAAAAGGAAAATGACAAGATGGAGTGAGGGTAATCAGCTATGCCGACTCTTAAGCACAAGTGGTGAGAATCTCAGAGTAAGAGAATGCCCAAACAGATTAAGCCTTTTAAAAAACAAGAAGTTAGAAAGGCAATTTATCCTCTCTCACTGCCTTTGTACAAAGCATGGGTACCAGTCAGATTATTTCAATGCTTGCCCATGTCCAATTGCATGTTTAATGAACTGAATTCAGATTTAACCCTGGAGAGGAAAACTTCTGAGAATATATATTGTGTTTATTTAGGCCAGACCCATTTGGATGAAAGTGCGGAATCAATCAAAGCCTAAGGGCAGCTGGCAACGTCTTGCCTCCCCCATGGGAAAGCCACTGGCAGTGAGCTGGCACATTCTTAACATTAGTCGCATAACACCAATTTATTTCATAACGAGAAGAGTAAAGGTGATGCAGAGCCCCTAATTGATGGCTGTGGCACCAACGTTGTCATTTTGATGACTTGTTTGGGCAGGAGGAGTGGCAGTATCTGGGTGATAGATTGTTCTCTCTTTATCCTGCCACAATGACATCTGCTTTATTCACAGATCAGCCACCAGTTGCTACAACAACGCCAGTGTGCTTTAGAAAATGTTGTTGAGCTGCTGAGAGAATCTTGGCTTCCCATTAGCAAAATGTTAACTATGCATAACCAAAGAGCGTTTGGCTTTGTTGTCAAAAAGGAGTCAATGCTGGGCAATAAGTAAGAATGTCAAAAAAGAATTTACATTCAAAAAGTAAAAGTGGGGGGGGGTGAACCCATGATATCACCATGATTCAAAAATACCCCCCTAGAATTCATTAGGAAGGTCAGAAGAGAAAAGATAGAAGGAGATTAAAACAGAAGAGAACAAATAAACCGTCCAGTGAGCAAGTTTGTTGCCTGAAGCATGAGGCCATGGACACTGCCCTCCATGTTCACTGAGAGCTTGTTTTTTCTCTCTCCCAGTCCTTTGCTAATAAGTCTTTTTTGTTCCCCAACAATTAACAATTTTCGGATTTGTAACTTGACAAAGGTCATGTGGCCAACATTAGCTGGTTGCCATAGAACAACTCTTGCCTTTTGCTAATATGAAGGACAGACAATGTCTACAGAACCTGCTTCCTTCCAAACATTGTTGAACTACAGTGCTGTAGCAAGCCTGGAAGCATTGCTATGATATGCTCAGGGCTGAGGGAGGCATATTCTTCCTTTTTGAGGGGTGGTGTGAAGGAATGTCAGGATGTGAACTGACTAACTCTGTAGCATTTTGTATCCTGGTGAAGAATTGTTCTGTTCCTTGCTTGATGCAACCAATTTCTACTGCTTTTATGTTTTTTTTTTTAATGGTTTTATATTGCTGCACACTGTCCTGGAATTTTATGAGAGGGTAGTAAATAAATAAATAAATAAATGAACAAATATTCCTGAAAACTAAAAGTGACCTGAAGCTAGGTGTGCTGCCTAAGAAGGATTGAAGTCATATATAAGGGGATGCAATGTTCAGCCCATTGAATTGGTTATAGTTACTACAGAATCTGTGTTAGCCTTAGTAGCTCACAATACGACCGTCAGCTTATATACCAGACAGGAGAATACAAAAGGGCAGGTTTTGATAAGCCAGTTAATGCACATTCTCATAAATATAGGAAAACAGGCTGGTAGATTTAGAGTTGGTTGAACATTGTTTAGGAAAGCCTATCCAGACAAGTAGAAGTTACATGTGTTTTATTTCTTTTTAGTTGCTGTTGTTGGTTTTAACAATTTTCTGATTTATTTATTTTTAAATACAGTACCTGCTTTTAACTGGCTTTTTATAAAGAAATTTAATGTTTTATTATATATTTTTTGTGAACCACTGGGAGGTGGATTCTTACAATCAAGCTACATATAAATTTTGTTAAATTAATTCCATAAACAAACGTTATTGAGATCTAGCTCCAAGAGTCTTCTGGCAGTTCCCTCACTGCGATAAGTGAAGTTACAGGGAACCAGGGTGAGGGCCTTCTTGGTAGTTGTGCCCACCCTGTCATTGGAAGTCAAGGAGGTAAATAACTACACAACTTTTAGAAGACATTTGATGCCAGCCCTTTATATGGAAGTTTTTAATGATGATTGTATTATTGTGCTTTTATGTTTTTATATTTGTTGGAAGCAACCCAGCCAGATGGGCAGGCCACAAATAATAATAATAATAATAATAATAATAATAATAATAATAATAATAATAATAATAATAATAATAATTATTATTATTATTATTATTATTATTATTATTATTATTATTATTATTATTCAGAGGGTCCTGACAGAGATCATATAAGAGTCTATGCCAGGGGTCAGCAACCTTTTTCAGCTGTGGGCTGGTCCATCGTCCCTCAGACCATGTGGTGTGCCGGACTATATTTGGGGAGGAAAATGAACGAATTCCTATGCCCCACAAATAACCCAGAGATGCATTTTAAATAAAAGGACACATTCCACAGGCCTTAGGTTGCCTACCCCTGGTCTAGGCATAGCATTTGTCTAGAGCCAGTGTAGTCTATGGAAGCCGTTTAGGCAGAAAAGAGGCTGAGCAGGTCCAGCTCAATACATTTTGCTGCCTGAAGCAAAGGCCAAGATGGTACCAGCTCCATTTTCCACATACATATGAGGTGAAAGGGGCTTTCATCATATGAACCCCTTTTGAGTTTGTAAGACACACAAGAAGGCGAAGATCCCATTAGGCTTGGACTGCTTGCGAACAATTCTCCTGGCAAGTTGTGCTTTAGATAGTGAGGCCCATTTCCAGAACTACTCACATGTGTAATTACGATCCTTGAATAATCTAGGTCTTATAAGCTGGAGTTCTTATGTAGCATGCATTGAACAATGAACAAGGATGGAGGATTGAGTGAAAGTTAAGATATCAAAGGTAAGTTTGAATGCAGATGCTCATATATGTTCTACTTGAAATATTGTTTTGTTAGATGGTGGTGTTTTTCTTAATTTATTAGGCCACAATCCAATGCACAGCTATGTATCCAAGGAAATACTTTGCCTTTTTGGTCTGCTGGCCATGTATCTTAAGCCAAGATTTTCTGAAGGCAATATTTATTATCCTTGCCAGAAGATAATGAACACAGAGAAAGTGAATCCAGCCAAAAAGCAGCTGACAAGTAGTCGATGAAGCATGGCTAGCTTTTGTGATCTTGCCAAGCAACTTTAAAAAAAGGAAAAGAGTCAATCTCAATAAAACATGGGTAATAGGGAAATAACAAAAAATTAAGAAGTATTTTTAAATTCATGTTTAATTGTTTAATAATAACAAGGCGTGCTTACCAGGAAATCCCCTCAATTTTAATAAGCCATAATGAATGTGAGGGGAGGGGGCAGAAAATACAATTTTGGGTTTTTAGGGGTGTGTGTGATAGAGAATCTCTGTGTAGTTGTCAGAGCTTCCAGTGATAAGCAATAATTTGAATTAAATTTGTCTGTAAGTGTATTATTTATGCTTGCAGCAGTTCCCCATTATGCCTGTGAATGAGAAGCCACTCACTAGACTTGGGAAGTCTTCAGAAGGGTATACAATGTGCTGGGTGTGTATGTACCCTGGTGGTATATTTGGTGGATATCTTGTGTCCCCATGCACATGTGTGTGCATGCCTCACCTTACAACTAAGCCAATGTCAATACCTAACAACCAGTAAAATACAAATATCACCTCTGATAACGAATCAACTTCAGCATAGCCCTACGGTAAAAGCAATCTAATTTCCCAAAATCATATTCCATTACATTAACCATTATGCAAGCATAGAGTTTCTATTTATCTTATACTATTGGAGCTAGCCCATGTTGACAACAGAGTTAGGTCTTCTAGACAGAAGCAAATGGTATTTGTGGCTTACTCACTTGAGCAACACTTTGCTTTTTGAAGCACACCCTGAAAGCCAAGAGTCCTTTGCAAATTGCAGCTGAAGTAAGCAGACGAGACTGGCATTTGCCATTTACTCCCATGTGTTGCAATCATGACAAATCTAAATCTCTTATATAAACGCAGAGTAGGCAATAGGACAAGAATTTCACTTAGCATCTTAAAAGGCCACTATCATTTGCTATACAGAGGATGAGATGGTTGGACAGTGTTCTTGAAGCTACTAACATGAGCTTGGCCAAACTGCGAGAGGCAGTGAAGGATAGGTGTGCCTGGCGTACTCTGGTCCATGGGGTCACGAAGAGTCGGACACGACTGAACAACAAAATCATTTGCTATTAATACATTTAATACTGATGAAAGGTGCCTTGGTCAAATCTCTTGGTGTCTTTGTAGGAATGGGTTCCTACCAATGGATATTGGTTTTCATTATCTGCCTATAGACTTCTGCTATTTGTATGTGGGAAGATGTTGAATACAATGAATAGAGCATTGTGTGGCTTTGCCATTTTAAACTAATTACACACTTGGCACATGATTTCCTGAAAATATTGTATTCCCTTACTAACAGCCCATGGATAACATCTTAATCTGCCAGTAACAGGATTAGCTTTGACAGCTATATTTACAAGCATAAATTTTATCACCTATTTCCCCCCACTGTACCTGTGTACACCTGGAATGAGACAGTAGTTAATGATTTATCTTGAACACAGATGATGGCTGCTTTTGTTTGGGGCTAAGCCATAGGTTAGCATCTGCTACGATGCCCTGGTGGGTCAAGGCAGCAAGTATATTCACCACTTAAGTATATTACTTAGCACTTAAACTAACTTTTTCTACATAATATGCAATATTCCATCGCATCACCAGTTGTGAAGTTGCTTGAAGTTGTGGTGTTGCTTGAAAAATTAATACTGACTGGGTTCAAATAGGAGCTGTAACATAATATCAGTCTTAAATGCTAGTACAGAGGATGTGCCAGTATTATTAAGTTTTGCTTAGGCCTACTATGTATTTCTTTCTCATGCCCTTCTCCCGGTGACTTGCAACATTTAAAATTACAGTTTCATAAAAACAATATAAAACAACTAAACAGGAAGAGGGGAAAAGTGGGTAAAATGCAGCAATGTAGGGGGCCAACCTTAATTTGTGAGGCAAGGCGTTTCAGGTAGGGGGTGTCAAATTATCAGAAAAGGGCTTGAAAGAAAGAAAAAAGGTGCACCCATAATGTAAGGGGGCAGATATAAGAGGCAGAAAATGGGGACATTATCTACTTCCTGAGCAATGGGGTATTTTCTCTCATCCTGCCTCCCACATTCTTCTCCAGAGTTATGAGAGGTCTTTGCTCTCGGCAAGTCATACTGCCCTGTAACCAAATCTGATTGGCTTCTTGATGTTGTGATATCATTACATTTGCAATATGACTGGAATAGTGTCATGAGCAAGTTTAAAATAAATTCTAAATGGGGCAGTAGCAGAGTGGGAACTCAGCGACAGCTGCAAATAAACACAAAAATGTACATTTGGAAGGTTTTTTTTTTTTTGGGGGGGTTGTTTTCTTTAATTTCCCGAATCTCCCTTTTTTCATGGATAAAATATGTTGTAGTCTTACTCACCAGGAAGCCCTACTGAATACACATTTCTCTGGCAACATTATGCCCTGACCGTTAAAAACAATAATAATCAGACAAACCTCATGCTATTTATTGTTCCGAAATGAGACAACCATGTCACAGAAACCCTCACGATGCAGACTATCACGTCTTAAAGATTTAATTACTAAACAGGAAGTGGTCTTTATTGTCGTCTTTGTTGGCAGGGATAAACGTTGTAGTCTGAATCATCGCTACCTGTGACGTGGCAGCTGATGGCCATCAGTGGGAAGATCCACAAATTTACCAACAAAATAAAAACGAGGTCAGGTTTTGGGTTTTTTTTTTTAAAAAAAGGAAAAAAGGTTGCTTGGCAAAGTAATGGATGTGAATGTTAAACGCCTACCCGGGTGATCTGAACGGGAAGATAAATTCATAGCAATTAGATGAGCTGTTCTTAGCCCTTTAGGGCCATGCTGTGGTGCCTTTTGAAAGCCAAGGAGACAACGAGACCTCATCATTCTTTCCCAACTGCTTTCAGACATGAGTTGCATGGGGTTCCAACCCCTAATGAGACACCCTATCCTTTCTGGATCTCTCTTCCTTCTATTGGATAAAGAACTCAGCCCAGTCGAAACATAAAATATTGTTGATTTTCCATAACCTGGAAGCATGCTTCTGCTGAAAGTTGAAGAAATTTGAAATTGTAAGGACATTTAGAGGCTCTGAAAAGTGAAGAAGCAACCAGCTGCTCAAGACACATCCTCCTAAGTAGCATTAACTAATTTGGGCAGATCCTTGCACTTTTAATTTGTTCACACTAGATAATACAAAACCTCTCCAGGAAGTTGATATTCCCCCACCTGTCTTCTCTCCAAATAAAATTTTAAATTTGACCTGTGAGTGCGCGTGCGTGCGTGCGCGCACACACACACAATAATCTCTGTAACTATTTGTCTGGATTTTTTTCTGGTGAGACTTGATGTGGTAGTACCAGTCCTCACCTGCAAGGATAGGGGACCAATTGCTATGGTTTGTTCCTGAAGACCTATGGAATCTCAAGGCCTCTGGCCTTGCCTTGGAATGGTGAGTTGGAAAGGGCCGTGTGAAAATGTTGCCATATTTTCAGTTTGTAATAACTGGATTTTTGAATGAAGGCATGAACTACTATTACTAAAGTTCTAATAACGCATTTTCAAGAGCTGCACCTCTATGTGCATTAGAAGGAAAATCAGGTCCTTGCAGAAGCCTGGGAAGTGCTGGCATTTTTCTGACAGCGCATTCTAATAAAAGGCAAACAACTTTGGTGGGAAAACTGGCAGTGTCTGCTTCCGTCTTCACTTCCTTGAGACCACTTAAAAGGCCTCACAGAAAGTAAATCTGTTGTGTGTATTTTCTAAATCTCCTTTCAATATCAGCTCTATGGTTGGGAAATTCTCTTTTTATATGCTGCCCTTAGTGTGTGAAACATAATTTGTAAGAATGCACTCCATTTAAAAGCCCTCTCGTGTGTGTGTGTGTGTGTGTGTGTGTGAGAGAGAGAGAGAGAGAGAGAGAGGGAGAGAGAACTTGAATGCATCCAGATTTAATTTGTTTCCCTTTCTCAGTGAGTTGCTGCTTGACAACTTTTGGGAATTAAAGGAGAGGCAGGGAGAGAAATGTGCTGGGTTACACTGGCAGAAAGCCTTGGGTCTCCACACTTCCAGAAGATGCATAATGAATGAAATGTTTTCAAAGAAGGGAGGACGTAGGGGTGGCAGCGACATATATTAGTTCGAAGAATTTTCGAGGCTTCTGTCCACCAGCTTTAGCCAATGCTCATTGAAACTTTTTTTTGTTTGAGGTCAGGGGGAATAGAGGCTCTAATCTTCAAGGTCTTTCCATCCTTTGGAAAAGATCAGCCTAAAAGCATTATAATACTTGGGGAAGCAACTTCTTTGTGGCCAAACTCCCTGCAGCCCCAACAACTTGAATGCTAACTTGGGAACTGTCAGTGTCAACTTCTCTCTTTCCATGTTTATTACCGGTAGTTAACAAATTTTATAAATAAAAATGCATCAGTTTCAAAGAGAAAGAAAACAAGAAGCCAGAGCAGTTAGATCTGTTGAGCAATTGTTCTTTGGTATCGTTAGCTGGACTTTTTATATGTACTTCAACTGCCTGCTAAATGATTAAAACAGCATATATACCAGGGGTCCCCAATCCTTTGGGGTGCTGGGGCACATTTGGAAATCTAAGAAACTGATGTGGGTACCATATATCACAGAAGAAAAACTGGTAAGGCTCAGACTCCCTCCCCCCACAAAAAAATGCATGCAACCCCCTCAAAAAAAAACACAGACTAAAAAACAGTCAACACAATTCGAAGAAGCAGACAGTCCCCAACCAAAGAGCCCTCCCACAAGCTAACCACCTTAATTGTTTTCATTGGAAGAGATAGGTGACCTTAGCACCACGTTGAGAACCCAGATACAACGCTAAGATTTGCAGAAGTGAAAAAAGAAAAGAAAAGAAAACCATACTAGGAGGATTCCCCCTAAACAATCCAGTGATGTGCATGGTCAGTGCGCATGAAATGCTGACTGTTGTAAGGGGAGGGGGAACTGAAGAGAGACTATTTTTATTATTCTGCCCTTCAACAAAAGAGCTCAGGGCAGTTCACAGGATTTAAAAAAAAAAAAAGTGAGAAAACATTAACCTCACCTCCCACAAACACATTTAAAAGGCTGTAGAATATTAATCAGCCAAAGGCCTGGTTGAAGATGAACATTTTTTTCTTGCACCTAAAGATAAATAATGAAGGCGCCAGGCGAACCTCCCTGCGGAGAGCATTCCACAAACAGGGAGCCACTGCAGAAAAGACCCGTTCTTGTGTTGCTACCCTCCAAATCTCACATGCAGGAGGCACATGAAGAAGGACTTCAGACGATGAATACAGAGTCTGGGACACTTTATGGTACGTGGGGAGAGGCGGTCCTTGAGGTATTGCAGTCCTGAGCCATTTATTTATTAGACTTGTCGCTTTTTACACAAAGGCCTCCAAGCAATTTAAAAATGTAAGTGTAAGTAATTGAAAACACATTATAACATTGACACAATCACATTAAAACACAGCAGTTCATAAAGGGTGTTCTTAACAAATTTTAAAAGTCCTTGTGAAACATTGGGGTGAAATGGAGTATCTTTGGGATAAAGGAAAATTGTGTAAAATGTTTGTATGGAATAAATTATGGATAGTTGAACGAAACACCAAATTAACTAACAGATCAGCCCTCCCAAACAGGACTTGGCTAGAAATTTACAAAAATTATTTTTGAAAGAATAATCGAGGAAGATTGCCAGTTACCTGAGTAAAGCACTCAGAAAGGAACCTTTAGATTTAAGCTGGAAAAAAATGTTTATTGGCTGATAAATATTCACCACACTTCAACTCCCTGCCTTCAAAACATTGTGAATCAACAGCAGTATTGAATGAAAGTAGCCATTGCAATCATTTATTGCCAGATGTGGAAAAGAGGATGTGTTAATGTATGCAAGAGGATTTCAAGGAAAATAAAAAGGGGAAAGAAAATCACCCAGACAAATATCTTGAGTGCATCCTGTCCTAGTGTCTCATTGCACCTGGCAAATCTGCAAACTAAAGCAAACAAATGTGGGATCTAAGTTCATATTTCTAGAGCAAAGAAAATAAGGCAATTTCCCTCACCTCCCATTCTAAGATTGCATTATTCCACTTTCCCAGGGATATTCCATTTTAGCTGTTACTGTCCCTCACAGCCATTGTTTAGACAGCTTGCAGAGCAATGCTATTTTTGCATTCAAAATGTGGCATAAAAATGCATCTTGTGCCTGTTGTTCTAGTATACAAGATTGGATAAAATGAGATGCATTCCACAGAAATAACATTCAGTTCTATGTGTTCCCCAAAGCTTCCGTGTCTCTGAAAGCATTTTAGCAATAGGCTTGCTTTAATATTTGCTAAAAATGCAAATATTTTAAAGTGCCAGTCTTGCCATACTATTGTTGTAATGTTGTATAATAGATTCCCAACTATACTTGACTGAAAATAATCTCCCTGGTGAAATAAGAGGGTTTTTTTTTTTTATAAGCCTGGGGTCCCCACAGAGCCTTCAGACACCTTCTTCAGCACCTGCCAAGATCTCTTGCCCCTCCCAATTTGTACTTTTTTCCTTTGCTTTTTTGTTGCATGTTTAGGGAGTGCTGCCTGTTTTTTGGCAGGTGGTCAGACCTGCTTTTTCTGTGTTGCGTTTGTCTTGGGATGTGTGTATGTATTATGCCTCTTTTGGCTATTGGGTGCATTCTGAGCATTAGCATTTTTCTTCTTCTGTGATATAGGCTGTTTGTCATGATAATAACTTGGATTTCCAGATGTGCACCATTGCCTTAAAAAGTGGGAGCCCCCTTTTCTAAGCAGATATGTTTAGAAAATGGAGATGTAAACATTTATTTTATTTTATTTTATTTATTAGACTTCTATACCACCCTTCATCATAAGATCGCAGGGTGAGTCACAGGATAAAAATACAAGGTAAAAGCAGAAATTAATAGTTAAAACCAAACCATAGTTTTGCTTTCTAATGACGTACTCTCGTGTTACAAGCTAGCACATTTTTTATTTCTTACATATTATAAATATACCACAATGAACTAAATATATAACTATCTAATTCGGCAGAAGGCCTATGACTGCTGAATGTTCTAGGACCTAAACAAGTGTTTAAGGTCAAACATTTCATTCCCTAGAACTATAAGGTTTTTCTTACCAAATAAAATAACTGAATGTTAGAGTTGCTGCATGGCTGCTTACTGGCCATAGCAGCCAAAAAGAGTACTTTCTCAGAAGTAAAAAAAAAAAGGGGGGGAGCAAAAAAACAAAAACCACCTGGAACCTGATCTTTGTCTCCTGAGAATCCAATGCTAAAACTGCCAATGGGGCGAGATGCAGGCCAAACTCATCTCCCATTTCCTTTCTGGCCACTTAAGAGCTGCACCACAGGGCTGTGCGTGGAGCAGGGAAGGAACAGACTAGCTGAACAGATTGCTGTACAGAAAGTTTTGATCATAATCTGAGCTAAAGAAACAATACTGAAAAGGAAAACCCTTTTTTCATTTACGGGTGAGGTGTGTGTGTCTCTCTCTTTATCCATTTCTGCTAAACCCTTGAAGGACATTATTATCATTTTTAGTTTACCGGTATGTTTATAAATTACCTGGAGACTCATGTGAAAGGTGATTCATAAATTAATAAAGTAAAATCAATAACTGCAAATCTCGTTTGGCTAAATGATTAAGATCTTCTAGATTTGGTGCTGACGATATTCTTATTTTCTTTTTTTCTTTTCTAATAAATTTTAGGGGGAACTATACTGGCTCAAGAACAGCGGTAATCAATTTAAGGCCAGTATCCCATTTTGGAGTAGATACTGGAGTAAATGATATAATAGCCCAACATTATGGATTCTTGCCATCTTATGGAAATGTACGACAAGTGGGCATGGGTATATCTACCTGTCATTATTTGTACAATGCTGCGTTTTGCTCTCTCCAGCCCTACATGCATGTGCAGACCACACTACAGGCCCCGAAAAGGAAGGGGACTTCTATGTTTAATGCATACATCTCCCACCCAGCTTTCCCTATCTTTGCAGCACAAGTCCCTAATCCTCTGATCCAGTATACACAGCGACTGGCTGAAATTTGCTGTTAGATTATAATGGTAGCAGCAGCAGCAGCAGCAGCAGCAGCAGCAACAACAACAACAACAACATATTACTTATACCCCACCCATCTGGCCGGGCCTCCCCAGCCACTCTGGGTGGTTTCCAACAGAATATCAAAAACACAACAAAACATTAAACATTAAAAACTTTCATACACATTAGGGTAGGCATTTGTGCCTTCGGAGCAGACTACAGAGCAAGTGCTCAGGCTCCCACTCAGCAGGACTGGCTTACGTCATTTTGAAGCAATACAAATGATCATCTACAGAGGAATGGGACCCCAGTAAGACCATTAAGTCCAGGATCTACAATATGTTGCTTTTAGTCTCTGCCCTTTGCTTGGTCCTTTCACTCCCGCTGATGTTACATGGGGATAATCCCAGACAATGGATAAGAAAGGACAGGGATTCTTACTCCTCCTGTTTCCCAGGATTTCTCCTAGTCTTAAAAGACTTAAAGGCATAGTTGCACAAACACAGCTTATAACTGAGTCTGTAACACATCCCGGTGGTAGATTCTGAAATGTGCATATAAGTAAATTCCTCTGTAGAGGACAGCCGCAACCATTTCATACGTAGTTTTAAGCCCTTTGCACACTGATAACTGGATATAGACTGACTGGCTTTGTACCTATGTACGTACAGACTTTCTACGAAATGATTACCTTTTGGCTTTGTTAACATTGATGCATCTTGTATCTGATCTAACATGGAAAGTGTGACCTATGAACTAGTATAACTAATAGACAACAGCAGAAAGGCAAAGCCTACGTGTCTATATGTGACCGTACCGAAACTGGAAAGAGATGTGCAGCCAATGTGAAATGCCCATCATTTTATCCACCAAAGGGATGATAAGCACAGGCTTAAACTTGAATGGCCCCATTGTTTAAAAGCAATTGAAATGATAAGATGTGAAATCCTTGCAGAGATGTGTGGCCAGGCTACATTACGTGCTGGACACAGCTAAAAATGGACAAAAATGGCAAATTACTTACTTGGCAAATACAGAAACATAACCCAAGCCTCTGCCAGCTCCCAGTCCCATTTTTACTAAGGCAGGCGAACAAAGGCCTTTCATAGGCAGTGTAATTTAGGCTACCTGAGTTAGCAAGAATGGTCAGGTGTATAAAGAGGCCTCATGGAACACTAAACAGAGAGAAATTCACATGGAGTAAGTGAAGCACTTTGCTGGCATGTGGACATCGGTTCCAGGGGCTATTCCCAATACAGAAGACAATCACTGGCAGGTAATAAAGGAGGCATTTATGTGATATGTCAGCGGTTAGTGCAAAGCTTAAAAGAAATGAGATCATGTGGCAAGATAGCATTCTCTGCCTATCCCTGAGGGGAAGGAGCATTACTGTTATTACTATAAGCCATTGTTAATGCTACTTCTTTGAAATAAAATGTGACGCAGTATTGTCAGCTGATACTTGTGCGATCCTAGCTATCATAAATTGTGGTTTTCCAGAATATTAATCTCTGGTTACACCATGCAGCTACCATACAGATACTGTGTTGCCGACGTCAAAGTAGCTTTTCTGGAAAGGGAAAAGTAGTGCCTTTTCATTTGATTTTTTTCAGAACTGAAGGTCTATGTGAACCAGAGATCTGCCTGACTACTATTGCCTGCATTTCTTTTTGTTCTTGTAGATAATGGCTTAAACGACTGGATAATCCGTATCTCACTAAATGCCTCTTATGCACGAAATTCACACTGAAGAGCCAAAGTGGCTGGTTAAACTAAGACCATAAAAAATATGCTTCCACAAGTTACGTTTATACCCCTCTCTCTAAAATTAAGTGGCATTAAAAATACACTAGGAAATAATTGCAAGTCTATCTTTTGAAATATCTTTTGAAATTTAGATTATTACCTGTTCACAATGATGGCAAAAGTTCCTACTCTTTAAACTAGTCTCCCCACAATGCATGGGTTTTTGTACATAGCAATGTGCACACATGTAAAACAACATGGTGTTACCCATATAATGTTCTTTTAAAAATGTTTTTTAATATTTTGAATTAGGTATGCTTTTATGATTGTAAGTAATTGTAAGGCATTTTTATGGTAACAAGCAAAAAATGTTAATATAATAACAATAGCAAGAACAACAACCATAATAAAAACAACAAGAAGAATAAAAAAATTGCAGAACAAATGAGAGCACCATCCATGGAAACAACGTGAATGCTGTAAGTTTTGACTCTCACACTTTGGCCGACAGTACAGTTCTACCGTAGGAAAATTGTAAACTTGCCCCATTTCTGTTTTGAGTGGAGTTTTGAGCAGCAACCCTAATTAAAATGGTGTAAATGAGGGCTACATCAAAAAATGATTAAAGGTTAGTCAAAAACACAGTAGCACTAAAAGATCAAGCAATCCTTCCTTGTGCTTGTACAGTTCAGTAAATACTGGCATAACCCTGCATACCTCAGGTCCAAATACTGCTTGGCTGACAGCCGCACAACAAACTTCAGGGCTACCTGTGATAAGCTGAAACCGCTGTGTCAGTTCCCAGCCAGAAACAGGGCATCACAGGGTTCTGGTTTCTGGCTAGGGCAGGCACCTTTGCTATTGTCACAGCAGAAGCAGAGGTGGTTGTGTGGCTGTCTTTGCAGGGCTAAGGATGAGGGGACGGTTAACTAGGGCTGTCATTTTCCAAAAGGTGGCGCTTTTGCCTGGATCTTAGGCAAGTAAAAAAATAATAATCCTGTTTTTTTTGCATTTTTGTGTTGTTGTTCAATCGTTCAGTCATGTCCGACTCTTCATGACCCCATGGACCAGAGCACGCCAGGCACCCCTATCCTCCACTGCCTCCCGCAGTTTGGCCAAACTCATGCCAGTAGCTTCGAGAACATTGTCCAACCATCTCATCCTCTGTCGTCCCCTTCTCCTTGTGCCCTCCATCTTTCCCAACATCAGGGTCTTTTCCAGGGAGTCTTCTCTTCTCATGAGGTGGCCAAAGTACTGGAGCCTCAACTTCAGGACCTGTCCTTCCAGTGAGCACTCAGGGCTGATTTCTTTAAGGATGGATAAGTTTGATCTTTTTGCAGTCCATGGGACTCTCAAGAGTCTCCTCCAGCACCATAATTCAAAAGCATCAATTATTTGGTGATCAGTCTTCTTTATGGTCCAGCTCTCACTTCCATACATTACTACTGGGAAAACCATAGCTTTAACTATACGGACCTTTGTTGGCAAAGTGATGTCTTTGCTTTTTAAGATGCTTTGTCGGCTAGGTGACGTCGTCTCTGATTTTTAAGATGCTGTCTAGGTTTGTCCTAGACGGTGTTTTTGTATAAGAACTCAATTCTGGGGGTTTCCTAAAAAAAAATATGGCAACCCTAGTTTAGTACCCAATTGAAGGTTTGTGCATCACGTCTCAAGGCAGGACCAGTGTCAACACCAGGCACCCTTGTACAGCTGCCAGGACCCCAGCACCCAGTCAGGGTCCACCAGCAATGCCTGCTGTGGCTCTGACTCACTGATGTTCTGTGTATCACCAAGCAGCTGAATTTAGCAGCCATTTAAAATTCTCACAATGTCAAGGCAGAATCATTTTGGAATATTAAGATGGATGCCATCATTCACCGAATGCTGCTCAGAACATTGCCACCTGCAGTTAGGCTCCAGCACTATCAGGTAAGCCCTCCAGGGCCCAACAACAAAGGAGGAGACCCACCAGATGAGATGTTGCCCAGGGCCCTCTTAAACCCTGAGGCAGTTCTCCTGTCTCAAAGCCATGTTGCAGCCAGGGCCGGCGCGTCCATTAAGGCGAACTAGGCAATTGCCTAGGGCGCCAAAATGGAGGGGGCGCTGGCCAGGCTTGGGTGGGTGGGGGCACGAGACGGGCTAGCAGCAGCTTCTCCGCTGTAGTGGAGAGGTGCTGCTTGCCCCCTACACCACTCCCAGCTTCTGATAAAGCAGAATTTCAGAGGAAAGATAGAATATTAACTGACAAACCTAGAACTGAGTTGCAATCAATAGGTGGATCAGTGCTTGCCAAATTGGTCACTTATACATCACCTAAAAGAGTAGGCATGCATGACCAAAAAGAGGATACCTTCGTATATGTTAGTTTATGTGTTTGGTGCAAATTCAGAAATAATCACTGTAACATAAATTGAAAAACAGTGTATGTCAACATAATGGAGAAGACTCTGAATAGCAGGTGATTTGTGTGCCACTCTGTTCACTGCCCAGGTGCGTTAGGCCTTGCTCTTCCTTGCTTTGGTTCTTTATCTTTAAATCGATTATGTCTTAAACAAAGACAGAATTCATCTGGTAGATCCTACAATGAAGTGTCTGGAAAGCTGCACTCCAAATCTAACCCACTCCAGCCAAATCTACCCTTCCCAGAGCCTGTGGTCTAAGATATCTGACAATTTATAACTGCCAAATATAAATATGTCAGATGGCTCTGATAAGGAAGTACTGCTCTCTAGTGAGGTATATTAATCAACAATTATATTAACCATAAAGCATTTTAACATTCATTGCACATGTGTTAAAATCCCTAAACATGGGTGTTGAATGATATACTGTACTCAGTGTCAGGGAACGAAAGCCAAAGATCATCTACATGAGTACACTAATCTCATGCTTATCTCTTGACATGCAACCTTATATAATAAAAAGGGATAACATTTATAGGGGGATCTGTTTGTTTCCAGTTTCTCCTATATACTACCAGGAAAGAAAAACCACATCTATCATGAAATGACTGCAGTACTATAGTTACAGTCAATCTGAAACAGACAGCAATGATATATATTAAATACCAAGTAAGATTCTGCCCCATATGCATTTTTTATATTACTAGGATTTGGAATACTGATAATTTCTCTGTTATTAAATAAATATGTTTGGCACCTTACACAACCTCAAGGCAAGTTGCATAAATAAAGACATTAAAAAATCAACAACATAACCTTAAACAGTGATTTAAAACACAATAAAATACACACACAAAAATCCCTGCAGAATATCACCAGCATAAATCCAATTAACAATTTTCAGCAGAAGTTGGATGGTCATCTGTCATGGATGCTTTAGCTGAGATTCCTTCATTGTTGGACCAGGGCAGTGTTTTTCAACCTTTTTGGGGCAAAGGCACACTTGTTTCATGAAAAAAAATCACGAGGCACACCACCATTAGAAAATGTTAAAAAAAATTAACTCTGTGCCTATATTGACTATATATAAAGTAATTCTCTTGAATAGGAATCAAATAAACACAAAGAAAGTATTTTATAATTACTTTATTATGAAATAGTAAGTAAACAGAAATATGAAAAATTATAAAATACTTTATTCAGTGCGCAACCGGGGCCTGTTTGGCTGAACACAAAGCTGATATTCTGGCTGGAATTTTTCCCATGGCACACCAGGCAACATCTCGCGGCACACTAGTGTGCCGCGGAACAGTGGTTGAAAAACACTGGACTAGGGGTCCCTTCCAACTCTAGAATTCTAGGATCCAGCTGGCAAATTATGATTTTCAGACCACCAAATACCATCAAATGCTGGGAAACAGGGGTGGCAACAAAAATATAGTAATGTCAGTGCCAGGTGGGCCTTTTTTGGGAGAGCATCCCATAGGTGAGAGACCCCAACTGAAAAGGGGTCCACCCTCCAAACCTTTCTTGGAGGGGGTACCTATGATGACTTTACCTTCATTGTTATTGTAAGTAGTACTATCAGTGTGCCTAGGTCTTCACAAAGTACTAGAGAACAGGTGCCTGTTGCTACCAGAAGAAGGGTGAGAGTGGAGGGAAGAATGAACAGGGAAAAGGCTATTGAGTTTCAGTTCAGTTCCAGTGAAGGGCATGGAAGCTAGAGGGTTGTGCATATTACTGCACAAGTGGAACACATCTGCTTGTGCAATGGAAGATCCCTTCCATCTCCAGCTCCTGTGCGCCCCCACTTCCTCCCAGATCTGTACTGGAGCTTCACTCAACCCTTCAGAGCAATTTGGGGGCAGCGCAGTGGGTGCAGCCCTGTTTAGGGAAGTTTTTAATGTCTGATGTTTTATTGTGTTTTTAATACAGTGGAACCTTGTGTTACTTACCTTTCCCCTTGAGAATGCTGTGGGTTACAAGCTCTGCTAACCCGGAAGTAGATGCTCCCGGCTTCAACTTTTGCCCTGGAATGTGAGCGGAAGTTGTGCGCCAGCAGAGCAGCAGCAGCGAGAGGTGCCATTAGTGAAAGCGCGTCTCATGTTAAGAGTGGTTTCAGGTTGAGAACGGGCCTCTGGAACAGATTAAGTTCGTACCACTGTATTCTGTTGGGAGCCGCCCAGAGTGGCTGGGGAGGCCCGGCCAGATAGGCGGGGTATATGTAATAAATCATCATCATCATCATCATCATCATCATCATCATCATCATCTAGTCCAACTCCCTGCAATGCAGGAATATGCAGCTGCCCCATGCAGGGATCGAACCTGAAACTTTGGTTTTATCAGCACCACGCTCTAACCAACTGAGTTATCCACTCAGATGTTTTTGTTGTATGCTTTTTACCCCACAGAACAACAGAATGTGAGGGACGATATTCATTCTGACACTCCCATTGTTTAAATTTGTTCATTTTGAGGTAGAGATTATCTTCCTCTTTCCATAAGAGTGAATGAAGACCCAAAACATACTGAGTTCATTTGTGTTATAAAAAACAGAGATGGATTGAAGACATTGAATGCCAAAGGCAGTTTTTGACACAAAAACACATTTACCGGTAAGCAAAACAACACAAAACACAGTAAAATCAGTACAACTTTTAAAAACGAATTCATTAGCATAAAATGCACACAAGCCAAAAAGAGTCGGGAGCACAGTTAATAAATAAATAAATCAATAGGACCAACCTCATTGTTCTCCAGAGGCCAATACAAATAAATATTACTGCCTGCTTGTGCGCAGCATGGGGACACACACACACACACAACCAGATCTATACTGGGATGGAGTTCTATAATCCCATGCAAATCAATTCAAAATTATACTTGACTAAGCTCAATGGAACTTCCTCCCAGGTAGGTGAGTGTAAAATTGCAACCAAACTTTATATTCAAGTTTCACTGACATTTGTGGAGTTTTGCTATACCTGGCTCTCTTTGGTTTGTGGTCTTCGAATCCATTTTATGAAATATGGGTGCTATGGGTCCAACTAAGTCATACTCAGAGGAGACCCACTGGAATCAATAGACTTAAGTTACTTAAGTTGATTAATTCCAATGAGTCTACTCTGAGAATGACTGACATGGAATATCATCCTATCTGTGCAGGATGCATCTATTTTCTGAGGGGTATCTGTGTTAGTATTTTGCAGAAAAACTATCTGTAAATAAATAGATTTAGTGATTTCTTGATCCGCTACAGGTATTAATGCTTCCTTTTAGCAATGCCAGCAAAATTACCATCAACCTACTGCTCTAAATGGTTGCTGTAGCAATATAGTATACATTTCAGATCTGATGGAATGACCGATTGTACTTCCTGCATCTTGTTTCCGTTCAACTCCACCTTACATTTTTCTCCTTTACACCCTTCTATATTAATTCTACCTGTCAAATAAGATTTCACTTCATGTGCTTTGGTCCAGAAAGGCGTGCCGTATAAGTGAATTTATAAGTCTTCAAGGTGATACAGGATTCTTTGTCATTTCTCTCTTCCCGCTCCCGCCCCCGCTGTTTGCTAGGAGCTCCTCCACACCCCACTGAAATAAAGGTGGCACAACAACATTCCTTCACAGACCATTCCCTCAAACAGAGAGGGAATGCCTGAGACTTGCAGGCGGATGGAATTAAAATTCAGATGAACAAAAGAAAGAAACGCCACTGAATAATGATGAGTTAAATCAAGCTAATCTGAAGTTTGCTGTTAATGAAACATTTCATCTTTTTTAAAATGTGAAAAACGGCAAGTTTTAAAGAAGATTACAGTCAGAATGCAGACCTGTTAGCAAGAGACTCATTGTCTCCTTCTGCATAATAAGTACTTTCAGTTTGGGATGTATAACTCATTTTGTGGTCAATTATCTTTCTCTGGGGTCCACAGCAGTGGTTTATGTACAGAAACCTTGTGGATTTATTAAGGTTACACAGCGCTGAGCATGAAGTACTCAAGCCTGTGCAGAGGCAGTTAATAGTCCACCCAACATAATTACTGAGAAAGCTATGTGGGCAAAACACCCCCACCACCCCCTGCTGGAAATTGACTAAACTTAAGTGGATGCTTCTAAGATTAGAATAACTCCAAAGCTGCCTGCACATCAAGGATACATTTCTGCAATCTGGCCAGTGTTGTGTGTGGGTTTTCTATTACACCTTTTCCCTTTTATTGATTTCTCCTTCTGCTGGCCTGTTTGCCAGAGTGAATTGCAATTTTTATTTTCAGCGGATGACAATTTCTAAGGAAGTGAGAAACAAACAGTTCGATCCTTTAAAAAGTTCTCTGCACAAAATATATTCTGTGCCACATAATGGTCTTTGTGCATGGTGCAAAGATCCAGTCTCTAGGTGCAAACCTTTGCACCGGATACGATGTTTCAAACTCAATATAACAGCAACAGCACAACCCAGTGATATTTGACAGCAGCCTGGTGCCTGTCATATCCTATTTTGAGTATTTATTTGCTAGCACAGGTCTTAACACTGTGTGGTTAGGCTTCTTACAAGCACATGCAAAGATTTCTACTCCCGACCCTCTTAATACATACAGTGTGCTCAGTCAAATGCTACATTAATCAATTCGGAAGCAATATTATTACTGCATGTGCTCAGTAGTAAATAGTGGACCTTTTGTTGGAGGACCATTGTTAGAAAGAAGGGACAAAAATATGAACGCTCTGCTATAGACATAAAGCCAATTGCTGCAAAACTTAAAATTCTAATATCACATTTCAGGTATTTGGATTTGGACAGGTTTGAAAAGCTGTTGCTTGCTTTTTTGTTAAATAATTTTTATTAATTTTCAGTTACAGAACTCCAATGTAAGCTTTATTGTATCAATTCCAAATTGCAGTATCAAATACAATTACAAATCAATCACAATCACATGAAAAGTTGTTGCTTTCTTAAGTCTCCAGTGGTAGTAGTGATGGGTGAATTCTCAAACTGGAGGGGACTCCCCCCACCCAATGTGGTATGTTTAATGATTTATATAACTCATTTTTAGCATATATTTAATAGTTTCCCCTGAGGTTGTTTATTAGGAACTTGATAATCAGACTTTGATCTGGAAATGGAAAGAACACTGGCCTCTTGCATAATTCTAAGGATACTATCAAATTCTCAATAAAGGCAAATCATGTGACTACCTGAGCTGCCGGAAGGTCAGGAAAGCTATTACTCCACCTGTTTTTATGAAGCCTGTCCAGCACATCAACTTTAACAGGTGGGGGGAACAGTCCTGTATCGCAGCATTAGCCTATCAGAGGCATACAGGTACATTGGTTCTGAGCATGCTCAGAGCTGTTTCCCTGAAGAGAAGACCAAAGAAGAAGCAGGAAGTATTTCCTATGTTTATGAGCATTGTTGAAATATAATTTTGTGTTTGCTTTGTGACTATTATTTCCCACAATAGTTTCTCGGGTTTCCAGTTGTGACCATGGATCCAAAAAAAGTTGATGGCCCCTCACCATATTGCTAAAGAAGTAGACATTATACGTAGCACCAGATAGGTGGTAGCCTCTGCAAACATTGAAGCAGTGACAGAAATCTAGTTTCAAAATCTAACTCCACCCCGTATTATTTTAGCAACAGTTGTTGTCATAGGCTTTAAGGGGCCAGGAAAAGCTGAATTACTTTCGAACTGCTGCTCAGAACCCCATGAAACCAATGAAAATGTGCCTTTCTCAACGAGTCTGAATAAAATACACTAGTTGTTTTCACCAAAATTTAAAAGAATTATATGATAGGTCTGTATAAAAATTGAACTAAAATGAGTAAATAAATGTGTCCATTTTGAGCACATTTTAATGTGCCATGCCTGTTGCAATTTGTATGGGGTTGGTTTGAAATTTGGCACATTTGTAAATCTCAACAGGTAGATCATATGTCAAGATTCAAGTTCTTTTTCTATATTTATAAACAATAGAAATTTGAAGCTTATGACAGCAGAACTTTCTTTTCTTTTCTTTTTTTGCTGTTTGCCTAAACTACAGGGGCACTCTCGCCTCTTCAATCAATTCAAAATTAATCTTGTGGTATGCTTTCAGGACATATAATAACTCTGACCCAGAGAAGCACAAACAGAATTTTGCTCATGCAATGGAGCCTTTGTGACCTCTCCTTCCTTACTCCGTGTCCCACCAAGTCACTACTTAGGATTGAGGGGCTTGTGGGAATATCATGGTACAGCGCATAGGGGTCTGCAGTGGGCCAAAATAAATAACTAAATTGGGAGAATTCAACAGCTGTCTTTCACCAGCGGAAGGGCCTTTCCTCCAGCACAAAGCATCCCTTGGAACCAAACAATTAAAGATGCACGTTGTCTTCACCAAATGACAAAGATTATTGGCACAGTCATCACTACCAACATGGGTTTTCAAATAACAGTTGAATAGCAGATTTACAGCTTTGTACAAACCAATCATTTACACAATAGTTTTGATAAAACCCAGTAACGACTTCACATTTTAAATATGGCATTGGTTAGCTGCCATCGCTGATTCCTTAGATCATGACTTCGTTCATAATATTATATCTGTTGCCTACATGTACATACAAGTGCAATCTGTGTATCTTATGCTATTATGACATTTATCTAATACTTTGTTAACTACAGTAAAGATTATGCCTCGCTATCTTCTCTCAGCATCTAAAACGCTGTCTTCTCTTACTGCTCATTTTATATTTCAAATACTTCCTGCTTTTTTTCAAAGCAAGCATGAAGGAAAATGCACTTGGGCATTTGAATTTTAAAGCACATATCGTGGACCTTAGCAAAGTCCTGCGCTGGCCGCCTTGTTCTGTCTTTGAATCCTCTTAGGAAAGTCAGGGATACCCACAAACAATAGAATTAAAAAATCTGTCTTTGGGACTGGCAAACCATTCAGAGTTCTGTCTAGCTGCTTAGCATAGACTATGCTAGGCCTCAATAAAAGAATAGCCTCCCAAAGAAGCAATAATTTTCAGATTGTTGTGTACAATGCAGTGATAAAGCTCCCTGTCACATTTTTCTTCCCAGTTACTGAAGTTCCCATTCAGATGAATTGTCACAGCTTCTTCAATCCAAACAAGTACCCTTCCGGCCTTGTTTGCATTAAAATGTGATAAAACTAAAGGTGACTTTACCACAGCTGTGCAGAAAACTGGATTAGGTCAAAGTGACAGAGTTTGTTAGGGCTTGCCACAAAGGTGGTTCAAGATTTGTCTAGAGTGCTAATGTGGGAGAAGCAGAGGTTTCTTAAACCCAGACATTTGTAATAAGGCTACAAACAAAATAATAACAATAATAGTTTTTTTCTTTCATCCAAGCAGAGTAGCCAGTGGCAGTCAGGCTGCTGACCTGTTGTCACACAAAAATTTGGAATGGCAGAGCCACAACAAAGTGCTTTGTAGTTTTTTGGCCCCCACTTTCTTTCTTTTTCTTGGGAGTACCACTATCAATAAGCAAAACTACACACACATCCCTTCCCCCACGCGCCAAAAAGGCCGAGGTTCAGGCAACCTCAAAGCATGCTTCCTTTTAGAGCTTGCAAAGATAAATACTGGCTTCAGGTTACTCTGATGAGTTTTAAAAATGTGAAATGTTATGTAAAACTTTGTTGGATGGAGAAGTAAGCAAATAGCATTTTGTATGCTCATGATGAATTATTGATAGTCGGCCTTTCAGCAAGATGGCATTTGCACCTAAGAATCTTTTGATCTCGGATTTCTGCGGTCTCAGGAGAAAGGAAGATTTCCCTCGCCTAAAGATAATAGCATCTTTTGAATGCCATCTGCTGGCACTCGGTAGAGGGTAGCTGCAATTATCTCTTTTTCACTGGTGAAGCAAAGTTTTACTGGGAAAACATGGAGCCAGGTGTCATGATGCTTTCAATTGCTAAGCAAGGTGACACCTCATTGAGGATGCTACTACAATACACTGGCTGTCAGCAGTTCTCTTAAGATCCTTGCCATCAGACATGGAGATGTGTTACCTCTGATCTTAGCACCAAGCACCACAGTACTAAGACTGGAGATGAAGCTTATCTCCAGCCTTAGTGCTGTGGTGCTTAATGCTAAGACTAGAGAGAAGACTCTGCCTGCTCTTTAACAGCAAACTATCAAATGCCACCAATCCTGCAGTTCATGTGGGTCACTGGTGCCAGATTGTCTTAGTTCAGGAATTGAGCACTCGTTGCCACTGAGAGCAGTTGAGAATCGAGAAATATTCCCAAGCTACACAACCTCTACTACTTTGGGGTGGAGAGAACAGGCCATCTCACAAATTCTTGAATCTGGAAGCTATCCACACCACCTACGTTGTATTAGGATTTGGTTTAAGCCTTTTTGGCCTTCATCCATCACAGCACAGATCCAATACTTGCATAGCCTCTCCTGATTGATTGGGAATAAAGAGATAGAGTTGAGTGACATCTGCATGGATGATACAGTGGTACCTTGGTTGTCAAATGTAATCCGTTCTGGAAGACCGTTCAACTTCCGAAACGTTCAACAACCGAGGTGCACTGGGTGGTTGGCAAATTCCATTGAGAAAATGGAGAAATGTGCCTCGGAAGCCGTTCAACTTCCAAGGTATGTTTGAAAATGGAAGCATTCACTTCTGGGTTTTCGGCATTCAAAAACCAAAATGTTCGGCTTCCGAAAACCGAGGTTCCACTGTACCTCTGTTTCATTATTAAATAGCACGGGGAAAAGATAGATCTTGTGAGACCCCACAGCATAAATGCCATAAGGCTGATCAGAAGTCATTCAACATTACTGTCTAGTACTGTAAGTGGGAATGGAACCTGAATAGGCTCAATTCCCCCCTCCCCCCCCAAAAAAGCGTTTCCAGGAGGATACCATGGTCAGTTGTATCAACTACTGCCAAGCACCAGCAGAATCAACAGGTTAGCCCAACCCCATCTCTTTCCCCCAAAAGGTAAGCAACCATGGTGACCAAGGTTGTGTCAGTACCATACCCAGGTTTGAAGTCAGACTGAAATGTAGACGATCCACTTCTTCCTGCCATTGGCTAGCCACCACATACTGGACTTCTTCTTTTGCTTTAAAATTGTGACTATTATTAATCTGAAATTCAAGTCAATATATATTTACTTGGAGCATATTCAGTTGGGCTTACTTCTGCATAGGGCCCAGTTTATACACTGCAAAAGGAGCCTTACCAGGCAAAAGGCTCAATATCAGGGAGATTTACCCATCAGTGATAACTGAAATATGTTCTGTTCCTCTAATTCTGTTTACATATACACCTCTAAATCAGATATTTTTACTTTTTCTGAGCACATATGCTAGGGAAAAAAAGAAAACAAATGTATCATCTTTGCTGACTCTTGCCTGTTAATGCATGCCCTTAGGTCAGTAATATACATGAGCTCCAGTCACGCTGAGATGACTCAAATTCTAGTTTTCCAACCCTAAGGCAAAGAATTGTGTTATTTCAGTGTGATCAAGGCTAAATAATACATACTTGAGAGGTATCTCAGTATAGAAGTTAGGGTGTAAACGCCGAGTGGTTTCAGACATTATAAAATGCACTGACAAGCCCATACATGCATCAAAGCTAGTGTCCAAAGGGGAACTAATGCAGAGAGGGTGGAAAGGCATCAAATACAGCCTTTGCCTCTCCCCATGTCAGATACTACACTGTCTGCATAAATGTGAAAGGTGAGGCTCCAGTACAGCTGTTTGTCATTAACTACCATGTGGCACTGGCAGGCCCATCACATGGTTGACCAACGCTGCTCTTCTATCTTCTTTCACTTACAACAGTAGCAGCAGTACAGGACTGGTCTCCACTGTGTCTTGTTACAGTTCCCAGGATTCTTTGTGGCTTCACTCCTGTTTTCCAGTTTGAGTTTTCCCCTTCATTATAGCCAGGGTTCTTGAAGATTCTTCAAGGGGAAGTACCTCTCAGAGAGACTGTGACAAGGTCTCACTAGGCCCAACAGATTGCAAGGCCATACAGACTGAGCTGGCTGGAGCCTCCATAACAGAAAAGGCAAACAGTAAAACTTCAACATGTTTTACAGAGACAATAACCATTTTGTCACACTCACAAAGGGCAAATCTTGGGTTGTGATGGATTATGAAGGCAGACAACATCCTCCTGTTGGCAGAGTTCCTCACATTTTCTCCATTTTTTTCCTGTTTTTCTCATTATTCCTTCCTTCCTTCTCTCTATTCATAATAATTTCTCCTCCCACTTTTCCTGTTACTGAAAAGTTTGCCCAGGAAAAGACGATAGCACATACATTTTAGGCTTTTACAAAACTGACCTGGATGCTTCTTGGGTGAGTACAGAGTCATTGAAATAGGATGTCTGAGGGAAGAGAAAAATTAAATGCTCAGCTCTTCAGGATGCGGCTGATTTTCTGAGTAGGAAACAAGGCAAACACCTGCATTAGTTACCACCAAAATTGTACACCCTATATTGTACATCAGGGAGATTATTCTCATGCCTTTGCATAATAGAGGCTTGTCTATAGTCAAGCATCGGGCAAGCCAAGCTCAATCACATTGCTCTTCTATGTGGACTTAGGAGGATCTTAATGTTATGGCTAATCCAAGGAGAGCCATTTGGAAGAAATACATAGAGAATGAAAGAATTCTACCAATGTGCACCAGTGCACATAGAACTGCAGACTTAATATTAGAGCTTTACAGCGGTCTATTTCCTTCTCATCCTATTTGAATATGGCTCTGCTCATTCATGAGGAAAAAGTGTGGCGAAAACTTATACATTGATCAAAACATTGTAGCCCAGCTAGGGGTCAGATAAACATTGCTTTGGAAGGCAAGTTTGTGTCAGTTTGGAAGCAAGTCCCACTATATTCAACTGATTCACTTCCAGTTTAGGATGCATAAGATTTCAGGTGTTGCTTCCTGCTGAAAGAAAGCTTTAAATGTTTTTTAAAAACCTGCACCCACCTCCCCCCAGATTTGGCCTAGCCCCTCTCCTGGGAAACTGAAGACATCTACACCCTTGTCTTATATAATGCCTTAAGGTGTTCAACTTGCAATCAAGATTTTCATCTAACACCCCCCCCCCCCTGGTTCCTGCTCCTATTTTCAGCTCACGAGTCACATATTCTTTAATGATGCTTGTATGCTGGAAAGTTTTTTGTTTTTTTTAAAGTTATATTTTCTCTGCCTGAGAAACTCAAAAAACCAACTGCATCATGAGTGGCTTGGGATATCTAGTATAGCCCATGGGGTGGCAGTAGGAAGGAGGATCAGAGGAAGGAGAGTGTTTCAGATCAAGGGCTGGATTGGAACTTCTGAGGACCACATTTCAGTGATGAATGAGACAAGATAAATAAAAACAATCCCTTCCTCCATTGCCACAAACGCATAGGCACGCAGCACTCTCTGTCTCAAACACACATACATGCAATAGCACATCCACACATACACTTTTACGCACCAGACATGCAGGGAGTCACACATACACATACACACAGTGATTCAGACAGATTTCCAAAGACATGTTAAAGTTTTATTTTCTTCAAGAACAGCACATCAGGTGATGGGAGAGAGACTTTGAGAGGGCCAGCAGGCAATGGCTTTCCCCACCTACCTTGCCCCACCCTCCAGCCCTAGGAGCCTTCAGAAGGAGCTGCTGCCATGGGCATGATGTGTAGGTGTCTTTTAGTGAACTGAATAGAGTGGAAGGTTATGAGTCACACGGGTGGGGAAAGTGTGTGCATTAATTCAATAGCGCTTAGTTTATTTTTTTGGTTGCTATTTTGTTAATGTTGCTAATATTGTTTTATAGATTATGAATGCTGTAGTGACTCCTGTAATAGTGTATGACTCTTGTTGTAATTGTGCTGTTTGGCTTTGTTAAGAGTGTTTTGTAGATTGTAATTGTTTTACTGAAGATTTGTTAATTATTCTATATGATTTATGTCGTGTTTGTGATGTTCTCTTATGTTATTGCCATTTATGGTTTGTAAACTGCTCTGTGATTCATGTGAATGAAAAGCAGCATGGAAAACATAAAAGATCAAATCAAATCAATACCAATCATTCAAAAATAGTCCTTTTGAGAAATTTAAATCAGAGGATATCATGAAGCAGCATGGTGTATTTCATTGGTCATTGTCAATGCATAAAAGAGGGGAGGGATTCGAAAAATATCCCTAGGTTAAAACAAAATAAAAAAATTCCTTCCAGTAGCACCTTAGAGACCAACTAATTTTTATTTTGTTTTGACTATGGCAGACCAACACGGCTACCTATCTGTAACTATCCCCAGGTTGTTTCAGGAACTTCTGAGTAGAAGGAAATACATTGCAAAGACGTATGGCCATTCTTAACGGATGTGGTTACATAGAATTGGCTCCATTGTGTGCTTCTTCCTTCCCCAAATTATACCATTCTGCATTCATTGAGGGGTAAAATCTCCTTGGATCCCCATCTGCATATGTGTAATGCTATTGGTGACCTCTGGGTGGCTGTGCAACACTGGCGCAGGGTGAATTCCTGTCAAACACCGACATTGCAGCCTACTGAAAATCAGGCTACTCATCAAGCATTTGTTAATTATCTCTAGTCTGCTCTAAAGGACTTATCAATTATATTTATTTCATTGATTATTCTAGTGTCTGACATTACATTCTATTAAAAGTTAGCTTCGTTTTTTCATAAATAATGGAAAAAAAGATTGAGGTGAGCCAAGTGAACAGCTCACAAAGTCATTTTTTAGAAACAGTTTAAAACAGGTTGATCATGTTCATTAATTTCAACAAGTATACTTTGACCAAATGCAGTCCATCATATACAAAGGTATTCAGCCTTGAAAACATAAAGGTAAACTTTCAAAGCAATATATGGCAGATTTAGCCACACAACTCCTATTAACATCAATGACTCACTCAGCTAAATCACTGTGCCTTGCTTTGAAAATTTACCTTAAGGGGTTATTCTCTTCTTGATACATGGGGGATTTATAAGTCTTGCTCCTATTAATGTTAATGGAAGTTGAGGTAGTCTCTCTTCTGTTCACTGATCAGAGAATAGGGTTGTTGTTTTTTTGGTGATTTTTGACTGGTAATTTTTTAAGTCTTGAAATGAAATGGCTGTTTGGCTTTAGGGAAGGGAGGATCAACAGTCTCGGAATATGTTTGTCTTGAAATGCTCCCTCCCCTTTAATGCAAGAATATCCAGCATAAGTACTTGGAATAATGCTGCATTTGGTATTAAGAACTCCAAGAGACACACATAAAAAGGAATTCCAATTCACATAAGTTAACAAAAATTTCGAAATCAATTTAAATTGAAGATAAATAATAAATTGCTTGCTTTTAAATGATGTACCAACAGTTCATTGTTTAATCTGGAGTAAGGCTTCTTGAGCATTTCTATAGCGTAGCATTAAATATTAAAAAATAAGAAGATAAAAATAGTCCCAAGAGAGAGAATATATTTGGATTTATTTAATATCTTTGTACTGTAGTTATATCTGAATTCTTGTCCATTACAACCCTTTTTGAAGTGTAGCAGAAGAAGACAAAGGACACCTGATAACTCTCAAAATACCCAGGATCTGAATCATTCAGGTGTTGTTAGCATTTGAATAAATTATATCGCCAGCCATTTAGCTGATTGTTCAGTAAAAGTACAACTCTCTTTTACATTCCATTGCATTCACCTTTTATTCTGTTTGACTTGGCACGCACAGTCAAGTTAAACTTGCTGTGACCCATCAGCTTTTCAAATCTTACCTTCACCCAGGAATAACAGGTAGAAGCAATTGTTGATTTAGCCATTAGGTAAAATCAGGTTGGATAACCTGTATGTGTTCCAGAGGCTGCCCAAAGAGAAGGACACGGCAAAGCAATAGGCACATCTGGACCACAAAATGTAGCCAGTCACACTGGGAAGCTGCTCGTAATGTCTGACCGCTTCTTAGAACCACGGACAAACATTAGGCGTATCAGTATTGTCATGCTGGAGCAAACCAGGTATTACCGCATTTTTCGCTCCATAGGACGCTTTGGACCATAGGGCGCACCTCGTTTTTAGAGGAGGAAACAAGGGGAAAAATATTTTTCTGGTTTTCCTCCTCTAAAACCCATGGTTTTTTTTGAGAATCAGCTCAAAGTTTTACAGGTTTTTTTTTTTTTTTTTTTGCAAAGGATCAGTTCAGATTTGTGCAGCTTTTGCAAAGGGGGAAAAGCATTGCTTACAAAACAGTAAGCACCAGTACAGACCAGTAAGCACCAGTAGAAACCAGTACAGACCAGTAAGCACCAGTAGAAACCAGTACGCACCAGCAAGCAATAGGAAGCAAGAGGAACACGAACCAGTATAAACCAGTAAGCACCAGTACAAACCAGTACAGACCAGTAAGCACCAGTAGAAACCAGTACGCACCAGTAAGCAATAGGAAGCAAGAGGAACACAAACCAGTATAAACCAGTAAGCACCAGTACAAACCAGTACAGACCAGTAAGCACCAGTAGAAACCAGTACGCACCAGACATCTCAAAGTTCACAACCAGGGCAAGATGAGGCTGGCCAGTCTCCTTAGCTCGTACCTAGCACCTGGTGGTCAGAGGATTATGGTAAAGAAGCATGGCAGCTGCCTTTCCAGATCACTTAATTGATAGGGACTACGGACCTAACAGTCAGGGGTACCTTTACCTTTACCTTTACAGACCAACTCTTCAAACTGTTTCAGATCCCTAAACATTTCACTGCCCTTTTCTGTACCTTCCCTGGACAATTTTCTGCAGTAACTGTCGGAACGAGGCAACAAAAACAGGACACAGCATTCTGCACCAAATGTTTATGCAATGATATCGGAACGCTTTATGCCTCTTCTGTCCTTTCCCCTGTATTATAACACAGTGACTCATTATACCTGGGTGGGGAACCTTTTTCAGCCCAAGGGAAAAGCTTCTTAGGAAACCTTCCAGGGGGTGCGAATGTCAGTGGCGGGTGAATCAATGGATTTCACTCTTACCATTGTACCTTAGGTTACATTCCAGCCATACAAGAGCCAGAGGTTTTTACAGCTCCTGCCCACTTCTCCATCCAAGCATGAAAGAAGCATGATCACAGTTCAAAGAAACACTCTAGCTGGGCAAAAGTACCTGAGGAAGGTAGGGAGTGGTGTGGCTTGGGGAGACAGGGTGTAGCTTGGGGAGGGGGTATACTGCAGTGAGAGTCCTGAAGGCTAATATGGAGGGCTACAGTTGACCACCTCCTAAGTCCCCTCTTCATGAATAAGAACAATCAATTTGTAACCAATCTATTTGAACATTAGGCGAGGATTACAACTCCACTCCCCCACCCCCAAATAACCATACCTCTTTATTGTTTCGCATTCTGTTACCCAGTAATCAAATTCAGAAATAACTTTCTGGAGCTGTTTCCTAGGTTTTTATATGCAAAATGGTAGATACTCATTTCTACATTATCCCTTTTAAAGGCTGCCCTTGAAACTATTTGTCACTCATGCCTCTCTAGATCAAACATGTTCAACCGGTCGACCACGATCGACAGGTAGATCCCTGGGTGATCCTGGTCGATCACAGAATCCTTATCGATTGCAGGATTGAAAGAATGGGGGAATGAATGTCTCCGTATGCCCTCTCTGTTCCTCCGTTACGTCAAGTGGGCAGACGTTTGGCGTTTGTTGATGTTGGTTGTGGATACGATGATTGTCTATTTCGGTGCATGCATTTGTTTGCTGTTGATTTTTCTGTGAGTGATGCATGGCATTTCCCCTTAAAGAAAGCTCAACAACTATTTTCAGTCCTGCCCCCCCAAAAAAGCTCAGCAACTCTGGTCAGTCCTCCCTTTCCACCCACCTAACCCACACATGCTCCCCCCCCTCCAATGACAATGGGTAGATCTCTGCCATATTTTTTTTTAATCCTGGGAGTAGATTGCAGTCTCTTGGGAGTTGGACGTGCCTGCTCTAGTTAATAAAGGAACAAATTTATAAAGTACATTTTAAAATGGGATGCTGCTGCGCCCCCTTGTCACTGTGGGGAGAGAAGGGAGAAAGGAGATCAGCACATGTACAGGAACAGAACCATTTGGGCACTTCTGCCGCTGCCCACACACTGCACCAACTTATCCACCACCTTGCCCCTCCCAGTAAGCACAATTGATGCAATTGAAGGAGGCGGCAGTGTGCAGTGTGGCCCCTCCCTCCTGGTTAGCCCTGGCAAAGCTGATCATGATGCCTTCATTGTCTGCACTTTTCTAATACCTGCAACTGCCTTGAAAACAGATGCTTGGACAAGTGCAAGCACAGAGGACTTTGCACACATTTCTATGACTGTGACAGCTGATAGCACATGTCATGCAGTTTCCTTTCTTCCGAGACCTTGGGTAGGTAGGACCTAGAAAAGACAATGCTCTGCAAACAAGCTATGACTTCATTCTAAGCGAAGAGTTTAACTGGCATTAAAGTGAGTTTAACTAGCATCAAAAAGCAACTAATCAAGCTGTGCCTGGGGCTGAATAAAAAAGACCTCCCAAAATTCTCCATGCGATTATCAGGCAAACCTAGAGGTAAGGGATTCCGTTGAATATTATTGGGATGGTGGGGAAATAGGGCTCATTATTTCCAGGCATTCCGAACAAGTGTGCAATAGGCAGCCATGCTGAGATATTGCAGTCTTCAGTGCCTGAGTCCAGGTTATCCAAAGGACCACCTCCTCTTGATTGTGCCCTGCATTCAACACAGGCCTTGCTCCATGCCTATCTTCCTTAGAGGTGTGTTTGCTGCTCAGTAGCAGCACATAGATTGTAGCACCCCTAAAAAAAGAGAGAAAAGTTTGGCTCCCTGCTTATTTTTCTGAGTTTTAGGTAGGTAGCAAACCTACCGGTGGTATTTGACTCCTACTAAGTTAGCAAAAAGGGACATGGGTGGCGCTGTGGTGTAAACCACTGAGCCTTGGGCTTGCCAATCGGAAGGTTGGTGGTTTGAATCCCCGTGACGGGGTGAGCTCCCATTGCTTTGTCCCAGCTCCTGCCAACCTAGCAGTTCGAAAGGATGTCAAAGTGCAAGTAGATAAACACAGTAGGTGCTGCTCCGGCGGGAAGGTAAACGGCGTTTCCGTGTGCTGCTCTGGTTCATCAAAAGCGGCTTAGTCATGCTGGCCACATGACCCAGAAAAACTGTCTGCGGACAAACGTCGGCTCCCTCGGCCAGTAAAGCGAGATGAGCACTGCAATCTCAGAGTAATTCGCGACTGACTTAACTGTCAGGGGTCCCTTTACCTTTTTTTTACAGTTAGCAAAAATGTTCAAATATCTGCTGGAAATGTCAAGAAAAAGAAGGTACCTTTTATCCTTTGTGGTGGACTTGTAAGGTAATAAATGCTTTCTGGGAGATGATATATAATGAAATGAAAAAAATGTTTAAAATATTTTTTGTTAAGAAACTAGAAGCCTTTTTATTAGGAATTACAGGTACCATTATACCAAAGGAGCAGAATAGACTATTCATGTATGGAACAACGGCTGTCTGGATGTTGTTAGCCCAGAAGTGGAAAGAAGATAAAGTCCTTACCAGAAAAGAATGGCAAACCAAGCTCATGGACTATGCTGAGATGGCAAAGCTGACTGGAAAACTCAGAAACAAAGAGGATAAAAACTTTATAAAAGAGTGGGAAAATTTATAAGTTATTTAGGAGACCACTGTAAGCAGATGGAAACAAGAGCAGGATTTTGACTCATTTGTAGTGTAAAAATTATTATGGATAATATGCTTAGACATAAAAATTAGAGTATGGATGAATATGCAATTTTAGATGTTTGAAATGGGACCCCACGGAGGGGAAGGGGGGAAGTCTGGAGATTCTATTTATACAGATTTGTTTTTACAGTTTGTGTTTATATATATTTTGTGTTTGTAAAACCAATAAATTTTTTATTTTTTAAAAAGGAAGGTAGCAAACCTTTTTCTATATCAACATGCCTTTAACCTGCTTTGCCCACTGGTCTGGTGACATTTTTTAAACTGACCCACTAATTTTACTCCCCTTCCCTACTAAAAAATTATGCCACAGTTTTGTTGTTGTTGTTCAGTCATTCAGTCGTGTCCGACTCTTCGTGACCCCATGGAGCAGAGCACACCAGGCACGCCTATCCTTCACTGCCTCCTGCAGTTCGGCCAAACTCATGCTAGTCGCTTCGAGAACACTGTCCAACCATCTCATCCTCTGTCGTCCCCTTCTCCTTGTGCCCTCCATCTTTCCCAACATCAGGGTCTTTTCCAGGGAGTCTTCTCTTCTCATGAGGTGGCCAAAGTACTGGAGCCTCAACTTCAGGATCTGTCCTTCTAGTGAGCACTCAGGAGAATGTTAGCCGCTTTGAGATTCCTTCAGGTAGTAATAAAGTGGGATATCAAATCCAAACAGTTTACCTGAGGGCAAGTCTCAGTGAACTCAACAATACTTTGAGTAGGGATGCAGAAGACATAAAATTCAGTTTGCATTTAAAGGCGACTCTAACTAATTTGCATCTTCTGAAACAATGAGCACACTGAAGAAGAAGAAGAGAAGAAGAGTTTGGATTTGATATCCCACTTTATTACTACCTGAAGGAATCTCAAAGTGGCTAACATTCTCCTTTCCCTTTCTCCCCCACAACAAACACTCTGTGAGATGAGTGGGGCTGAGAGACTTCAGAGAAGTGTGACTAGCCCAAGGTCACCCAGCAGCTGCATGTGGAGGAGCGGAGACAAGAACACGGTTCCCCAGATTATGAGTCTACCACTCTTAACCACTACACCACACTGGCTCTCACTGGAAACATAGCCATCATTCCAAATTCACACTTCTCTGAATTTTGCATTGCACTTCTCAAGTCAAGTAATGTGTACACAATTGAATATACTTAAAGTGTACATACTACTGAAAATAATGCATACAAAAATGCATTGTACTGGGGAAAATCTAAACAGTAACAAAAATATGCTTGGTAAAAATGTGTATACTATGCAATATTGCATACAGAAATGTGTACTTTAGAAGAAATAGGCACTAAAATGCTGATGACCTTTTCCTACAAGCCTTTAAAAATATGTGCAAACTGATGTGGAAATGCAGAGAAGTGAACTTAAAACTGGAAAAGTGAGAGAGAAAGAAAATGATTTTTTTTAGATTTGTGCTTCCCGAATTCTAGGTAGTTATGCATATGTTACTACTGATTGTTATGTGATATTTGTTTTTTTGTTGTCTTTTTTGTTTTTAATTTGTCAACTTCCTTTGGAAAGGTGGAGTAGAAATTTCTTTAATAAAAAAGAATTAGAAGTTCAAAAGATGACTGCTGTCGACCAACTAGTTGTTGCAGTCTACTTATTCTTTATTATTATTATTATTATTATTATTATTATTATTATTATTATTATTAATTCAATTTCACACACACGCTTCATCGTAATCTCCAGCTCAGTCTAACAATGCAGAAATACAGTATTAAACTCCGCTAAAGCAATTTACTTCCTATCATTCACCTCAGTTGTCAAAGGCCGGGATAACATATGTATAGCGTATGTTGACAGCTATACAATGAGGGTGCCAGATGCACATCTCTGGGGAGGGAATTTCACACCTTAGGGGCTGCCACAGAGAAAGGCCTCTCTTAGGCCGCCCCCCCCCCACAAAAATCTAAAGATGGTGGAACTACCAAGATGGCTTTCTTGCCAATCTTAACATCTGATAAAGCCTGCAGGAAAGGAGTCTTTCAACTATTTAGGGCCTATGTAATTTAGGCCTTTAAACTCCCATTATGATCAGTTATGATCACCAGAAGAGATGGGTTTACTTCCTGCATTCCTTGAATTTCTGTGTGGCTGTAATTACTTAAAAGTGCAACATCCTGCCAGACGTTTACCAAGGAGTCCTGATACCCAATATTAGTCATACTCAGGAGCAGCAGATGTACTGAAATCAATGGAGTGAAATAAGTTACTATCTTCAGGGACTTTGTTTTGCTGGATTTCTGCATAGGATGTGTTTGCAGAGGAGAAAGAAGCGACTTCTTTCTCTGACAATGAAAGCAGTAACATGGATGTGGAGAAATTTTGACAGGCTTGCATAGCATGGGACCCGTGCAAAGCGCTGTGTAAACTGGGGTAATTTGTTAGTGCATTTAAAGCAGGCACATTTCCACAAAAGAGAACAATGTTGTATCCATGTGAAAATCCAGCTTGAAACGAAATGTGAAACATTCCCTGAGCCAATCAATGGAGGCAAGCGGCCAAGCTGAGCGGGGAACATGCCATTTGTCTTTGTTTTATGAACTTGCCAGCTCAGCTTTCATAGTTTGGGTAGCTCTGTTTAGTTTTCTTTTGCTGTAATTAGCACCCGAAGTACAGAGCCAAAGGAGCAATTCCAGATCCATTTCCTTGTTTGCTTTGAGTATTTGTGATGGGGGCAGTTACCCATGGAAGGCTGAGGTTCTGGGCTGCAGAGACCTCCACTGATTTCACCAGCCAATTTCAGCACAGGTGTGCTGGTAAAACAATAGATTAAATTTTTTAGGCCTCAATGTGATTATAAAATATTCAGGAGCTTGGAAAATAAAATTTCCAAAGATTCATTACAAAATATTTTTAAGCACTAGCCAGAATGTAGTTGGCACATAGGAAAAATACACCTGGAAAAGGTTAACTTGTTCATTTTTTTACAAAAGTATCTATCCCTCAAAGCACTAGGAACTGTGTCTATAGCAAACCAAAACCAAGATATAGGAAAGAGTTTGATTATAGAGGGAGTAATGGAGAAGGGAAAAGAGACATATTCACAACCCTACAATTATTGATAGGATGGATATTTCTCTTTTTTGACAGAGAACGAGAGATACGCAAAACCTGTTATTACAGAGCTTTAATTACATATCTGTAAAACGGATCACTTAGGAGAAATACCTACTGACTAGAAGTCATCACTAATTGTTTCTTTGTTGTTGACATACTATCCGACTTGAATAATTATAGAGCTCTTCCCTCACTAACCTTTGGTCCGATGGTCATTGAGACATATTTCTTCTCAGTCTATGCACTTTTGAGTGTATCCCGAGAATAGGTTTCCAAGAGGCCTGTCAAGATAGGCTGCAGACTGAGAGAACAATTCCAACTCTTGGAACCGGTGAATATTTTGCTTTTGGTTTGACTGGAAGCTGGATTTTCTGCTCTGTATTAGGGTAGGTTAAAGATCGATCAGAATCTACGGATAGATCTCTGGGAAGATTTGGAGCAGACCAACCAGGATTTCCCTGATGTTGGGAAAGATGGGAGGCACAAGGAGAAGGGGACGACAGAAGATGAGATGGTTGGACAGTGTTCTCAAAGCGACAAGCATGAGTTTGGCCAAACTGCAGGAGGCAGTGGAGGATAGGGGTGCCTGGCGTGCTCTGGTCCATGGGGTCACGAAGAGTCGGGCACGACTGAACGACTGAACAACAACAACAAAATCAGGGTTTTCTGACTCCTAATATTTAAACAATAACAATAACAAAATGATCCTAAATTAGACTATTAGACTTCTGAAATCAAGGAGGGTCCATGTGTCAAACCAGGGAGATATATTTTTGTGAAAGGAATATGAGCTCCATTCTGGTTTCAAAAATAATTTCCAGGGCTGACCATATACCAATCATGTCTAACTAACTTCACCCTGTGCGAAAGCTGTGGGTGAAAGTCAACAATGTACTCTTTCAATTATTCTGTCCGTGCAAGCATTTTAGCTCTCTCTTCCCCCTGCACATATTTCTCCAGACCCCCCACAGGACTAATTTTTTTTGGGGGGGGGGCACATTGGGCAGGAGAGGGGGAGAAAGCCGTCTTGTGCAATCAGATATCCTTGCATAGGGGTTCTGCTGACAGGGGTCATTAGGGGAATTGTGCCCTCTGTTTCTTTTTGCTGGATTCAATTCATAATTATAATCATCATTCATTATCTGAAATTTCTTTTTTTTATAAACTTTGGACTAGTTCAGATATTCATAATCTTTTCCACTTGATGCATCCCAAATATTCCCAATGACACATTCTCGTGGAGAATGTCTTGTGTGATCTGGGTTGTCCATGGATACAGCAGAAGCTTTCCAACTTCCATTTTCATAAAAAAAAACCCCAACACATTTTCCAGCAATCATCATAACAAGAATCACTTCTGATTCTCTTTATATGTGATATGATTATCTTTTATGCTCCATAAGTGCTTTATGGAGTCAATTAATGCATTGCTTTATGGATAATCAGGGTCCCCCTCCTTTCAGAATCTGTATACTGTACTTCTATTCAGCACATCTGATTTATAAAAGCCACAGGAATGCATATTTGCCTTCCATCCATTTTTAAAAGAAATCTTTTAACCCAAACTTGCAGTTTTGTGCGATATTGCCAGTTTGGGATGGAAGAAAATTAATCACCAACCAGATACCCCTATCACCTTGGATACCTGCTGCTTAGACACATCAGCCTCTGACTCATAGTAATGTAAGTAGCTGAGTCAGACCCAAGTGTTTGGTTTATTACCTAGGACCAGTGAACTTATTTCCATAATCGCCAAAGTCAAATAAAGCAGCCTTGAGTATTCTAGTGATCTTAGCATGTGGCCCTAAAATTCAGCACCGTTGTGTTTTATTTTTCTGCAAACCGATTGGCAACCGAAAACAACACAGGTGACCCTCTAGGTGTCAATGTGCCTTGCAGGTATGCATTTTCTTTATGAAGATCTATATCTCAGTCATAATGAATGTGCCATGTGATGGCAAGGTTGTCCTGGTTACAATGCAAATTATTGAATAACACTATGAATCGGTATGTAAACAGTAATACTTATCTAACTTATTGGCACAAAAGCAACTGCTGACAAGTGCATTCCTTAGGCTCCAAATACATTTCTTCTCAAAGCCCTCTTTGCTTAAATAGCCTGCTCCCACCTTTGACGGAGCATTCCTCTCATTTTGTTGTCTTCCGAATAGAGGGGACAAGGATGCCTCCTATGTGCATGTTTATCCTGCCACACAATCAGCGGGTCCTCGCGGTGCTTTCAAGTGGTGGCATTGCATAGCTGCTGCTTGTTGACTAATGTTAAAAAAAGAGAAAAGCTCCTCAAATGCTTGTCAATAGAAGAAAGAAAAACATATGCCTGTAAGGGCTGCTAAGCACAATTTTAGCACCATGATAGTAATTCCACCACAAGAAGAAAACAGTTCATTTCAGAAAAAAATTATATTGGGGGGACGGAACCATTATAAAAAAAAATGAAATTCAATTGTCTTCTGGTTTTAAATTACTCAGATGGAATAATACCAGTTTGTATCAATAAGAGCAGGGGTCAGTAAACTTTTTCAGCAGGGGGCTGGTCCACTTTCCCTCAGACCTTGGGGGGTGGACTATTTTTTTTTGGGGGGGGGATGATGCAAGAGCACCACGAGCCCTGGTGGCTGCTTACCTGTGTCTTGTGAGCGGCAGGGGCTGGCAGCGGGACGATGAGCGGTGCACGAAAGGGCTCCGGAGAGGGGCTGTTTAAAATGGCGGCCGCTTGAGTGCTGCTGCTGCTGGCACCAACAAAGCCCAGCCCCCTTCCTCCTCTAGGCAGGGTGGGGAGAAGCTAGGAGGAGGGAGGGAGGGAAGGAGGGAGGAGGCGCCGCTGCCATGTGAGAGGGGGAGGAGGGAAAGAATGTGTGAGCTGGTGATCCACGTGGTGATTCCTGGACCATCCGTGGGCTGGATCCAGAAGGCAATTGGGCCTGATCCTGCCCATGGGCCTTAGTTTGCCTACCCATGAATAAGAGGTTTGCAGCCTCAAGTGGTTCACCACTCATTATGCTAGCCAACTGACCCAGAGATTGCCTCAGTGTACAATGCGCAAGAAGCAAAAGGCAGCATGGTCTATGAAACATACATACATTCTTTAATTCGACCGTCAGTCAGAAAAAAATACATTTGTACAGAATTAAAAAAAAAAAAACCTCTGAAGGAACTTTGAAGAAGAAAAAGGAAAACATAACCCACAATGGAATGGAGCTAAACAGATAGCCCCATATCAATACAATCAATTAAAATTTTGCAACGCTTAAAAGCTAAAAAAAGAAATTTAGCCACCTGGGAGGCTGTATTTCTAGTGACATTGTTCAGTAAGTATAAAACCTGTCTTTCTCTGGATAGAAAGCTAAATTGACGTAAAAGTGGAGCTATAAGGTTTTGCCTGAGTTCTACATAGAGAGGACAAGTCAGAAGAATATGTTTGGTAGACTCAACCATGCCCATAGAACAATGACAGGTTCTCTGAGTGTATGGAACTCCCTTGTACCTTCCCCACAATACCGCGGAATCAAGGGTGTTTAGTCTAGCTGCTGTAAGGAGTCTGCGGTATTCCACCTAGTGGATTTCCGCAAGATAAGGGGCTGGTGTCATTTGATATATCTGATCCCCTAGGAACATCCCTGGTTTCACTCTTGTCTGGCAATATTGCTCAGTCTCCGGGAGATTGCAGTTCTAGCTTGATTGTACGTCATAGACTCCAGGTAGAGGTGTGACAATCCACAGGACTGAACCTCTTTTATGACCTCCCTTTCCCACGATGACTGGAAACCATCCCTCAATGTCAAGGGGACAATGCCCACTGGCTTAAAACAAAACTTGAGCCATAGCCAAAGCTTCATCTTCAAGGCCACATATCGTAGAGCTTGCCAGCCGACCTCAAGTCCCATAACTGCGCCCGCCACCGAGGGGGGGATCATAAGGATGGCTCTAAGAAAGTGCGTTTGGACAGAATCCAGTTACAGGAAATCCCTACAGGAGCCTAAGGAGATGCCCACCAAAAGAAGAGGGAGGACTTTTATTTGGAGTAGTGAGTTGTGAGGGCGATCTGGCTGCGACATCTGTCACCCCATTGATCGCCAGGGTTGATTCGGCATAGTCTTTGAAATGGTCCCCAGGAAATTATTGAGCTTTCTGTGTGACTCACGGGTTCATACCCCAAATCCATTACCTATTTGAATGCATAAATGGCTATTTTCTGTAAACATATATTTAGAGATGTTGCTGTTTCCATGTGCACAACATTAAAAGTGAAACTATATTTATTTAATCCTCCACATACAGACTTTTGCTCTTGTTTTCAACTGCCTTTATCTGTTTAGTCAGGACTAAATTTCTTTTAAACCTGTCAGAAAATTCTCAATTACTACATAATATTTACAAAATGCCACTTTGTACTTCCTTTCTGTTAATTGATAGTACAGTGACAGAAGGTTCTAAGGTGAGACCTGTAGTTCAGACCAAGTAATGTGTTGATTTCAAATGGATAAATTTAGACTGATGGGCTAATGAAAGGGGCATTGACAACCACTTGTGAGCTCCTTTAACATATCTATTTTCAGGAAATGTAACATCTGGTATATACCACATTCATTATCCCATCTGCCCAGTTTAAGTGCACACAAATAATATATGTGCATGACCAATGTCTATGATAATGTCTTTATTCTTATGCTGAGCAGATGAAATTGGTATATTGGGACTAAACATTTATTCGTACAATTTATATAATGCATACTTCTGTCAAATTGCATGAAAGTGATTCATTACTCGATGTGTTTCACCTTTCCTGGGCCCTTGTAGTTTTTCACAACTGAGATGACATTTGGAACATGTATATATAAATACAGACAGACTAACCAACACTGTTTTTAGTTTTGGATTTTGAAGATTTGTGTTTCTGTCTATTAAAAAAAAACACCAAGAGAGAAACAATGCAATCATCTTTGCTGATCTTCTCATTTTTTGATGTATAACAATAACAACAACAACATTTATTGTTTATGAAGCACATAACATATAGAAAGGCCCTACTGTGTATGTTCAAGATCTAAAATCATGCAACAATATAGTGCCCTGTTGTTTTATATGCCTGCTGAAAATTCTATTATTTTGGCATAAAATTCTATATTTCCTTCAAAATGTTTTACTGCTTTTATCTGTGTCTTGTTGATAATTATTTTGTAGATTTGGTTTTTTTTAAATTTTGCTGATTTTATCTGTGTTTTTTATTTGGTTGAATCCAACATTTATTGCATTTGTGGAGTAAGTTCTGCTCAGGCGACAGAAGTTACCATTTATGCAGCCCTGACTAACACACCATAGGAGAAAGCTCAGCATAGATCTAAAGGTTTCTGGTTCCAACTACAGCGGCTTCCAACACACACAAAAAACACCTACCTTGCAAAACTTTAGATTTGAGTTATGGTCTAATAATTGCTTAAAACACTTAGCTAAATGTATTAATTAACTCACAACCAGTTTCTTAATTACCTTCTTTGCCAGAAAGCTAAGATACAAATGATAATTTAAAAAGTAATGTTCTAATTTACTGTTTAGCCTGAAGCATGGCAATTTGAAGCGCCTTAAATATACCTGCTGTTGGCACACATGTAGGAATACCATCTACAAGTATTAATATCCATGTGCCAGCTTTCACGTATGAGTGAAGGACTAAGGATAAGGCTGAAGGAACAACCAGACCAGGGCAAAGCATTTAACTCTCCCACATTTTAAAATTTCAAAAATGGAGAGGGATGGGTTCCATCTCTCGCATTTATAGTCATGCCACCTGAAAGTTGCAGTCCGAAAGATTCTTACTAAGGAGTAAGTCAAGAATTCATTTGGGCCTACTTCTGAGTAGACATGGTTAATGGAGCACCGTAAGGCTGTAGTGCACACATTGGTCTTGCAGCCCATGGTAAGTCTAACAGAAGCTGAGGTCGCATATTTTGTCCTTTCTAGTTTACTTAAATTTTCCCTTCAGTGTAAGCTTAATCAAAGTACTGTATTGAGGATTGTATCCAATGAAGTAATCTCATTTGCTCAAGGGCTACTAGTTGTTCAATGCGACTTCCCCTCCCTCTCCTATTCTCATGCCCTCCCCTCTACACACCCACCTGCTCCATAGGGTTAGGAGAGCCCTCAGAACAGATTTTGGAGTGCACAGGGGAGGGGGAGTTCCACTTTGCAAGCAAAAGTACTTGTGCAAACAGGACAAATTGGTTAGATACAGCCCTAGGAGCTTTTCAGAATCAATAATTTAAAAAAAGAAAAAGCACGGAGAAAATAGGAGGTAAATCTATGCAGCGGCAGACTTTGGGCTCTCAAATTTCAGCTGCGCTCTGTGCATTGCTAAAATTTGGCACCCCTTGTCTCTTGTGCTCCATTTTACAGCATTGTTGTGCTGCCCCCTGAGGTGTGGCGCCTTGTGCAGCTGACCCAGTTGCCTACTCTAAACCCGCTTCTGACTTATGGACATGTGACGCTATTTTATAATGAGTCAGATAATTCGTCTCTCCAGCCCAGTGTTATTGTTGGCAGTGGGTCTCCAGCAGAGGCTATCTCTTCACTAGCTCCTTGACCATTCCACTGGTTCTTCATGCAAATCATGTAGCATATGAATCACTGAACGATGCCCCCAGATCCTCTAATATACAGGGCTCACTTCTTGAATCAGCTTGGCAAGTAGAGCTTACCCAAGATTCATACCTGGAGTCTTTCAGATTTTAAGTCAAAATCATAAGAATGCTACTTTGTTTTGGGGAATATTTAATTTCATATCCAGTTCACACACACAGCCACCTGTCTGCAGGAGTAGTGACTTGTAGCTTTGTGCATGTAGCTCGCCATAGCAAGCCATTTTTCTATTAAGCAGCTACACAACATGACTGCAGGTCATTGCCTACTTCAACTGAAATCATTGCAACCCACTTTGCTTAAACAGCTTGCCAAGTTGAGCTGTTAAGCTAGATATGAATTGCTGCAATTCAAGTAGCCAAGCACAAACAGAACTGCATGTGTGAATCATGCCATACATCAACCAGGAATTAGGTTTAAATGGAAAATGGAAGACAGAAAGTGACAGGGGACTTCCAGTTATAAAAATAGGCTCCACATCCTTAACCCCCCTCCAAAAAACAAAAAACAAAAACTAGTTAATGTTTAACTAAAGAGAAGCTGGATAGCCATGAAGGAAAGAGAACGTTCTGATGAAAACTGTTTGCTTTGACATTCTTAAGAGTCAAGAGAGGCATCCTTGATGCTACAAATATTTTTGCACATTCTGAACTGCAAGCATTATACACTGTTCCACGGAATCCTCCCTAGGATAGGTCTAACATGCATCCTACCTGCGATGATTAAATCAAATATCATCACTCTTAACAAGGCATTTATTTACTAAGTTAATTCCTTAAAAACATATTTCCACCTCACTTCTCCAAACCAAAGCACTGGGCACCATTGTTAAAGTCATGAAGTGAAGGAATAAATATTTACAGTGGGATGCTCTGCAGTTCATGCAAAAATGAAAAGAAAAGAGAGATAGATAGATGCAGAGCAGAAATAAATCAGTTCTGAGCAAAAGAACATAGGATGGGATCCAAAGAGCTGCATGGGGTCTACTGAATGCACACAGTAGTTTTTCAACCCCTCTTTCTACTACAGTAATCCCTTTCCCCAATCCAAAGCAATCCCTAAAAGTTAAGGTATCATTTTAAACTAGTTAGAGGCACTGACAGAATGAAGATTAGCATGGCTCCCATACATGCAGGGAAGGGCATCTTGGGATCCTGGTGATGTCCTCTGGGTGGTACCTGACTCAGTCATACTCAGTGTAGACCCATTGAAATCTACAGGCCTAGTCATTTGAAATTAGTGCTAATAAAAAACAAACTACACCTGGGGTGTAGGCAGCGACGGAGCACATGTCCCAGGGTGGGCGCGCTCCCGAGGGAGGCAGGATGCTCTCCCGAGGGGGGCAGGGCACAGAGGGTGCCCCCCCAGGCATGGGATAGCTGCTCGGGTGCATGGAGCGGCGTGCACGCCCTGCAGTCAGGGGGGGGGGAGTGAGGCGCCCACGGGGGCGGAGCAAGCCGCCGATGGCGGACATTTGGCACGCTGCCTGCCCACGAATGCCAAATGTCACCCCCCTCAGTGAAGACACCCAGGGCATCTGCCCCCACTGCACCCCCTTCCTCTGCCCCTGGGTATAGAAGGTGCTCCTGCAGATATGTACTTGTGTGCGTGTGGTTATGTTTTCTCATCACACATACGTATGTTTTTAAACATCAGTTTATAAAGGTTTTTTTTACATACATCTATAGCATATAAAACTTTTAATGAGTCAAAACACAATAAGATAGGAAGGTACAATCCAGAAAAAGGAAGGTGTGTCTAAGTTCCATTGAAATCAAGTGCACAATTAAGTGCTTAATTCCTGTAGATTTCATCGCGATTTAGGTGAGCTTAACTTCTTCTGAACTGTGCCCAGAGATCAGAATTCTCTGTAAGACCTCACACCAGCTTGCTGAACAGAACTCCTACTGCCAAATAATTAATGCTTGAGTCAACTTGTGGTTCTGGAGAATGGAGGTGATCCAGCCTTGTTCTTTTAAGCACTAGGAACACATACAAGAATATGTACTGCACAAGATGGATGAGAGTTTCAATACATTTTTTTAAAAACCAATGAATAGCGTAGGAAAGCATTTAATGCCTTCCTAAACAAAATAATATACAAGCTGTGCAGTGTTCTCCAGGAACTGTGCTCTTATCTTTTTTTCATTTTCTTCAAGCCTTCTCCCCAATAGTTTCTTCCATAAGAGGTTGCTATAGCAATGATAATTATTCTTGATCAGCAGGATACCATAATTACCACAACAGAGTTGTGTAAAGCTTGCCACAACATGTGTGAGCCAGGGATATGCTTGTCAATTATGTGCTCTTGTCTTTCAGATGAACTCAATTTCTTTAGTAATGAAACTGCAGTAAGTAAAACACGAAAATGAATTTTGCATTTAACTAACTTCATTTTTAGAGCAGGGGGAATTACTGGCAGTTGCTGACAGCTTTGGGGTTTAACATGTCTTATTACTATCATTTCCCTCCGGATCTTCTTTAAAGATTTATCTCTCTCATATTTCAGAACTTGTTGGTTGTCTTAAACCTATACTCGGTTTTTTTGTTCTCCTGTATTACAGCAGTGATCTATAATAATAAGTAAGACAACATTCAGAGACTCAGTCTGCTGTTGCTGCTGTTGCTGAACTTTGATGCCATGATGATCATGAAAACAATTTATAATTTAATCTGTGGCATTCAGCATCACTGTGAACAACAAAATGAAAAAGAAAACAGAAAAGTTTGGATATAGAATAAGGGGTTGCTGTTAGTCTTGAGAAAGACCTGGTGATTGCAATAGCCCTAATAAATGTGATTATGTTACTTCAATGAGAAATGCTATTTTGAGCTTCATGATGGAAGGAATTGTATAAGTCCCCTTCACACTTATCTGGTGGTCATCATCTTCATTGTGGATCCCATACTACTTTGCGAATAATATGACAACTTCTGCTCATGTGGTTTGGCTTCCTTGCATGTTCATATATCCACAAAGTCTGCTCACTTTGGAGAACTGGTGTGGTGATATGTAAACACCCAAGAAAGCCTAACCGCAGTTTCCTCAGAGTTATTCCTGGGAACAGCTATGGAGATGGCAGCAGCCATATCAGCCAAAGGGGAACCAAGAGAAGAGGTAATGCTGTATGCCTGTTTGGAGCAGGTTAGGCCTGAAGTATGGTGGCCATTTCAAAGAAGATACAGGGAGACAACAATGGAGATCATTAAAGTTCGGGATAAGTGACTTATGTGGAAAGGCTGAGTAAATTTATCCTGAAGGCAGAAAGAGTAATGGGACTGAGTTTCATATAACATAAACAGAGAGAGATCAGTAGTTTACTAGAAGCCCTCAGGGAACATCTTTTCAGGTTTGTGTTGCAGCAAGATTAGGAAGAATGTCAGGAAGTATTCCCATCTGTAAGAATAGCTGGAGATGGTGGGCTAAACTAGCATATTTTTATACCCTGGTTCCAAACCAATGGTGGGGAACCTTTGGCTCATGGGTCTAGTTGGGGTCTCTGGCCCTTCCCACTTGGCCTTGCAAGGTCATTTCAGTCAAGTCATGCTCACCTGCTCTACACCTGACTTCAGAGATGACATCAGGTGTGGGGTAGGCAGGGCTGGCCTGCACATAGGGCACCATGAGGCAGTTGCCTCACTCTGCCGATTGGGGAACAGCTGGGAGGGGCAGCAGATCCAGGGAGTTGGAAGTCAACACCACCTGAGGACCACAGCCTGCCAATCCCTGCCTTACAGGATAAGTGGTATTCACTTGTTAGATGGGAAAAAAGAAAGACTATGAGTGATCATCCTCATATTTCTGCCCTGCTTGGGAGACTTATCCTTTTCAGTCCAAATTGCTCCTTCAGACTCTCAGTAGCACCACATACAAATCCTCTAGGTATTGTACCACATTAGCCATCAAACTGAAGCATTTCCAAATTAATTAAAGAGAGAGAGAGTCTGAGGATATGGTACATTTAAAATACCTGGAATGTCCTAGCAAGCAGACAATAACAACATTAGAATACTTTGCTAGAAGATGACGTAAAAACAGCATGCAATCAGTTTGGTCCCCTTGCCTGGAAGTGTTTGTTCCAAGCACATCTTGCATTTCTCAAGGCTCAGAATTTTTCTTCCCATAAGGCGAGTGGCAAGAGATCAGTGTTTCCTTCTGTGTAAAACATGCAGATCTCTCTGTCCAAACAAGACAGTGTTTCATTTGTTCGTCTTACAAACGGAAATGTTGGAAGATGCACAGACCTTCCACAAGGAGATCAAAGAGCTGACAAGACATGTTGGTCAAGTATTTCCCTTTCATCTGGATATATTGTTTGTGACATGCCATTCCTCAAGGGTGAAGAAGGTTTCTAATCACTATAAGGAGGAGATGACAGGGAAGAGGAAAAGGGAAGATTAAGGATCATCTATAAACAAATTGTAGAGAATGGAAGGTAAAATGGCAGTCAGAGGTTGACAGTTTTAATACAGTAGGAAAGTCTCACCTTTACACGAAGAAAAGAGGAATATTGAAAACATGGACAGTATGCATGTAGAATTAGTCGAGAAGAGTAAGCAACAGGATTCTAGTCACAGTTGGTGCGACCATTTATTTTGTATGGTGAGCTACTCTGATAATCCTGTGAAACTGAAGAAGTGGGGCATTAAATGTCAACAAAATAAATAATTATGAGTAAAATTTACTTCAATTGTATAATCACTAAATCATATAGGTTAAAATATATTTTATACTCCTGTCACATATTTCTGTAACTGATTTGCTGGAGTGGAAGACTATTTCAGTATATTAAAAGATATGTAATATTTACCCATTACTTTCACAAAGTCAGAGGCAATAGCTAAATTCATAAAATGAAAAAAGTGTGAGAAAGCTATACTATCAGAGCTATACTGTGAGTGGAGAACTTGATGTCAGTTTTGCTCTGCAGTTGGGCATCATAAACCCAACGGATTTCAATAGGGCTAAAGAAGCCCAGTTGTAAACAGGATTGTGATCTAATTTCCAGACAGACTGCAGACAACAACAATGTGCTAAAAAAACCTTAGACAAATACAATATAAAACAACACTTAGCTTTCCTTTGGGCCTAGTTCACTTCTGAATCCTCACAATACTGAACAACCAATGGACTAGTCCTTGAAAACACTGCTTCTTACTGAATGAAAATGTAGAAAAAATTACAGAAAACACACAATAGCTCAGATTCAGTCAGTGTGGGCATGAAGCTTTCTGACCTAAACCATTGTTGCTGCTGAAAAAAATGCATTAGATCAAAACAAGTAGGCTTCTCTGTAAATAGACATATACCATGCTGAGATGCGGAAAGGACTACATCATAAACATATTGGAAAATTTTGTGAGAGGGCGGAGCTAACTCTGTAGAAAGCATTGCAGATTTCCAGGATAATGAAATGAGTTAATTGCCGCTGCTGCCGCCCCCTCCCCCCACATCACAGCAGGAAATAACTCAAGCCATTCCCATCGTGTGTTTCTACGGTGGCCAAACTTCAATGCAGTAAGTTATCAGCCTAAAGCCAGCTTCTGTTGGTGGGTAATGAAGAACACATTGCCATTAGGAACCTATTGCAGATGCTGCATACATCTCGCGTCGCTTTACATTGTAATGGCATTATCCCCTTTTTTTGCTACCGTGGAAATGAAGAGAGACTGAGGGCAAAGTACTTGCTATGTAAATATTTATATAAAGAAAACTATTCTGTGTAACCTGCAGGTGCACAGACAAATATTCAATAGCAAATGAAGTAAATAGTAAAATACCCTCCAGACACAAAAAGCTTATGTGTTTGGACAGATGGGCAGTCTGAATTTACTACCATAGTTTTTCCAGCGATGGACACAGCACAGGAGACAAACCTGTGACATCCTTTTGGTAGTTTCATACATAAAATTTTGAAGTTACCCGCAATACTCAGTAAGGAATTTGTCCTCAGCAATACTCAGTAAGGAATACAGCCTTTTCACAGAACACACAGGCAATGCAGCGGCGTATTTCCCCCTTCCTTCTTTGCCCCTGGACTGCGCAATATAAAGCAAATATATAAATAAACCTTTACATTTTAGTCTTCCACATAAATGTGTGTGCTTAGTGACTTTTAAATAAAAGCTGGAAATGAAACATTGCATCATAAGCAAAACAGACTATTGCAGAACTTAAGAGGGTCTTTCATCAGTTCCTTTCAGTGGATCAGATAAGTGTTGATGGCCAGTGGACTCTCGCTTCCATGGTAATTAACAATATTGTGACCTTCTAAAGCTTCAGTGCCCTATTTTGACAACAAAAAGTGGTCTGCCGTGCAGTGTGCTACATCCGTGCAGGTTAGAAATGCCACTCAAGTATCCAGTTGCCGATCTGTAGATAGTTTACTTTTAAAAGCCCCTGTCAAGTGGCTACGTTTATGAAGAAATAAAAGGGTTTTAGTAAAAAACAAGCTCACCTGATCTTTCCCCTCAACATTTACCTGGCTTTCAGGAAAGGTGAGATGAAAGTATAGGATTATCTATATAAATCAACATACTGCTCAGTTTTTATTTTATTTTTTAAATCCTTGTTTTGTTTCTTTTCTCTTCCACGTATCACAGAGTGATGAAATATGGTCCCACAAAATTCTTCTGGACCTGCTACTAAAAACAAGGCAATGAGCAGCAGCCACACCATTTGAGGAGAATGCAGGCAACCCTTCCTCCCATATTCTTTATGAAATATCCTTAAAGTGCTATTCAAATACATTGTTTTTTTACAAGCAAAAAAGGAGGCCATTGCTGTGATTCTTGCTTCTTTCCCCACTGGAAATGTTGCTTGGCCCTGATGAATAAGCGCAGTCACCACTGCTTATAATCCACCTTTTGCAAATCCATGCTCAATTTCTGAGTTTTCTCCTAGTAAAGCTTTGTTGTTGTTGTTGTTTAGTCGTTTACTCGTGTCCGACTCTTCATGACCCCATGGACCAGAGCATGCCAGGTACCCCTATCCTCCACTGCCTCCCGCAGTTTAGCCAAACTCATGCTAGTTGCTTCAAGAACACTGTCCAACCATCTCATCCTCTGTCGTCCCCTTCTCCTTGTGCCCTCTATCTTTCCCAACATCAGGGCCTTTTCAAGGGAGTCTTCTCTTCTCATGAGGTGGCCAAAGTATTGGAGCCTCAGCTTCAGGATCTGTCCTTCCAGTGAGCACTCGGGGCTGATTTATTTAAGGATGGATAAGTTTGATCTTCTTGCAGTCCATGGGACTCTCAAGAGTCTCCTCCAGCACCATAATTCAAAAGCATCAATTCTTCGGCGATCAGTCTTCTTTATGGTCCAGCTCTCACTTCCATACATCACTACTGGGAAAACCATAGCTTTAACTATACGGACCTTTGTTGGCAAGGTGATGTCTCTACTTTTTAAGATGCTGTCTAGGTTTGTCATTGCTTTCCTCCCAAGAAGCAGGTGTCTTTTAATTTTGTGACTGCTGTCACCATCTGCAGTGATCATGGAGCCCAAGAAAGTAAAATCTCTCCCTGCCTCCATTTCTTCCCCTTCTATTTGCCAGGAGGTGATGGGACCAGTGGCCATGATCTTAGTTTTTTTGATGTTGACCTTCAGACCGTATTTTGCGCTCTCCTCTTTCACCCTCATTAAAAGGTTCTTTAATTCCTCCTCACTTTCTGCCATCAAGGTTGTGTCATCAGCATATCTGAGGTTGTTGATATTTCTTCCGGCAATCTTAATTCTGGCTTGGGATTCATCCAGTCCAGCCTTTTGCATGATGAATTCATAAGTTAAATAAGCAGGGAGACAATATACAGCCTTGTTGTACTCCTTTCCCAATTTTGAACCAATCAGTTGTTCCATATCCAGTTCTAACTGTAGCTTCTTGTCGCACATAGAGATTTCTCAGGAGACAAATGAGGTGATCAGGCACTCCCATTTCTTTAAGAACTTGCCATAGTTTGCTGTGGTCGACACAGTCAAATGCTTTTGTGTAGTCAATGAAGCAGAAGTAGATGTTTTTCCGGAACTCTCTAGCTTTCTCCATAATCCAGCGCATGTTCGCAATTTGGTCTCTGGTTCCTCTGCCCCTTCGAAATCCAGCTTGCACTTCTGGGAGTTCTCGGTCCACATACTGCTTAAGCCTGCCTTGTAGAATTTTAAGCTTGCACCACATTAAAGAGGCACATACATTCTAGCTGGCCAAAGAGGATTCTCATGCTGTTCCTCCTTTTGGCCATTTTTCTGTGCCCTTACTTTTCCTTTTCTTCATTGGAACTGTTTCCACCTTCCTTCAAAATGCAGAATCGGTCACCTCCAGGCCATAGCTGTCAACTTTCTCTTTTTCTGCAGGAAATTCCCTTATTTCAGCACCATTTCCCATTGCAAAAAAGGAAGGTTGACAGCTCTGACTGGTACCCCATAGATGAGTGGGATAATAATAATAATAATAATAATAATAATAATAATAATAATAATAATAATAATAATAATATTTTATTTATATCCCGCCCTCCCCGGCCGAAGTTGGGCTCAGGGAAGCTAACATCAGATATATACCATTGGTATAAAATCAAACAATAATTAAATTACCTCCTAAAAACAGATCAAAATCAAATTAAAGTCTAAGTAGATGGCTTTCCGCAGGGTAAGGGTTGGGAGTAGTAAGTGCTCATCGGCCCAGCTGTTTACGCTGATCTTATATTGGCCTGTGAGAAGGCTGGGAGGCCTCTTCAGAGCTGTCAACCCTCCTTCTTTTTGCATTGGGAAACGGCCATAGCTGTCAACTTTCCCTTTTTTTGCAATGGGAAACTGCGCTGGAATAAGGGAATTTCCCGCAAAAAAAGGAAATATTGACAGCTATGGTACCAGTATTTAATTGGCTAATTTCAAGCTGAAATCAATGTCTGTTCTTCAAAACCAGCAACTTCAGGATTATGTCCTCAGTTACACACACCATTTTAGGGACCACAGTTCAGCATATTTGCAACAAAGAAAATTCAGTTCATTTGAGACAAATCAATTCAAAAAAGCCTCTAATTCCTAGACTGCTCTAGAGCCTTTTAATCCTAAGAAATGCATATGATGGGCAAATACACGGCGATAAACGCCAGGATTGGAAATGACAAAAATGAAATACACATGTTCACTCAGGAGTAAGTCCCATTGAATTCTCTCGGGCTCATTCTCTAGTAAATGCATTAAGGATTGCTTTCACGATGAGCTACAAACTAAACCACTAACAATTACAGAAACAATTTCATCTTTACTTTCTTAAAAAGCAATTCCAAAGTGTTTCTCGCAGTGCTGAAAATTCAATTTGAATATGAAAAGCTGTGTTAATAAAAGCAGAACACATTCTTTAAGATTTAGCAAAGAGACAGCAATTATATTTCAATACAGAACTGGAAAAAAATTGACTACTAAATCTTTCCGGGGGGACGGACGACTCTTTTCCTCCCACACTACCCATTTACAGTACTTAACTTGCACATTTTAGCACAATAATGCAAACCATGCCTTGAGAAGACAATTTAAATTACCCTTCAAGTGATGTATGCGCGCACACACACACATGTGGGGGAAAGTAACATATCATTAGCATGACACTTCTTTTCTTTCAATGCAGTGAAGTGTTTGTTAGGCTGCAGTAAAGTACCAGGTAGGTATAAATGAAAAACACATTCTTCAGTTGGCGATAAAGAAAACGTGGAAACAAAAATGCCAACATGACATCCTGGCTTCTGCTTTTTCTCACTCAAAAAAAGGCTCTAATGTCCATTTTAAAAATGAATGTAGGTCAGACACATTGGATGGGAACCCTTTTCTATTGGCCTGTACTGAAATATAAATTATAAAGGGAGGAATCTTTCCCCCTCTTTTTATTTCTTTTGAAAAGTATGTATTTCTTACCTAATGTGGTATTTTAAAAGTTTCAGATATTACCACATAAGGGACTCTTAAAACAATGTTCACCCTTTCCTATCTATTTTGTTCTCAAATCCTGTAAGAAGCAGAACACTGGGTATTCAAATCTTATCTTCAAATTATTGGTTGTACCAATGACAAACAGCATCTTAACAGGTGAGATCACTGAATATCATTGATAACTGTATTTCATTTGGAGCCGTAAAGCCGGAAGTACTGACTGAGTTGTTTTGGTTGCAAAGAATGTTGTTGTTAAGGTAGCAAATAGTTTGGAGTCTACCTTTTGTGAGGAAAGAGAAAGTTGTCAGTTTAGTATTTCAGCCTCAGAAAGGAGCAGCATGAAGGTATGGAAGAAGTTCTGGGAAAACTACACCTAAGACTTATCCTTATTGCTGTGCTGCCCCTGATTTTGGCAGGTTCAGGGCAGAGATCTGAAAAAGGAAGTCTTTGTGTAAAAAGCTGCTTATGCACAGAGATTTGGTGTGAGCAGGATATTTCTATTCCACCCCCCTCCACCCCCCGGTTAAGACTTCCCTAGTTGTGACATTGCCTAATTAGAGTTAATTAGTGCATGTGATAACCTCAGTGACACTGTGTAGCTACTGAGATTTGGCTGCATGCTGCATCACTGAGGAATGGATGAATGAAGATTATAGGATCTTCATTCAGTGTTCATATTCATTCTATATCCTCGATCTATAGTGAGGCTGATATTTCTTGGTCCAATGAGTGAACCTAACCAATCCGTAAAGCTGAGGACAAATTCCTCCTGAGCCAGTTGAACACAGCAATTTCCAAAAGCTTGTCGAAAGGGGGAGAGGGAAAGGGTCTTCATAAATCACTCCCCAACCCCACTTCCTAAAATTATTGTCCTGCAATGGCAATCGTTATGACTATGTTATGCAACAAAGTTTTCAATTTGCTATTTTGGTAGATCTAAAATGTAAGCAATTTAAGTGACTAATCCTTTAACATTCCACACTATTATTATTTCCACACATACTACAATATACCCTAATTAATGTAATTAATCTTAATTGGCATTTTAAATTTAATATCATAATTAGGGAAATATTTTGGCTGTCAGGTGAGCGTTACGCATTCAGTGATTTGTGTTTTTATAAAGTATATATCACCAACTTTGATGTTGTTTGATTATGTAGGTGGATGCGCTGCTATCACCTTAAGCAATTCCCATTGAGAACTGAAAGGAGCTGCCAAATTTGAATCTTGAAATGGAAGGCTGCATGATAGACTTACAGCATGCAGAAGTTCATCAGCAATGCCTTAGTAACACCAACAACACACACACACACACACACACACACAAACAGCCCTAAGCATCTGTCTTCTAAAAGTTGTATTCAATTTGCTTTAGCTTGGTCAAGCACCAGAGGACTGCCACCAATATTCTGTCTGGTTATACCGAAACACAGTAGTAAAAGGCTAATATATTTTAATTGCCTGTATCACGTTACGTCCTTGAGGCTCTCCCTAAGTATCACTATTATGTCACTGCAGCTGGGATGGGCATGTATGAAATTTACTAAGCATGTCTCACCAGGCAAATTTCAGGAGGCATATTGGGAACTAGGATCCTCCCTGTCTAGAGTGCAAGAGTACAACCCATATCTTTGCAATATGGGATTAATCCCCCAATTCACAGGCTGTGATCCAGAGCGCATGCAGGTAAGGGACTTACTAAATAATCATGGCAAATGGAGTTGCCATGTGAATGTATGGGATTTTCTTTCTGTGCCATTGCTTACAATGGTTGCAGAGTTAGGCAGTCATAGTGCAGGTGGGGGGGGAGCCTAAACAACTGGAACTGCTGAGGAGGGGGAATTAGCTAGCAGAAGGGACAAGCTGCTTTTCCATTTACAACTGTTCAACCCAGTCATTGGCTGTAGTAAACAAGTGTAGTCTTTGGCACCTGAAGATGTGGACAAGGATGGGTCCTGTATGCTTGACAGTTGTGAACAAGTGGCTGAACCTATGAATGACAACATGTGACACAATTGTTAAAACCTCTGCACTGGCTGCTCATCTATTACCAAGCCACTTCCAAAGTCCTTGCATTAATTAAAAAAGGTAAAGGACCCCTGTCAGTTAATTCCAGTCGCAAACAACTCTGGGGTTGCGGCGCTCATCTCGCTTTACTGGCTGAGGGAGCCGGCGTTTGTCTGCAGACAGTTTTTCCGGGTCATGTGGCCAGCATGACTAAGCCGCTTCTGGCAAAACCAGAGTAGTGCACAGAAATGCCATTTACCTTCCCGCCGGAGCGGTACCTATTTATCTACTTGCACTTTGACGTGCTTTCAAACTGCTAGGTTGGCAGGAGCCGGGACCGAGCAACAGGAGCTCAGCCCGTCACAGGGATTTGAACTGCCGACCTTCCGATTGGCAAGCCCTAGGCTCAGTGGTTTAGACCACAGTGCCATCCGTGTCCCCGTGCATTCATTTACAAAGCCCCAATCAACTTAGGTCCAAGGTACCTTGGGGACTGCCTGAACCCTTATACAGTTGAACCTTGGTTGTCGAACACTTCAGAAGTCGAATGTTTTGGCTTTCAAACACCAACAACCCAGAAGTGAATGTTTCCGTTTTAGAACATGCCTCGGAAGTTGGAACAGCTTCCAAGGTGCATTTCTCCATTTTATCAATGGATTTTGCTGACCGGCAATTGCGCCTAGGTTGTTGAACATTTTGGAAGTCGCACTGTCTTCTGGAATGGATTACGTTTGACAACCAAGGTTCCACTGTATCCCAGTTTGACCAAAGAGATAATCCACAAGAACATTTCTAGCCTGAGTTGGCAAGGCTCATTTGACAAGAAGCACAGACTTCGGTGGCCAGAATAGACAGAAAGCGTGTAAGAGTCAGGCAGAAGTCAAAATAAAGAATATTCAGAAGACGTGCCAGAGCTGAAGTAGTTAGGAGACCCACTACTCCCCTCACAGAGCTACAATTCCCAGATGGTTTAACAAACAATATTCCTTCATAAGGAACTTTGGGAATTGCAGCTCTGTCACCCGGTGAAGGAGATGAAAGAAGGTTCAGGATATGGTCAGAGGGCAATGGAACTTTAAGCTTATGGTGATGAACCTTTCTGTTTGCAATTCAACTCAGCAATGACGTATAAACCTGTTACTTCTCTCCCTCTCTAGCGTTTGCGCACACAGGCAAACCCTTATCCATCAAGCAATACCAATTGCTCTTCTATGCCTACCCATTTTAAGCAGGGGTGACTAACCTGTGGCTCTCAAGATGATGTGGGATTCCCAGCTCCCATCAGCCCCAGGCAGCACGGCCAGATATTTGGGAAGTTGTAGCCCAGCAACAACTGGGAGAAAAGCAATGACAAACCTAGACAGCATCTTAAAAAGCAGAGACATCACCTTGCTGGCAAAGGTCCATATAGTTAAAGCTATGGTTTTCCCAATAGAGATGTATGGAAGTGAGAGCTGGACCATAAAGAAGGCTGATCGCCAAAGAATTGATGCTGCAGGAGACTCTTGAGAGTCCCATGGACTGCAAAAAGATCAAACCTATCCATTATGAAGGAAATCAGCCCTGAGTGCTCACTGGAAGGACAGATCCTGAAGCTGAGGCTCCAATACTTTGGCCACCTCATGAGAAGAGAAGACTCCCTGGAAAAGACCCTGATGCTGGGAAAGATGGAGGGCACAATGAGAAGCGGACAACAGAAGATGAGATGGTTGGACAGTGTTCTCAAAGTTACCAACATGAGTCTGACCAAACTGCGGGAGGCAGTGGAAGACAGGAGTGCCTGGTGTGCTCTGGTCCATGGGGTCACGAAGAGTCGGACACGACTAAAGGACTAAACAACAACAACCCAGCAACACCTGCAGAGCTAGAGGTTAGGCAATCCTTAAAGGTATTGTGAAGGGAAGTCTTATACAGTACCCTGCACCACATGACTGTTCACAAATAAGCGATTGGTAATGACGGTGAGAAACTGTCAAAATTCCAGATGCAACTTTGGTATCTAAAGGGTAAAGGAACCCCTGACCATCAGGTCCAGTCGTGTCCGACTCTGGGGTTGCTGCGCTCATCTCGTTCTATAGGCCGAGGGAGCCGGTGTTTGTCCGCAGACAGCTTCCGGGTCATGTGGCCAGCATGACAAAACCATTTCTGGAGAACCAGAGCAGCGCACGGAAACGCCATTTACCTTCCCGCCGGAGCAGTACCTACCGGTATTTATCTACTTGCACTTTGACGTGCTTTCAAACTGCTAGGTGGGCAGGAGCTGGGACTGAGCAATGGGAGCTCACCCTGTGGCAGGGATTCAAACCGCCAACCTTCTGATCAGCAAGCCCTAGACTCTATGGTTTAACCCACAGCGCCACCTGGGTCAGTCAAAAGAGCCATTGGCAGAGAATGTTTTAATGTGTTCCTTCCCATCGGTGAGAAACAGCCAAGAACTCTGGATAAATAAGTTCTGTTGGAAGGTGGGTTCTCTGACATGTAACTTTCTTTTCAAAACGAGTGAAAAAACAATACATTATCTGCAATACATTTACAGATGTTAGCAATTAGACCACTTGCTGCTGTCCCTGTTGACCAGAAATAACCCCAAGAACCTGCATGGATGTACTCTGACAAAGAAGTTTAAAGAGACATTCTGTCTTGTTTATAATTAAGAGGTATACTGACTTCTTCCTCTAGGCTGACTTGCCCTGAAGTATTAGGGCTTGCTGGGAAACAAATGTCAGTAAAGGAATGTGACTTGTTCAGGTGTTTGAAGGTTATTCAAGAATTCTCCTTTCCTCTTAACTCGCAACTTTTGGTGTTTCAATAATGCTGGCTGTTTACACATATATTATGTCCTTATCCTTCATGCGTGTGATTGCATACCTAAAACCAAGCTGAATTGATTCTAATGAATGTGGTTTACACATTTCAAACAAATAGAAAGGAAAGGAAAAAGCAGAGTGGATTGAGCAGTGATGTGAGGGTACCAGCAAACCCATGTCAATATTTGTAATTCTTAAAGACACTCCAAGTTTTAGGGCAGAGAATCATTTTCTGAAAGGAAATTACATCAAACAGTAAAAATGGCCATATATTTATGATTTGCATTTATTCTCTTTAATTTATTTTTAATCTTTGTGTGCTGGTCACTTTGCTTAAGTGTCTTTTCCTTGTAAGCTGTTTTGAGAAAATGTATCTTTAAAAGAGGTGCTAAATAATTGAAATAAAATAAGATGTCCAAAAAATCATTATAAAGTTAATTTGAGGAAATACACTGGAAGAACCTCTTATTATTACATATAACCATAAACTACCTATATTGTATAGTTAGAAATGTATGTAATCTTGAGGACCGTTCAACAGATTTAGGGCTCATATTAAACATTTCTCTGTTAATTAATAAGAAATATATTTTACAAAGTAGCCAGAGGTGGTTTACATTGAAGAATGCAACAGATACCCAATACACTCAGATTTTTTTTTATTTGTTCTACATATGAAATAAAACATGTTACAGCAAAGAATGAAATTTGATGAGGATTCTACCTTAAGGACAAAAAAAAAATCACCTTTTATAATAACAAATAGTTGGAACCGATGCATTGCTTTAGTGACATTGTTCACTTCAAGACAAGTCCAAACTGTTCAACATTATGAAAACTCTGCCTATTGCTTTGTAACAGAAAATTTATTACCCCCAAATCATTTACAACAGACAGCATGCATTCCAAAACTGATTTGTTACTTTAGGCCACAACAACTCACTTTCAAAGTCTAAAGAATTCATTATATTGTACAGCAGGAAGAGCGTGAATGAAACAACTCACTGGAACCAGATTTTAATGAACATCTCTAATGTATGCAGCTTCAGTTCAGACAAGCTGCAGTCTTGTCTATAATTTGGCAAAAAGATTTCAGGTACACTAGAATTAATCTAAAACAGGCCCTGGATCCACTGGCCAATCCTCTCATTTTTTCCATTTAGTTCCTTACACTGTAGTGTTACTCTGACCAAATCTGCACAAAATTTGATGCTATCCCTACTTTGCACACATAGGTAGGGATGGCAATTCTACAATGATCATGCAGCAGAGGGCATTTTTAGTTGCATGAAGCTTCAAATAATGTAAATAATCAATTTACATTATTTATTAGTTTATATAGTCCACGTTTCCTTCCAAAAGGCAAATGTGGTGTACACGGTTCTCTTCCTACCCATTTTATCCACAAAAACAACCCTATGAGGTAATTTAGGTTGAGATGTAGTGATTGGCCAGAGGTCCCTCAGTGAGCTTCCTGGATAAGTGGATTCCGAGTCCAAGTTCAACACTCTAACCATTACAAAATGCTGGCTTTCAAGACTTTGGGATTAACATGTTGTGATATGGTGACTCAGGAAAGGTTTGGCAAAAGGGGGGTTTGGAGGAGATATTTTAAAAAGTGAGAGGAGGGATAACTTTTCCAGAAATATGGAGTAGTATGATCGAAAGAAAGCACCTATGAGCTAATAAGTATAATTTGTTATTTGTACCTACTGAGGTCCAAATGGGTTACTAAGGCCATCCATGCATTGCTGACCTTGTCATGCAGTCAAGGTGGGGCTGCTCTTGGACCTGACTGATAAGCTCCAGAAGTACAGAATGTAGCAGCTAGACTGCTGATGGGAGCAGAGGGCCAACAGTATGCAACACTTCTGTAACACATGCAACATCTCAATGACTTGGGTCCAGGATATCTTAAGGGCCACCTTATATCCTAGCTTGATTGCTGACATCATCCACTGTGTGAGCACAGCCCTCTCCCCCCCTCCCCAAGTGCATCTTTCGGGCTCTGTGATCGCATGTGGGTCACAAGACTCACGTGTGAGCACGGGTGGGAAGAGGCACTTTCTTCTTTTGGGTATGACTCAACTCCTGTTGTGTGTACTCACTAATCCCTCCTTCTACCTGGCCAATCCCCCCAGCAGCACCTCCCCAGCCGGGATTGGGCAGCTGTTTGAGTGGGTGGAGACCACAGGTATCCAACCTGGGAAGGTGATGCCAGACCCAACTGCCAGGAGCTGCACTGTGATCCCAGGAGGCTGCTCACGACCATGCAAAATGCGCACCCCGTTTGATGCGGGGAGCGGTTATTCTCCCTTCTTGTGGCTCTTGGTCTAGACTGTGCAGTCCTTCAAACAGAGGACAACTTCAGATAAAGGAACCATTGAACTTGATGGGCCTTAGTTCTGAGTAGACCTGTTTAGGAGTGTGTTGTAAGTTATTCCCCATCCGCAACCCTGCACACAGCTTTTCATGAATGAAACCAGGCAAATTTTCTTTATATTATGCCAGAGAGGAGCTCTTCACAGTAGATTTGAAAGCAAGCTAGTTCTGTTGTTTCTGGAGGCTCAAGTTAATTCCATGCATTTCCCTATCATTCAGGAGTCATATATCTATATACAGCTATATGTCATAAACTTGCATATTTTAGCATTGTGTCATCCCTATCTAATCCCTTAACCTTGCACTTTTTAGAACTATGAAACTGTGGCTATACTGATACACTAGCACAGGCAAATTCTGTGCAAACCTATCTCCACTTTAGCCACCACCGCCCCTTTTTGGTGATGCTTTCTCTCTCTTGGGGTGATGCGTAACTTAACTCACCATCCCATCTAGAAATAAATAGATAAAAAGCAGTATTCAACTACAGTCATACCTCTGGTTACGTCAGCTGCGGGTTGCATTTCTGCGGGTTGTGAACGCGGCAAACCCAGAAGTGTTTACTTCCGGGTTTCGCGGCGCGCGCATGCACAGAAGCGCTCTGCACAGGCTGCACATGCGCAAAAGCATTTTGCACAGTTCGTGCATGCGCAGAAGCGCGATATCGTGCTTTCGCACATGCACTATATTGCTGCTTGAGATGCGGACTTTTCGGGGTGCAAGCTGCACCCCGGAATGGTTCGTGTCCGCAACCCGAGGTACCACTGTACATTTCTTGCTAGTGCAAGGATTAGCGTTAGCGTGAGGGGTTTATCCCATCATTCCACTGTGTAAGGGGACATCCTTGCACTACTGGAATGAACTGCATCACACTATGTTGAATACAATCCAAGCTACCACGTATGTTACATCCAGTGTAAAACAGACTACATCCCTGTTAAATCAGAAATGGCTCGCTAGGTGTGGTTGAACCAATATAGTATCTCCCCATTCTCCTCTTCCCACCTGCCATGAGCTTAGCATAGCAGCTTTGCCCAACCAGGTGAGTCACTCTTGGATAAAATTGGAGGGTATGTTTCCTACTAAGCTAATTGCTTAACTATATTTTAAGTGAATAAAGATCATGAATTTGAACCCATTCACCCTCAAATTTCTAAGGCTACAAAGGTGTGTGGGGGGGAAGACTTTTGTTAAAAAACAATTTCATGCAGAATGACAGGATTGCAAGCCTTGTTTTATCTTTGGAACGTATCATTTGCTTCCCAAACTCATTGTCACAAGGTGACTAATATGAGGCTGCAGTTTATGGGTTTAAGTTCAAAAGGATGTGTTTCTAGTTCTCAAAACAAGCAAGCTATAAAGCGCTTCTGCTTTTACAAAGTAGTAGTGTGCTAACAGACAGACAGGCAGCACCACACAGAATGTCAGCGTAAGGATCTGTCATCAACCTTTGTTACACCAAAGCCTCCCTCAGCCAGGTGTTGAAAGTGTGGTTGGAAGGGCAGGCTCTTAAAGGCCTGCAATCTCTCTCCCCTGCTCTCCCATTTAGGTTTCCAGCAACTTAGTACATCAGAAGACAGATGAAAAGCTCAGATTCTGAGCGCACTAAGGCTGCAACCCCTATGCACATTTAACTTGGAAGTTAGTCCCACTGAACTCAAGGAAGCTTGCTTCTGAGTAGACATGCACAGGATTGCACAACAAATCCACATGAAAAAGCATGTGCCATATTCATTAACACATGAATTTACAGACCTTAGATAATTATCCCACTCTTGATATTTGTAGAATATTGTTTATGGAATATTTCGTCAAATAAATATTTGAATTAGAAAGGGACAAAAATGGAGGTTTCATGTGCAGAGGCAGTACAACTCTGATTACATCTTACCAGATGTCGGAGACAAGGATAGAGGATGGTTATCTTCAACATGCCTTGCTTGTAAGTCTCCTAAAAGCACCTGCCTGTCTACTGGTGGGAGCAAAATATTGGACCAGATGGTCCTTTGGTGCAATCCTAATCAGGTCTGGGGTTAGCACCAGGCTTCCCAAGGCAGCTGCTGGGGCCCATCAGTGCTGACACTTGCCTCAGGCCTCCATGCTGTGTAACTAGATCTGCTAGTGTCAATTGTAATTTCCCCACAATACTCCAGACTGACACTACTTTGGGTGCCCTGGGCACTGTGGAAGGAAAAGAAAAGGCATCTCCCAGGCACCTTTAGATTGCTGTTACTGCTGCCAGGTAAGCCCAAGGGGACCCATTGATGTAGGAGAGGTCCCATCAGAGGACACTTTGGCCAGGGCCCCCTGAAAGCGGGATCCGGCCCTGTTTTTAATAAAGTATTGGCCAGTTATCCAGGTCTGTCAGGACTGGCTCTATAAGCACAATAAGCGCAACTGTCAACAGTTCTGAACTCTCATTTTTCACTAAAATATTTAAGGGTAGCTTGTTGTGTTATTCTTCACTGCATTGCTTTTATGTTTACTTCTCTGAACAAGAAAAACTGTGACTTGCTATTTCTCTCTATTGGACTTTAGACGAGTTTTCAGAAATCACTGAAACGAAGCAACTTGGCATACAGCCTATGAAGCAGTGCAAACAGAGGAGAGGTCAGGGGCAAACATTGCATAAGTGGCATCAGAAATCCCTGAAATGCAAATGAGATCTTGGAAGCAACACCAAAACACTTCTCCCAAGGGTTCACACTCCTCTGTTGTGAATAATAACATATGCCCAGTAACGAGATATAAATTGTCACTGGGACTTCTGACATCGGCTATATGCAGAAAGGTGGAGTTCCGGCAACTGCCACCAGCAGCTGCCTGCCAGCAATCAAAATTAATTAGTCCCTTTCTAGGCTGGGATATATTAATGTAGTGAAGCAGTACTGTGTGGTTGTACTGCATCAGTTAATCTGTAAAAAGTTGCCTGACAACATCAACAAGTGCATGTCATTATTTGGATTGTTACTGAAAAATCAGGAATGGATTGCTACAATGTTCTGAGCCCGATTCTCATTCTTTATAAATAAATAAATAAATAAATGCATCAAGGAGGAAATGTAATATCATCATCATCAACCTTTTGTTGGCATCAAACAAACAAACATACATACAAAACAAAACCGGATTAGTACTTTCACAGTGGCACAAACTATGTTAAAAGAGAAAAGAGAGAAGACTCCGCTGTCCACGATCACATCTCTGGGACTCCTGATAACTCAGACGACTGCAGAATATTACGACGAGAAAAGAGCAAATGTAGGTATTGAGCTACCAATTTGGTAAGCTCCTGGTCCGTCCCTGTTAGTAGGAAATGTAAGACTTCCCGCTCTGGTCTCCTTCTAGGGATACAGAGCTGGTCCAGGAATTGCTGGCGGAGATCGTCGTAAAGTTTGCAGTGAAAAACCATATGAACAAGTCTTTCCACCTGGTGGCCATCACATGGACAAATCCTCTCACCCTCTGAATGTCAGTTGCTAGGAATCACATGGGGGGAGAGTGGTTGTTGCACTCAGGTCATTATTTTGGGCTTCCCACTGTGAGAACAAAATGATGGACTAGATAGGCCTCTGGCCTGATCCAGCAGGGTTGTTCTTATGTTACTTTGAAGGGCCACCAACACTTTGGAGATGATTTTTTGGAGGTGCTAGAGGCTTCAGAGAGGAGGAGGAGCTATCAACAAAAAAATGCCTTCCCTTTTATTTTGATAGTGGAGATCTTCACTGGATCAAGTTGTGAACTAGTTTCTCTCTGTCTCTCTCACTCTCCCTGTGGGGAAGGGTTCAACTCATCTCCCCTGGTGCCGTGACTCCAACCCTGATGGCTCTCTGCAGCTGCTTTGTCAACCACCAAACATGAATTTAACTCAATTCAACAAAGCGCCTAATGTAGGGGTGAGCCAAAATAGTCATCAAAACAGGAAGGATGTTTATGAGGACAGGGGAAATGGCTGAAACATTTTTGTGAACACGGGGCTTACCTAGCAGCTTTTTGAAAGCAGCCCAAGAGAGAGTATTAAAATCACCCCACCCTCTTCTGGAGACTGAAAGAGAGGGTTGTTGGCTGTCACCACCTGCTTTTCCTCCAGAAGACCCTATTGGGGCAAATAAAATGGAAGCTGGCAGTCCCCTCTCCTGCAAGTGTGAGGAGAGAGTGCTTTAGCACTACCTTGAAGTACTTAGAAAAAAGGACAGTCGTAAAAGATAAGCAGCCCCTGAAATGTTCTCCCCACCTTGAATGGTCCTTCCTGTTCCATGACCCAGTTAGCATGGAGGGTCATTTCAGCCCAGTCCTATAGCATCTGTCACACATAGTTTGCCCCTTAGGTCCAGTTCATAAAACCGTTGCACTTTCCCAGATTTGTAATGGAAGTCTTGTCAGTGGTTCAGCATTGTTTGCAAAACAAGGTGTCCTTGCATGGAATACTTTTAAAACATTTTTTTCAGAACATGTTCTGGCGTGCTTTGAACTTGTGTTGAACCATTCACAAGACGTGCTGATCATGTGTGCAACTACTGGAATTGTTAGTTCTGCTGTTAATTTTGAAAGAGAAAAATTAATTGTTCCTGTGGGCTTACTTAGAAAATAGGGAAATGGGGACATTGGTTATCAAGTGCTCATTTTCCTTTATTATCTTCTCTACAGTGCACACCATCTTTTACTGACTGCAGTTTACCTCTGCTAATATTTCTAGAATGAATCTATAATTATTTAAACTATAGCTTAATTGCAAATGCATCATTCAAATTAAATTCACTTTAATGGTATTTAATTTCATGTGGCTGCAATTAAAATACACATAGCTGCACACCCCAGGACATCTCTTTAAGACATATAGTAAATAGCTCAACTATACTGTCACAAAATGGTATAGCCTCAGTCAAATAGGTATTCCAGTGGGAGTTAAGAGAACATCTAGGAATGCAGATTATGTCTTCCTTCACTTCTGACATTTTGAAGCAATGTTAACTGTTACTTTTGATCTTGATCCCACCATCTCCATGCATTCATGATGAAGGCCAAATGATAAAGTGCCATGTTGGGGTGGGTCTGCGGTTCATGTTGGGAGGAAAGTGTTATTATGCATCTTTCTTCTGTTGTAACATAGGATTGTGTCCCATTAAATTCACACGGAAATGGCAAGTGCTGTGGGTATTTGGAAATAAAAACATATCACAGAGCCATTAACTCCAGAAACCCTGTAACACATTCGACCTGTCTTCTGTGAAATAGCTATCACAGGGTAATCGCAAGCACAAATATACAGCAGGACACAACAGTAATTCAATGAAACAGGTAAATATGGCTGGACAAGCCATTTTAGAAAAACCGGCACAGAAGAGGAATGGGTACACCAGTTCCTTTTGGTGTAAAAGGGGGGGTCTGCCTATAGATCAGTGTGTGTCCGGCTGCAGGAGATTATTCAGAGGGATAAAAGCCTTACACAAACTTATAATTATGGAGCTGCTGGCATGGATCTTCTCTCTGTGCATATAGATTTGGATTAGGGAGTAGGAGAACTGCCACCGGTGAGCAGGCTGTGCAGCTGGCATATCATTACTTCACTGAACATTATGGAGAGCAATAAATCATCCAGAGCTTGAGGGATTAGGGAACTCTGCCAAGTCCTCAAGAATGTCTGACACTTGATAAGAAACAAATATATGAGTTAATGCAATTTAGGTTCTATGTTTCTCTTTAAGAAAGTATGCCCAATATTTATATGCAATGTTCTTAGGTTGTCAGAATATTTTATGCCACTGTCTTGACCTGTTCTGCGATATCCCAGGTACAAAATCATGACACAACAATGCTGCTAATCTACAGATCCTTAACATTTAAGGCATCCAACATGTCTTCTGAAACCAAAGATGTTGGTTAAATAGAGACAATCTCACAATTACAGATTTTCTAATGTTTTTACAACAACAACAACAACAACAACAACAACAACAACAACAACAACAACAACATAACAACAACAACCACCACCACCACCACCACCTTTATTACGGTCCATAGACCCATCAATTCGTCACAAAGCAATACCCAATTTGAACAACCAGCCTTCAGGTTACACAAGCATTTTGTTCAGACTTAAAATAGGGATCATTGGTTCTTGCAACCACTGATAAAAACTTCACCACTGCTAATGTTCTGGCATTTGTGCGGTCTTCCAGTAGGAACCTGACATTGCAATCCTCTGATTTTCCTGGGATCGCAACTAGCAGGGGTGAAATCAGTTCAGCCCTGGCTTGCTCAAATTTCACACAGTGCAGCAAAATATGTTTTATAGGGCTGCCAAGCAGCCTGGTGGCAGGCAGGGTGAGGGTCCAGCCAAGGAGGCGGGCAGAAAGGTGAAGAAGAAGGAAAACTACCACCGGCACCCCAACCCCCCCCTACACCTATTTGGCAATGATTGCACTGCCCATCCAGAATTCTCCAAGCCGGAAGCTCAAATTGTCCCAGATCATCCAGATCATCCATGAGATCAGCACCCTCTTCTCCTTCTTCAAGGAAGGCTACCAGGAATGGAAGGACTCGATCCGCCACTAATGTTTTTAAAAAGCTACTTTTACCTCAGTTTTTATTGACATATTAATTTAGCTATGATTTTGTTTATAAAATGTGTTGAGATGTTCCCAAACTTCACCTATGATGGCTATCGCTTGAGATTCTGAAAAGTATCGAATAACCTAGGGAAGTATGTCAAAACAGTGTGTGTTATGTGGTAATTTTTTTCATTAATTTTAATTACTGTCATTCTGTTTGGTAGTTAGCATCCTTAGCCCTTCGTCTTCCCAGAACATGCCGGGATTTATGCCAGTTTTGTTATCATTCACTGGTTCCCTCGAGCACTGTTTAATAATGGAAGTGCTTTAACATGTTTTAATAAAAAGTGTAAATGTGCTGAAAGAGTTGTGAATGAGAAGGAAGCTATATTGTAAACCAAATATATAAATCCTCAATATGTTTTATTTCAAATAATGTGAGACAGGGAACTCATAGATGACTTGCTGTGTCAAGGAAGTATCTTTGTAAATGGTAAGAATATGATGAAATGTTTCTAGATGTGTGAAAAGAGAATCAAAGTATCACACTCTCCTCATAAAGCAAATATTAAATTATCTACATAGATGTCCATATTAGATCCACATGGAAAAAGCACAGAAAATCAAATATGAGCAAAATTGACCTCATTCTCATGTTTGTATCCAACAAGACTAGCCCTTTTTTTGCATTTGCTTTCATTGTTTGGCACACGAAGAGATGTATCGCTCAGTATCAGCAGAATTAGAGAATATACTCTATGCCTTGAAACAGAGCAAAGTTGATCCTGCACCAGCATTTAGTATTATCAGAAAATCTGTATGTTGTGCAATCTCCATTACATTCTCAAGCAAACATTAGTAAAATGTGTAGTAAGTGAAAGCATATCAAAGGAAGTCACATTGCCAAGTTTTAGATCTTTATTTAAAGGCTAGTGTCACAAATTAATGCACAATTTCAGTTTCTACTGTTCTATGTTGGATTCTACCCTTTACTCTTTCAAGAATTCCCTAGGTTAGATGAATTGGGGCTGGATATAGAGCTTACCCAAAGCCCACCAGTAGGCTTTAGGATTGAGAAGACACTTGGTCTTTCTCACACTCAAAGCCAAGACTTTCTCCTTAATTACTTGGCTTGTGGTTAACATTGGGGTGGGCAAATCTGCTCCACCTATTTGTGGGGCCACGTTGCGGGCGAGCCACCAAGCCTCCCCCCTCAGTGAGGGGGGGACACTGCGTCCTGCCTTATGCTGGGGAGGCCCGGCCATGCCAGTTAGCCAAGCAGCCAATCAGGCAGCTTGGAGGCGTGGCCAGGGCCAATTTAAACCACGGTGCGACGCTGAATCACCCTTTTCAGCCTCGTGCCACGGATCCCTCCTACCCTTTGTTCAGGTTGCATCATTGGCCTTGCTATGGACTTCAGTTGGTTGCTCTTGAGGGGCCTGGTTGGACTTTTTCCACTTGGCAAATTGGCACTGGCCGCTTGGTTTTCTCCTACCTCGTGGCAATCATCACAACTTTGTAAGGTTTGGCACTTAGGCATTGGAATAGCGATGTGGGGGGGAGGGGAGGTGCGGCCATCAGCAGCCCCTCCGTGCTCAAGGGTATTCGGTTAAACGAATCCGGGGGTGTGGATCTCGTCTGAAGCCCGGGGAGGTGCTAGGGCCATGCCATGACCCCGGCAGGAACCTAGGGGATGCTCGAGTCGATCCACATCGGTGGGGCTCCCCCTACTGGTGGCCAACCCTTACCAGACTTCCTGCAAGACGGGCAGGAGTCAGATATAGTCTGTTGATGCCAATGCCTAAGCCAATACCGCTCACAATCTGTAACCAATAAAGTTGTGGCCTAAATTTTGCCTATTAACATTAACCTAAAATTCTGTGTCCTTGTGTCTTTATACTCATGGGGGTGGCTTGGGGCTTTGACATGGAAATACGCATGGTTTCTTTTTCCCAATCTTAAATTCACTTTTCCACATTTCCACACAAGTATGCGAATTTGATTTTTAAAAGTGCGAAGGAAAATACGCCAGCATTTTACTTCAAATCTCTCCTAATAGACACAACTTTGCAAAACAATTTCTCTTAATACATTCCCCCCCCCCACTAACATATGCATTTATATTTGGGAAAAGTGTGGATTTCAAAGGATGTCTGTGCTTCAGTTTGCATCTTGTCATGGAAAGTTCAGATTAGGTAAGTTTGCCTTTAAAAGTGATATGAGCCAAATTTATTCCACATCCCATGACATCTATCAGACCACAACACAGAGGGTGATTTCTAGGTCCATAATGTGGGGGAAAGGGGGCTTGTGATGGACTTCCTTCTACACCCGTGGACTTCCATCTCTACCCTTTGGAGCATCATAGGATTGCTCTCTTAAGGACTTTGTTTATCGAACACTTTGGTTTAGAAGACTATGAGATCTGTGCCTCTAAATATAATTTAGTTTATGGGTGTTGCTTTAATTACAAATGGATAAGAAGCTATACCTACCAAAAATAATGAATCTTGGATTTACCTTCTTGTATAATTATAAAGTGCAGACAGGCTACTGTGAGAAAGTACACATATATGGGAGGAAAATGCTCAAGGGAATAACAACAGTAAATATCTCCATTGCTCATTTCTGCTATGAATGTGAAAACCATATCCCAGATATTATTTACACCGCCTGTAGTAATGAATTGAAAAAAATATATATGTTTCAACTAGATCCAACATGGTCCTATACAGCTTCTATGCAGAAGTATAATGAAAAGCTACCTGATCTATCTTGTAGCATTGGATGAAAACTATTGAATTCATTGTGTTTCTGTAAAAGCAGCAAAGGGCTTTTACTTATTTAAAATATTTATAGCCCACTCTTCATTACTGAAAAGCTGCAACATTAAATATTTCAAAGACAACAATAAAATAACATGTGCAGCAACAAAACCAATACAATTTCATCAGAGCAAAAGCCTGACCAAATAGGTGGGTTTTAATTGCATTACCCCCCAAGTGTCCCGATCTTCCAGGGACAGTCCTGGAATTTGGAAAACCATCCTTGCTTCCGATTTGCCCCTAGTTCCCCCACCAGTGCCACCGCTACGGAGCTCAGGAAGGAGGTTGAGCCGCACTTGTTCCGGGTGGCTGCTGCTGCTGCAAGGAAGCATATCACGACTGCCATTGCTGGCCTCCTCTTTGGGCAGCTCGTAGCGGGTGAGGAGGAGAGGCTGCTGCCACTGAGGCCCAGCCCCTTGTGATGCAGTACTCTGAGGGGCAGGCAGAGGACAGGGCTACCCTGGGAGGAAAGAAAGGGAGAGCAGAGCAGAACATAATGAGTCTTCAATTTTATTTTTAAAAAATGCTTTGTGTGTCCACATCTACTCTTGCTGCTTTGTCAATCTAACAAAAAGTAAAATAATATTGGGATTAAGGTGTTCTCTCAGAGCTGTGGAGGGCATGTGTGCTGTGTCCTGTTGGTGTAGTGGTGCTGGCACTTGGCCTTTTTCTTCTGATAGGAAAGTCTCTGTTGGAGGGAAACAAAAATGGGTGTGTGTCTCAAGGAGGGTCAGTGGGTGCAGGGAGTGAGAAATGTCCCATTTTCATCTGACAAATGTTGGAGTGTGTGTTCTTTGGCGATCACTCATGGCCAAATAAGATTGTCTTCCATGATCACGGTTTTAACAGTGAGTCCATAAGTGACTGTGGAGGCCAATTCTCGATCCACACGTCCTTCTACAGTGGGGACATAGATTTCCAGGCGGGAGTTGATCATGGTGAGGGTTTGCCAAGCGTGCCTTCCTCTTAGCGCATTTCTCCCTTTCGTCCTGAGTTTGAGCGTCTTCAAACCCCATGACACCTCCGATTGGAGCACTCGCAGGCCAGCGTTGTCAGTGTTTATATTGGAGTGTATGTAACTGGACCCCGAAGCACATAATGGTCAGTGCCAGCCTTATTTGAGAGGGGAAGGAAATTCATATGAGGAATGTTTGCACTGAGAGTGCCCTTGCCTGCATAGCTGTATTAATGAATTTGAGGACAGGGCAACACTGCCAAGAAAGCAACTTGGGGCAAGTCTATATAGGAGCAGGCACCCTGCCAAGTATCTGGGTCCCAAGCTCTTTAAGTCTTTGGATGTCAGTACACATACCTTGAGTCTGGCATAGTAGCAGCCAGAATCTTGTACCAGGCTTAGAAGCAAATACACTCACCATAAATCACTGTGCCGTGATAACCTAATTAAGTGCTAATAATGCTATTTTATTTACTCCTGGAATCTATAACTGGGAAGTCAATGGAATGTGTGTGTTACTTTGAACTGAGCATGAAATAACATAACTACTAAATAAGATGAGCATGAAGTGTATGAACCCTTGCATTGCTCTATTAATAGGGCTCATAAAGTCATTACCCAAGCAGTGGGACTCCTGCTTCTCATGGTGAGTGAGCCCCATCTTGTAGACAGGCTTGCCACAGAGAGCACTGTCACCACATGGAGAGTCTCCACACCCCATGGGATGTTTGTAGCCTTTGCCAGTATGTAGGTGCTCAGCATGTTGCTGCTGATTCATATTGTAAGCACTTTTAAGGACTGAAACAAATAGCATACTTGCCACAGGGATTCCAGCAAAATCAGCGGGAGATGGGGAACCACACTTAAATGAGTAACTGTTTCCCTGCAAGTTTTCGCTTGCCTATGATCTGATGAAGAAGGAGCCAGACTGCAGCTAGGTTCCTCCAAGCCAGAATTTGGTGTCTTCCAACATTGGGGAATTTTTGAACAGGGGCCAAATGATGGCTATAAATTATTTTCTGTGCAGCAAACATGGCATAGCAAGCATAAGATGGCTGTGTCCAGATGAAGACATGACCTGTCTTCATTTGGACCGGCAGTAAGAAAAGCTGCCAGTCCAAATTTTGTAGCTAGAACAGGAATACATATGAAACATGAGCATTTGAATATACATAGTAAGATTCTGAATGAGTACGGTCAGTTCAGTTTTATTTCAACTGTAGTAGGAACACCAAACATGCAGCTAAGGCAGCCTTCCCCAACCTGCTGATCTCCAGATGTTGCTAAACATGGCTAATGGTCAATGATGATGGGAGTTGTAGTCCAAAACACCTGGAAAGTACCAGGTTAGGGAAGCCTGAGCTAAGATATTCCTTCTGAAAACCAAGAATATCTTAAATTCACAACTGTTCCAGTGAATAGCAATAGTATCCTACTCTTCCTGAATAACAATAAAAACCCACCATGTCCTGCAGGTCCATCCAGAAACTTCAGTCAACAGACAGAAACATGGATAAAATCTTCATATGGTCTTCCATATTGCATCCTGCTGCGTCTTTGACAGCAAAGGACTAAAATTCATCAGCTGAAGAAATGATACTCAGACATTACTGACACTCCAGACATATGGACTCATTCTTAATTGTGGCATCCAAGATAGAGATGATTTTATCAGCCGGATGACTGGCAAGCAATGTTCACAATGACCTGTAGATGATTCATTCTCAGGATATGAATGGGAAAGCAGTAACAACCACATCCACCACCTAGAAGAGATATAGTTGACACACCGACAATACAATGGTAAGAGAAAATAACACCTTGACCTTCTTATACCACCACATCATAGACTTTTTGATCAGATTTACCAGGAGTCTCCTAACATTTCCACTCCAGTCATCATCATAACTGCCTCACAATTTTTTTCCTTTGGAGTGAGCAGAATGTCACTATTTGAATGGGTGCATAGAGCCTTTGAGAAACAGACCATGTCACTGACCAAGCAGCTGTTGACCCAGACCACTCTAGGAAAATAGGAAACTGCCTTATACTGAAGAAGTGTATCTGAAGAAGTGTGCATGCACATGAAAGCTCATGCCAAGAACAAACTTAGTTGGTCTCTAAGGTGCTACTGGAAGGAATTTTTTATTTTATTTTGTTTTGACTATGGCAGACCAACACGGCTACCTACCTGTAACTGCCTTATACTGAGTCAGAACATTGGTCCATCATGCTCAGTATTGTCTACCTTGACCAGGCATCCCCAAACTCGGCCCTCCAGATGTTTTGAGACTATAACTGCCATCATTCCTAGCTAACAGAACCAGTGGTCAGGGATGATGAGAATTGTAGTCCCAAAACATCTGGAGGGCCGAGTTTGGGGGGGTACCTGACCTTGACCAACAGCAGCTCACCAGGGCTTCAGCTAGATGTTTTTTTCTAGCCCTTACTAGGAGATGCTGGGGATTGAACCTGGGACCTTCTGGGTGCAAAGCAGATGCTGTACCACTAAGATATTGCCCTTCCCACACAGGGGCCTTACCATATACTCTGCTGGTCTATTGGATCCATTTCCAGGAAATGTATTATCCTAATTTGAGGAAGGACTACGCACATTTTGGCAACTCATTATTTATTTGGAACAGTCTACTTATCCTGATTATGAGAATCACAACTGTTTTCAGGCTGAGAATCTGAGCAGGCCACAAGAGAATGGAAGGCAGTTTTGTAGAAGTCACTACTGGAATGAGTTTCTATCTTCCTAGGGAAGAAGCTCCTCATTTCTCCTGTTTCACTCTGTAGTATGAGCACAATGCTGTTTATTTTCACTTGCAGTAGTGTCATGAGCATTAAATCAACATCATGCAAAGCTAAGACCATTTTTGCATTAATATAAATGTGCAAATCACAATATTGCACTTGGCTGCATTTACATCTTGTTCTGAACTGTGATGTGGAAAGCAATGAATAAAAGATCCTTAACCCTACAACTAATTATTCTTGCCTCTTAATTGTTTTAACTGGCAGCATTTTGGTATCTTTCTGTATATATTACTTTTCTTTCCATGTGAGCAATCTCAAAAAGGGCAGGTATTTCCTTCTTTTTAGGCCTACTCCCCACATTTGTTTAGACCTACCCTGCGTCTTCATGGTTTCATAATGGGAATTAGAAAGGCAACCCCCCCAAAAAAGGAAATGGCTTAAGCTTATGCAATTTCCGGGGTGTAAACAGTTAACATAATTTTAAAATAAAATGATCTGATATGAGAACATTTCTGTTTCAGAAAAAAAACCCATAAAGATTTGTTATAAGATACTATTCAAAAATAACTAATAACAAATGTGCTCATTATGGCTACTGATAAAATGAAAATTCATGGAATTGCACATATATACCAGATCTGCCAAATTCCCATTAGCAATGAATAAAACTTCCCATTAGGAACAGAACACACCCTACTTTAGGCATAGTTTCTGCCTTTGACACTAGGAATATGGATCTGCCATTTTTGTCTTTGTTCTGGTTCATTTTCACATTTCCTGAAATTTGTCTTTAATGCAGGCCAGTTCATGCCATCTAAATTTCAGATTATAACCTCTTTCTCCTTTTTAATATTTTTGAGCTGTGTCTACAAAAAGTGGTAAAATTGTTTCAGACAGAGTTTGCCTATAGTTTCATAAAGGCAAAAAAAATTGGCATGTATCAACAAATTTCAATCAAGTTTCAAAGCTATGCCTTTAAGTAAAAAAGGAAGGTGGAAAACAAAAATATAAGTATGCTTTAAAAATAATAAAGGTAAGTTGTTGTGTGGGGATATGAAAAATATAGTGATATACCCATTCTGAAAACAGAAAATGCCGTATAGGACAGTAAGAGGACTTAAAGGCAACAGTCAAAGGGGATCTGTTTTCCAATTCCACATTCAACCACCAACAGTGAAATTCTACACGTCTACTTAGAAGTGAGCCTCATTGAGTTAAATGGGAATTCATTCTGAGCAGACACATATAGGATTGTAAATTAGTAAAATAATGTGACTTGGCCCTTATGCTTACACTGTGGCAGCAGTAGGCTTCTTGACGTCCAAATTATACAGAATTGCCTCATTGATATAGCGAATGGCTGAACTGCCAATCATTTCCCGGGCTAAAAGGTAACAATGTTATCTAAAATCCTCTGCATGAAGCAGCAATCTTGATAAATTATCCTCTTTGTATGATTCCACCTTGTCACCTGAGTTCCCAGCAATGACTCACAGGAGTGCAGCAGCACCGTTTTAGCCACCCCATGAATCATGTCCAGCCAGCTCACACGTTACTTCCTCATATTGGGTTGCACCATACGGAAGGTTTTGAAGTGTAATAAGTGGCTCCTTGTTACTGGCTATGAAGATGAGCTTGCTTGTTCAAAATATAGAAATTCAGCCCCAACAACATGAAAGTAAGGGAAGTGCAACAAAATTGAGAATTCAGCAACATTTTCTCTCCACTTTGATAATTTTGAATGAATAGATGGGGGAAATGAAAGAACTTACAGTATTTTATTCTATTTTTTCCCCCACGCTGGTGGTAGAAGACATCAGCACAATAGCTCATCAGATGCATATGTGTCCAGACTTGCAACAGAGTGACCATTAGAGACAGAGACTGAAAAAAGGCTGGACTGATCTGAGTGATATTGTGTGTGTGTGTGTGTGTGTGTGTGTGTGAGAGAGAGAGAGAGAGAGAGAGCGCTTAAGGGTTCTGGTTGAAGGGCTGGCAGGCAGGATACTCTGAGCTATAGAGAAGTCTCCTCTGAGAGATTGTCTTAAGTGGGCAAAAAGTTAATGAATATGTGGGGGTGTGTGTGGAAGGAAGAGAGAGGTTCTTCTGGATTCAGGGATCTGGGGGGGTCCTAGGATTCTTGGGAGGCTGCTGCCCCTGTTGACCAAGCTGACTCCCCCTCCCCCATTCAAATACTTCAAGAGCACATCTATCATTTAAACATGAAGACTGTATTGTTAAATATCAAAGAACATAGCCAGTGGAATGTACAAAATGAAGTCCACCAATGTAGACTAATTTATCAATGGAGTATAACAGTTGGTTAACAGTTACACATTTGTAGCAGCAAATACAAAATACAGTTTGGCAATCCTGCGCATACTTTTTGTCAGAAAACAATTCATCCAAGAATAATCAACTCCTGGAAATCATTCACTGGCTGCTGGAACTGAACACAATGCACTAGCAGTTAGCTGTGCACCAGTGCTTTCAAACTATACAGAAGTGACTCAAGAAGGGGTGGCTAGCCTTACAAATCCAGGTTGCATGCGGGATAAAATATCACCCACAGGATGAATGTTTTAAGGATTTATATTGCAGGCCAGCTTGTATTGAAAGTCTGGGTTTTGCTTTTTCCAGTCAATGATGTCATGCCTAAGCTGGATACTTGTTATCTCGGAACAGAGTTAATAGACACATTTGTGTGTTTAGACCTTTTACCTTTCCCTGAAATAAATTCACACAGGAGTCAGATATTTGGTTTGGTTTTTGGCAGAAATTTAGGCCACAACTTTATTGATTACAATCAAGTGAGTGGTTGCATAGCTTCTGGTTCGACTATCTCCCTGCACCCATGCAGGCAGCGCTGTCCCAGAGCCACGTTCGTAGGACAGCCATGGATGAACACCAGGGACAGATGATGGAGGGAGCACCAATCAGCCTCCCTGGTGTCCCCTGGACTCGGGCACGGGCCAAACCCCTTACGGGGAACGCCAAACCAGTGATTCCCTGGATTCCTTTACCGGAATATCCTGTCATTGCATAGGCGTGGCCAAGTCACATGCCACGCCTATCACTTGAACCAGAGCCTATCCACCACCAAGACGTCATGACGTCATGACGCACACACACGCTGCGATGACCTGCCCCCAGGGGTGCCTCTTGGCTTCCCGCCCTGGGCAGCCAAGGGGCTAAAAACGCCCCTGCGCAGGACCCACCTATCAGGGGTTGTGGCTGTTCCAAGATTACCTGCCCACAACACGTGCCCTCTGTAAGGGAGGACCCGATTTAACAAAACTGTGTTTGCATGCCTATCTTAAAATAATGGTTCTGTTCCAATTTCTAATGTTGCCAATGCAAAAGACATTACTACCCACTGCTCTACTGTTTACAAATGATCAGAAGGAAATATGATAAGCAACACTTAGATATCTGTGGCAATATAACTTGCATGAGCTTTATAGACTAAAATGCATTATTGCTATGATTGCACAAGGAAATGATAGGAAGGCTACAATATTTGACAGTTCCGTTCTCAGAGAACCCCATATAGGAGGAGGGTGGTATGAATTCCAACATTTCTTGCAAGTACATGAAAAAAAGAACCAAATGCAATACTTAGCAAGAAAATCATGCAATATTGATTGGTATGTGGTTTATAAAACAAAACAACTTTGTAGGTTTGGTGGCTTAAGGAGCTAGGCACCAGGAAAGCTCAAGAGTCATGAATAAAGATTTCCACTGGTCGGAGGAACGTCAGTGATCTGCACAACTCCTTGACCTTTTCTCATAATTGGAAGCAGCAGAATAAATTATGAATATGTAAATGTGCAGGATGCAGAATCCACCTGTTTTGGGCTCAGAATTTATATTTATCCTCCCAACCACATCACAACCCCACACCCCAATGGAAAACCTAACATTAAAATGTAATGGCCTGTTGAATCAGGCCAATGACCCATCTAGTTCAGCATCCTATGCCTATGGAAAGCCTCAACACAGGACCATGGTTGGAAGACCATGTAGGGGGCAGTGGTGGTCCAAAGTACACAATCAAGGCAAAAGTCCAGTAGCTGCTAAGGAGGGAAGCTGTGTGAGATGAAGCAGGATAGGCAGATGGTTAAGCATGCATGTATGTCGAGACTTTGACAGTGATAGTTTGGCCTTCTTGCTAAAGAACAGCTGTCGAGTTAGTTCCTTATTGACCTCTTGTGTCACATGGTGTACTACTGTGTATGCAAATTCCAGCCCTTCTTCTGGCTGCTGCATTGGTGATGCCCAAGCCCAGGGGATTCCAGGACAGGATAGCTAGCAAGAGATGATTAATATTAAAGATGTAAGATTTGTGATTATAAATAAATATATGTAACCGTAGGAAGCGTATGGGGTTGAAGTAGAGGAAAGAACTGAGCATACCAAAGTTTTAACAACTTGCAGCAAAACGGGAAAACATATCAAAATAATAATAATTGGATACACATAAAAAGGCATTCATTAAACTAAGTGTCAAGGATCCACTTAATTGAACAAAATATGCTATTGAATGGCATTGTATGTTGAGATTTAGCACACTGTAAGGAATGTACACAATCTCCATGGTTAAATGCTCATGTCAGTCTTTGCTGCCAAATCCATGAACAAATGAGTTTTCATACTAGTCTTGGCTGAGCTCCTAGAGTAAAATCTTTACTGATGACCTTTACATGCTCTTTTTAGTATGCACTGCACCGAGAACTTACTTCAGCCTAAACAATAGATCCAAACAAGTTAAAGAACCATTAAATATAAATGGCCACCATACATGATTCCCTAAGCACCTTGAGGAAGTGCAGGGTGTGAGCTGACACAACAATCAAAGACGAAAACCCTCTAATGGAACAAGGCAACTGGGCAACTGGCACATGCAGATGTTCTGTGTGTACACCTGAGCATAAAAAGGTCTCCTGATTGGGGCATATAATTTTTTAAAATCAAGAATGACTGATAGTGGCAACTTTCTCAGGAGCTACCAATCTGAAATTATTTCCATGCACGGTCCAGCATGAAAATGTCAGCTTCTTGCTTCTGACAGGGTAGTCATAATTTTTTTAGGCTCATGACTTCTGTGGGGTTATTTACAAGACTATTCAAAATCCTGTTTATTTGTCTATTACGTACTGTTCTCTTATGCTACATAATTTCAAATATTTCCACGTATCCACTATGAATTGTGTACTTTTTGATAATAAATTTTGGAAAGTAGCATTGTAAATGTGAGGTAGGCAACATTGAGTTTTAATCACTAACAGGAGATGATGTGCACATGGGGGGAGATACAATATCAGAGAGCAAACCCACTGATGAAAGTTCAATAATAAATCATTTTGTAACAAACACACATTCTGTATTTTAGCCTAGCAAAAACACAAGGTGTTTTGCTGTGTAGAAATTTGCATCATATAAGAACATTAATCATCCCAATGGGTAGCAAACAGAGTTAATTGTTAATCATGTGCAAAAGTCCCTGGAAAATGACACAGGGCTAAAAGCAGACAAGCCAAACTCAACTAAGCCATAAATATTCAGAAGTTTAAAGACGAGCTGTCAGCTCTAACAATGGGATTTATTGGAAAGTATTGTTATATTCTCAAAGAAACACTATAGTCATAGCATTAGTCACCACCATTTAAGGGTTTGAGGACTTTAGATCCAAATTACTAGGGCATCATTATCATGGCATCTTTATCAGCTGTGTAATTCCTGGATTACATGAACACAACGTGTTCAGCACCTACCCAAGTGGTTATGAACACATTCCTAAACGAACAATGCCAACCTTATGGGGTTAGGTCAAGTCACCGGTTAGGAATGCGTCCATTTCTTCAGGGAATTTTCAGTTCACACAAACAAGGAATGTTTAATACATGTACAGGACGGTATAGAGAAAGATATGCAAAAGGATAGTTCGATCTTTATGGCTACCTCGTTTCAATCTGTCAAGAGAATAGCTGATGCTGTCCCTATGTAAGCACCTGTGTTTTTACCACATAGTGATATACTTGACTGTGGGATCCGGTGGAGCAAACCAGCATGACTTGTTTGACTGAGCCACCTGCAGTCTGAAAATGAGGATTCCCTGAAATGTGGTGTGAATGGACTGTGTCATCATAACTGAGACTCAGTATGGCCCTCCAATGGGTTGGTTATCAGGCTCATCAAAGAGACTAGTAGTCAAACAAACAAAAGGCATCAATGTACTTACTCGCTCTTTCCTGCAAAGACAGTAGAAGAGAATGGCTTTAGCAGAAATGCCTGTGAAATCTGGGCTCTGGAAGGTGCTGTGTAGATCCAGAGAAGGCTTCATAGAGAAATGGGAGTTCTTTGCAGCATGCCTCATCTTTTTGCTAAGTTAGTGCTGTCCTCTACCAACCAACACTCTTCAGAATCAGTACCCCAGATCATACCAATTCCCCACAATTGCAGATACCCACCCAACCCCATGGTGTTCTATGTGATGAACATGTCTTCTCCGATTATCTGGCTAGGGGCCCCAAAAAGCTAGCAGTGGCTCAAGCCTCCCTGGATATCTGAGAGGGTCTAGGCAAAAGGGCTATCTAAGTACAGAGGATATCATTTCTCATCTATATTTTGCTCATTCCAAACCACTAATAATAACTCTTAACTAATTTAAATGGAGAACCTTGACCACTGTTGCTTTGAAACATGACAGTAGAAGAAAAATCACTTGGAAGAAAACACGACAGTCATGTAGTTAACTGTTTATCCACAATATATTTGAATAGCTAAATAGCTGAATAAATTTGTCATGGACCACTTAGAGTATGCTTGAATATCATATGTCAGTGTGGTGTAGCGATTAAGGCATTAAACTACGACTATAGAGACCCAGGTTCAAATCCCCACTGAACCATGAGGCACATTGGGTGACCTTGGGCCAGTGGTTATCCCAGCCTAGCTGCAGCATTGTTGTGAGGATAAAATGGAAGCAAGGAAAACCACATGCACCTCCTTGAGCTCATGGGAGGAGAGGCGGGGATAGGAAAGTAGCAGATAAATATATAAAATAATACTAAATAAATATACTATTAAATAAAATGGATAGCCAGTGAGGTGTAGTGGTTAGAGTGTTGGACTAGGGCACCAGGGAGACCCAGGTTCAAATCCCTGCTCACACAAGAATCTTACCAGGTGACCTGGGACTATTCAGCCTATTTTACCTCATAGGGTTGTTGTGAGGTCTTGGGGGAGGGGATGTGGGGTATAAATATAATAATTAAAAAAACACAATCACTGATTCATATATTCATATATATTACAACCATACAATCTCTGCTAAATTCTTTTGAATTTGCAGAAAATATACACAAAGCTTTTGCATTACACAGAAGCTTGGATTTAGTAACTTGAAACACCAAGGAACTGAACTTGACCTTGAAACATTTCCAGATTTTGGTTCGTGCATTCTCAGTTGAAAGAAATTCAGTGATTTTGGCTGTAGGGTGAAATTGAAGCCTTGTTTCCAATTACAAACCCAGTTTAATTTGAGGGGGGAAATGATTGTAGGGTATATGAACATAAATTAAAGATAATCTATGTTAACAATGAATTGAACTTTTTCTAAGCGAATGATGATCACTTTCTGGCAAAAGCAATTATTTTTGCGAGACGGTCAAATAATTTTTCAGCAACAATATTGTTTGCTCATAGGCCATGAAAACCTGCCCAAATACATACCCAAATATGTAGATCTTCTAACATGCAAAACAGAAACTGACTTTTGGAACCGTGTCAAGTTGTTTCTTCTAGATTACAATGCAGGTCAAACCACATAGAGGAATCAAAGTCCTGGTTTATTAAAATTTGTAATTTATGTGCTGGAGAAAATATTTCACGTCTGTGTAAGACGAATGAGCTTAAAATTAACCCCTTTACTAGGGAAGATTGTTTATAAGTTTAATGAAAAAGGAAGCACAGGATTTCGGTCAAAAGCCTGATAAAAACCAAGATGAGAAACCTCCCACACTAATGTCAACTGGACTAGTTTTTACCCAATATATCTTCCATTATGCCTGATTGTTGTGAAGGCTCACCAATGTCTTGACTGATGGCCAGAGTTCCCAGAGTCCCCCAGTTCAGGCATGGCTTCTGGCACAGTCCCTTACATTGCCCAAATTGTGGAAGCAAGGATTGGGAAGGTTGCTACTGTAGAGATCTTTTTCAAAACTGCTCCCTCAGGTGCACAGCTGGCCATAAACATAGATCCACACCTATTGAAACAATGGCTACACTAGGAGACATAATGAAAACATTTTGGCAAATGTAAGCAAGAGTCAGTTTTAGGGGACAATGTTCAGACAGTTTTCCAATGGCATAGGACACCCATAGCCCCACAGCATCATGGGATGTACAGTGGATTCCTTCATATGGCAGGCTTTAACCAAACATGAAAAGCAAGGCTCCAAAATGAAATGAGCTTAAATAGCTTCGAGGAGCTCATTTCTTCCTCTGCAACAACTGAAGCTGCTGTTTTTCCGGATAAGCAGAAGCCAAGGTTAACTCTTGTGCAGGAGCCGTGAGCACAAACCTAACCATGTCTATGCAGAAGTAAGTCCTATTGAATCCGAAGATTCAGAGTCCTGGTCACAGACTCCCTCCTCTGTGTGTCTTGCCAGTGTGGTGTAGTGGTTAAGAGTGGTAGACTTGTAATCTGGGGGAGCGGGTTCGTGTCTCCGCTCCTCCACATGCAGCTGCTGGGTGACCTTGGGCTAGTCACACTTCTCTGAAGTCTCTCAGCCCCACTCACCTCACAGAGTGTTTGTTGTGGGGGAGGAAGGGAAAGGAGAATGTTAGCCGCTTTGAGACTCCTTCGGGTAGTGAAAAGCAGGATATCAAATCCAAACTCTTCTTCTTCTTCTTCTTCTTCTTCCTACTGAGTTCAAAGCACTGGGCTCATGTTTGCCTTTTTCAGATTCATTTTGCTGGTGTCCCTGTTATCATACTGCAGTACACATACTACTGGGTTTTGGACTAGGATGACCTAATTTCTTGGCACCATTGATTGTGACCGTGTAATCAATGTCTCCTGGATGGAGGCCAAAGTCTGCCATCACATACATGTGCAACCTGCTCTGAATGTAATGAAGCTGAGCAATCTGAAATGAAGGCAGCATTTGGCCTTTCTAATAGAGTGAAGAACCCCATCCTCTACTTTTAGCTGCCTGCGTCATTCTTACTCACTCATTACAGAACATCAACAAGGGCCCAAGGGCCTGTGCTTAGAATTGCAAATGTTCTCTGTGGCAACTGGGTTTCTTTCTCAACACTTGCCCTTAATGTTTGTCCTTGCTTTCACTTCCCACATCTCCTTTGCTTTGCTTCTTAACAACCCCCGCCCCCCGCCCCCTGGACATTTCTGGTCTTGACTTTGAGACGAATTCTCTGCCTGTACTACAAGGGAAATACTTGTAAACAAAATATTTCTCAGTCAGGTAAAAAGGTAAAGGATCCCCGGACAGTTAAGTCCAGTCAAAGGCGACTATGGGGTTGTGGCACTCATCTCGCTTTCAGGCCAAGGGAGCCGGCGTTTGTCCACAGACAGCTTTCCAGGTCATGTGGTCAGCGTGAATAAACTGCTTCTGGCGCAACAGAACACTGTGACGGAAACCAGAGCGCACAGAAATGCCGTTGACCTTCCCATCACAGCAGTACCTATTTATCTACTTGCACTGGCATGCTTTTGAATGGCTAGGTTTGCAGTAGCTGGGACAAAGCAACGGGAGCTCACTCCATTGCAGGGATTCGAACCACTGACCTTCTGATTGGCAAGCCCAAGAGGCCTGGTGGTTTAGACCACAGTGCCATCCACGTACCTCAGTAAATACCATTTCTCAGTAAATACATATTCAACGTTGATAGAACAGCTGAAATGGGGAGTTGATTGCGCAATGAAGAACTAAAAAAATGTTTATTTTATTTTATTTTGCCAAATCATTTTTATTCATTTTACAATAATACAATAATAATTTCCATTACAATTTCTCTTCTCATCTTATACGTTTTGGATTTTTAGAGCCATTACTTCCATCAAACCTTCCTTATGATTTTCTTACATTCATCACTAATTTCTATATTTTCACTACTTAACCACTGCTTAAAATTATAACATCTAAATTTATCACTAAAATTCCATATCTACAATGATTTTTAAAATTTAACTTACAAAGCTTCTTGCAATCCTACCAACGTATTCAGTTGACTGCAATTGTCTTTCAAATAATCTGCAAATTTAGTCCAATCTTTGATGAACTTTTGATCCCGACGTTCTCAGATTCTTCCCGTCATCTTGTCCAATTCCGCATACTCCATTAACTTCATTATCTACTCTTCCTTTGTCGGTGATTCTTATCGTTTCCATTTTTGTGCTATTAAAATTCTTGCCGCAGTTACAGCATATTGGAAAAATTTAACATCTTGGTTTTTGTTTGTACCTGTAATTCCCAATAGGAAAGCTTCAGGATTTTTAAATAAATGTATATTTCAACATTATCTTAATTTCATTATAAATCATATCCCAAAAGCATTTCACTTTCTTACATTCCCACCACATATGATAGAAAGTACCTTCTTTTTCCTTACATTTCCAACATTTATTCTGTACCTTGTAAAGTTTGGCTAATTTAACTGGTGTAATATACCACCTATACATCATTTTCAGAACATTTTCTCTTAATGTATTGCACACTGTAAATTTTATGAAGAACTAAAAATTATGTGGTCAGTATGAGACTATAAACCATGCCTCAAATTAATCTCAATTGCTACCATAGGTGTTTAGTTCAACACCTACATGAGATTGTTGTGACCACTCACTAGATTTGGAGCACAAGGACAGCTCCATTTCTCTGGAGCATCTGAATCAGGAGGTAATCTGAGCCAACAAACTGAAGCTGAATCCCAGAGGTTGGAGGCTCTGTGGGTGAGTTGTTTTTGGGTTGCCTACTAGGGTGGGGTTACACACCTTCAGAAAGAAGAGGTGAGGAGCTCAGGAGGTGTTTCTTGATCTAGCATTGTTACTGGAGGCTCTGGGGTGCCTTTGACCAGCTTTGTCACCAGCAATGGCCATTGTTGGACAGGAATAGCTGCACTTAACATGCAGTTGCCCTTGAATTTGGTCCAGAAGCTGCAGCTAGTGCAGAATGCTTTTGCATGTGGTACCTCTGTTGAAAGCACTGCACTGGCTACCATTTTTTCTACTGGGTTAGATTCAAGTTTCTAACACTTGGGTGTGAATTCTCATATGCTTCTGGACCAGGGTCTCTGAGAAGCCACTCCTCCCTCTCTATCCCACCCCAGTCACTTAGATCTATGAATGAAGATTTGCTTATGGATCCACACACTGATGCAGTAATGCACGCTGTGGCTTGAGCACATGCTTTCAGCTTTGTGGCACCAGCTCTCGGATCATCTGAGCCAACAAACTGAAGCTGAATCCCAGAGGTTGGGCTTCAGTTTCACTGAAAACTTTGTTATGTTTTTGGCGTTCTTCTAACCCCTCCATGCCAAGCCAATTTGGGGGGACTCAGAGGGCACACGGGGGTGGAAAGGGAGGAAGCCCCATTGCACAACCGGAAGTCCTTGTGCAGGGCTTCTGCTGATGGAGCTCATTAGGTGAATCTCACCCCCTGTATACATATGGACTGTACTGCAGTGTAAGATGTGTTCTGCTGTTGGAGCAGAGTGAAGTCCGCAACTGAAAGTAGAATTTTGCTCCTTTTAGATACGCATTAAATCTGTTGGGTTTGATCCAGATTTAGTCATGCTCAGAGCAAGCCAGATTAGGTTAGTCCAGTTAAATCACAATGGCTGCAATGGGTCAAACCCAGCACAGTCCTATTGTGTCTAGTCAGAAGTAAGTCTCACTGGTCTTACTCCCGGGTATGTGTGCATAAAATTACAGCCTTTATCTCTCTGTCATAAGGCAAAAATATGAAAGACTGATGTCAGTAACATACCTGGAAGGAATGCATCTTATTAATTCTTCCTTATTAAGCTTACAGAGGGTTTTAAAAAAAAGTTTAAGAGAACCAGCAAAAGGTGGAGGTGTATTCTGTAACATGTATCCTTTTACTACTCTTGGAACTGGATCCTTGATCTGCAATATGAATGGAATGAAAGAAGAACACTCCTAGCCTCTGGCCACCACTGCTAGTAATTTAATAGAGTGTCTTAAATCAGATCTCTTATTCAATCGACACAATTATATTAAAGGACTTGCATAATATGCACAATTAGTAAAAAAAAAAGGGGGGGGAAGGAAGAAAGAAAGAAAGAAAAGAAAAAAGTCACTGATTGTTAAAATGAAAGCATTTTTTTCCTATTAAAGGAATAGTATTTAATGCATCTGGTCACAAATTTCATGTTCCAGTATTGAAATGATAGAGGCTTTAACACTTTCCAGCTCCGTTTAAAGTTTAAGTGGTTCAGGCCAGAAGGAAGCATTGCCTTAGGGAGTTTGTGCATTTAATTATCTGCGAAGATTATTATTATTATTATTATTATTATTATTATTATTATTATTATTATCATCATAATAGCTAAGTGAAGTCATTGCTGTTCCGTAGAACAAAGCGGGGAAGGGAAACCAAAAGCTATAAATCAATACCGACTTCTATTAAAATATTAGTTACTGGAACAACAGGTGGCAAAGGAGACGAATCTGTAAATGAATTTTTTTGGGGGTGGAGTGGGGTGAAATCAATCTGAAACACATTTCAGAATGATGGTGGGGGCTAAATGTGAGGCTGAGGACAGCGAGGAAGAGGAAATGCCCGTGTGTTCCATCTTATTTATCTACTACCTATGCTATGCTCTTCCCCAATGAAGCCCAAGGTGTCTTTTTTTCTGTTTTATCTTCCCAGCAACCCTATGAGAGAGACCACACACCACTTGTCAAGTTTATGGGCAAGGGCCGTAGTTCAGTGATGGAGCATTTGCTTTGAATGCAAGAGGTGCTGGATTCAAACTCTGGCATCTCCAGGTTGGTTTGGAAAAGTTCCCTGCCTGAAACTCTGGAGAGCTACTAGCGGTCAGTGTAGATGATACTGAATCAACAGTCCGACTCAGGATAGTGCAGCCTCCTATGTTCCTAATCTAAGGCAGGAACGGGCTTATGGTAGATTGCTGGAGGATTTGCAGCAAGGGTTCATGACTCTCAATAATTCAACAATAGCTTGTATACTCAGAAGGAAAATAAAATAGTGCTGTGTCAGGTCTGGCTTTTTTTTGCTAATAGCTTATCAGCCTTTGTGTTACTCTACAGTAAAATATGAATATTCTTTGGTTGCTTTTGAGCAGGTCTATGTGCAGTTCTGGTAGCCAGTTTAAGACCTTTGTGCATGTGGCTATATTTTGTATATTCCAATATTTGACTTATGTGATGCAGTACTTAATGGCTCCAGCCCACAGCTGCCACTTTTGACCTGGCAGACCTTGGAGTTCCAGCAAAACCACAAGCCTGAAACATGTTCATACCTGGTCTAAAGCAACCTAGGTGAGATTTTAATCCAGATCCACTTCACCACACTCGCTCCACTTTTACGCAGTGTTTCACACTGTCACAACCATGAAATGCTCGACACTAGTGCCCAAATGAAGGACCATTCACTCAAGCTTCTCCTTTCCTCTTGTGTAGGGCCAGCCTACATGTTACACTTTCAAAAAGATGCTGTCACAAACAACTTACCACAGGGATCATGACTGGTCCTGTTAGCTAGGCATGGTGGGAGTTGTAGTCCCAAAACATCTGGAGGGCCAAGTTTGCCTATGCCTGGTTTAGGTTTTACCTCACAAACGTAACACGAAGGCTGGCAACATTAACCCCACCATGTAGATGACTGCAGTGCCTGGAGACAGACAGAAAGGATGTGCATCCATAGAAGTGACCAGAGGAGGAATGAATGCTGGGAGGAGCACAGAGAGAAGAAACACCCTGGTGCACCTGCAGCAGCACAACTGGGTGCCTTCATCTGCATCAGCTGAAACAAAGCGTGTGTCTCCTGTATCATTCTCTACAGTCACAGCTGCAATGGTTTGACTTCATCCCGAATGTACACTCCTGCATTGTCTCCCAAGACAGATGGGTGTCAACCAAGTTTTAGAATATACTTCCAGGTTCGGTGCTTCGCACATGCACAGAAGCGCTAAATCACACTTTGCGCATGTGCAGAAGCGCAAATTGCAACCTGCACATGCACAGACACGATGCTACGGGTTTCGGACGCTGTGGGTTGCGAACGCGCCTCCTGCACGGATCACGTTCGCAACCCGAGCATCCACTGTAATTGATTTTATGTTCAGGATTTATCAAAACACACAGAGTTCTTACCACCATTTTGAATGGCCATCTCTCCCTCTGCTTCTCTCTTGTTTTTTGGTGCCACCCCTCCTCTATTTTCCTAGCAGAACGGAGGTGGTTGTAGCCAAGACATTCTTCAGTGGCTAGATCAAGGCTTTAATGATAAATGCCATTTGGCTTCCCTGGGTTCCTTTTCCATACAGGACTACAGCAGTGCTGTGCTTTGGAATGATGGAAATGTATTAAATTGTGCGGAGATGCAGTGTTTAGGAATTAGAGATATTTCCCTCAAGTTAGAAATATCTGGCAAGCCTAGATGAAACATCTACGAAACTTCATTTCCCTCATATACAGATATGAAGTCAGCATGTCATGGAAGGTTGCTGATCAGCCATCATCCATCATTATTTCTTCTTCACAGTTTCACAAATTCCATACACATTCAGGTCAAAGACAGTTGTGTGTTATTGTTTTTGTTTTTTAAAAAAGAGACGTTCCACTGCTGTCTGTTAGAGATGGGGCAAATAAGAAAATGAGGAGCTCAAGGTGCCAACATGATGACTAACCTAAGCTCCATTGAAATCAATAGGAGTTAAGTGAAACTAACTGGATTTTACCTATTTTATGCCACTTGTAAACCCAAGAGTCCGCCAGAATTGCCTACTTATGGTGCTGGAAAAACAAAATCACAATTAGTGAACTAAATAATGTCACTGACACCTTGAACCCTTTTCATTTCATACACATAAAGAATCAGAACTGGTGCCCCATATAGGAAACACTAAAACAAATTTGCCCACTGATAGTACTAGGAAAATGAATTACAGGACCTGTTCATAAATGAAGAAGAAGAAGAAGAAGAAGAAGAAGAAGAAGAAGAAGAAGACAGGGAGGAACCCCTGAAGCAATTAGATACCAATCACTTCACCACCACAAGGTTAGAAACAGGAAAGGACCTAGAGCCTGACACATGCATCCAGGTCTCTTTAATCCTTTTTTTCCTTTCAGGCAAATTCCACCCTATTCCCATTTTCCACCTGCCTGCTACATAATTGCTGATCAATTATCCTGTTGAACTGAAAGTGAACCTGCTGCAAAGGGTTAAAAGGCACTCTTGCAGTGCGGTCTACCAATTTGAAAAGAAGGGGGAAATGTTTTCACATCCCAAGTGCAAAAAATATATGGTCCAGGATGGAGGCTGAATGAAGAGTATTCTTAAAGAAATTGAGGATGACATTAGGTTGTGTGTGTGTGTGTGTGTGTGTGTGTGTGTGTGTATGTATATGTATATGTATACGTATATGCATATGTATATGTATGTGTATGTGTATGTGTATGTGTATGTGTATGTGTATGTGTGTGTATATACATTTGGGGATCCATCTGAGCTGTACATAATATGGCACAAATTGGGATTTACTTCCATATGCATATACATAAAATTGAGGCTTTTATTTTAAAAAAATCTAGATTACAAAAATCTAAAAATGATAGAGGTATTGAACCCAAAGTCTTTTATTTGCACACAGCAGTGAATATAGCAACATAACTTTCCTTATGTAGTAGATAGCTTCCTCCCAGTGAACCCATTTGAGTTGAGGAATGTCAGCTTTCCTGCCTTACTCCCAGATCTATCCACTCTGTTTATGCAGTCATTTTGGGAGTGAGACACAGCAACTTAACTTCCAAGCGCCTTGCAAATAAGTCACACTGGGCTTCCAAAGGATCCAAAACTCACATTTTTGAGTATATTTTAACAGACCCTGAACATTACAAAAAAAAAGCTCCATTGGATGGGTGGTTGAGGATACAATGGCGGAAGAGAGGTAAGGTAAAGGAACCCTGGATGGTTAAGTCCAGTCAAAGGCGACTATGGGGTGCGGCGCTCATCTCGCTTTCAGGCCGAGGGAGATGGTGTTTTTCCACAAACAGCTTTCCGGGTCATGTGGCCAGCAGGACTAAACCACTTCTGGCATAACAGAACACTGAGAAACACAAAGGCTGATAAGCTATTAGCTTAAATTAAAAAAAAGCCAGACCTGACACTGCGGTACCTATTAATCTACTTGCACCGGTGTGCTTTTGAACAGCTAGATTGGCATGAATCTGAGACAGAGCAACGGGAACTCACTCCATCATGGGAATTCAAACTGCCAACCTTCCAATTGGCAAGCCCAAGAGGCTCAGTGGTTTAGACCACAGCGCCACCTGCATCCCTGGCGGAAGGGAAGTGACGAACTCACTACCACGCAGTAGGCTCCATTATGAGCTTTATTTTGTGTTTGCAGCATGTCTTTTGCCACCTGTGTTCTAGGCACCATCCAACCTGCTCCATTACCCTTAAGTCTCTGTTACACTACGGTGCAAAACGAGTTCCACAGTGCCAGAGAAGGCAACTGTGCCAAGCGCCCAGCGTGTCTCATTATTATTGCACAGCACAACAACAGAGTTGAGTGGTCTATCCATTTGGGGGGGATGTCAGGGGATTCTGGAATGTATTGGATTTCATTCATTACTGGAGATGGACCATCCAAATCAGTCCACTACCCCTGAGCGGGAGACTGGAGCCGTGTGTCCAAATTTAACCAGGAAGGGATCAAACCCTGCTATTTCCAAACCACCTTTCCTCCAACTGGAGCACAGTGGAGGGTTGTCAGGGATTGATCTCAAGGGGATGAGATGGAGGTGGAGATCAAACCCCCTCCCCCATTCTCCTGACACTGCAGGAGAAGAGGAATGCAGCCTTGATTTACAGCATGGGTTTGAAGAAGGTCACAGCTCAGTGATAGATGAACCGAAGAGTTGGGAAGTGTTAGGAGAAGGGGGAGGGGAGACAGAGGTAGAGCAGCCAGCTGACACATTGTCACTGCAGAGTATTTCTGATCCCCCCCCTTCTCCCAGAACCTGGCGTTTGTTTAGAGTGCAGGAACAAAGGACTCAGCGACAATTGGCCACGAGTGGCCACTGTAAAGGGAAATGCTGTTGTTAGGAAGGAGAGAGGAGGGGCTCAGTTGAAGCAATGCCATTGTCAGTGCTGGCTGCGTTCTTTTGTCTCTTGTTTGTATGAATGAATAAACTCATTAAAAAGGACTCTACCTTGTTTTCTCTGCTTCTCACTGCCACTGGGGGAGGAATAAAATTCCTGAAGCCTTGACAGAGGCATCCCCTACCCTGTGTATCAGACTGATGACGACTTAAGACAGCACCATGTTCGTCATGGGAGCCACGAAGTCTTGAGTTCAAATGCTAGAGGAAGCCACAGCATGGATGTTGAAATCACTCAGAACTATCGCTATAGGTTTCCCTAAAACCACACCCAAGGCTATCTCCTTCACCTCGGTCAGAGAAGCTGCTGAACAACAAGGTGGATGGTACACCAGCAGTATTCCTAGTTTACTATCTCCCTTGCTGAACACCAGGTGGGGGCCCTCACAGGCAGCATTCAGATATAGGAGTTTCCTGGATTCCCTGTGGACCACAGCAACTCCCTTGGCTCCTGTCACTGCAGCCTCTGGGCTGGCACACCTGGGTCAGATAAATTCCCAGGGATCATGTCAAAGTAGCACCCTCATCCATGATCAAATCAAACATGAGTGTGGTGTTAAACTACAGCATACAGAGGCTGGTGGACAGAGAAGACAAGCAAAGAAGAACTGAGCCACGGGGGTCGTGAGAGTGAAGAGTGAATTTTAGCTTTGCTAAATTCAAGTAAAGCAAACATGCTAAATTAGATCACTCTTTGGGGCATCAGAAATTTTCCAATGCAAACAAAAAATGTACAAATTTTCCCATCCAATTTTTTTCTGGAAAATCTGCATCACAGGTAAATAAATAAATAAGAGTTGATGCAGTCATGCTGGTGAAAGTGGATGACCTTCATGACTGCATCTGAAATGGCTCCTGCTGAAGACTACAATTTGAATCAACTTATTTTTGTGGCAAAAGCTGCACACAACCAGGCCCTCTAGCAATGATTGCATACATCATTGTCCATAGGGCTTCTTTGTCTCCTTAACGGGAATCCAGCTCTTAGGTCACTTAATATAAATAGTTTCTCTTTGTATTTTCTTCTCCATCCTCTGCTGATCACTTGGTAGCCTGAGTTATAGACTCGATTGCCACCTTCTGCCCACTGCATTCCATTGCAACATTATGTCAGGATAGGAATATAAATGTATACTCATCTAGGAAATGGAACACGGAAAAGGAAAACACAGGACAAAGGGAACAGGGAACTGCTGAAAACCACCAAGAGATGTTAACAAACATGAATCAGCAGTGTATGAATCCAGGTCCCACGTGTACGTGATGTTATCTGATGTTGAAACAAAATAGAAAATTCTTTCCAGTAGCACCTTAGAGACCAACTCTAAGGTGCTACTGGAAAGAATTTTCTATTTTGTTTCGACTCTGGCAGACCAACACGGCTACCCACCTTATCTGTTGTTGTTTTTATTTTATGTTTTTTCTTTAGTTGTGAGTGGGCAAGAAAATAAATAGAATATGTATTTAATGGCACTATCCATTTGAGCCATCCAGGATGTGCACGCTTTCTGGAAGATAGCCAATATGGTGTCCTCCAGATGTTGCGGACTACAACTTCCATCATTCTTGACTAATGGGCTATGCTGATGGGAGTTGTAGTCCAAAACATCCTGGCTCTCCTGGCTCTCCTTGTTTCAACTTGTCAATCTTCATCATTGCATGAAACTCTGTTGTCCTTGGCACAATCTGACACAAAGGCTACACATGCTGCTCTTGCTGCTGTTTACAGCAGACCCTGGTCCCCTTTCACTACCTAGAGATACAATGCATATCATAGGCAGTCTTGACTCCTCTAAACCTCCAGCAATACTGCCTTAGGGGCAGTCCTGATCTTCCCATGAGGATTGCAACTGCAGATCAGCTAAAAGAAATTAATCTACCGTTGGCACCTCAGACAAAACCCCTTCTCATTCACTCACAATTAGTGTGTTCTATATTGTCCCTAGAAAAGACCCTGATGTTGGGAAAGATGGAGGGCACAAGGAGAAGGGGACGACAGAGGATGAGATGGTTGGACAGTGTTCTCGAAGCGACTAGCATGAGTTTGGCCAAACTGCGGGGGGCAGTGAAAGATAGGTGTGCCTGGCGTGCTCTGGTCCATGGGGTCACGAAGAGTCGGGCACGACTGAATGACTAAACAACAACATATTGTGCCTACCCATGTTTAAACTATTTGGGGTACTTCAGTTTATGGGTTTTCCACTTTGGCACAAATGAACTGTGAGGCATAGCTGAAATTCTTCTAGCCCACAATGCAGGATACTTATAAATGACCAGACAAGACCAAGGAGAAGCAGGTGTTTTCACTTCAAATAAATTTACAGACAGGAATTAAATAATTGTCACTACATCCCTAATTAGGTAGGCATTATTATTTCATGCTTTTAAAGATGTGGAAACACGGGAGATAAAAGTATAAATTATGAGTGTGCTGGTTCATGGACAAGCAGTGAGTCTAATGATTTAATGGCTGTCAGAATATGATAAATTCATTTCATTTTCTCAGGAGTTACACAAATAGTATTTAGGGATGTGCTGCACCATTAGGTCAACCTCTGGTAGACCAAGGCAGAGCATTTCTACCAACAGGGGGTCTGGTCATCATTCATACTTTAGAAGTGGGCAAAGCTCCAAAAGCAGGAGGAATATTTGTGTGTGTGTGTGTGTGTGTGAGTGTGTGTGTGTGTGTGTGAGAGAGAGAGAGAGAGAGAGAAAGAGAGAGAGAGAGAGAGAGAATTTTGTGATGGTTCTGCTTGGATGCTTTTATCCACCAGTTATCTACACACACACACCCACACCCACACACACCTCTTTTTCCCTGACAGGCACTCAGAGTGGCTTCCAGATAAAATAGAAACAGCTAAAAACATGCACGCCCCTTCTGTACATTTGCTAGCCCCTGCAAATCAGGCTTGGAAATCTTCCAGAAGGAGACACTTGCGAGGAAGATTTGAAATATTGTACTTCCCACTTTGGGGTAACAAGCAAAAATTATTGGATTGTAGCCAGCTAAGTTCTACTCAGAGTTTGGCCCATTGACATTAATGATGCTAAGTTAGTCATGTCTATTCACTTTAATGGGCCTGCTCTAAGTCGGGGTAGTATTGGATGCAACCGCCCCTCTTTTAAAATATAATCTGAAAAAGATTGAAAAACTAACATCCGTATCATTGAATCCAGCCTCAAAAGTTTTGTCCCATTTTCTCGCACTGCAAAGATTATACAGTGGTACCTCAACTTACAAATTACTCGACATACGAATTTTTCGACTTACAATCCTCCTGCACCGCTTCTTCCCTCTGGTCTCGGAGTTTTCCGGTCAGTTCTGCGAGTTCCATATATTCAATCATCTTCATCTGCTGTTGGCAGTTTTAGATGGGGTTTACTCAACTTACGAATTTTAGATACGGTTTACTCGACTTACGAATTTTTCTGAATTTTTCGTTTCCAATGCATTCCTATGGGGAAATCGCTTTTTTCGACTTACGAATTTTTCGACCTATGAATGTGCATTCGGAACGGATTAAATTCATAAGTTGAGGCACCACTGTATTATACAGTGTATGGTATCTTTATTCCAATGTGCAGGCAAATGTGGTCTCCCAAAAGCAATCCACATCAATAATAATAGAGACAGACTTACAAACCAAAAAAGACAAGACACTCAAGGGAAGGGACGTGGAAGGAAAAGGCAGAACAGGCGGGCCAGTCTTTGAAGGCCAGGAAAAAGTGTTGAGGTGTTAACAGGTGTTTATATCCACTGGGCAGGGAGGGTGGCGGTGTCAGGCTGATCTTTATCTGCTGACTGACTTGCTTGGTTGGAGCTATTGCAGGTGACACAGCAGCCCTTGCATTCTGGCTGGGGGCAGAGGCCAGAGTGTACTTCTTTTCATTTCTGCAGACTGGGGGCAACTATTAGCTGGAGGTAAGTATGAAATACTCCGGATGATTTGCTTCCGGACTGGAAAAAGTTGGCCTGGCAAAAGCAAGATCAGTTACGCAATGGACATAATCAAAGTTCTCACATAAATGATTAAGGCAATCACACTCTTCAGGTGTTCAAGGGAACATGCAAAGAACATGCAGCGGAATCGCACATGCACCGTGGCGTGGCATGGGCTGCCAGAACTTGGGACTGCACGGAGGGGTGGGTGGGTGGGTGGGAGAGAGGGAGGGAGGGAAACAGACGGTGTACGCATACACATTCAACTGCCTAACGGCATCTGCATCACACCCAAGAAATCGCAGCCACAGAGATAAGAGAAGAGTTGTTCCATTGTCTGGAGTGGTCACTTCCTGGTTCACAGGGAGAAGCTGTTTTCAATGGAGCCCAGTAATGGAGGCAGCACCAGGTGTTGAAATTTTGCGCTCCTAACAATTTTGAACTCGGAACAAATGCCCCTGTGCCCCTGCCCACATGCTATGCCACTGCGTGTGCAAGCCCCACTCCCAACTTTCCCATCCCATAACTTTGTGTATTGAACAGAAAGGTCTGGAGGAGTCATCTCACTACATCCAGCTGAATCCAGTTAGAAGCTTCTGCATTCTCAGGGCTCCCAATGCCAGAGGCAGGGCCGGTACGTCCATTTAGGTGAACTAGGCAATTGCCTAGGGCAGTGTTTTTCAACCACTGTTCCGGGGCACACTAGTGTGCCGCGAGATGTTGCCTGGTGTGCCGTGGGAAAAATTGAAAAATTCAAGAGAATTACTTTATATATAGTCAATATAGGCACAGAGTTAATTTTTTTAACATTTTCTAATGGTGGTGTGCCTCGTGATTTTTTTCCTGAAACAAGTGTGCCTTTGCCCAAAAAAGGTTGAAAAACACTGGCCTAGGGCACCAAAATGGAGGGGGCGCTGGCCAGGCTTGGGCGGGACGGGCTAGCAGCAGCTTCTCCGCTGTAGCGGAGAGGTGCTGCTTGCCCCCTACACCACCACCCCGGCTCCCGCTAAAGCAGGCTTTGGTGGGGGGCAGGGGGCGGGACAGGCGAGCAGCAGCTTCTCCGCTACAGCAGAGAAACTGCTGCTTGCCTCTCCACCACCCCCACCTCCCACTAAAGCAGGCTTTGGCAGGGGGCGGGGGGCGCCAGAAGGTAGCACAAGAAGCCCTATCACCGGTCCTGGCCAGGGGTGCCTTCTAAGTGCATTCATCTGATATGCCCTTGCCAAAGTCCCCTTCAGATCTTCCAGATTAATGCCTGAAGGCTGGGGCACCACAAGCAGGATTGGGGCCAGGGCCAGACTATGGGTTCCCCTGCTCTTCCAGTGTTGCTTGGACTCTGAAGAGGGTGCTTGCCATCTGACTGCCTGTGAATAGATGGCTCAAGTCAAGATCCCCACTGCGAGTCACAGAGATTAAGTTTAAAGCCTGGTTGTAGCCAAATGCAGCCAGTATCTATCCATGAGCTTGAAAAAAATAGCTCTGAAAAGGAATTCTAGGGAGTTGGCTCCGGTGTCAATGGGTGTCGCTGGCTTTTTATTATTATTATCAGTGCAGAGGAAACAAACAGGAGAGGACATGGAAAGAGAAAGCAATGGAAAGGCCACATGACATTATGAAAAAAATGTACTCCACCGCTGTATCTGAGATCAAATGAGCCACCCATTCCAAACAGAGTTTAGTAGCTGAGATTGCCTTTTGTCTACACTGCTATCATCATCTGGGACTGAGAGGGGAGGGGGTCAGGAGGGATTCAGGAATGTGAGGTAAGTGTCTGAATAATGTGAAAGAAAGAAAAAAAAGTTCAGACATACTGCACCTTAACTATTTACATTCCTATTTTATAATTATCTTAATTAAAGAGTCATTATTTCACTTGCAGATATGCTTTCCTCTGACAAGATGCTACCTGTCTGCCGCATTGAAAAATAAACATTAGAATTGTATTGGTGATATGATTCAGTGATTGTTCTTTGCTGTAAAGACAGTTTTAACCACAAGCAAAATACATTATAAATACCACTGGTATTCTGTATTCAGGATAAAAACAATCCGTTTGCTAATTCTGGAAGTACAATTTCCAGAGGCAGAAAGTCTGCTAGTCAAAAAAGTAATTTGCTTTTCCTTTCAAGAGATAAATTTAAACCAAGAAAGAAATTTACAATACCAAGAATTGCTTGTCCCTTTTACATGATTAACTACATTGCCTTCCAGTTTCCCCGAAAAAATCAAAGACTGAATTAATTCCATTTCACCATAAGAAAACCACTATATAAGACCAAGCTTTCAATTTCTCCCCAGCTAATCCAAATTCCCAGTTAAAGGGACTGCAAGAACTGTGGTTTTAGGTATTTTGAGGTAAATAGTGACGCTCCATGTATGTATACTATGGATGAGGAGCAGCCCACAAGTGGAATGGCAGAGCAGGACAATTTGCCCTCTAGGGAATAGGTTAATTCAGGGGTAAAAGTAGCAGCCAAGGCAAAAATGCAAAGACCACTAGTGGCACTCCAAATAAATAACACTGCCAAAATGGAATATTGCAGTATCTCACTTTCATTTCTGGACAACATTATTTCAATGGCAGCATATTTATAAACAAACTTTATCTTCAGTCTTATGCAAGACATTCTGAGGGACATGGATCAATAAGAAGGATGAGGCAGCTTTCCTGAAGCTTCACTTTTACTGCCCCCTCCTACGAGTTCAAGGCTATCGTGCACACTTTTGTTCCTTTTTCTATTATCCGCAAGAGAAGATAAAAGGAGAAGGTGGCAGGTTTTTGTCTTACACAAATGAGATGGATGACCAACCCAAGAGTGTACAAAAATGGCACTTAAAGTGATTTGGAAAGGAACTGAATGGCTATAAACATTTGAGGGGAAATGTGTCACAGATTGCATGAAAAGGTCGTTCCTATTTATATGACTTCTTATCTTGACCTTACAATCCCCATGATTCACACTGTCCTCAATCATGAGCCTATAGAATGGGCATGAACTGAAGGTGGAATAAAAACAGCCATCTACTGTTTTTATATCAGTAAGCACTGAAAAGAAATAAACTATGAAAGGACCTTTGATTATTACTATCTTTTTTGTAAAAATGAGTTAAAATAAACAGCTTACAATCCTATTTAACACACAGGCAAGCTCTAGTTATGTCTGCAGAGAGTGTGGATGTCAATTTTGTTATTGCCACAACCAGCTAACTATTTTCCCATGCAGTATATCAGCATCAGTTTGCTCGTGACAAAGTTATAACTCGCAGTTGTTGAGGCAGCCACCTAGATGGGAGGAGGTGTTATCACTTTTCCTACTGACTACCACAGAAACTTTATCTTCGGACTAGAGAGAGGCCCATAATATACACTACACTTTTGAATACTTTGCTTCCAAACCTCAATACACCATGGCAGAGTTTGCCAGACCTCCTCCACCCAACGGATATATCCCTCACAATCTTATGTATTTATATTAAAACTAGTGGTTTAAACCCGTTAAATTATCGGGCGCTAGAACATATGTGGAGGGGGCTGCAGCAAAGTTTTTTTTTTTTAAAGACAGGCATGGTACCTTCTCCCCAAATAGAAGAAAAGCCTTCCACACACACAGTGTCCCTCCGCCACCCAAAAGCAAATGCCCGTTTTGCCAAGGACGTGTCTCTCTGTTCCTTGACGGCGAAGGAGAGCGATGGCCCTGGCCCTTCGCACCTCTGTGGCCTCCCAACCCCTTCGCCGCCGCCACCGCCTCCCCGCTTGAAGAGAAAATCCGTGAGGGAAATATTTACCTCAGTTTTTCCGCTTCGCACTACCGCCCCCCGCCCTGGGCCTGGGAGGGCTCGGCTCCGCCTCACGTGGCCTAATGGGGCAGCTTCTGCCACGGAGGCACCTGGGGCCGGCGAGGTGATTTTCGAAACAAAATGGGCGCGTTGTTGCTGTGGGGATGGATGGGCCGCTGCGTCGCTCGGAGCGAGGTGCCTGCGTTGCTGCGGCCTGGCTCACCGTTAAGCGCACGGGCTAAATTAACGAGCGCCCGGGCGAAACTGTTGAAGCGGCGGGTGTGCGCAGGCATGCGGCGGGTGCGTGAGCATGCAACCGCCGCGTGCCCGCGCACCCCCGCCGCTTCAACAGTTTTGCCCGGCCGCTGCCGCATCTCTGCGTTCCAAGTCCCAACAGTTGTCCGTGGGGCACATGCGCAGTAGCGCAAACCCACGGACACAGGGACTGGACGCAGAGACACTTGGACTTTATTATATAGGATAATTTATCTGCTGTTTTTCATGCCAAGGAAGAGATGCAGAGTGGTGTACAGCAACAGCACCTCATCAAAGTACACCATAAAGTCAGATCATTAGCAAATTATTAGTACAATAACCATAGTGCGTCAGGGACTGACATGGGTAAATAGATGCATTTTAGCTGTCTGTGGAAGCACCTTAGAGTTGGTGCCCGGGAAGGTCATTCCACTCGCTTTGCATCTCCACAGAGAAGGCCTGCCTTGATACCAAAAACAAGACAAACGCCTTTAGACTGTGGTGTGGTTAAATAGGCCTCCTTCACAGATTCTTCTTACAGTAGAAGGTGTCTTTTTTTTAGATAACCTGGTCCTGAGCTGTGTAGGGCCTTATAGCCCCAAATGAACACCTTGGCTCAGTAGCCAACAGGCAGTCTGGGCAGTTTCTTGGTTCTCAAATGGCTTAGTTGTCGAACAAATCAGCTCCTGAATGCCGGTTTGCGAAAGTTTTTCGGAAGCCAAACGTCCAACGCGGGTTCCGCTTGAGTGCAGGAAGCTCCTGCAGCCAATCAGAAGCTGTGCCTTGGTTTTCAAATGGTTTCAGGAGTCTAACAGACTCCTGGAATGGATTAAGTTCAAGAACCAAGGTGCCACTGTATATGCATAGAAGGAAGTCCTGCGGAGCTACTTAGCTGCTGTATTTCACACCAGGTACAGTTTGCAAGTCAGTTTTGGAAAGCCATTTCCAGCCAACCTTACTTTGCAAAATTAGCACTTGGGAATAGCAGAGACAAAGCTAGAATGAAATCAAACTGAAAATAAGAAACTCAATGAAAGACCAGGAAAAATATTCTGTAAATACTAGGTACCAATATTTATTTAACAAAATGTATAGCCTTCTTAATTGTTAAAAAAATCTCTGAGCAGTTTACATACAACATTTATACGAATCTTTCATAAATGTAACCAACTTAAAAAAAAGAAATATAGAAAGAATACTACAACAATGTTTAAAATTTGTAATAATTAAGGATAAGGAAATTGTAGACATGTACCTTTTTACAATATAAGATATTATAAAAGAACCAGGGGAGCAATTGGAGGGAAGTCAAGGAATCTGAGTAATCCCAAAATATGGATTAAATATGGTGTGAAAATGTTTTATTTTATTTTTTTATTGTATTCATTTGTTATGGTTTATATGATGATAATGTGAAAATTATTTTAAAATATATATAGAAAGGATACTACAATGGTTACATAAGGGCATGTTCACTTTAACGCTGTCAAGGTACTGAACCTGAAGAAAATTACAGAGTGTGTCCAGTGGCTTTGTGTATCTCCCCCATGGAACAAATAATAATTTAAAAATAAATATATAAATGGAGAGTTGCATATCCACTTTCCTCCCCCTATAACAATTTGAAACTAGACGGGAAGGGAGCTGTAACCCCGAGGCTAAAGATGGCTCATTCCAGAAGCTGACACCTGGCATATTTTAAACTTCTTATAAAATGGTTTTCTTTCCCTGGCTATTAGTTTCTTTTACAACTCTCTTTTTAGGCTTACTCTTGTCAGTTAAGGAAATACCTAAGGTTGCCTTGGTCAGGCAACCATATGAGTTTTGAGATATTTTTGGTATGCACATGATTGCAGGATCAGTACAGTTTATCCATCATAATGAAGGGAGACAAAACTGCAGCATATTTAAAAGAAATATGTGAAAGAGTAAATATTTGCAGGACGATGGTCTTCCTAGTCTCTAGTCTGCATCTCTAGCCTGCCCCCTAGTGGTTGTACAATGACATAAACTAAAACAAAGGGACCTGTATGTCCTCTGTGAATGCTTTTTTACTTCTTTCAGGGCTGGATCATGTTACATGCATACAGAACATACAGCATTGCAAAGCCTGAGCTACTGTCATCAGATCCCAACTATTCATTCTTCTGCAACTGATTCTACTGCACCCCCCAAGTATGAAACCAATGGGCTCAGAATTCAAAAATTACTTCTGTATGAATTAAATAAGGTCACCATACCATGCGATGTCAATAGGCAATAGACAATAAATGGCATGCAAGGTAATATCTTATGTATCTTTTAACCAGCAGAGGGGTACATTCACACAGGCCTGTAAAATGCCAAAATAGACAGGGAAGACTATTTCCCCCCAGTCAAAATCAAGGGTCTGGAAACTAAGCCTTATGAGGAACAGTTGAGGGAGTATGGTGTGTTTAGCCTGGAAAAGAGCAGACCAAGCGGAGATCTGATAGTTATAATTAAATATCCATATAATTAAATGTCACATGGAAGATGGAGCAACCTGGTTTTCTTCTGCTCCGGAGGGTAGGACTCGAACCAATGACTTCAAGTTACAAGAAATGAGATTCCAACTAAACATCAAGAACAGCTTTTTATTTTTATTGTTTTGACTATGGAAGACCAACAGGGCTACCTACCTGTAAGTGGAGCTTTCTGACCGTAAGAGCTGTTCAGCAGTGGAACAGACTCCCATGAAAGGTGGCTGACTCTCATTCCTTGGAGGTTTCTAAGCAGAGGTTGGATGGCCATCTGTCATAGATGCTTTCGCTGAGAGTCCTGCATTGCAGGGGGTTGGACTAGATGACCCTTGGTGTACCTTCCAACTCTAAAATTCTATGATTCTACAGCAAATGTTAGCACATTAGTTACTAGTTCTCTTACAGCAGTGTTTTCCTTGGATATAAGTGCTGCATTTACACCACTTTCCCATTTCTGGTTGCATCCTTTCCTAGTTGCTCAGCAAAGCTCATTGTATCCTGTCCCCCAAACTGAATGTCACACAGGGTTGCTTTCTATGATTCTGTGACACAGTTTGACAGTGTAGGAAGTTTTATGTCTATGTCTGCCATCATGCCAGCAGTCTTTAAGAATGAGAGGTGAGCACAAGGTTGCAAATGAGCTCCCGCAGGGAGGGAAAACCTAGGCAGCCACAAGTGATGGGCAAGACACCAGCCTAGCCCAGTACTCCTCTCCACCAAAAACCCCTCTCCACCATACAAATTCCTGCTAACCTAGCAGTTTGAAAGCACGTCAAAGTGCAAGTAGATAAATAGGTACCACTCCAGTGGGAAGGTAAACGGCATTTCCATGGGCTGCTCTGGTTCTCCAGAAGTGGCTTAGTCATGCTAGTCACATGATCCGGAAGCTGTACGCCGGCTCCCTCGGCCAGTAAAGCGAGATGAGCACGTAACCCCAGAGTTGTCCGCAACTGGACCTAACAGACAGGGGTCCCTTTACCTTTACCTTTACCATATAAATAGGATGCCAATGAAGGCAAACTCTTTGAAAGTTTAAAAGATGTGACCAGCAGCTGCTGCCCATTTAGCAGACACCAATGGCAGTTGTTGGTCCAGCCTTCAAACAGAAGTGCCCTGCTCTTTCTCCATAATGTACAGAACATATTCAGGTAGGGCTTTGCCATTGTCTGTAGGAGCACATAGACTGTGAATCCTGCAAACATGATTTGCACGAATGTTCTGGTACCAGAGCTTCCTATTCTCTTCATTAGATCCTTATCACCATCCTGAGGACAAAAAAATAAAATGGGGGGGGGGGGAAGCACATCAATTTTTATCGGAGGGTTTTCTGCCATTAAGAAGCTGATTTGGCTTGCTGTGTTCAGTATACATAGAGGAGAAAATTCAGCAGGCCGTATTTCAAATGCTAATATGTCTACCCAAAGAAAAGGTGGCATGTGTGTAATATTATCCACATTCTACCCCATAAAAGCAATTCTCATATTTCTATTGTTTCCTCAGGAAAAGCCTTGTCTGTACCGAGAGATTTGTTAACGCCATTATTTTTGTGTTGAAAAGGTGATGAAAATGTCATAAACATAATCTCAGATGACAAGGTTCGCCCCGATCCCCAGTATAAACATCTCTTCTCTCTTTGCTGTTGCTTTAAAATTCTGCAGAAAATAACTCTGGCTCATTTCCTATGCTTGGGTATTCCGAAAAATGAACTGGCATTTTGTCAAACAATGACTTTTTTTTTTTTTGCTGATAAAGTGACTGGTGGAAGCAAGTAATTTGTCAAACCTTGCTATCCTTAAACATACAGACAGCTACAAAATAATATACGGAAGAGTTCTCGGTTAGATTTTGAGTGCAGAAAGGAAAGGGTCAGCCTCGTGTTCACTGTCTCCGAGTTATATGAGTGGCAAGGGTGCACTTTTCCTATCTACTCATTAGCAGAAAGGAAATGAAGAAGATACCATGCTCAGTTGCAACCTGGAGCTGGAAGAGGAGGGAAGAGAATTGAGGGACGTCTCTTAAATCACAAAGTGTCCCTGCTTTAAGGAGGTGCGGGGGGGTGCTTACTGTTTTGTGGGTTTGGGCTTAATTGCCAGTATTGATTTTATTTTTCTTAATAGGAAGATAAAGCCAGAAACCTCTCTGCAAACATTCTGCAATTAAAATAAGATGTCCAACCATTACAGAGAAACTTCTGAGATACAAACATCAAGGTTAAGGGATTAAATTGATTCATTCCTAGTGCTATAGTATGACTCAGAGAACTGCAGCTGAATGATTAGACAACACTGTATAAAGGAGGGAACATTCCCAAGATGTTTTTCCAGGCTCTGAGCGAGGACACACACTATAGGAAATGGTGGGAGTCAAAGGGGAGATTAGGGTATTTTAAGAGCCTGGCAGGGAAAAGGTTACGGGTAATAAACGTATGATCTAATCCCAACTTCTCTTTTATGAGAGGAATCAGTGCACTTGTTTGCTGGATGAGGCTGGGTAAATGTACTCTCCTGGTCACAGATATTCCCACACTTAAGAAATGAAGAGACAAGGCTCACGTCATGGGGTCTGAGTGAGAAATGACTTTAGCAAACATTAAAGGGACCTGCAACAGATTATTATGGTTAATGTTAATGAATTCCTGCCTCCAGTGCAGGTGCACGATCAGGTTGACTTTTCATCTTTTTCTCTCAGCTCTTTCTGGTTGAGCTTCCTTTGGCTCAGGGCCAAAGGCTAGTCATTTTCTTATCATGGCATCCCAGGGCTTTCACACTGAGGTACAGAAGAACAGGTCTGGCCCAAGACATTTTTTTCCTGTCTGAGGCAAAGATCCCCCACCTACATTCTATATAACGAAACTGATCGGAGCAGCAGTTCAATCCTACCTTAATACTGGCCTCCTGTGTACTTGGGGCAGGAGCCCAGGCTAGGGCGTTCATGACAAGCCTGTGGAACCCATAGCTCCAATCTCCAACTGAGGGGAATGGCTGGGGGGCTCAGGATTGGATGGGGTGGCTGCTGTTCCTTTCCCCCTCCCATCACCTACCAGAGGTAACTGCTTCCTTCTGCCCAAAATGGAGAGTTGACCCTGCTGCAGGAGCGGCTGGCAGTACCACCCCACCCCTGGGCCTTTTGGGCCTTGGGTGTACTGTAAATGAGTGGGGAAGCCTCCAAGGGAAGACCCTGTCCTATCCTTTCTAGTTCCATAGACCTGAAGGGGCAGGTCAGAGGAAGTTGCCTCCCTTCACCCTAACAGATGCCCTCAGGGTGCTCACCAAATGGTCGTTGTCTTCAGTTTTGTTCCCCTTGAACTTCACCTGCCAAACTATGCCACTGTGACGCAGTGGCGGAGCTTCAGGATTCGGCACCGGGGGGCGGAGAGCAGGCGGGGGTGGGGCTGGCATGCATCCTTGAGGCATGGTGTGCCACCTGCGGGGGCGCGGCATCCAGCATTGGGGGGGGGGGGCAGCCGCAATGGCACCCTACTGGGATCATGCTGCTGGGGGCGGTGCGCTCCCGCTGCACTCCTCTTCTTCTACCAGTGCTGTGACGTCCACAGGTTTAACTCCCATTGTATACAGGGTGAGCAGGCAGGTGCTGAGCCAAAGGTGAAAAAGGAATCTGGGGCGTTATAGCACAACCATCCAATTCATAATTCAGCTATCAGGGCAGATAAACAGTATGCATTTTGTCAATGAGCTGTACACTTTCCTTCCTTTCACATGTACCATATTGGCCTGAATATAACCTGCACCTTTAAAATTCAAGGGGGGGGGGAGACAAAAAAGCCAATACCCGAATATTAGCCGCTCCCTTAAAATTCTGCAGGCACTTGCACCCGTTCCATTTTACCGTATGTCTGTTTCAGCAGCGATATCGTAAAAGCCAATTTTTGTAAGGTCACTTTAACTTTCCACGGTCGGAATTTGGGGGAAAAGTGAGGCTTATATTCAGGCCAATATGGTATGTGCATAGATATAGTTCAGATAGACTAACACACAGTGCAATAAGCCGAGAGCTTATGAGAGCCGCCAACTGCTCCAGAAGGAGGGTTTCAACAATTACAAAAATGAACAAGAGGCACTTAGCAGTTTTAGAGTAAACTTTATGAGTGTGGCACTCAGAATGGCAGAAACCCACTGTATGTGTGCCGTTACTCTCTGGAAACTGCCACAGGAAACAGCCAAGATCCTTCAGAGACACTATCAAACTCTCAAGTGGGTGTTCAGTTGCTGCTGCTTCACACTTCAGGATATACTTCATTCCTAGGTTTCTCATGATCTTGGTTTCCAGCCTCTCTACCTAAACAGCCTACTTTCACAGGCAACAAATTCCAGCTATAAGTATAAATGTATTGTTACAGGGTTGATGTTTTTTGGAGGGTGGTGTCAGTCTGTGGGTCCCTTTCTGGTCTGCGATTCTGTATCATGAAGGTTTCAATTCTAATAGAAGAGGCCTCTGAACCAGTCAGACCAGTTTCTTTGTAAGATAATGGCCACAGAAGGCTAGTTAAGTACTGTCATTTTTATGTCCAAAGAGGTATCCCTGTTGCCATAGAGACAAATGGGAGTAACCTTCCCCCTACCCTCACTTAGTTGGAAGCAACATCACCTTGCAAGTTAGAAGAACAATAGCCAGTGTTTGTTATGGGATATCTGGCTGATGCTGGAAGCTAGACACAGAAGTTTCTCTTGCACTATGATGGACCCAAATATTTGGTTTGGTTTGGGGATCTCCCTGGGAACCTAATGGCTTGGCAAGATCTGTTGGAGTGTCAATGCTGAGAGCACTTCCATCCTATTATCAGGTTGTATATATCTGTAAATAAAACCATTTATCCTAAGGACACCACAGTTTCCACTGACCTTCTTTCCAAGGAAACCGAACGCTGGGTAAATGCTGAAACCTCTGGTGTCTCTCACCAAGCAACAATACGTTTAGAAAAGATGTAAGAAATATTTTAAAAAATCACTGCTGTTGTATAGCTAGCAGAAAAAACAATAGTATAATAATTGGGATTAGGAAAATATATGCATTTTAAAAACTCCTTCAAGTCTTTAAGCATACAATTTTGCAATCCTTTCAAGCATAGATACTTTTTGAAGGGAACAATAAATGTCCTTTGAAGAATGTTATTTCCACCCTACAGTAGAAATTAGATTATTTCTGACTCATCCTAATCATTTTCTATTGCTTTTTAAAAATCTATCAGTGGAATACCTTCCACTTTTATTTGTGACTCTTTTCTTGAATCATTCTAATGCATGCCTTTGTTTTAATCAATACAGCATGAAGAAACTGCTAAATTAAAGGGATGAATGAGGTAATTTCTTTTATTCAGAGATTATTCATCAGAGAGAAAGCCTACAAAACTAGACACTAATGAACAGCATGTACACAAACGTACTACTGGGATGCACTTCATCTTGGAGCTATTCACCAAACAAGACAATAGATAATGGATGGATTTCAACATCACGCTAATACAATAATTCCCTTAGTGCAACCATTTCTGCTTGCCAGATTATATAATTGCAGAGTTGGAAGAGACGCCAAGGGTCATCTAGTCCAACCCCCTGCAAAGCTGGAATGATCTCACCTTCCTTCCCCCACATGCTGTTCTGGGGGCAGTCCCAACCCCTCAGAGCTATTTGGGGGGCATGGGGAGAGGCAGGGGTGGTGGAAATCTTCACCACATTAACAGGATTCATTGCACCAGCTCCTGCTAGAGCAACTACTACTTGAACCCAGCCTTGTGAATGCCAACAACAAGGGTCTGCCACTGCAGATGTGCTTGGGCCATCTTCTCTCAGAAATAGTGCTTTTTTCTGGGGCTCCACATACCCCTCAATTTTGTGAATCTAACGGGAGCAGACAACAAATTTTTTTTTTTTTAGTTTCTTCTGTAGCGTGGTGAATCGTCATTCCATTGCTATCCCCGATGGCGGCCTCATTTCCTGTCATGGTGTTTCCTGAGTCTTAGATGAAGCGAGCGTTTAATGGTAAAGTAGGAGTTGGAATCTAGCATGGTGATTGGCCAGTTTCGTTGTTACCACCTCCTTCATTTCCTTTCCTGGTGATTTTCTTGAGTCAAAACGAGAATACCCCAAAACAATTTTTTAAGGAAAAAAAAGCCCTGCTCAGAAATATATACATTTTCTAAGATTGGCACCCATGTTAGTTTGTTGCATAAAAAGCAACAAGAGTTTTTGTAGCACCTTAAAAGACCAACACATTGATTACGGCAGCACCGAGATACATTATGTATAAAACCCACTAGAGTTATCTAAACACACGAGTGTAAAGGGGGGAAAACTGTAAAGGTTGGTGTGATGGCCTGGGAGTCAGACTCTGATGCTGAACCTGAGGGATCCCAGCCTGCACAGGATTCCCCGCCTCCAGAACAGCTGAGCCGGGGCCAGGGCTTGAGCCTGAAGGATCCCCACCTGTGCTGGATCCCCAGGTGCAGGCATCAGCAGAGTCTGCTCTGGCTCCTGATGGGAGGGAGGACCCATTGCCTGCAGGTGCTCCACTCCCAGCCTCTTCAGAGGAAGCTGAGGCATCCCCTGGGTCCAGTACCCACCAGCCTCTCCTGAGCTACAGAGGCTCAGGGCAGAGAGGCGAAGGGAGTTAAGTGTCTGCAGGAGGAGTGCTCGCCTCCAGGCCCGGAGGAGAGGCGAGTCTCCAGAGGATCGGGGCGGCCCTAAGCATAGGGCCAGATAAAAGCCAGCCAGACCCAGCCCAAGTTGCGTGAGCAACATAGTTGCAAGCGTGTGCTCAACCTGCAACCTTGTGCCTGAACCTGCCTTGGACCTTGACCTGCTCCCTGCCTCGCTCCCCGCCGGACTGACCTCCTTTGGACCCCTAGACCCAGGACTGGACTTGGACCTCGCTTCATGGACAAACCCTTGGGCCAGCACAGTTGCTTAAATGGCATGAAATGCAGAACGTACAATCTGTGACAATTTAATTAGACATTAGAGCTTAAATGTATGCAAAATATGTGAAGTGACTCGTGAAAGGTAAAGTACTGGTGATAAGGCAGCATTACGGCATAGGGTTGGGATGACCTCTACACCCCCTTCCCAAAGTAGCTGGTGGCAGCTGAGGGCCGTGCACATTTGATGCCAGGGAATGTGGAAGAAGCATGCCTCAGTTAGGTGCAAACTCTCAGGCAGCTGGGCTTAGATTTAGTGTGAAGGAGGAAGTAACATGGCTTTTATATTATCAGACCATCTACTGGACTTTAATCTACAGAAGCCTATGCTACAGTAAATCTGTTAATCTTTAGCTGCCAACCAACTCTTTGTTGGTTTTGGCTGAGCTATTAAGAATATCACATTATTTTCTCAGTTTCACGATACTGACCACATCGAGGCTGGGTAGGAATCTGTGGGCCAATGGCTGCATGTGGCCTTTGGTTAATTTCATGTGTCCCTCTGCAAGCAATCAGATCATACCTGCATTAATGGAGGGGCAAATGGGTGGTAGAAGAGGGCCGGACTTGGGCCACAGACTGTGGGTGCCCAGTGGCGGTGCGAGACATAGCATCACGGCGTCACGTCATGTCGCACGTGCGCTGCTCAGCCTCCACCTGCCACTGCTGCTCTCTGTGGGCCCAAACAGAGGCTCTGTGGTGGAGAAGGAGACCCTGGCCCAGTTGCTGCTGGAGAGACAGAGTCGTGATGGGCACCCACAGTGAAAAATTTGTGGGTGCCCAGGCACCCAGGGCACCCTGGAGTTGACTCCAGTGGGTGGTATAGTGAAATAGATGGAAAAGAGGAGGAGGAAAGCATAAAGAAAGAAGGAGAGAGATGGGGTGGGTGGAGAACAAGAGAAATGAGACAGAGAGCGTGTGTTCTACAAACTCTGCCTGCATTTGCCTCTTGCTGTACCCACCACTGGGCACAGCCTCCAGCTGACATTTCCTGCATGTCAATAACCTTTCACAGAGAAGAACATCAGTCACATTCTGCTGAAAGACAAAACCATACTGAGATCCAAAAATAACCAGCCAGAAACCTACAATGCTATCAATGGCTCATCCGCCATGGTTCAGGCAACGTATGGCGTGCCCAGAATCCAGCAAGAACCTAGAAAACAGGATTACCTTACACCTGTAAATGCCCAATATGAAGAGCAGTTGGTCTCTAGATCCTTATGCACAATGTCCAATCCAATATCATTTATTTGGACATGCCATGTGCTCTTGCACTGATCTGTTCTTGTAGAAATGGCTGCTGGTTCACAACCCGTAAAACTCTCATTTATATATATAAAGCTTTAGCTATAAGTTATTTAGTTAATTTATTTATTTCAAAAAAGCTATTTATATACTGCACTATTTATTATAAAGGAGTAAGTGGTGTACAGCAATAAAACCTATTATATATCACATGAATGGCCAAGTGAGGAAGTTAATAGTGGTTAAATAGCCCTATCTACCCTTTTCTTATGTCATCTATGAGGAAAATACATGGCTGGAAAAAAGAGTTTTCATAGCATTTTGTTAAAGGAAGTGCCAAGGGATTCATGCTGAGTAACAGGAATAAATCATTTGCACCAGTCATCTTAAATTATGCAAAAGAGGTGACTTGTATTTCTGGAATGCTGACACATTGTTTGTAAACCCTCCATAACCAGAGATATCAGTTATTGTACACTTCATTATCTAGGAAGGAAATCTGAAATGCTGCAGCTTATCAAGGACATCTTTTTCAAAACGATGCAGCCAAAATTCTAATTGTCATGGCGTCGGAACATTCGCAAACAATGACAACTTTCTGGACTTCTATATTCAACCTTGACCTACGTAGCTCAGCAGAAGTTCTTTAGCTCAGAGTGTTCCTGTGCTGTGATTCTAATGCCAGTACTGGAAATATGCTGGCAGTGGCTTCTGTGAAACGACATTCCAGAAGTTTATTTCCTGATTGTCTAGGATCCATTTTTTTCCATTGCTGAGGAGGACAATTGTCCATGGCGGCTGATATTCACATTTCTGATTATTCTACTGGATTATATTTTGCAAGTCGAAAAGAATAAATGTTAGGAGTGTGCACGGGAGATGGCTGTGATTTCTATGGTTTAGCAGGCTTGCAGGGAGTGCAAAGGGATTTAACAACTGACTTGACAGAATGAAAGGATTAAGTCCATTCAGCCAAAACAGGATAGAGAACACATTCAAACCCGCACATGTGCTTAAAGAGCATGGGAGGAGACCATGGGACCATGCAGGCCCTTCCCCAATCTGCCCACTAGCCTGCTATGTATTTGGCAAGAGTGAGAAGAATTCTTACACAGGCTGGCCTGTGATATAAAAAGAATGAGGAAAATCCAAGGATGACTAACCTCAGTTAGATAGAAAGATTGTGGGGAGACCTTTAGCATGGCTTCTAGATAGCTTCTTGCATATTTAATAATAATAATAATAATAATAATAATAATAATAATAATAATAATAATGCCCCACCCATCTGGCTGAGTTGCTCTTTTGATCAGCAGGTTTGGCCCAGTATACTCGAAGAAGCGTCTCCATTCCTATCGTTCAGCCCAGACACTGAAGTCCACCTCCAAGGGCCTTCTGGCAGTTCCCTCACTGCAAGAAGTGAGGTTACAGGGAACCAGGCAGAGGGCCTTCTCGGTAGTGGCGCCTGTCCTGTGGAATGCCCTCCCACCAGATGTCAAGGAAATGAACAACTAGCTGACTTTTAGAAGACACCTGAAGGCAACCCTGTTTAGGGAAGTTTTAATGTTTGATGTTTTATCATGTTTTTATATTCTGTTGGGAGCTGCCCAGAGTGGAAGTTTTAATGGTTTTGATGTTTTTATCATTTTTTATATTCTGTTGGAGCTGCCCAGAGTGAAGTTTTAATGTTTGAGGTTTGAATCGGTTTTTAATATTCTGTTGGGAGCTGCCCAGAGTGGCTGGGGAAGCCCAGCCAGAATGGGCGGGTAATAAATAATAAATTATTGTGATTATGATTATGGTGCAGGCCCAGAAATTTACCGGTATGAAGGAATCTGAATGTGATAAAAGAGAGAACAACCAGAATGTGTAACTAACAGAACAAGCCAGTAGATGTCAGCATTGTTGCACACAATGCAGTTTTCATTCATGTACCTTTCCCCCTTTCTGATTTGTTTCTTCATTCCTGGTATTTTGGCATCTTCCCTCCATCAACATGTTCTTACTCATCTTAGCTTTCATCTTCCTCTCCATTCTTATCTTCAACCTCTGTCCTCAGTTTGCTGTAAACAACATATGACTGTCTAGAGAAATCGTTGCCTGCTGCTGATATCTTGGTTTTACATCAAGCAGAAGAGACTAAAGGTTGGATGTTATAAACACAAACTCAGAACCTTCTGTTTGCCTGTGTGCTGCCTGGGTTTATTGGGGGGACAAGAGCAGCCCTCATTTCCAGCTAGTATATGGGGCTGGGAGTTGGGAGAGGAGAAAAAGTCCTATTTCCCTGGCAACCAAGTGGACCAGGTTTTTGCAGTGAGCCACTCCTGCTGACTCCATTTTGGGGCCCATCTCATCCATACAGTCAATTCCACTTTACCATTAGGAAGAGTGATATTTGCATTATTGTTTTGAATATACATATATACTACTGAAGTAATTTATCCTTCCACCTTGTATTTTTAAACTACTGGACATCCTACAACAAACTGAAATGTCCAGGTGTTGCAAAAATATTTTTAAAAAACAAAATATACAATATGATATATCCTTGCTTTCGCTTAAAATTTCCTCTTGGCAAAGTGACCAAGACCTAGATAACCCAACCCCAATGCCAAATCGACTCATAAATTTACTCCTTGTCACTGCTTTTCTGGCTCAGCTATCTATAGCCAACATACCTGCCCGTCTTTCTTTTCTCAACCCTTCTTTTGGGTTACTTACAGGGACGTGGGTGGCGCTGTGGTCTAAACCACTGAGCCTAGGGCTTGCCGATCAGAAGGTCGGCGGTTCGAATCCCCATGATGGGGTGAGCTCCTGCTGCTCGGTCCCTGTTCCTGCCCACCTAGCAGTTCAAAAGCACATCAAAGTGCAAGTAGATAAATAGGTACCGCTGCGGTGGGAAGGTAAATGGTGTTTCCGTACACTGCTGTGGTTCGCCAGAAGCAGCTTAGTCATGCTGGCCACATGACCCGGAAGCTGTACACCAGCTCCCTCGGCCAGTAAAGCAAGATGAGCACCGCAACCCCAGAGTCGTCCGCGACTGGACCTAATGGTCAGGGGCCCCTTTACCTTTACCTTTACAGGTGCCTAAAGCTGGCCAGACATTTTCATTCAGCATGCTCTAGCTCTTCTTTATCTGGAACTTTTTCTAGAAGCTATGACTGTTATTAATCCAGCTCTTTCTAATCCACAAGGCTAATTTTTTCTTTCTAGAGCAGACAGCAACCCCATTTTTATCATTTAATACATCCTCAAGATGTTATGTATGACTGTAATTTCCTGTATTTGAACTGAAGATGTCAGTAGTTGCACCTGTGGGAAGAGAGTAAGCGGCCTTCTCCATTTATACCTAATAACAAGGACTCAGCAACTATGACTCTCTCTCATGCGCCCCCTCCCATCCTGCTCCCTCACAGATAGCTGATGTAGAACTGCCAATACATTTACATTTCCAGAGCAACCTTTGCCAACCATGAATCCTGAGTGGCTCATTTTCTTTGCTGAAAGGCAGAAATCTAGTAGAAAATGTAAATTTCCTCTTGCTAACAGCTGGGAAACAAAAATCAATTCCAACAGCTTGCTGAGTAATGAAATTAGCAGAGGGCGCAGAAATGACAAGTGTAGCCTAGGATGAAACACAAGGCCAGCGCTGTCATTTCCACTTAACCCCTTTGACTAGCTCTCCTTTCCCGTAAACGTCTGGCAAGATCTCTGAGGAGATCTACTGAGGAGCCTCATATTCTGTTTTCATTTTAAAAGGGGCAACAATTCTTGTTGCAAGCTTCAAAGATTCTGTCCTTGAAAAACATGAAATGTGCTGGTAGTGTATGTTTATCAAGCGGGTTATGTCTATGGCAGCTCTAGAATGTCCACACTTTTAGAAGACATCTGAAGGCAGTCCTGTTTAGGGAAGTTTTTAAGGTTTGATGTTTTATCATGTTTTAATATTCTGTTGGGAGCTGCCCAGAGTGGCTGGGGAAACCTAGCCAGATGGGTGGGGTATAATAATAATAATAAATATAATATAATAAGAAGAAGAAGAAGAAGAAGAGAGAAGACGACCCTGTGGGCACAGAGAGCACATTTTAAAAAAAATCACAGGTAGACACTTGTCAGCACCACCAAGGCACAAAAGGATGAAATCCAAAGCCAGATCCTTGTGGTTTTTATGTGGTATGCTAACAAAACCACCATCAAATCACAGACCAAATATGGAACGCAGATGCAGCCTGTGATTTATTGGTGACTTACTTGTAAAAGAAATCATGCCTCTCAAGTACCAATTGCACCATGCAAGGGACAGCAAGGTCTATGGAGCATTGGATAGAGCCCCCAATCAAATACCTACCTGCATTAGCTGCCATCAGCCTCAGATACCGCCAATTTCCATGTGTACTACAGTCACCAAATGCGCCAAAATAGCACATCCACTTTCTTGTTATGACATAGCAAAAATCATATAATATGGATGGCCAGTTTTAAAGTCTTTTCTCCTGACATTGTGGGATACGGGTGAACATCCAAAGAACTTTTCTCTTCTGAAACTCAAATCACTTTATTCTCTTTGTAGAATATTCTCTACCCAGACCCCTGTGCCACCCTGCTTTCTCTCCCTTGGATTCCAGTACTGCATACCGGCGCATACCACCAGAAAAAAGCCACTGCTTGTTCCACACCTGATGTCAGCTGAGTGACAGTGGGAAAGGGTGTCCAGGGAAAAGGCTGTCACATAGGGCTAAATTGAGGAGAGCTGGTTGGCTAATTAGATTTGCAGACCCAGAGGTTCCCCACTGCCTGTGATGTAGTACATTGCTGGCACCACATGAAAAATAAAATCAAATCTCGGGAGGTTATCAACGTTTGTCTTTGAATGACTAGATTCATTTAACTCAGGTTTTGCCAACATTGATAACCTACCATTTTTGGCCATATGTTTCTGCCTTTAATTGGGGAACACCATGAAGAGGAAGGACATCTAGTTAGTCCTAATTATGAATCTAACATTACGGGGCATAATATTTTTTTAGTTTTTTAAAGTTGCTGCCTTGCAGGTCATACTCTGAATATAATGATATGCAAGCACTTCTCACACAGAGAGGATCAGTCCATCTCCAACTATTAGTGCATAATAACCAATCAGGCTCAATGGAAAATAGGTATGAAAAATGATGGTCTCAGAAGCTAGCTGATTCAGAGACTTTGTAGTGGTTTCTGCAATGCATTACTATTATTTTGCATTATTTAAAATTTATGTAATTATTGTCTTTAATTCAAAGGCCTCTTTCCAATTGGCAAATCAGTATTCAGAGTGCCAGAAGTAGAACTGAGGACCAGCATTTTCATTATGAAGCCTGATTCAGGAGCTTTGCTTATATATTATTTTCCTGAACAAAAAGAAACCACGCTGGTAGAACTTGACATCTGGCTGCCAGCCCAGAAACACTTTAAAAATGTTTAAAAAACAAAAAATCCATTTAGTGCTCCTTAAATTATAAGAATGTGCAAACACAGAGGTTCACAAATATAAAGGAAACTTTAGAGGTGCTTGCAATGTCTGCTGAGATTTTCAAAGTGTTTTATTTTAAAATAATGGCTCAGTAAGTCAATGGATGCTATGCACAGTAGTTAGTAATCTTTCAGTGTTCAGATGCCTATAACATTCCATTAGTGCCAATCTAAGTTAGGCGCTGATAGTGTTGGCTTAATTCATCTTTCACTTTATTGGAAACATTTTGATTTTCAACTTAAAAGGCATGCTATTCTCACAGTAGCCCCTGTTCGCCACTCCCTTCATACCAGGGAAAAATGAGAAATAGCTTTCATTGAAATTCACAATATGTCTTCTCTGAAAGCTTAGATCATATTGTGCAAAATCTCACATGGCATTTCTTATGTTCTAATAGGGTTTCTTCTTGTGTTCAAAGACAAACCTCTGCAGATTCAATAGGGCTAACGGTAGGCCTCCCAATACGAGCCCAATGCTCTTTATATGTAAACCTGAATTCTCCAAATTAAATATCCCTGCACACAGGGAGAAGTCTAGGCTAGACATAGAAATATAGACGTGACTGTGTTGGTCAGGTTGCACAGGCATACAATACAGCACTATGTGTCTGGTCACGTGGAATTATTTCCATTGTGATGTAGATCCACGCGCACCAAAAAAAAAGCTTCCACATGCTGGGTTGGGGGAGGAGGACCAAAATGCAAAAGTGGGGGGGGGGTAAATTGGTGTGCACTCCTGTGTCATCAAATATACACATGAAAGTAATATAACAGCAGCAGCAGCAGCAACAACAACAATTTATTTATACCCCGCCCAACTGGTTGGGTTTCCCCAGCCCACTCTGGGCACTTCCAACAAAAGATTAAAAATACATTAAACACCAGTCATTAAAACTTCCCTAAACAGGGCAGCCTTCAGGTGTCTTCTAAGGTCAGATAGTTGTTTATTTCCTTGACATCTGATGGGAGGGCGTTCCACAGGGCAGGTGCCACTACCAAGAAGGCCATCTGCCTGGGTTCCCTATAACCTCATAGTGAGGGAATCACCGGTAGGGCCCTCGTGCTGGACCTCAGCGTCTGGGCTGAACAGTGGAGGTGGAGATGCTCCTTCAGGTATACTGGGCCAAGGCCGTTTAGGGCTTTAAAGGTTAGCACCAACACTTTGAATTGAGGTCCAGCACCGAGGGCATTATTATTATGATTATTATTATTATATTATTATTATTATTATTATTATATCTTACTGATCTTCGTGGATATATTGTATTCGAGAAGAGAAGACTTCCTGGAAAAGACCCTGATGTTGGGAAAGATGGAGGGCACAAGGAGAAGGGTACGACAGAGGGATGAGATGGTTGACAGTGTTCTTGAAGCGACTAGCATGAGTTTGGCCAAACTGCAGGAGGCAGTGGAGGATAGGGGTGCTTGGCGTGCTCTGGTCCATGGGGTCACGAAGAGTCAGACATGACTGAACGACTGAACAACAACAACAAAGTCCTTTTATAATTCACTGCAGGTTCTACCAAATGCAGGCTCCAGTTTGGTCCTCTGGTTCCTGCTGCCCGTTCACCTGCCCTCTCCCTCTTGGTTAAACCCCACATCTGTCCAGAAGACAACAGCTCCATCTTTCAATCTCATCGCTCCTAGCATGCTCAGAGGAGACAGGTGAGCAGGCAGTGACAACACAAGAGGATCAGTAGAAGGTTGGTAGTGGGCCTTCTATAGGGGTGTGGGCAGTGGCAGACCTACATTTTTGGGGCCCTGAAGCCTGAACTGAACAACCAGCAATGAGATAACCCCTGCTATCTTCTTCAGTGAGGTTGTTCCATGACAGATCACTACACCTTTACAACATCTGTGCTACTAACTCTCAAACTCTGGGATTGTTGAAATATACACAACAGAAAACGTAATCAATTTAACTACTAGTCCAAATGTTTTTAAGCAGTGTAGACTAAAGTCACTTCTGAGGCCCCTCTGGGATTAGGGCCCTGAAGCTTCATTGGTTTCATAGTATATCCACTCCTGGTTGTGGGCCCTTACAAGGGCCTGAAAATGCCCACCAAGACCTGACTCTGCCTGCAGTGAGCTGGATTCCCCACATTGCTGAAAAAATTAGTAGAATTCTTATGACCTGGCTTTTTAGGTGGCGGGAGGAATACTGGGAAAACAGACGACCCCTGTGGTCCCTTCCAACTCTGTGATTCAATGATATTCAATCTACCTTTGTCACAACTGCAAATATGAATAATGAACACTGGCTGCACACACAGGTATAGCTGAAAAGCCTCGAGGTCTTGTGGTTCTTCCAAAACAAATACAAAACTAAGCAATAACGTCCACAGGGTGGCACCCTTGAACTATCTGAAAAAGGAGCTCTGCCACATCAGCTACGGTATCATTGCATGACAGAAAGGTGTGCATGTGTGTACGTCGGCTTTGAAAAATCATCTTCCTAGATTACCAAAGCAACAGAGAAGGCTATTTTGAACTAGCAATCTACCCAAATCAACAGCAGTCAGGCAGCAATACATCAAGGCTCACACCTCTGTGGGTTCTTCATGCCTATGTCCAAATCCTTTGGATAGCTGTTTTCAAAAAAATGGCTGTTGATTCAGAAGAAGAACAGAAAATCTTGTTTTCCTTTGCTGATCTGCTCAGTTGACATTTAACATAGTCTCCGTGACAAAAAGGTGCTCGTTAACAGAAAAGAAAAACCTCATACCTTATAAAAACAATGTTGCTTTCGTAAGCACTCTTTCTCTAGGGCATTTTTTATTATCATCCCACAGTTAAAAATAGAGTCAGGTTCTTCAAAGAAACAGGCAGTGAGATGAAGAGGAGCAAAACAACCTGCCTGGTTTGGTTTAAGCCTCCACTATCTCGTTAAAGATCCAAGTGAAGTTGAAGGTCAAGGTGGGATAAGCCAGGAATGACACAATGTATGAGGCTTGCTTCACTTGCAGCCTTTCTGTCCGCAAAGATCAAATCCACGTAGAACAGAACCGCACAAAATATGTATGCCACAACAGGTCAAAATGGGGAAAAAAAGTCTTTAATGTAGCATGCATGAATTGGCTTCCCAACGTCGCCACTCGCAATACCAAAACCAAAATTGCACTCCACGCCCAACCAGGATGCTGTCCATGCTGATACATGACCTCAGAAGAGGCAAATTGTCAGGTGTGAAGCAGCCTTTCATACAAATAAAACCAAGTCTATCACAAAGCAGAGCGGAAATGAATTTGCTCCCCACCTTTATCCTTCTGTGACGTTTTATGCTGATATTTCACTAGTGCTCTCTTGGTTGCTTAAACAGAAGCTGTATGTTCTCGGAATATTTGATAGTTGTACATGTGATATTATTTGAGCTCATAATTTGGTCTTTGACAGAGGAATGCATACTTATGTGTGCAGGTCCGTTTGTGAGTGTATTCAGTAGCTTGCGCTCATGCTTTTTAGCATCCATATGAAGCCGCTGGATGCTAAATGGTCACCGATATGCAAATGATACCCAGCTCTGCCTCTCATTTGAATTGAAACCAGTGAAGGCGGTGAACTTCCTCTATGAGTGTCTGGACGAGGTTGGAGGATGGGTGGCAGTCAACAGATTGAGGTTGAATCCTGACAGAAGTACTGTTTCCGAGGGACAGAGGGTGGGCAGGTGTGAGGGGACTCCCTGGTCCTGGACAGGGTATCTGTGCCCCTAAAGGACTAGGTGCACAGCCTGGGGGTCATTTTAGACTTACAACTGTCCATGAAGGCACACATTAACTCTGCATCCAGGGCAGCTGTCTACCAACTCCATCTAGTATGCCAGCTGAGACCCTGACTGTCTGCACACTGTATTGCCAGAGTGAAACATGCTCTGGTTATCTCCCACTTGGACTACTGCAATGTGCTCTACCTGGGGCTTATGCTACAGCTCCTCCCATGTGCCTAAGGCTTCTCATATGTTATCACCGCAGAGTGGGGCCTAAGGCTTCTCATATGTTATCACCGCAGAGTAGAACACAGTTTAATAACACAAAGGCATGCTGAGTAGTCCAGACACTTTCATTTTCTCAGTGAACCCAGAAATCTGGCAATGATAAATGCCATCATTTGTACCACCTAATTATTTCCACTGATTGGTTCATTTCATATTTATTTTATTATTTGTAATGCTGCATAGAAATGCTGCATAGAAGTAAATGAAAGTTTTGTTGTTGTTGTTCTGCTATAAAAAATGGTTTGATTTGTGAATAGTTAACTGAATGTGCGTGTTAGGGAGCAGGGAATTGGCAGTTTAGCTGTAACAGAGGCCTGGGAGATACAATGAATGACAAGATTTTGAATTACTGCTCTGCATGTATTTTCACTGGGAACCAGGAGTAGAGAAGCAAAATGCTTCGTGTTTCCCTGGGTCTTGCTCTGCACATTTAAATAAAAGCAATAGGTCTAATTAAGATCATTAGAACTGTAAATGGATGAAATGTTAAAATATTAATGGAGCCCAAACCCTGGAGAGATAGCTGCATAGACCAAACAGATTCATTACAAGAGATGAGTAAGTATTTGCAGGGTTTGTGGTAGTGTTGCAGGGGAAATTCCTAATTAATCAGCTCAAACAACTTTACATTAAAAAGGAAAACAAGCCCTTGTTTAGACCTAGGCAGACTTCCAAATGAACACAAATAGGTTGAAAGGGCAGTCTTCCTTTCCTGCATGCATTCACTACCCAAAGATAACGAACACCTGAATGGAGCTAAAGAGCTGTTCACATATAAAGGCTTTGTGCACAAGGAGGATTTTTATTTATCAGTTTATGAACTGAGTCAGCATGGTAAAGAATGGAATGTGTGAAATTCCTCCCCCTAAAGGTCAGAAATCTTATGGAAATACCGCCACATGTTCTTTTGAAATTTCTCAGATGGTTTATCTATAGAGGATCTTCAGATTTTAGTGGAAAACATTGTGTTTAATTTATCTCAGTACTATTTCTGTCAACAAACTTTCTAATGGTGGGGAGATAAGCTACTGTAAAGCACCTGAAATAGGTTAAGTTAAAACTTAAAACTTGAATTCTGGCCTCTCAGAAGCCGGAATGCTACAGAGTGAAAGTAACAGGAAAGGCTTGTGTACAACCCTTCTGTCTAAACAGATAGCAATCTGCAATATTTACAGTGCAAAGTCATTTCCTTTTCTGCCCTCTAGTGAAATACTCTGTGCCCTTTAGTGATCAAGTACAGCTATTTTGGTAGGAGGAAGGCACAGCTGAGTCCATCTTTGTACAGATAGCCTAAACAACTGCTGAGCTTTACAGTAAAGCACACTGAGGTCCTAATAAAGTCATTGATTTCCTCACTGTCAAGGGAGTGAAAGGTTACACTTATCTTCTCACTCTGGCAATGGCAGTTAATGGGATGCTCTGCAGAAAGCCCTACCTTGGCATAAATGCAGAGGAAATAAATGATGCAAAAAGAAGGATTATTTCATGAATATTCTTAACTCAAATACAAAACTCCTCACCTTTCAGAAATAAAACAACCAGGGGCAAACCATTTAAAACAGCACATCTCTCAAACGATGGATTGTATTTGATGTCACACTGTTGCTGTGGTTGTTGTTATTATTTTTAGAATGTGCTTTGTGATTGTGTGATGATTATGTGAAAGTTGGCCGCAAAACTGCTTTGAGCATCAGTTTACTGACTGAAAGATTTTTAAATCTTGTTTGCTTAGAAAATCTCAATGGAAGAAAAACAATGACAAAAGGCAGGTTAACGCAGTATAGATTCCCTGCCCCCAAGCAGGAGGGACCTTTGGAGGGACCAAGTAATCTAATATGTGATGCTCAGGATTAGTAATATATTCAGCATGAATTCAAGCAATTGTCATGGGGTAGGGGAAAAGTGCTGTTTTGATCAAGGCAATTGCGACCAACCTTTCGTTCACACAGAATGTTTCTTCACATTGACTTTTTGGGAGTGTGCAGGTGAAGACAAAATCTGTATAGGCCAGCTAAAGTTTTTATCATTTATGGGATGAAAAGCTTTGCTGAACAACTTGGCTCAGATATATTTTCTGGAACAATGCATGGTTCAGTTATGCAAAATAAGCTTTGTGAAACTTTGGAGCGACAGAGATCTTTGCAGTATCTCAGCATCTCCAAAATCTCCAGTAATAGTAACACAATCCTTGGAAAGGATTATCAGCAAATCAGACTTTGGAAATGGAAAAGAGCATGGATACAAATAAGTTGTTTAGCCCTGGCAACATCAGAGCACCTCAGCCTGTTACAATGCAAAACCCAATTTGATTTGGGGGTAAGTTCCCTCCTTGCCCCGCTTCGTAAAGTTGTCTCTTTTCCCTTTCTGAAAACCGGATTTATTTTTCCTTATTCGCATTTGCCCTTTGAAGACTCAGCTCACACAGCTACCTGCAGTGCGATTCCACAGTGCTTTATTCCTGTAATGTCTAGGTACAGGAACTCCGTGCGTAAATGACACGGCCCCTTCCCAAGCTAGCATTGCCCTTGCTGGGAACGCAAGCCAAAGTGGCTTAATATACGCTAATGCAGGCTAATAAGGTTCAGAAAATGCTCCAGTGTGCACTTTGCATCTCCTGTGAATGAATGGCTTTTTTTTTTACTTCAGCACTTTCTTGAGATGTAAACTAATGAATTCCTTTGTGCCGCATCTTAGCATTGTGAAGCATTTCCTTTGCAAAAAGCCGCTTCCACCATCGAAGTCATTATGTTGACTTGAGAAATCAAACGTATTTGTCAGTGTCATAATGAAGTGATGAAATTTAATGAGAAAAGCTAGCTCTGACTTTCATTTTAATAAGCAGCATATGTGAAAGCACAGCGGGGACACCGCTAGAGAAGCCAATGAGCATATACAAAGTAACCCTATGTGCCATTCAGTTTGGGGGACAGGATACAATGAGCTTTGCTGAGCAGCTAGGAAAGGATGCAACCAGAAATGGGAAAGTGATGTAAATGCAGCACTTATATCCAAGGAAAACACTGCTTTAAGAGAACTCGTAACTAATGTGCTAACATTTGTTGTAGAATCATAGAATCTTGGCGTTGGAAGGGACACCAAGGGTCATCTAGTCCAACCCCCTGCAATGCAGGAATCTCAGCTAAAGCATCCATGACAGGTGGCCATCCAACCTCTGCTTAAAAACCTCCAAGGAAGGAGAGTCAACCACCTTTCGTGGGAGTCTGATCCACTGCTGAACAGCTCTTATTGTCAGAGGTCAGAGGTCATTTCAAGTGCAGCCGATGTACCATATGTAGTTTAACCATTGAACAAAAAGAATTTACCATCCCTAATACCAATAAGGTGATCCAACTGGAAAATTTTACAAACTGTAATTCTCGAGGCGTAGTATATGCCATCCAATGTACTTGTAACTTATGGGAGCACCATAAGAACGGTGAAGACGAGGATTATGGAACATAAAAGCCATATAACTAATAAAGTCATGGAAGCCCCTCTCACGTCACACTTCATTAACGTAAATCACAGTCCCATTGATTTCAAATGGTTTGTCATTTATAAACACACCCGGAATGAACCGAATCTAGAGACATTACATAAGAAATTACTGCAAAAGAAGTATATTGGATTCACAGATTTTCATCCTTAGCACCAGCAGGCCTCAACATGAGCTTGGACTTTAGTCCTTTTTATAAAGAAGTTATAATTTAGAGGCCTTGACACAGGCCCGATAGAATTTTGATTTTTGAGTTTTCAACAAGTAAGTCAGTATCAGTTAAAATGCTTCAGGACACGCCTAATATATTTTTACTCTATTCCTTTAAGAAACTATTAATTCAGTGGAACCATTCCCAGTATGTCTGTATCAGTAGAAGCCTTTACAGATATGTTTTACAGCAATCCACATAAGCAATTATCATTACCAGGTCACATTCCTACCGTTTCCGCTTAAAACACAAAGGTGTTCTATTATTATTCTTCACAAAATGAGCCCGTTTGAATGTACTACAAATATGTTAGTTTCAGCTGTAAAGTTTTTGGACACACCTAAAACATAATGAACCTATCTCTTTAAGAAACCATTTTTATCAAGTATATAAACCAGGAAATAGGCAGCATCAGGAGCAGTCCCAATCATGTGCTTGTAGCATTTGGCCACAGGAGCCCGTGTGGCTTTGTCTTCAAAACAATGATTTTTGTTATCACAACTATTTAGGTTAGCTAGCCTGAGTTTAAATAACACGGAATATTTTGGGAGGACTCTCCCCCTACTGCTCGTTATTCTTTTGATTTAATCTTGGTAACTTTCTGATTTCCCTCTGAGGAAACTGGCGGTGTATCCAGTGAAACGAGGAAGAGCCGGCAGCTCGTTAGGGTTTCAGTTATGAGGGTTTTCATTTGAGTAGTATATATATATATTTGTCTAATTTCACCAAGCTGTTTGGGGACCCTCACCCCATTTTTTGGAATTGAGTTCAGTTAAGTTTGAGTTATTTCTTTATCTCTTTATTATACCTTTACCTCGTTTTAGGGATTAGTCACGGCTGAGTATTTGATACTTTTTTTCCTTGGAACAGCTCTTATTGTCAGAATTTTTTTCTGAATGTTTAGTCGTAATCTCCTTTCTTGCAGCTTGAAGCCATTGGTTCAAGTCCTGCGCTCCAGAGCAGGAGAAAATAAGCACGCTCTCTCCTCCTTAAGATATTTGAAGATGGCTATCATATCTCCTCTCAATCTCCTCTTTTCCAGGCTAAACATACCCAGCTCCTTCAAGTGTTCCTCATAAGGCTTAGTTTCCAGACAGAGGTGGAGGAAGAGGGGTGCGGTGGGTGTGGTCCGCCCCGGGTGTCACCACTGAGGGGGGTGACAAAATGTCAGGTAGCACTCACCACAGGGCCTGCAACATGCCCAAGCCACGTGTCTCTCCTGGGAGAGATGCAATGGCTTGGGCATGCACAGGCTCTGCGCTGCCCAAATGGTCCACCGGCCGCCTCCCTCCCCCAGCTATAGAGCAGCTGAGTGGGAGGAGGCAGGCAGACCCCGGAGGCCCTGCGGTGCGCCCCGTCCCTATGGGCAGCTCACCCTGCTCCTGGGCGCACCACCCCAGGTGCCTGAACAGCTTTCTCTGCCGCTGTTTCGATACCCTTGATCATCTTGGTTGCCCTCCTCTCCACATGTTCCAGCTTGTCAACATCCTTCTTAAATTGTGGTGCTCAGAATTGGGCACAGTATTCCACATGTGGTCTGACTAAGGCAGAATGGAGTGCTACTATTACTTCCCTTGATCTGGACACTAGACTTCTGTTGAGGCAGCCTAGAATAGCATTAGCTTTTTTTGCTGCTGCATCACACTATTGACTCACATTAAGCTTGTGGTTCACCAAGACCCCTAGATCCCTTTCACATGTACTGCTAGTAAGCCAGGTGTCCCCCATCCTATGTTTGTGCATTTGGTTCTTCCTGCCTAAGTGCAGAACCTTACATTTGTCCCTATTGAAATTCATTCTGTTAGCTTGCACCCGGTTCTCCAATCTGTTAAGGTCATTTTTAATTCTGATTCTGTCTTCTGTGTCATTAGCTATCCCTCCCAGTTTGGTGTCATCTGCAGATTTGATGAGCATCCCCTCAATTCCTTCATTACAAGTCCTTTATAAAGACGTTGAACAGCAACGGACCCAGGACAGAACCCTGTGGCACTCCACTTGCCACTTTTTTCCAGGATGATGAGGAACCATTAATGAGTACTTGTTGGGTTCGGTCAGTCAACCAGCTACAAATCCATATACCCCAAACCTCTGCAATGCAGAAATCTCAACTAAAGCATCTATAACAGATGGAGTATAAGGTGGCTTTATTAATTTCTACATGTTTCTTGGTGCCTGGGATAGAGAATCAAAGGCAAAGATACAAGAGAGACATTGCACATACCTTTGTAAATCAAGAAAATATTGAATAAAAATACTTTTTAAAAAGGGTAAAGATATGGCTAGTGTTGTCTTGTTCCAAATTCAGTTTCTTCAAGAATCAACAATGCTTCTCAGTGCTGAGCTCAATTCGAGAAACGGTTCCTGGGCGACATTCCTGGAAGAGTGCTAACAATTTGTCGCTGGTGTGGATGGTTCTCGTTTTACATTAATGAACCTCACATCCTTAATCAGAAAGCTGATGAATGCAAAGATGATCATTAAAGCACTTTGGAGATAATGAATCACATTACTTTGCATGGCAGCAAAGGTGTGATAATCACAGCGATTGAGTCATTTATAGATCAAATTTGGCTGCGGCAGTTTTAACCTATCTCACAGCTACACCTGCCATGCAATAGTAGAGGACTATGTGATTTCTTTCTTTTCTCTGTTTGATACCAACATTGCCTGCTTTTATCTGGATTTGTTTGCCCAGGTCACATTAAATACACCATTTGAAAAGTGAAACCAGTTTCCAGTTCCCATCAATCTATTTGCTGCCATGGACATCTCCCTCTTATTTTCACAGCTCATGTGCAACATTTGTGTTCATGTCCTGTTTTGGTTTATCAAACACCAGCCTGTTTCTAGAGTAAACACAATATGCATGTGTTATGCACTCACCCTGTGCTCAAGTAAGTGTGCATAAAACTGCCCTATTATAGTACTGTACTAAAGTTCACTTTAAAGCTCTCCCCCCCCCCTCCAGTTTCCTTTTTGGAACCTCAAGAATGTATCAAATGCAACAAAATATAAACAAAATTTTAAAATGTGTTTCACAAATTGTGAAATAATGCAGATCCTAAGAGCGAAGGGATCCATGACTCCTAATAGGACTTCAAAATGTGCTGGTACATTTTTGTTTGAGACTATATTGGTATTAAGCAGCATATAAATATATAAATTCTCCTTGATAGAAGAAATACCAGCGGTATCCTCTAGGAATTTGCCTAACCACCTTTTAAAGCCATCCAAATTAGGGTCATCATTACGTCTTGTGGCAGTGGATTGCATACATCAGTTCTGTGTTGTGTAAATATTAGCAGTTTTTGTACTTTTTTGTTCTGATTTCTCTGCCATTCTGCTTCACTGGATGACTCAGGGTTCTTTAACTGTTGAAGGGGCCTCATATAGAAACAGGTTTTTAGAAAGTACTTCAAATGCATTAGGCAAATCAAATTCAGCAGATGAGAAGGGTATACATTTCATAGATCTACACAAGAAGAAATTTCAGTAGGTGTGGTTTTTCTCACCTTTGCATAACAAGGTTCACAACCCTCTCTTCCACCCTTTTCTGCATAGTCAACGTACAGCACGAGCATATCATGTTTACTCAGGAGTAAGTAGCATTATAAATGTGAAGATATACTCTAGATGCCAGTGCATCACTTTGAATGAATAAATAAACCTCCGGCGGTCAAACTAACGAGGATGGTAAAGCCAAGCCAATCTTAGCCCTTTCAACTTCCAAGTCATCCCTTCTCCAAGAATGGAAAGGTGAGCTTTAAAATTGTTTCTGGAAGACTGATAAATCACAGCCTGGAATTTATACTAATCTGAAAGTGAACCTGATAAGCACTCTGCCAGTTGGTCAGCCCACATATGCAATTATGAATTCAGCTATCATACTGCAATATAGGAAGAGAAGACAGCTTCCGAAATAAACTGTTGTCAGTCTGACAGTTGTCTGGATGGAGATCCCCCCAGCACCTGAACTCATCCAGTTTTCATTTCTAAACATCACTTGAGATCAGTTAGCCATGTTCTTGGGCAGCAAAGTGTCTCTTACCCATAGGTTGCCAACCTTTTTTATCCAGACATTTCCCTGCACCTTTGCCTTTAACAACAGAAATTTAGCATGGGGGCCATTTCCCCATCACCATATTCCCTTGTTAAGAAAAGACATACTAGGAAAGGTCACAATCCTAACTGCCCAGTCCAGCTAATAACTAGTTTACTCTGAAAGTGATAGCAGATGGTGACATTTGGAATTAATGAACGTCATAGAGTTCTACAGAGAAACCACCCTATGGCACATGGAACAACCCCTGATAACAAACTGTATACTATTTATACAGCCAATTAGGGTAGACCAGAAATAGAGAAACTTTTGTCCTGTTGTTGGACTACAGCTTCCATAATCTCTGACCTTTAGTCATGCTGGCTGGGGCTAATGGGAGTTGGAGTCCATTACCATTTAGAGAGCTAAAGGTTCCCCAGCTCTGGGGTAGTTAGGGTTTGTGTTCCTTCAGCTTGGACTATAGAACAAAGCAGGATAATCCTCTCAAACCAAGAAATATTGTCAAGTGCTCGTGAAGATGGGCTTGAATATCAGGGAGGGTTTCCACCCTTTTCTGACAGAGATGTTCTGTGCATATCACTTCTCCCCTTATTCTCCATTGTCATCACATTCCAGGGAAGCACTAGAGTCTAGTGGAAACGCACAGCTGGCTTTTTTATATATGGCTGAACTTCGTATGTAAGGCTGAAAAAGGGTTGTGCATATCCCCAACGTGTTATATTACTGTTTATTCTAAAGGTATAGAAGGACTAACAAATTTGACGAGGATCTGGTTTGCCCTGCCAATGGCCTACCTTCTGGTTCTTACTGCAGGGCTGCTGTGTACCTTTGCTGCTCTCTTATTCTGGAATATGACTCCATGAAAGTATTCATATTTCACCTCAGCTCAGACTTTGCGGTAAATCTGCTGTAAAACTTTGATTTATTAACTGAAAATTGCAGCCATTTGGATGAACTCTGAGAGTAGGAGGAAAGGCAAGGAGGCTGATTCCCCCTCCCCTTTATTTTGCTGCCCCATGTAGAATTAAAGGCACTGAGAATGAGAAGGGAAATGCCTTTAGTTCTGCCCCCTGATACTCTTCTTACCAAGGGAGGCTTATGTGCAACAGGGTAATTCCTATCACTAGCTCTTGTAGGTCGGGGTGGGGGACAGGATTTGTCTGGTGAGCCAGGTAGTTATCTTCCTCACCCCTTGCAGGACAGGTTTGAGAGGTGGGCTGGGGTGCTTATCTGTTGGTGACCTTTTTTCACCCGCATTGGTCTTGCAGAGGACTCAGGTAGAGTGCAGAGGCTCGGTCTCCATCCCCCAGTAACACCATGGCAGGAAGACATGCCAGAAGGCAGCACGGTGGCTTTTGCCAGTTAGACACAACTCTGCCAACGTTTTCTCTTACCTATATTTTACTCACTCCAAATTTCTTGGTGGGGAAAATCATCACTCAATTTCTAGGCAGTAGTAGGCCACAGCTACTGACAAACTTGAGCAAAATTGACAGAAAAAAAGGAATGAGGATCCGCACACAAGAAATGATTGAAGCATCTCAATAATCACGCTATATATTCACAGCCACAAAACAATATGCACAGAAAATAAAATAACAGAAAGAAACATAAACGCCTCACCAATGGCTGTGAAAACATGCACACTCTTGAATGGCCAAGTAAATTGCACCCAATAACACAATAAGCACCACACACAATATTTTATATTGTTGTTTTTACTTTTAAAAAATGTATGGCAGTTTTCTGGTTGTGGTGACAATTGTATACACTACTTATGTTTCTTGCCATAATTTTCTATGTACCTTACATTTTCTAGCAACAAATTAATATATACATATTGGAATTCCAGGAGTTCTTTCTTTCTTTCTTTTATTACCATGCATAGTATTTTTGCTGGCAATACAAGCTATCCAAAATATAGATGAAGGAAGTTGCTGTCCTGACATCCTATGTTCAGAAACGTTCTAGGGCTGTGCAATTTGTGTCTGATCTTCACAGTGCATTCAAAACATAACAGACAGAAAAGTGATATGATTAATACAGTACTATCTTCATGTTCTGAGTACTTTTCCTTGGTGAATTGTGAATATGTGTGTGTAGTGGGGGGATACATGGGAATGACATGTTTCTTAGTCCATAAGAATTGTTCCGATAAGGAACATACCATTCTGGGAAATGAAAGCACTTGGTTTGCCAGATGTGTCCAAAAGCCAGAGCTTATTTTAGTTTGAACATAATCTTTTGTCTCGGTGTCAAAATGAAAAGCGAGAGCTAAGAGAGATGCCAGGCCCTCACTGAAAGAAGTGTTTGTGGAATGCCATGAAATGACAAGGAAAATACTTTTGCAGCTTACAGGCTGGCACTTCAGCCTGTGGCCCTGTGAGATCCTGTCCTTTTGAACTAGTCGTATCAGGCATAACTTTCCCTGGGAATCGAAGCTCTACAAGTGACTATTGTGATTGGTTTGCTTCTCAAGCCACAAAATCATGCCAAATGTCATGTTGCAGGAAAGGGAGGAGAGGAGCAGGAAACCTGCACTGATCTGAGTAAAATTTTTGTTCATTTCTCCCAAACCCCAATAGTTTTAAACAATGACAAATTTTGCAATGCCTGAAAGAAGTGACTCTCCAATCTTATTTGCATTTACTTGGTACTAAATTTAAATAATTTAAAATCCCTGTGTTTTCAGAAGGTTCTCTGCAGACGTACGTAACTCTGAATTCCTGTTCCACTGGCTGCACAAAATTAGAGTCAGTTCACCCCAGCCATAATTTCCCGAGGCAGTTTAAAGCAGAGGGCGCCAACATTTTGGTTTGGGGGGGGGCAGTAGGCACTTTGGATTTTTGAGAGTCACAACATGGCTGCCATGGGTATGGAAAAACACAAAATGGCAGTGCTTTTTCCCCACAAAATGTGAGGAGTGCTTTTTTTCTAGAAAAATAGGTGCTGGTACTCACAATGAAGTTTACAATAAGTGCCACACTTTTTAACAACAAAAAGAGGTGCCTTGAGTACCCTCTGGAAAAAAAGCACTGACTGTGGGGGTTGGTATAACAAAAATGGCTGTCATGGGATGGTGGCACAGCATAGTACAAAATGGCTGCCATATCTAAGAGAAGAGAATAAGAGTCAGGGCCACAAAATTGTACAGGCAACTCCTCCCCACACCCAAGCCTCTTCTTAAATGCAAAAATGCACCTGTGTCAGTCATTGTTGATCTTGCTCATAGAGTAAATCTTTGCCCCTCTCCTCTGTTCATAATTGAAGGGTGTGGGGTGTCCTGTTTGTCATCCAATGAAATGTGGGCATGTTTAAGGGGATGTGCTTAATGTAGAACAGTACAAATCAGTGCAAACCGGAACTGTTTGAGGGGATACTGAGATATTTCATGAAAGGCATAGGAGGTACAGTACCGCTGGCCAAACTAGTGACCCCAAGTTTAAAGCAAAAATGGAGTGCTTCAGGCCCTGGCCATTTTATCTGATCCATGGGAGTCTCCCCACGTCCTGTTGTGTGTCCTTCTTGAGCAATTTTACCTGGCTGCATCTTTGAACTGTGAAAAGCCTCTTGATTACCTGGATGCAGTGGGGTGCGTGTGTCAAAACCTCTGACTTTGCATGGCTAAATGCAGCCTATTATAAAAATTCACATCCCTTGCTCTGCCCATTTTTGTCTCTGGCCCCACCCACCATTGGCGTGTGATCCACAGAAGATTGCCTAGGACAGAATGTATCCCTTGGGTTGAAAAACGTCTAAAGCCATGAACAGTAAATGACTGTGGTTGGTTTTTTTTTTAAGGAATGGGGGAATTATGCTGTCTTTTGTCCTCATTACATTTCAAAAAGCTCAGCATTTGTACATTTTTCTTCTGTCTGTGAACCCTGCGGGGCAGTCCTTGTTACACATCAAATGAAAACTTTGGAGACTAATACCTCATTTTAGAACAGTTTCAAGAACCTTTTGGTTCATTTTTCTCTTTCTTGAGAATGACTTAACTGGTCTCATTTCATTTGCCTGGCTTGATTTTTCTGGCGAATTGGGATGTGATATCAGACTCTCATAGAAACATAAATCCCCATTTGTATTTCAAAATGTCACCTTTGATTTTGTTCCGCTAAGGCTGATGAGGGTTTTTGCTTGCAAGATAAGAGAGAACTGAGCCTCTGGACTGATCCCACAAAAATAACCTTTATGTTACAATATAATACTGTTAAAGTTTCCTGTAATGATTTTATTTTAGATACACATTGATTTGATCAAAATCTTCACATCTAATCCAATGCATATCTTTTAATGAAGTAATTCTGTGCTGTAAGAATTTGGGCTACATATTTATCTGATGTCAGGCACCATAGCCATCACTGATATCAGACTTGTCATGCCAATTCATGTGTATTTTTAAGGGTTCTGTTCTGTACCGGGTGCTCCTTCTTCCACTTCAAAAATAGTTTTCTGTACTGCTGCACTATTGACTCCTCATTGTTGTCCTCTGACTCCTCTTAGTCTTTCATTTCCATTCCTGCTATCTGCTCTTGCCTCCATTTCCCCCTTTTTAACAGCAGGAGTTAGTTGCGCTATGAAGACGTATTCATAGCTGTCAACCTTTCCCTTTTTTGCGGGAAATTCCTTTATTATAGCAGTGGGGAACAGCAGGGAGGGTTGACAGCTATGCGCATGGTATTTAGACTGTCACATGGTGCTATTATCTCCTGGCCTGGTATTCAGCAAGATTCAGCCAGTATTTGTAAAACCTTCAAAAGGGACAGAGAAACACCTCTCCCCACAAAAGAGGCATTAATTAGAGTTGTGAGGTCTTCACACCTTGTCCCAATCCCCACCCCATTCCCTTGCTGAAAGGAGTGGTTGGAATCCTGCATGGCAGTGTTTTCTCTTTCCCACTCTTAGGTCAGCATGCCTGACTGCAACAAACACTCACACAATTACTGCCCACTATCCCCCACTTTTTAAGCTGCATGAGAGAGCCCTGAGGCCAGAGAGCAGGGCCCACAGGATGGCTCCCAGAGCTGGCTAAGGAAGGGAGGGAAATGTGTAAAACAGACAGGTGGAGAAAGGCAAATACATACAAATGGAAAGGTGGCAAGCAAATGGTGAGGGGGGGGGAAAGGGGCTAACTGGCATGGAGCAGACACATTGAAAAGCAAGCAGTGGGAAGGGCCAATGGAGTGCCTTGTACATGTGCCCACATGCCTCCTGCTACCTCTTTTTTGGAGCAGTTTTAACCCATCAAATTGCCAGGGCATCCAAGCGCAAACATCTCCCCCTTCCTGGTCCCCCTTCAAGGGTGGTTATTTGTGCTATGACATCATGCCAACGCCATGTCACCACATGACACTTCTAAGATATTTTAAAGTTTGTGATTGCGGTGCTTGTTTAATGCCAGTATCCAGCATCAACAGGAAGTACGTCGCGAAGAAGCAAAGTTATTTTGATGCATTGCCAGGGCATCATGGCACTATGACACAATGAAAACAGGACCCAAAAAACTCCAAAAACAAAACCTGGAACATTTGTGGTATGAAAGGAACTCAAGGGTCCTGTATTATATAAAGATAGTGGCACATTAACCATTTGTGAAAGTTGGTTCTGTAAAGAGTCACTGTAAATAGCAGTGCATTGTCAAGTGAGGTTGCACATTTTTATGGGTAACTGTCACTGAAATGGCATTGCTCCATAATTTCCCCACAGTTTGTTGTTTACCAGCCAGTAAAATCAATATGCAACCAACTGTGATACAGCAATGGAAAATTAATGTGGTATTTGATGTTCTCATGCCTCAGTTCTACCACAGAGGACTCATTTATATAAGGATGAATAAATCTGAATGTATGAACAGAAAATGCCATCTTCTTGTGATATTTCCCCATCATTACTTTTATATAAATGTACCTGGAGAAACTAGGAATAACAAACTTGATCATGCATGAAGAAGGCGGTGCTTTGTTAAATAAGTCAGAATCGAAGTAATTGTATTAATGAAATAAATATTCTAAACCTATCCATGGTCTCTAAAGCTGCAGAAGCTTAGTCAGGCTACATAATTCTTTTTAAAAATGGTAATTAATAACAGTGCCTGCAATTCTAATTGTTACTTCCCATATGACAATTCAAGTTTGCTTCATTGAGTGTATATACCTATATGTATATCTATATCTATATACAGTGGTACCTCAGGTTACAAACGCTTCGAGTTACAAACACTTTGGGTTACAAACTCCGCTAACCCGGAAGTTGTACCTCGGGTTGAGAACTTTACCTCAGGATGAGAACAGAAATTGGGTGCGGGCGGCGTGGCGGCAGCGGAAGGCCCCATTAGTGAAAGCACGCCTCAGGTTAAGAATGGTTTTGGGTTAAGAACAAATTAAGTTCGTAACCTGAGGTACCACTGTAGGTCTATATAGATTATATCTACCTACCTACCTTCCAGCGGTTTTCAGCAACCTGCCTCCACCTCTGGAAACAGTGCATGGCCATCATGGCTACTAGCTACTGATAGCCCTCTCCTCCATGAATTTGTCTAGCCCTCTTTCAAAGCCATCCAAGTCAGTGGCCATCACTGTCTCCTGTTGGAGCACATACCTATGCCTTTAGCCACGTTTGCTCAAACATGTTCAGCTTTTCTCTCTTTACCACCTAGGCTTCTTAGACTTTGTATGTGACTGAAATACTTATTTATCAAAGTCTAATATATTTCCCCCAGGACATGTCCTTAATTAAACCTGAAGCAGCATCTCCACACCCATTGTTCAGCCCGGACACTGATATCCAGCTCTGAGGGCCTTCTGGTGGTTCCCTCTCTGTGAGAAGTGAGGTTGCAGGGAACCAGGCAGAGGGCCTTCTTGGTAGTGGCACCCGCCCTATGGAACGCCCTCCCATCAGATGTCAAGGAAATAAACAGCTATCTGACTTTTAGAACAAAATAAAAAAAATCCTTCCAGTAGCACCTTAGAGCAGTGTTTTTCAACCACTGTTCCGCAGCACACTAGCGTGCCGCGAGATGTTGCCTGGTGTGCCGTGGGAAAAATTCCAGCCAGAATATCAGCTTTGTGTTCAGCCAAACAGGCCCTGGTTGTGCACTGAATAAAGTATTTTATATTTTTTCATATTTCTGTTTACTTACTATTTCATAATAAAGTAATTATAAAATACTTTCTTTGTGTTTATTTGATTCCTATTCAAGAGAATTACTTTATATATAGTCAATATAGGCACAGAGTTAAATTTTTTAACATTTTCTAATGGTGGTGTGCCTCGTGATTTTTTTCATGAAACAAGTGTGCCTTTGCCCAAAAAAGGTTGAAAAACACTGCCTTAGAGACCAACTAAGTTTGTTAGAAGACAGGCAGCCCTGTTTAGAGAAGTTTTAATGTTTGATGTTTTATCATGTTTTTAATGTTCAGTTTGGGTATAAATAATAAATTATTATTATTATTATTATTATTATTATTATTATTATTATTATTATTCACCCTTGTCTTGGCCTAGGTCTCCTTTACATTGTTGGTAAGTCTCTTCACTGGCTACTGTAACAGAATCTCTTGCATCTAATTCTATGCCTACTAAATGATTGTAGAATTGTAGTCTCCACTTTCTCTCCCCACCCCCTCAATTTCACATTGTGAACCCCCACATCTGCTTTCTCTCCCCTTATTTTCTTGCCCGTTCCTTGGCCTGACTTGGTTGTCCAACTAAATAGCTCCTCTTGCAATTTCTTACTAAATGCCCAGTTTTTCTGCATTTGTGGCAGCAAGACATTCTGTATTTACTGAGGATGAATGCATTCCTCCACATTGGCAACACATCTCCAGATCTCTAGGCTTCTCCTCTGGGCTGTGGGCTTGGATTTATTGACTCATTTTGTCTGTATTTTGTCCTTATTGTTAAGTTCCATATCCTGTAGATTTCTCACTGCTGCTTCCATGGCTGTCACTCCCTTTAAAGCTTTGTCCCAGGTCAGCTCCATATCAGCCAGTAATTGATTTTGAATTTTAATATCACCAACTCCACACACAAAGTTGTCTCTTGGCACCTCCTCCAGAACGTTTGCAAAAGAACAGCGTTAGGCAAGCTTTTTGCGACCAGCAATATACATTCACCTTCCTGCCTTCCTCCTCCTAAAATGGCATTTGAAACGTTCCAGTGTTATGCTTGGCCTTGGAATATAGTGGTCAGACAAGATCTTGTGCAACTCTGCTAAACTTTTGTCCCCTGGCTTTTTGTGGCTGCACTAAAGTTCTTAAAAGGGAGTAAGCTTCACTGCCAGAAACCATCAGCATTGTTGCCTATTGTTTCTCACCCTCAGTGATTTCATTAGCATGAAAATAGTGGTCCAGTCTTTCCACATATTGCTTCCATTCTGCCGTTTCTAAATTAAATCGCTCGATTTTCCTATAGGAGGAGAAGAAGAATCTTTATTAAGGCCATAGGCCAGCACAAGGTAAAAGCACATACATACATACATACATACAGCATGCTAAATAGGCAATAGGGCAACTGCAGAAGTAGTGGGTACACATACTCATTCTCTCAATTATGATAAACCAGCATAAGATAAAAACACATAAAGCACATCCTGTAAATCATGTGGCACATAGTATAGGATAATTTGATATTAATTTACTTGTTGCTGCTGTAAAGTTCTTACTTATTTAACATTAAACAAAGTTGCTGTGGGACAACTGGTTGTTTTTTGATGAACAGGCTAGCACACAGCTCTATAAGAAATTGAGAGGACGCACAAGAACAAGTTAAAGGGTGGAGTCTTAACTCCAACCCATAACTGAAGAGAATGCTTGACTCTGAAATTACCAATTACTACATAAAGACGTGGGTGGTGCTGTGGTCTAAAACCACTGAGCCTCTTGGGCTTGCCGACTGGAAGGTCAGCAGTTCGAATCCCCACAATGGGGTGAGCTCCTGTTCTTCTGTCCCAGCTCCTGCCAACCTAGCAGTTCAAAAGCACGCCAGTGCAAGTACATAAATAAGTACCACTGTGGCAGGAAGCTAAATGGCGTTTCTGTGCTCTCTGGCTTCCGTCACTGTGTCCTGTTGTGCCAGAAGCAGTTTAGTCATCCTGGCCACATGACCCAGAAAGTTGTCTGTGGACAAACGCCAGCTCCCTCAGCCTGAAAATGAGATGAATGCCATACCCTATAGTCGCCTTTAACTGGACTTAACTGTCCAGGTGTCCTTTACCTTTACCTTTTCATGTACATAAAGAAGCAACAACAAGCAACAAGACTTGAAGCAGCCAAAATAACTAGGATTGCTCAAAAAGCCCAATGTGAACTATGTGCATAACTGAGACTATTTCCCAGATTCTTTTTCAACAGTAAGAGGTCTTGTGATAGATGCTGAGGGCTTACTTTGTAAATATGTCTATGTGGAGAATTTTCTTTTCTAAAGGTTAAAAAGTTTGCAAGTTATTCTAATTTATTTGGTGTTGCAGTAATTGTTCTATATTTAAAACTAGGTTAAACTAGGTTGACTAGATTAATTTTAAAAACTAGGTTAAAACTAACATTTTTTTGCCTTGCTTTTGAATTGTACAGACTCCTAAAGCATCTTAAATGAGATCAATAAAAACGTGACGAAATGACACAGAAAGAATTAAAGGTGTGGGGGCTGCAGAGGGGGGAGGGAAGCAAACTCAGACACCCTTTATTCCAGTCGCATGGTTTTCATAATAACCAGCTGGGGTGGAAGCAGTTCAGGGAAAGGAGGAGCTACAAGGAGCTGGTGTTTCAGCGGACCTGGTGGAGTGGGCCTGCTTTCCTTGGCTTCTCTTCTCTCCCTCTATTGCAATGGCACTAATATAATGCAAATAAAAATATCATTTCCTTAGCTTTGAAGCTGCTTTCATCATAAAGCCAACTGGTACACATGGACAAAATGAACATGAGGTTTACTTTACTTTTGAGACCCATCAGCTACGCTCACCTAGTTTAGCCAGTCAGTCAAAGCTGCTTCCAGGGTGTGGCTGCTGTTGCATGATGACAGCTTCTAGGAGTCACAGGTGAGAGCTGAGTGCAGGGTGGGGACCAAAAGTGAACAACTAACTACCCCAGAAGGAGTATGATATGTCACCCACCAGAAGTACTACCCATCTCCTAAAACCTCATACCTGCTGCATGTGTGGATATTGGAGGTGAAGACAGCTTCTTCAGCATCCTCAGTTTAAGCTCCCTCACATTCTTTTGAGCATTTGAATAGTTCTGAGAAGATTGATAGGGAAGTCAGCCTTAAACATTTTTTTTAGATTGTCCAAATTTATTAAAAGCTTTCATCACTGATGGGAGTGCAACCATTGCCCGTTTATTACTTTGGCAGTGGCTTTCTTCAAAGCAGCTTAATCTGGGATTATTTTAAGGTAAAGCTAAAGCCAGTTTCAAACTTCCTTAAAGCTTTCAAGTATCTAGCAAGACTAGTGAGTCAAATTCACATTTATACTCTCATGTGGCTCTATGAAAGAACTTTGAAATTGGCATAAATTACATTATACTGACTTCAAGGATACATCACACACCACAGTCAGAGGAACTGTCTAACTATAAAATGGCTGTCAGCTGCTGATAATCATTCATTCATTCATTCATTCAAATAATCAATTAAACACATTTGGTTACAGCATAAAATAAAGGCTCCTAAAGTGAGCAAGATCCTCAGTTTGCAATCCTACACACAGTTTATTGGATGTCAGACCTATAGAATTTACTTCAATGTAGACATGTATAGGATTGCACTGTTAAGGTGGCTAGAGTAAAGATCCTTGATGCCTTTGTTAAACCAATGTTGACGTTGGAATTTTAGCTGTAAAATAACACGTAAGCCGTAACATTCTGATCTGCCCACTGGGACATCAAGGTTACATTGTAATCTTGGGGCTCTTTTCAGCTGACAACAGTAGCCATGTCTACAGAGATTCCTGTTCAATTTGAGGAGAAAATGCACTAGCATTTCCACAAAAGCTAAAATGGTGCTTTCAGTGTTGGGAAAAGGGGAGTGGGTATGCCAAAGAAAGTCTTTGCAGAAGAGTCTGTTTGGGACCCCACTCTCACACTGGACTTTATCGGTTACCTCCGTTAGAAAATGAAGAGTCGTCATTGGAAACTGCCTGCCAGTGACTTAACAAAATGATTGACTGCGGTTGCTTCTAGTCGGCGGAAGGTCTCTACATTACAAATTGCTTGTCCATTATTTCTCTGACAGGACAGACCAGTGGAGCTTGAATGGCATTTATACTCAATCAAATACTAATGTTGATTGAAAATGCTGGGTTTCATGGTTTCTTGATGTGCCCTGCCGGGGCAAGGAGAACTCCACCGCTCCATCATGTGTTTATTGCACAGAGTTTTTAAAAAAGCTTTCAGGTCTCATAACTGCATACTGCTCTGCTCCTCTTCTTTGCAGAAAGATGTGCTTAATTGTACTGCATATGCCTTGGAGATGGGCAGACCATTCCACATTACTTATGGAATTCATGTCATAGTTTGGGACACTTGGCTTTGGGCTTTTAATTTACTGGACTCTGGGACTGTAACTGAATCAAATAGGCCCCCAGTCTGTTCCAATGTGATTCATCCGCAGTTGAAGCTTCAGCCCTACTGTGCAATTTCTGGTGGAATTTGAGAATTTCTCTAGTAAACCTATTTCCACCTGCTCTTTTATTGCTCATTTCTCAAGATGGTGTGCAGTAGGAAATGTGTAGCTGTCAGGTCTGAAGCTGTTTATACCCAAGACACATTTTCTGTAGTTAATCTGCTTGTATCACATGATCTTCTGCAACTCTGCTATGATACATGGTACAGTAGAATCTCGGTTTTCAAACATAATCTGTTCCAGAAGACCATTCGACTTCCGAAATGTTTGAAAACCAAAAACTGAAAGTGGAAGCCTCAATCCCATAGGGAAATTTGAAACGGAATCCACGTGGCACGTTCAGCTTCTGAAAATCGTTCAGAAACTGGAGCAGTTACTTCCGGGTTTTTGGCGTTCGAAAGCCGAAACGTTTGTCAACGGAGACATTTGAAAACCAAGGTTCCACTGTATATGGATAGTGTTTGAGTGGTGTGGTGAGATGCCTTTCTGGGGGAAGGGCTGCAATTCTTTGGTAGAACATCTGTTTTACATGCAGAAGGGTTTCAGGTTCAACTCCTGGCATCTCTAAGTAGGGCTGGGAAACACTCTGCCTGTCAGGGTGGACAATACTGAAGTAGATGGATCAATGATCTGGCTCAGGATAATGCCAGCTTCCTATGTTCCTAAACCCTTCTAAGTAAGGGTTCCTAGTTCCTAGTAATTAAGAGTTCCTGGACACTGTCTCTCCTTCCCCATGTGTCCAATGATCCATTTCCCATTGCTCTGTGAAGGAAAAATCTAGTTTCAAGAACCAACAGGTGATTCACTGAGACAGATGGACGAAGAAATGACCAGAGAATTATGGTGGGAGACATTCTTGCTGTATTTTCTCTTGTTGCCGACAAGCTATTTGGAGTGACAGCAAAAGTCTCCAGGTTAGTACTTAGTAATTCCACTTTCAGCTCTAAGAGTTTATGTATTAGAATGGAAGCAAATATGCACTAAGAGACCAAGAAAAGAATTTATAGAAGCACAACTATGTTTAACATTAGCTAAAACCATACTTATGCTTTACTATGGACTGAAATCTCAACAGAAGTAGCAGGGAAGACAACATTCAATGAATCTGATGACAGCACATCTTTCCCCTCTCCCCTCGCTCCCTTTAAACATAAAAAGCATTTACATGTTTAATCCACAGTACAAATTAGTATTTTACATTTCATAATACTGCAGCATTTTATAATACTTTTTATACTACTGTATAAAAAGGCCCTAAGGCTTGGCTTCTTCCTTGTTTTATATACAAAATAAGATCCACTACGATATAAGGAAAGGATTAAACCATATCACAAAAAATCTATATGTTGCAGTTATGGTTTTGATCAACAATATTTCATATGTTATTTATGTATAGCTGTGCTAAAAAAATTAAGTAAAAGATTTGCACTAGACTGTTCTATCTTTTTTTAAAAAAAAAACAACACACACCATATATTTATTTTAGAATTCTGCTATTCACTTGCAAAAATTTTTTTTTTTAAAAAAACTTTTGATTAAACTACTCATCAGTACACATGGCTGCTTGATTTGGACCTTATCCAGTTTTCTATAAAATAAGAGAACTTGAAAAGAATTTAAACCTTGCATTGTCCTATTAGTATAGTATATGGTTTATTCAAGCTGCCAAATTAACTAGATTCCCACTTCTGCCATGTCATTTAGGCTGGAAAAGCAGAAAATAAATCTGATCTATTTCAAGTTTTATCTTAACATTCTAATTGGATAGTCATGACATTCAATAAGGTTTTAACAACGGTTTAGCATCTTTGGTCTGTCATGCTTCATCTTTGGCATTTCCTTAAAAAGTATAATACATCTTGTATGCACCCCAAAAAAGAATGGGCACCTTCAGTACTGAATTTAAATACAAAACCAGGCAAGTAATGCAAACTGCAATGTCAATTTCAGCAAGAAAGCACAACACATCCCTCTATTCCATTGGATCTGAAAATTATTCAGCTTTGTTTAACTGTAAGCATGGATTAACCGCCACCCAAATTGTGTTCTTTCGTTAAGGGACCTGTGTTTGCAGATAAGTAGACATAAATTATGAGGACAAAAAAGAAAATACATCTAATAGTAAGTGATTGACAGCACTATGCATGTCTAATAAGAAGTAAATCCCATTGATTCCAGGCAATGTGTATATGATGTCAACCTGAATGTTATCTAATATAGAAATGTGCAATCCTTGGCCCTCCAGATGATGCTGAACTACAGCTCCCATGATCACTGGCCATTGACAATGCTTGCTAGGGCTGATGGGAGCTGTAGCCAAGGAACATCTGGAAGGCCGGAGGTTTCTTACTCCTACTTTAGCACCAGAGCATGCACATTTAAAAACTGGCCCACATAGCAAACGCAATTGCTGCATGTACACAGGATGTACAGTTTGCGTCCTAAGACAGGTTTCAGCAGGCTTTGATTTCCCACATCCCAGCAATCCTGATGCAGCTAAGATCGCTATCCCCATGCTGTAAATAGCAGTGCAGTGACAGCAATCTTTTCTCCACTGCAGAGAGAAAGAGGGTGGGCCTATCTGTATAGGAGGTGGCCAAAGGCTGCTCACCTGTGGACTGAAAGGATGTATCCCTTGCTGATTTGCTGTGGCTGTATGGCACGCAGGACCAAGGAGAGGAAAAATTCATACCCAGCCCAGTGAAGAGGCAGAGATCAGAAGCAACAGGCCCTCCAGCATTTGCCTGAGTACAGTGTGCTGACACTGGCTATATGTATTTCCCATGATGGGTGCAGTAGGTGGTATGCCCTCAGCAATTGCAATTCCCATGTACAGTGTGGCACTGATCTGGAACTACTGGTGCAATATCTCTGATAGGCCAGAAGGTGTAATTCCATGGCACCTGATAAGAGAATGCATGTAAGCATTGCCTGGGACCAATCCCCATTTAATTCAATAGGACTTATTTCTGAGTAGACATGGTTACAATTTTGCTGGTTGTCACACTCAGTGCACATCCAATGAAATCGATTGACTTAGGGTTAAGTTAATTGATTTCAGTGGGTTATTCTGAGTATAATGAAGATTGGATTTGACCCGCTCCCCCCCCCCCAAAAAAAAATTGTTCCAAGCTTCCTGGACACTAGACAAGACCCAAGTGCCTAAGGACGCTGGATTCCATCCCACCCTTTGGATTTCCATGTCTTGTCCTCCAAGCTGAAAATACATGTAACTCTGTTAGGAGAGCTCGCTGTGCTGTGCATTAGTTCTCATATTAACCTTTTGTCTTCCTCCTGCCTGGAAGAGAACGAGGCAGCTAAAGTTACTGAGCAGGCAATTGCATGACTAACATATCCCCATCTGATTTGCTGGCATGCCAGAACGCACCATTTTATTTTATTTTTTTGCTATGCAGTCCAAGCATAGTGAGCTCTCTTTGTATATTACATGTAAATAAGTGTAAATATATTAAAGAGACTTTAAGGGCTTTGGGTCTTTTTAAAAGCTGCACCGGGAGAAGCTCAGCAGGTGGAAAGAGATCACTTCCATCAGACATTGCCATGGGCAGGGACTGATGTCCTGCCTTCCAACCAGCCCAATCCAACTGTACTTAAGCACATAGTCAAACTAATTTCAGTGGCCGCATGATTAATTCTCTGGGAAATCAACAGGACCTTTATGTGCTTAAGTTTGGATAGATTGTGCCCCCTCCAGCAACTCATTCTGAAGTTGTCACTGGCGCAATACCAATAGAAGATTTTAGAGCATCACGTAAATACTGTACACATATATATTTGCTTCAAACCACAATGCCTTTTTCTGCTCAGTTAAAAATCCAGAGTTATAAGAGAAACAGGTAATGCGTTTTAAGTTAATTTTACAAAAAAAGGTGTTTTTAGAAAAATAATAAGGGGGGAAATGATTATTATTTTAAAAAATCTATAACTAGGCATCATAATAAGCTTTGGTAGAAAACACAAAGGCGATAGCACCAATAAACTCCCATGAGAGTACATATGCCTTAGTAGGCATGAGAAGAGATAAAGATGTAAATTTTAGCCAGGAAGGTCATGTAGGTTCCTTGACGCCAAAGCTTCATTTCAACATCTAACAAAAAGTCTTTGGGTTCCTTCACTTGCCGCTGAAGGTAGACAATCCCTGTGTAGGAATTAAGCTTCCTGGTGCTGAAGTAGTTCTCTTCATTTCCTTTGTTGATTGTGAGGATTATGTTGTCTCCAGCATAAGCAGGCGAGGGACCAATTCGGAAAATATGCGCTGGGATGACAATGTTAGTTTGGAAGTTAAGCTGATAGTAAGTAATTCGCAAAGGAGTGTTTTGGCAGTCCACATAGTTAAAGCAGTTGATACGCTCACATCTCCTGAGAGAGAGAGAGAGGAGAAAAGGGAAATAGTTAGTGCTACAGAAACTGTGATTCGAAAAGATACACATCTGGGCAATTTGCAAAGTCCCAGAAAAACCTCTCTCATGTGTTAGGCAGATGCACCGCAGAGCTGCAAACTTTGACTGTGCAATTAACAGCTGCTCGCTCTTCTTTTACAACACTCTTTACACTGATGCAATTGTCAGCATAACAGCCAAGTATCAAAAGATCATGAACCCTGAAAGCCCCCTCTGGAAGCACCACAATGAGCACATAGAGGAAAACAGACAAAATCGTACCATGCCGTTTGCCTGCAAAAGGAATCTGTGAACCATCAGAGTGCAGTGCTCTGATCAGGCTATATACAAAATCCCAGAGAGTCATGCTTACAAAGGCAGCCCAGGAGCGCCTTTTCTGCTTTCATTTAAAGCAGTACAGATCTAGGATAAAGAGCTGCCTTATGCTAAGTCACCTCAAATGTCCCAGGACCCACATGCCTGACAGCTCTGCAAACTCTCAAGCAGAGCCTCCAGATGACTGTAGTGGATGCACTTCTGCCAGGGAAACACCTTGACATTATGCTGCCATTATGTCCTGCTTTCAGGTTTCCCATGGGCATTGGGTTAGCCATTGCAGGAACAGTATTCTGGACTAGATCTAACAGGCCTCTTCCTGTATTGTTATGACATGGTTTTTCAACTCTGCGCTACTGTAGAAAATCCACTGGTGGCAGAGAGGGAGAGATCATGATTGCCCATTCTCCCTTCTTTTGCAGCGCCCCCCCCCCCCGCTCCAGAGAGATGAGCTACTAAGCCTGCCCTGATTGTCAGAGTTCATAATTTGGGTGTGAGGTATACGATTTACTGTTTTTGGTGATTTACGTTTTTTGTTTTAATAATATTGGAATGTTATGATGGATGTTTAATGCAATTTATGTTTGTATATTTTACTGTTGTAAGCCATATATATATATATATATATATATATATATATATATATATATATATGAATTCAGGATATACAAACTCTCTAAGATACAGCTACTGAGGAGAACTTTATAAATATCATCTGATTTAGTGGCTGTCTTATTGGACTTACATTTCAGACACTTTTCTGTAGTTTGCTGGGCACTCAAACAAAAGACACCGGAAGCTGCCCTGAACATTGTAGCAAGATTCGGTCGAGGAACAATTGTGGGTTCCCATTGCACATTCATCAATATCTGGGAATGAAGCACGTAAGAAAGATCACGTAACATATTCACAAAACAGTGTAGTTGCAGCCTTATTCCAAATCACAAGATGCAGCTTTATTCCAAAAATATGCAAGAAATATCACTCACATGAGCAGAGTAGGTATGGGAACTATTGCTGTGCTACTTTATGCTAAGAGAAGCAGAGAGTGCATTAGGTTTGCCTTGATGCAACCATTTTTAAGGTTCAAGTGCATCTGCTTCTTTGGAAAATGCTAACCGCCAGTAGGGAAACCTGCCATGCTTACCGAGAAGTCTAATTGATCTAAACAGGCTTGATCCCAAGTAACTGAACACACAACTGCAGCTTTAGAGTGCTGTCTTGGGCATCTTAATCCTGTGCATGTTTGTGGTGGTAAGACCTCCTGAGATTAGTAAGGCTTAAGACCAAGTGAGCAGGCACCGGACCTCAGCCTTAGACTTGAAGCTTTGCTTCTTACACACAACAGTACAACAGTTATGGACAGGTACAACAGTTATGTGGTGGGGAATCAATGCCAACCTCTCCACTTCTGCACACAAATAGCCTCCAGGGTGACACTCTGGGTGATACACTTTTGTATGTTTTGCAATAGGAGTATGAGGAAAGCTCAGTTGGATCACACAAGCTTGGGTTCATCTAAATTCTAGCAACCTGATTCCAGCAGTGGCCAGCTGGAAGACCCCAGGGAGCTCACAAGCACAGCATGAAGTCAATGGCCCTCTCTCATTGGTTGGCCCTCAGCAAAGCTATGTAAATGGGGTGTGTGTGACAGTATTTGTCTATCACTCAGCAGGGGATCTGCTCTGATACTTATATTTAAACTGATATTTGGGCCTGTACACCTGTGTACTCTGCAATAACAATGGAAAGGGAGAACCAATAAGCAGTATTTTTTCCATACAAGTAGGAAGATAAAGGGATAAATATGCAGATTTGGACTTATCATCTCATTAGGACACGTTACTAAAAAACAGAACCAGCAACAGAACCTTCTTCTGCACTTATAGTTGCATTAAGCTTAAAAAAAATTGCAGACTTCCTGTATTTCCCCTGCATTCAGAGAAATTTATTTCCACAATGTGCTTAAGATCAGATGTGCTTAAGATCAGAATGAAAGACTCCTTTTGTTACTGAGCACAATAACGGTTTTTTGAACAATAAGATGACAAAATGTTAAATTGTGGTTCCGAAGATATGGGATACCAGATGCGATGGATCCAGTTCAAGAAGGGTGGGGGGAAACTGGCTGAGGGCTGTGTGTAGCCACACAGAAAACTCTCAGATGTCTAGACAGCATTCAGAGGTTTGCAAATAAAATAAATGTTAACAGACAAACCATGTGGCAAAATCCTGTGGTGAAATTTGCCCGTTGTCATGCAGGAGGCAGGCTCTTAAAGAAATACCATAGCCTTCACTGAGGGTCAAAAATTGCTCTTGCATGGAGCGTGGCTTGGTTTAAAAGCCCAAAGGGCAAAAAAAATTTTTTTTAAAAAAATAGGAAGTCAAAGAAAATTAAAGTAAATTAAGCCCCCTCCTCACTGTTTCTTAAAACTAGGTGAAAAGGTTAAATTGTTTCCATATGGAACCCGATGTTGCAAAAAGATTTACTTCTCCTTCTTGGCTGTCTGAAGCTTTACCACATAGCTTTAAAAACAATGATCCATAACATAAAACTCTAGCATGCCAGTTCAAACAGATCAGCTTGAATTCACCCAACTATAAAAAAAGGCCATGAATGAAATGGAAGGAAGGGGGAGGGGGGCGTGGAATGACTCATGGCGAATATGTCCCTGATACAGAAATATTTTCCCCGACATTCTCCCTGTGGTGTGGAAGTGAGCTCACCCATCTCATGTCTAAAGTCTCCAGAGTCCACAACTGGGCTTATTGTTTAAATAGGCTTCCTGTGCTGAAAATCCAGCATTGATAAATCATGTAGCCAGTATCTCCCCAAAATCTGGGAAGCAGCTATGTGACCCAGGTTCATGACCATTGGGTATCCTGCTCGGTTTTTATGCCCATGCATGGGCTTCAAAAGGCAGAATGATTATGATCTTACTCTGCCTTCAAAAGTAGGATAATTTGGGGTTAAGCTATCATCCAGGTGACTGGGCCAGTAATCCATCCAAGGATCCTCAGCTAGGCTGCTTTCGACTTGTCCCAGTTTTGATGCTGTAATCGCAGAAGCACTGATATGCTACCAATTGTATTAGGAAAATCAAACAAAAATGCTGGTGTTTCATTTCAGTATTATTTACATGGCCTGTGATATCACTCCTGGGACATGACAATAATGCTAGTGGTATGTGTCTATGCAACCATTAAGACTTGACAAAATCGAAAATTCTTTCTAGTAGCACCTTAGAGACCAACTGAGTTTGTTCCTGGTATGAGCTTTCGTGTGCATGCACACTTCTTCAGATACACTGAAACAGAAGTCACCAGATCCTTAAATATAGTGAGGGAGTGGGGAGGGGTATTGCTCAGAAGGGTGGTGGGAATGGGTGATCAGCTGATAGGTGTGGAAAACCTGTTGACGACTCTTAACGGCTGTAATTAGTCTTGCAGGGAAAGGCAAGTGGTGAGATGGCTAAAGATAGCTTTGTTATGTATAATGAGATAAGAATCCAATGTCTTTGTTCAGACCAGGTTTCTCCGTGGTTTTAAGTTTGGTGATTAGTTGTAATTCAGCCACTTCTCTTTCCAGTCTATTTCTGAAATTTCTTTGTATTAAGACAGCTACTTTGAGATCTTTTATAGAATGTCCTGGGAGATTGAAGTGTTCTCCTACTGGTTTCTCTGTCTTGTGATTCCTGATATCAGATTTATGTCCATTTATCCTTTGGCGTAGGGTTTGGCCTGTTTGTCCAATATAGAGAGCTGAAGACTTGGTTACCACTGCTATTTTCTTATCACCTGTATAAATTCCTGTAATTCAAGATTACTGTGAAACGAAAAATAAACTAGCTGCTCATTCTATTCACATACAAATAGTTACGGATATGGATATCATTTCTATTTTGCATTTGGTGTATCTGACTCTAGGGATGGAGCAACCTAAATTCCAATTTCTTTCAGTTTCTCATTTCCCCAATCCTACACACAGTTTGCCACATTTCCACATCAGTTTTTGTATGTTTTTTTTTAAAAAAATAAAAATAATGATGATGATGAAAAATTTTCAGCATTTGTGTCCTTATACATCTGTGTTTCCCTAATCCAACACATTTGCGTGTTATTTTCATAATATATGCAGTTCTCATAAAGTGTCATTTTCTACATTTTTTTGGTTGAAGAACTACATCGCAAAACTCGTGAATTCTGAAGTGTTTCAGTTCATATGTTGTTTTATAAAGTGCAAATTAGGCAAACTGAATCTCTACCCCCCCCCAAAAAAAACCCTTCTTCCTTGCTTAACTTCGTCCTGGGTTGGGCTGTTATGAGACTGCCCATGCCAAATTATATTTCATCATAGGAATTAAAGCATATACTTCTGGTTCACACACAGAGATACGAATTCCTTCTTCCATTGTCAAATATCCTTGTTATCTTTTCTAGATGTTTGTTCTTCTGTTCAAGTCCATGGTAGTCATTTAGTTAAGTAACAGACAGTTCGTGCAAGCATATTATTGACAGTAATATGAAATGGTACCGTCAATGTAAAGGTTAAAAAAATCTTCAGTCTTCTTCTAGGTTCTGTTGATTGTTGTTGTTGGCTTAGTCAGCAACTGCTAATATTTGCTCAACTATTTAAGAATGTATCACAGAAAGCACAGCAACCTTTGCTTGATGTCGGGGTATGGGTGCTGGAGCTCCTCGTGCACGGCCTTGGACTGGTTATGCACGAGGTACCAGTTGCGGGGAAAGCGGCCAGCGTTCCGCGTGCTTTCGAGCACGGTCGCCGGCCAAGCCTCACAGTCTGAAGGATGATGAGTAAGCCAATTGAAGACTCTGATGGTGTGTGAGTTCCTAGTTGCCTTCTTTAGAGAAAAGTTGCCTCGTGAAATAAAATTTGTACCCTGACTCTGAATAGGCGGACCAATTTACAGAAAATTAAAATTTTTACTTTACTCCCCCCGTTAACCCCAAAGGAAGACAGACACCGGTTGTATCTTTAGTGGCTTCGGCAGAACCCGCGTAGGCTCGTCCCCTAAGCTAAGTTCTCCTAAGCTTAAAGACCCTGCGCGCCCAATCTTCCGCGAGGCTAACTAAATAAACTAAAACCGAAATATCTTCCGCGGGCCTATCCCTAGGCTAACCTAAAAGAACCTAACTAAAACTAAAACCGAATGATCTTCCGCAATCTAACTCTAACTAAAGAAAAACCCATCCAACCCGTCCAGCCCGCTCCTAGCCCCTTAAACTAAACTTGACTTCAACTAAAAGAACATAAGAAGAACGTGCCTAAACCCAAACTGAACGTGCCTAAGCGGGGTGCCTCTGCTTTTTATTAGGGAACAAACGTGACATCATCATTAGTACTTTAACCAATAAAATCACTGTTGCTGCCCTCCAAAAGGGCGGGAAGCAAGTTTAACGCTCATTAACAACTTTGAACATGACCGGATCTACAAAATAAAGGCGGATTAATCTTGTAAGTGAACCACACTATTCATTCATGCTTTCACTTTCACTTTTGCGCGCAATTATACCAAAAGTAGACCTTGAAAAACCCATAAAATAACCAATTAATTATGGATCCATGGCGGATCCGTGAAACGTATTCCGACATATCATCTTTCTTTTTTTGTTTTAAATTAAATTATTTTTGATTTAGTTATATAAAAAGGAAGGTTAGAAATATCATAAGCATCTATCCGACACAAACACAACCATTTGCCCCGATATAAGCCTCGGCATGAAAAGGCAAACGTCGACAATGCCGACAGTGTCCACGCCAAAGTCTACATCAAAACCGTGATAATGCCTGCGTCAGACAAACGCCCACGACACCAGCAAAACCATTAACATCCATCCCTTTCATAGGAGGAAATACTTGTACAATAATGTAGCAATAAAGTCATGAAAATAACAAACCACTAGCCGAACATAAAAAGTGATCGATCCGATACACTGTAAACCTTTTAGGCATATATAAATACTTCAATACGTAGTGTAACACAACAAATCACCTCATAAGCATATATATTTTCGCGTGCAGCGTAAAACAACAAATTACTCCCCAAACACAAGAGAGGACCTGATGCAGGTCCAAAATTAAAAATAACGGATAACGACTGTCCAAACATAAGAGAGGTCCCGATCCGGGACCCAAAATTAAAGTATAACTAGAGCTGGGGCTACATGGCCTACCCAGACCCCTCCCCCATTTTTTTAAAATTTTTTATTTGGAAAACTTAAGTAAAATGGATAAGGTAACATAAAGGGTGTGTGGCACTGAGGCTACAGAATCGAAAGAACTTTCAGGAAGGCAGATTCTGGACTTACCACAGCGACCACAGGTAACGGGGAACTAGGGTCCGATTCCAGAGAGGGGATTTAAGGCACCTAAGTACAAGTGGTTTGCGCCACAAGAGGGGATATAAGCTACCTACATAAAGGTGTCCCAGCCAGGATGAGGATTTAAGCCATCTACGCAAGGGTTTCCAGCGAAACGAGATGGGAATTAAACCAACTACATAAAGGTCTCCCATCAACAGCAGGAAACAGAGTGAAGGGAAAAGCTGGGAACCTGGTTTACTGCCAAAAGGTAGCATATAGAGGGGTATTCTTCAAAGAAAATAGGGGTACCAAAAGGGTAGGACGCCACCAGACTTGACATATATATCTTGAACAAATCCGAGAATGACCAATTCTTTGACCAAAGGAAATATTTCAAATAAGGCATATAAATATTACCACATTTTTAAACTACAACTTTTGCAAGCACAACGTGGAGATTTAGGATTACTGAAATAAAACATATAAGCATGAATATGTCTATGACTAGAACTGCACAAAGATGATGTTTTTAACCTTACATAAACATTTCCATATCATCAAAATTGTGACGCTCTAAATGGAAACCATTTCAGAAAAGCTTTGCATATATAAACATCCATATCATTAATTACCAAGCTATATGGAAAACACATGTAATATGCGAGGCGGATATTTCAAGAAGCATACAAAGGCAAATATGCAATTTTTACAAGTACAATATAAAGTACAAGACAGGTTTAGAACTGCAAAATGGTGTTGGAGAGGAGGATGAAGACGATGAATGAGTTGCCGGTCGTCTTCTTCTCCGACTACACATGACCATGTAGAAGAAATAGTCCTGGAACTCAGGAAAAGTTCATGGAGCTCAGGAAAGTACTGAAACATCGAGCTCTGAAGAAACAACGATACCTGTAGAAGAAAGGAGGTTAAGCAAGCAAATCAAGGTGATCTGCTAGTGAGTGCAGGTATGGGAATAACTGGAACAAATCCAGGCAGCCAGGAACCAAGGGGCTGCCCAGAGGCAAACGAAAGGCCTAGGCAGTAGAAAGGCAAGGCAAACTGCCCAGAACTCAACTGGTGCTGTTAGTTGAGCACTTTTGAAGAATTGCTGCATTTGACACTGGAAACTAGTGCAGCCAAACAACGAGGTGGATATTCTCAACTTGGTTCCTTAGCTCTCCAAGGGCGCACACATCTGGCAGGCACCCAAACAGCCTTTTCTTCAAGGGCAACTGCAGTATATCCACGACCCCAAGTGATGAGTGGAACTGGTCCTCGCCATTCGATGTCAGGCAAGAGGCGATAAGAGACCAAAGGTCGAGGAAGCTGTTCCTCTTTCTTGAAGTGGAGATCCACTGGGGAATGAGGCTTGTTATGTGGAAAGAGAAGAAAATTTAAGGTGAACAGCACCTTTGCAACTGCCAAAGGGATCTCCGAGGCTGGAAGGTGACGTCCTGCGGTCTGTTTGTGGAGCAGAGTTTTGAAAGTGAGGTGTGTCCTTTCAATGAGAGCTTGGCCTGTCGAATTAAACGGAATCCCGTGGGATAGGGAAATATTCCATTGCACACAAAAATCATTAAAGGCCTGAGAAGCATAGGCCGGGCCATTATCTGTTTTAATGGCTTGAGGTTTTCCCATAACTGAAAAGGTTCTCATGCAGTGCTGTATGACGTGCCTCGTAGTTTCTCCCTTCAGTGCTGTAGCCCAAATGAAACCTGAAAAGGTGTCCACTGTGACATGCAACTTAGACATTGGAGCAAGGGCTGGGACATGTGTCACATCCATCTGCCACAGCTGATTCGCCTCCGTGCCTCGAGGATTTACAGCGTCAAATGGCAAGCAGATAGGAGACTTGGAGCACGAAGGGCAGCATGAAATAATGTCCCTTGCTTGTGACATTGGAATGTTGAAGGTCTTGTGTAGAACCTTTGCTGATTGGTGGAAAGTTTCATGGCTTGTCACAGGATTATCGAACAAGGAGAAAGCTAGAGTCCTGAGGGCAGCGTCTGCTACTGCATTTCCTTCCACCAGGAATCCTGGAAGGTTAGAATGAGAGCGCAAGTGTGCAGCAAAAAAGGGAAATGAACGTCTTTGTAATAGTTCTTGAAGCTGTGCGAACAGATTAAAGAGATTTTCGTCCATGGACGGAGACAGATAAGCAACTGGAAGCGATGATAACAGTCTATATACATATTGAGAATCTACAACGAGGTTGAATGCTTCTGTAGTGAAAGTTTTAAAAGCGAGAATCACTGCTGCCAGTTCCGATCTTTGTGCTGAAAGTTGTTTCTCTGTAAACACAGTTTTCCATTGTCCATCCTCCTTCCATGCAAGGACACCATAGGAAGAGGAGCCATCTGTGAACAGAGTTTTTGCAGTGGGAATAGGCTGAAGCACCAACATGGATGAAAGGTGATAGTTTACTTGTTGCAACAAAGTGAATCTTTTGTCCTTAGGAGGATTATACAAGAATGAACCGACAAAATCTGCAATAGCAATTTGGAAACTATCTGAAAACTGAATCAAAGTTAGTACTTGTTCTTGAGAGAAAGGAAGGTAGATGGAAAGCAGATCATTTCCACTCAGGCGAATTGCACGGCCTCTGCACTTAACAAGGAGATCAGCAACAGCGTCCATACTGGGGTACACATTCCTTTGAGGCGTGTGCGAAAGATGAATCCACTCCACGATTGCCACCTTTGAGGAAGTATCCGGAACGTATAAGGCTGCTGTCGGCAATCTTGGTGTAGTGAAGATAGCACATGAAAGAGCGCAGTTGGCTGTTGGCACACGATCTACAGCTATTTGGTGCAGTTTTGTGTTTACCCCTTGTAAAGCAAGACGCATCTCAGAAGTGCATGGAATAACATCTGAAGGAGATGTATGTCCCTTAAGAGCAGAAAACAATGGCGAGAGTTCAGATGTTGGAACTGCTAGAGACTTTCGAGCCCAGTTTATCTGTCCCAAGAGATGCTGCAATTGTGTTAAGGTAAAGGACTCTGGGATGACTATGCTCGGCATCTCTGGCAGGGCTGTATCTTGAAGCAGTCTGTGACCCAAGTAATGAAATGGAGCAGTGCGCTGTACCTTTTCTGGGGCAATACAAAGCCCAAAAGAGTTCAGGATGCGCGTAAGATGCTCAATATGATGCTCTGAGACCTTTTCTCCATGGATCAAGATGTCATCCATGTAATGACAAACTTCTAAGGCTGGATATTGTGCTCTGAAAGGCTGTAATGCTTTATCTACAAAGTTCTGGCAGAGAGTCGGCGAATTCACCATTCCTTGAGGGAGTACCTTCCAAGAGTATCTGGAAGCTGGTCTGGTGTTATTGAACACAGGTAGAGTGAAAGCGAACTTTTCTTGATCTGCAGGTGCCAGTGGAATGGTAAAGAAACAATCTTTAAGATCGATGATTGCAAGCTGATGGTTTCTAGGAATGAGGTTAGGGTTAGGAAGTCCACATTGAAGGGGACCCATTGGAACAATTCTTTCGTTGATTTTTCTCAGGTCTTGAAGCAAAGGCCATTTTCCACTTTTCTTCTTGATGACGAAAATTGGAGTGTTCCAAGGGCTATTAGAGGGTTGCACACGATCCTGGTGTAGCAGCTCTTTGATTAGGGCCTCTGCTGCAGCGAGCTTTTCTGACGTCAGCGCCCATTGGTCGACCCATACAGGGGGTCCTTCCTTCCATGTGAGTGGAAGAGCATGTACTGGCGCTGATGCAAAGGCCCACATCAAAAATGCGTATGGACAACAGTTCTTGCTTTAGACAATAAGTCTCTACCCCAAAGGGTGATAGGCACATCCATAACAAGTGGACGGAGCTGCACCATGGAGCCTGAGTCTGACTGGAAGGTAATCGGATGCACGCTCTGGTGGGCGGGTTCGAAACCTCCGACTCCAAAGACTTCCTGGGTGACAGTCGTTGCCCACTGGTCAGGCCAATCTTTTCTGGCGATCACTGTAACATCTGCGCCTGTATCAAGAAGACCCTTGATCTTTCGTCCACCCATTTCTAAGACGAGATGAGGGCGTTCTTCTGTAATCTTGATTAGCGCCATTGCTGTCTGAGGAGGCAAAGAGTCTACAGGAGCTGTAGGCGTAGAAGTAAGCAAATAGAGTCTGGCAATTTCCAAACCTTTCGTTAGGACACAAGGAACAGTTGAAAATCCTGGAATCAGCAACTGCGATGAATCTGTGATTCGAACTAGGCCTGCAGTCAGTGTGACTGTGGCAGGGAGGCGATCCATCCTAGGCAGGATAAGGCAAATTGAGGTGTCTGGGAATGGACCACGAACGGATGTTGGCAATTGCTGAGCAAACCATGGATTTGAGAAGTAACAGTTCTCTGTTAAGAAGAGTGGTATACCTGGGACAGAAGATTCTTCTTGTTCTTCGTTGGCAGTGTTTGAAGATATCTTTTTGGCTTCGGGTTTTTTGCACTGCTGAAGTTGGCAACTCTGAAGCTGCTTGGCGTTGAGTTGGCAAACTTGAGGTTCCTCTGTCGGTAAAAGTTGCTGATGCTGTTGAACCTGTTGGCATTCAGTCAGTTGTGCATCAAACTGGCAGGATGGAACTTCTTCTTTGACACGAGGCAGTAGAAGTTGTTGTTCCTGATAGTTGTTTGGTTGTGGCGGGCTGAGCTTAAAAGCTGGAGGTGACACAAAGGTGTGGACATTGTTAACTGGAGTGATGTTTAAGCTTCCACAAGAGGGAGCTGGCTCACTCACTTGCATTCTTTGGCCACATGGAAAGTGATCATCAGCTGGGTTGCAACTTGAACACTGCTTTTTCATCAAGGGCAAATGTCCTTCAATGACAGATTGACCTTGACTCAAAGATGAGTAAAGTTCAGGTGCTGCGAGGTTGACCTCAGTAGGATGTTTTCTCAACGTTGAAGGCAATTCTGCGATCAGAGACTTGACTGTGATTGCTTGCTGTGAAGCAGGATCAACATCAGCAGGAACTGAAGGGCGGTCAGCAGAAGGTGAACTGAATGCTGTGTTCTCTACTGGAACCCTTTGAATAGGTAAGGCAGATGATGAAACCTCTGGAACCTGAATGTTTGATGAGGTCACATCTTTTCTCTGGACATCTGAAGAGTAGATATCTCTCTGAATCACTCTTTTTTCCTGATGACCTGGATAAGGAGTAGCGTTGTTCACCTTTCTGGGATGGTTGACCTTCATGATGTTCTTGAACTTGCACCCTATTGTTTTACCGGGGCCGGGGCGCGGCCCGCAGAACCGTTTCCCTGAACTGGAGATGAGGTAGGTGATGTGTTTTGTGGATTCAAGCGACAATCATTCGCCCAATGAAATCCTTTCTGACAGATGGGACATCTCTCTGGCGGCTTGGCAGAAGGCCTCGGCGTTGTTGTGCACTGCGACCGGAAATGCCCATCGCCTCCACACCCATAGCACTTCTTGACTGGCGTAGAGCTGTCTTGACGTGGCATCTGTACCGCAGCTGCTAAGAGCTGTGCTTTGTAGGAGTGGGTACCGACATTCTGGCAGACGCGTAGCATCTCAGTCAATGTGGCATCTGGACGAGCTGCAACTGCTGTTAGGGCATTCTTGCAGTCATCATTGGCATTTTCAAAGGCAAGTTGTTTTGTCAGCATGTTTCTGGCATGACGATCTTCTATCTGGCGTTCCACTGCAACAATCAGGCGATCCACGAAGTCCCCATAAGGTTCTTTTGGACCTTGCCTAACTGCAGCGAATCCTGATACTGAGCTAGCATCTGTGCGATTGGGTAGTCTGCGCCAAGCCTTGACTACAATGTCTGCTATGGTGACAAGTGCAGCATCAGGTATGGCTAGCTGTTGATTGAGATTGGAGTAATGTCCTGATCCTGTGAGCATATCTTCTGTGGCAAGTGGCGTTGCACGTCTGGCTGCTACTTCTTTCCACTCTTGCAGGCACAGAAGAGCATCTGTAGGCGACAGGAAGGTGCGAAGAATCAACTTCCAATCAGATGGCAGAAGTCTACTAGTGGACAGTCCTTCAAGTAAACTTCTAGTATAAGGAGCTTGAAGTCCATTTTCGCGTATGGCTTTTCGCAGTTCACGTAGTGTTTCAAAAGGAATGGCTTGATATCTTGCAGGTTGTCCTCCATTAGCACGAATCACTGGAAAGATGTGCATTGGATCAGCACTAAAGTCTATTTGTCCCAAAGCTGCTTCCAAAGCTTGGGTTCTGCAGATGGGCTGCATTGCTGTAGGGTCTGTAGGTGGCATCAGTGAGTTTAAATCTTCTTGATGCTTTCCAAATGATGAGCCACTAGATGGTGCTAGAGAGTCTTTGACATCTGGATGCCTTGAAGATGGCTGACTATGAAGACAAGATGGCTGACTTGAAGTTGGATGAAGACAAGATGGCTGACTTGAAGTTGGATGAAGACAAGATGGCTGACTTGAAGTTGGAGCATAAGGTTGTTGGCTCTGTACTGCAAGTCCTGGCATCTGGATCATCATTGTTTGGCTTTGCTCTTGTCTTGGAATCTGCATTGGCATTGGAGGTGCTGAAGGGTTGGTAAATTGCTGTTGTGCTGCTTGCATTGAAGCTTGGATTGCTGTTGATTGGAATTCAGCTTGCTGCAAAACTGGAGCTGCTGGCTTGAGCGCGGCCTGCAGGGCAGCAGGGTTTGCTGGCAAAAAGGCTGCTTGCTGCTGCTGCTGCTGGATCGCTGGCAAAAGCGCGGCTTGCGATGAAGGAAGCGGGACCGTTGCTTGGAGCGAGGTCCGCGGCTGCTGCTGACTTGAAATCGCTGGCTGGTAAAAGGCCTGCGATGACTGCTGAGCGACTGGCGGTGGGGCAGTCCGCGGCGGGGCTTGAAAGGCCGACGGCGTCTGCTGCACCGGCACAGGCGGCAATGAATCTGGCAACGACAAATTGGACAAGGGCGAGTGCGTGTACGACAACGGGGCCTGAGCTGGCTGCTGCGAGGGGGCCGAAAATGGCACAACCGCAAGCGGCAGCACAGGGGCACTATTAAAAGCAGTATTTCCTAAATTCACTGTTCCATTAAGCAAAACATTTCTTGGAGCGATTTGTTGAAAGCAGTTTCTTACTTTGCTCCATACTAATTGTACAGGAATTCCGATTTTCGGGTTGGCCATAAATTCTAACCCGATCCTTTCCCATGAGGCTAAATCTTTCGTTCCCTCCTTAGGGACCCAGGGACAAATTTCCCCAATGGTTTTAACTAAAAGCTCTACTTCTGATTCAGAGACAGGGTGACCATTTCTTTTCAAAAGGTACAATAAATCTTCACAAAATTTTACTTGAGCAGTTGAGAGTGAGGAGCCCATTTTTTAAACACTTTTCCAAAACTTTTCCTCCCCCACCCGTAGGCTTCTACTAGGGGACACCGGTTCTACCCGTAGGCTTTAACCGAAAAACCTGGCACCCGTAGGCTTTAGCCAGAAAACCTCCGCCCCCACCCGTGGGCTTCTACTAGGGGCTACCGGCCCTACCCGTAGGCTTTGACCGAAAAACCTGGCACCCGTAGGCTTTAGCCAGAAAACCTTTCCCTCCCACCCGTAGGCTTTTTCGGGAGACACCGGCCCTACCCGTAGGCTTTGACCGAAAACCCTGGCACCCGTAGGCTTTTGCCAGACCCTTCCCACCCGTAGGCTTTAGGGAAGACCTTACTCTGCCCGTAGGCTTACACTAAACTCCTTGCCGCTCTACCCGGGGACCCCTTGGGGCAAAATATACGCGCGCGACTTCTATTTACACTACTTTGGGCAAGCGGTGGATTCGCGCTACTGCAGCGAAATCCTGGATAAACCGGGCCGTTATACCTCACCTCTCAACGTCTGTTTCCGAGCCACTTCCGATATGTTGCCTTTAACCGGAGTCTTCGTGGAAGCGATTTTTGACTACGCTTTGCCTCAGAGAAGGCACCACTTGTCGGGGTATGGGTGCTGGAGCTCCTCGTGCACGGCCTTGGACTGGTTATGCACGAGGTACCAGTTGTGGGGAAAGCGGCCAGCGTTCCGCGTGCTTTCGAGCACGGTCGCCGGCCAAGCCTCACAGTCTGAAGGATGATGAGTAAGCCAATTGAAGACTCTGATGGTGTGTGAGTTCCTAGTTGCCTTCTTTAGAGAAAAGTTGCCTCGTGAAATAAAATTTGTACCCTGACTCTGAATAGGCGGACCAATTTACAGAAAATTAAAATTTTTACTTTACTCCCCCCGTTAACCCCAAAGGAAGACAGACACCGGTTGTATCTTTAGTGGCTTCGGCAGAACCCGCGTAGGCTCGTCCCCTAAGCTAAGTTCTCCTAAGCTTAAAGACCCTGCGCGCCCAATCTTCCGCGAGGCTAACTAAATAAACTAAAACCGAAATATCTTCCGCGGGCCTATCCCTAGGCTAACCTAAAAGAACCTAACTAAAACTAAAACCGAATGATCTTCCGCAATCTAACTCTAACTAAAGAAAAACCCATCCAACCCGTCCAGCCCGCTCCTAGCCCCTTAAACTAAACTTGACTTCAACTAAAAGAACATAAGAAGAACGTGCCTAAACCCAAACTGAACGTGCCTAAGCGGGGTGCCTCTGCTTTTTATTAGGGAACAAACGTGACATCATCATTAGTACTTTAACCAATAAAATCACTGTTGCTGCCCTCCAAAAGGGCGGGAAGCAAGTTTAACGCTCATTAACAACTTTGAACATGACCGGATCTACAAAATAAAGGCGGATTAATCTTGTAAGTGAACCACACTATTCATTCATGCTTTCACTTTCACTTTTGCGCGCAATTATACCAAAAGTAGACCTTGAAAAACCCATAAAATAACCAATTAATTATGGATCCATGGCGGATCCGTGAAACGTATTCCGACAGCTTGATCCATAGGATGTGAAATTACAACAAATAATCTACCTAAACTGTAAAATTCTATTGACAGGGCACCTTTTTCAGCCTTAACCAATTCTAATCAGCTTCCAATGTACATTCTCAGTTGTGATCATACCCAGCACCAGCAGCTGTCCATGTCAGGCACTAGCTAAAGATTCCAGGGGTTCAGAAAAACCCACCCCAGTTCTTCCCGTCAGGCCTCCACAGCTGTTGCAGCATTGGGTGGGGAGTGTTACAATTTCTGAATGGGACTCAGACTTTGCTCCCATCCACAGTGGAAGTAGTTGCCTTGTTGTTGTTGTTGTTGTTGTTGTTGTTGTTGTTGTTGTTGTTGTTCAGTCATGTCCGACTCTTCGTGACCCCATGGACCAGAGCATGCCAGGCACTCCTATCCTCCACTGCCTCCCGCAGTTTGGCCAAACTCATGCCAGTCGCTTCGAGAACACTGTCCAACCATCTCATCCTCTGTCGTCCCCTTCTACTTGTGCCCTCCATCTTTCCCAACATCAGTGTCTTTTCCAGGGAGTCTTCTCTTCTCATGAGGTGGCCAAAGTACTGGAGCCTCAACTTCAGGATCTGCCCTTCCAGTGAGCACTCAGGGCTGATTTCTTTAAGGATGGATAAGTTTGATCTTTTTGCAGTCCATGGAACTCTCAAGAGTCTCCTCCAGCACCATAATTCAAAAGCATCAATTCTTCGGCGATCAGTCTTCTTTAGTTGCCTACCATGTTTAATTACCCAAACACCCTGGCCCTGGATTATGTATCAATAAAAATCTATAATCCTGATGCTACCAGCACTGTAGATCTACTAAGTCTACAGGTTTCATAGTTCTATAGGCTGGGGTAATGCAGTTTGGATAATTAAACATGGTCGGCAGTCATCATGGGTGGAAGCCAAGCCTGGCTCACATTTGAAAGGGACATCAACTCTGAAATGGCTCTGGGAACTTGGTGGGGAGGATGGCGTTGTGGCCCAGGGGGAGAAGGCATGGCAGCGAACAGGGCAGCTATCCTATCCTACATTGAAGGTGTCCAAAATTATCTCTCCCCCTGCCAAACTCTCTCCACCTGGTGGAGCATTGTGATGAGAGCCCTGCTTGCACTTGAAAAACAAGCAAAAGAGCCCTCTGTATTTTTGCCCCAAACAAACCACATAAGAGAAACAGAGCTTGCCCCTTCAAATGCTATCTTTCCTTCCAAGTTTCCCCCCCTTGTGCTACTTCAATAATAACTGGACTAATTGTGGTTTTTATTGCAATCGTAAAATAGCAAACAGTGTGATTAAAAATGTTTGATACGATGGTTGAACAGTTAGAATCTGAAGTACTTCCATCTCCTTCTTACCTCGACAAGTCCTTCCATTTGTTGCCATGGTATATCCTTGATCAGGACAAGCACACTGATAGCTTCCAGGCACATTCATGCAGCGGAAAGTGCACAGAATACCTGCACTTTGTGCACATTCATCAATATCTGAGGAAAAAGAATAATTTATAGACATGTGAGGACAACAAAGTTGCTCTCCAGTAGGAATGTGAAATAGTAATGCCAATAGAAAGTTCAAAACATACCTTTGCAAGAATGGCCATCTTCTGCTAACTGATAGCCTTGCCTGCAGTAACACTGATAGGAACCATATATATTAGCACATTCTTGACTGCATGGATTGTTGTCACATTCATTGATATCTGTATAAGAAGTATTGAAATCACATGTCAGTCATTGTCTGTTATCAAATGAAGAACAGAAAGGTTAAAGAAAAGCCCCATTTTTGACAGACATTGAATATGTATTGACTGTTGCAGAAATGTCTTGTGTCTCGAAGCATGATGATATATTTGATTCATCAGCTAAATTTTTGGTTGATTGATCTGGTTGGATTTTTTTTTTACATAGTTCATTCACAATGACATGTAACACTGAGCACATGGAAATGCTTGATGAAAAGTTTAACAATTAACAAAACAAGGGAAAGTAAAGTCATATTGAGTTGACTGTGTCTAAAACAGTAGAAGTAATTCTTATAACAGCTGTTTCATTATGTGTCCAGCTAAGAAGATCAACACATAAATAATGCAACAAAATCACTTGCTTGATCACAAGCACAAATAAAACCTAGATTGGGTTGCATATCTGAATGTATATCCAAGGGAGGATACAGAGTATTGCTTTGAATGGGATGCACTTTCAGATATACATTTGCATTGCCTTCATAGGTTTTTACACAACCAACTGCCTAACCTCCCCATTCAATACCAAGTTTGGTGTCATCAGTATTTGTTTGTGCAACCATCTGCTCACCAACACAGATAAAATAATTTATTAATCTCAGTCAAGCACATGTGAATCTGGATTTTTTGTGGCCTCAGGACATACAAAACCTAGAAATGTTTAGATTTAGATGTTTAGCCAAATACCTTCACAATGCTTCCCGTCATATGCCAAGCGAAAGCCAGTAGAACAGGAACAATGATAGGATCCAGGAGTATTTTCACATGAGTGTTGACAGAGTCGGCCAGGATAATTCCAGCATTCATTTGTGTCTGCCACAAATGCACAGTAAACATATATATATATATATATATAGAGAGAGAGAGAGAGAGAGAGAGTGAGTGTACAGGGAAAATGCTGAGGACTGCATTGATTAATTGCTTTCTTTGATCTCAATTTTTATTTTCCTAACTTTGTATGCTACTTTGTATTAACATATGATGTAACAGAGGCTCAATCGGCATTATACATTTATAGCAGTGTTATGTCAATTTAAACCAGTGTTTTTCAACCTTTTTTGGGCAAAGGCACACTTGTTTCATGAAAAAAATCACGAGGCACACCACCATTAGAAAATGTTAAAAAAATTAACTCTGTTCCTATATTGACTATATATAAAGTAATTTTTCAATTTTTCCCACGGCACACCAGGCAACATCTCACGGCACACTAGTGTGCCGCAGAACAGTGGTTGAAAAACACTGATTTAAACAATCATGACTTCCCTCAGAGAAACCTGATAATAGTAGCGTGTTAAGAGTCCTGGGAGTTGTTAGGAGACTCCCCTATTCCTACCACAGAGCTACAGTTCTTGGAGGTTCTTGGGATTGATGGTTAGGAGCTCTTCAAATAACAGAAGATATTTCACTTTCAAAATACTGTGCACAAGCTTTAGAGTATCCACTGCCCCCCCCCCCGACTAGCATGCACACATTTTCATATCCAACTTCCCAACATTTTCCTCCCAATGAAAATTAAATTGGATAGAATTTGACATGAGGAGGGTCCAGAATATATACATGCCCCAACAGAACTAAAATACCTGCATCTAGGGATGGGCATACCTGTCAGTTTTGGAATCTTTCAGTTTGACTCTCCCACCCCTTTCTTGAGTTTAGTTCTGAAGTTTAGTTAAGAACACAGCCACATCTGGTGCTTTTTTCCCCAGTCCTCATGAAAATTCACCAGCTCTTTAGTGCAAATTTAGTGCACTAAATTTACCATGTGCATGCAATTTACCATGATATATTGTATTTTTGTATGTTATTTATGTGCACACTTAACCCTAGTACTCTTCACTTGGCTGGAGAACTGCATTGCAAAATTCAGAGAAGTGCCAATTTCAAAGGATGGCTGTATTTCAGTTCATATGCTGTTTCAGAAAGTGTGACTTGGGTAGAGTTCCCTTTAAATGGGAATTGAATAGAATTTCTCCTCCAACCATACTTTTGTCAGAAAGTGAACTACTCTCTGGTCCACAAATTGTGGAATCTGGTCACAATTTGTGATATATTTACAGCAGCAGGGTTTTTCACCTATGGAATCCTCCTAATTCAGTTCTTATCCAATCAATTGCTTATACTTGAAATAAAATTAGACCATATTCTCACTAGTGCTTCTGAGTAAGAGACAAGCAGGTCACTGTGAGCGAAGGTGGTTTCAGAAGCAATTCTATTATCTTGCTTGAGTTCTAGTGCTATGGAATTAATAATTGTGCTGGAAACGGCAGCACTGCGCACTGGCCTGAGGTCCATGTTTCATCAATCAGCAATATCATCTCCTCCTGTGCCACACATACCAATGCAGGTCCTGCTGAATGAATCATACTGATATCCGGTCTTGCAATCACAGCGGTAAGCTCCAGGTAGATTGTGACAAATCTGTCCCTCGCCACAGCGGTGTACGCCGGTTTGACATTCATCAACATCTGCAGAAGCAAAAGGTAGCAATTACTCTCACCGCAGAGGGCCAAGCTGATGGTCATTCTCCAAATATCACAGTTTGCAGGCAGCTGTACTGAATGAAGAGGCTTGCATCATGAGAGTCAACCTGGAGCAGAAGCACGGTTAACTTTTTCCTGACACTGCAGGAAAAGTGATTAGCGACCAGCAATCCCCGTTTCCCAAAGCTGGTTTCATGCAGGTCTATGCTTCCAGAGGCCAGTGTTTCAAAGTGAAAATGAAGATGCAGCTGGCAAGGTCTTAGAATGCACTCTGTGGTTGGTTCCAAACAAAAGATTATCAAAATAAAAAGAGATGTGCCCTTGACATTGTAATAACATCTACATTTATCTGACATTCTCCTGTCTGGTTTGTGATGCTTTGATTCATTAAAACAGGATTTTTCTGAGAATGGACAAGTTAGGCAAACAATAATAGTTTGACTTAATCACAATAGATATGTTTTCTCCCCTTAATCTCTCTTCCCACCTATTAAGAAACAACAACACACAGTCTGAGAATTGGCTCGCACAGAGGGTTGTAGCCTTTGGATACAATCCACCGTAAGTTTCCTATACTCACACATTTCCCATGGTGTATGGAATCTACAAAGTGCTGGAGTCCCACCCAGCTATCAACTCCATAAGATGAGGGAGTGGTGGAGAAATGACACTTGCATATCTTTCCTATAAAATGGACTAAGGGATTTACCTGCAAACAATATAGTTGGGTATATGGAAATCATAACCAGAGCACCAAATAACAACCCTCAATGATAGACATCAGTCATGTACTTAACACTCAGAACTAAGAAGCAACAAGGCCATCACATTTTAGTTGGAATCTCTGGTGAATGATATTTGTATATTAATGTTGACTGTAAGGCCTCACATTATGAGGCCTTCTGCACCCAGAGGTCTGCCAGACTGTTTCCTTCTTTAGGATTGTTCTCTGGTTTCCACATCCCTTTAACTTGGATGCTACACAGGCATCTCATTGGACCATTATGCAGTGATAACTAATATCACACGCTTCTGGACAACTTACCATCTTTCCCCCTTCCTTTTTCCTCAGCTAAAATAGGTCCTTTGTCGAATCACTGTTGTGCTAGGCATAAGTTTAGGCTTAGCCTCCCAGGCTGCATGGAACTTCCTGATCTGAAAAAGCCCCACCTCATGATGTCTTTCCCTGGGTTTAAATCGAAGTGCATAAAGCCAGGGTAGCAGGTTTCAAAACACATGAGATAGATGCAGTCACTGACTATATTTTTAAAGGAAGTCCTTTCTTTTATTATTATTTTTTAAAAACTTGCTTTCCTATAAAGGCAAAAAATTATTGTTGATTTTTTTTTTTTTAGGAAGGCACCAGAGGAGTTTTTGAGCACACACAACCCCCATGGTTAAGACTGAATACAGGCCCTGCAATGTACTTTGGGAGACCTCTGCTGTTAGGCACACATTAGGAACTGCCTAAGATGTCATGGGGTTTCCAGGAGGTGTTTGTATCCAGAAAGCCTGGGCATCACAAACCGCTAAACAGATTATTTGGAGAATGAATGAAGAATGCTCCGAAACACCCCTTGGCAACATCAAAAGTAGGCAAGTACAGCAAGAACCAGCAGGCCTGCCAAAAAAATTCTGATGTAGAATGATTTTAAAAAATCCAGGACAAATTTTAGGTACAATAGCCACAATACCTACTGTATATGTCTATTGCGCAAACTTCACTAAAAGGCTTCATCTAATTTTGCATGGAAGCATGACTAGAAACTGTTCCAATAATAAATGATATAAATAAAATATCTCTAGTGTAGAATTCCATAGGGAAACTTGGATACAGTTAGAAATATTTCCTGTTTTAACCATTATCTAATCAGTCGTGTTTTAAATAAATATATGAATCAATATTGGAAAGGATGAATACTTTTCATTAAAACACTGTCCCTTTGCTTCTGTCTTTGTATCGCAGCAAGCATGAAAAGTTAATTTTAATATAGATTTAAATCTGCAAATTAGCAACTTTAGTTGCCATTAATTCATTGGTCCAGCCCTTTGATTAGCTTCTGTGAAATTGTGTGTTCCAGTGCATTCAGCTTTAATTATGTCCAGAACATATTCAGTCAGAAGTGCACCATATTTCACGATAGCTACAGTATTTTTCAATTAAATATAGGATAAAGGTGCTGCTAGCCAATCTACTGAATTAGAGAGAACGAACATCACTGAGAAGATGAATTTTCTAAACAAAAGAAAGCGACCACACAGACTCAGTTTTGCTGCAGAGGCTTGTCCAGATGATCTATTTATATTACCATATGTTAATCCAATCTGAAAGCTAATTATCCAGAAAGATGCCTCTTATGAAAAAAGGAGAGAAAAGTTGAACCACAAAATATCCTGGTTCTGTTGTTTATGCTCCTCCCTTTTAAAAAAAGAACACACAGTAGAACATTTAGACTCTAAGCAGATGTGCATCACTTACCTGTCTAAAGTATGCCACAAGGCTGGTCTCTGTACTTGCCAGATTTCTAAAAGAATTGCAGGTGGGCAGAGGCAGGAAAGAGCAGGCGCCACTGAGCAATGGTCTGGATTGACAGGATTGAGTGGCGTGCTTGGCAGTGGAGGTGGAAATGCTTCCAAGAGCAATGTGCAGGGATGGCTTGCACCTGAGGCAGAATGAGACAACCGCTGCAGCCAGTGAGTACGGCAGGCACCCCCAAACTGAGGCCCTCCAGATGTTTTGGCCTACAACTCCCATGATCTCTAGCTAACAGGACCAGTGGTCAGGGGTGATGGGAATTGTAGTCCAAAACATCTGGAGGGCCGAAGTTTGGGGATGCCTGGAGTACGGCAAACTGACACCCTCCCCCCAGGGCCTTTGCTTCATTATTGTTCAGGCCTCTTGCTGCTGCTCCTGCACCAACTTCTTCTTCTTCTTTGGCGATCACTCGTAGCCGAGTAAAATTGTCTTCCATAAACACTGTTTTAACAATGAGTCTGTAAGTGACTGTGGAGGCCAATTCTGGATCCACACGTCCTTCCACAGTGGGGACATTAGTTTCCGGGTGGAGTTGATCATGGTGTGGATTTGTTGACCACCAGCATTATGCTTTCCATTTTAAAGTTCGGAATAGAGTAGTTGCTTTGGAAGATGAACATCAGGCATCCGCATAACATGACCAGTCCAACGAAGTTGATGTTGAAGAATCATTGCTTCAACACTGGTGATCTTTGCTTCTTCCAGTACACTGGCACTAGTTTGCCTGTCTTCCCAAGTGATGTGTAAAAATCTCCGGAGACACCATTGATGGAACAACAACCACCCAGCATGGCTACAGTGTCCACTGCTCCTTCCACCTGCCTTGTCTGAGGAAAGGCCAAGGAGGCTCTTCCTCAGAATGAGGCCTTGTGGGGAAAGGAGCCAGGAAGAGGGCCTACACCATCTCCACGGTTTGGAGGGGAAAAAAATGGTTGAGCTTTAAAAAGTGTTTAAATAAGTCATCACCAGCTTTAAACATTGTTTGCAACAAACGCTTCTATGTGTTATGGGAATCTGGGATGTGCATATGTATAGAAAACTGTCAAAAAACAACAACCGTATTTGAATGTAATTATGGTGTTTAAGGATGGGGGGGGTATCCAGCAAAATTAGCCAGGTTACTTATCTGTCTTACCAACACATCTGGCTCCATCTTCACTCGAATGATACCCTCTGCTACACACTAAGAGGTTCCTCTGACAAGTATAAGACCCAACAGTATGATGCAGTTGAAACCAGCCTTACATGGCTCCGTAAGTGATGTAATTCATTACTATCTGTGGAAGAGAATATACATTAAGCTTTCAGCTAGTAATTAATCAGGGAGCCATCTTCCAGCTGTCATTCTTTCCTATTCATTTGGTTTTGATTTATTATTCAGAAATTCTAGGTTGCTGGAAACTCTATGAAGCCAACATTTATATATTTAACGCTATGTAAATCTAATCCATTTTAAATAAAAAAAGTGAGATAGGTTTTAGGGGGGAGAACAGTAAAATTTGAAAGACCATTAAACTTGAACAATTATGGGTAATATAACAGTATGTGGAACTCATTCATCTACAACTATATTGTTCGAGCTGAACTCACCAACACAATTACCCTCTGGATCTTGTAAAAATCCATCCATGCACCGCTGCTTTGATTCACAAAAGAACGATCCTTTTGTATTTTGACATACAAAGTTTATCTTGCAGCTGTGGGTTCCTCGTTCACATTCATCAATGTCTTAAAGGAAATTAAAAAGTAAAAGTGGATTAATCTAGTGATAGCTTTCCTAATTTTGTTGTCTTGGCTCCTCTGACGTCTTCCATTTGTTCATTAATGTAGATTAGCTCAAAAAAAGTTTTTAGAGGGTGACTCTACAACGCGAAGCTGCAATAATGTACAGCATCACAATTTAATCTAAGATCATTTATGGCATTCTTTTATTAACTAATCCAACTTAACCGGAGAATGTATTACTCTGTGTATTACGGATGTGTAACGGCAGAGCAAAATTCACACAGCCTATATGGTGGCTAACCTTTTCTTATTAAATATTCTAAAACGCAACATGCATCTTCATTTCATGTCAGATGAGCCATCTGAAGAATATTTACGGAAAGAAAACCAACTCGGGCTGCCAACAATTCCAATCTGCAGCAAAATTCATGGATGAAGAAATCCAAAGACAGATGTCTCCTGCTGTTAAGTATCAGACTCATATGTTACACTCTTTCAAATGTTGCCCACATTGCCTAGTCATTCTGCCAAGAAAACAGGATGAAGCATCTTAAAATAATAAAGATGCATCTACACCACATTCAAACGCATGGAAATGACAGCAAGTAATCAGGCATTACTTATTATAGGGGCACTTGAATTATAGGCCTAGAGGCCAGTCATCCATCTGAGGGCCACTTAGGCACCTGCTTAGTAATTTTCAATACATTAGCTTTCAAATGAACTAGCGTATTAAATTTGGCATAAGATGCTACATAGACTATGTGTGGAGAGATGTTCCTCAGCAGGTCACCCTGCAAACTATTTCCCATCATGCAGCAGGTCCAGCCCCCTACCAAATTAAAATTTTACAGCCAAGTTTGTAATTAAAATTAATTTATTCATCACATCAATTTCCTGCTCAAGGTAGCATGTACAGGGGGTAGTGTTCCATGCTAGTCCTACTCAGAGTAGATCCATTGAAGTTAATGGACATGATTAACTTAGATTCATTAATTTCAATGGGTCTACTCTGAGTAGGGATTAGTTAAATGCAACTCCCTGTTCCTAGATCGTCTCCCATTTAATTTGATGGCAACAATTTTACGTATCAATTTGCTAAAATCAGGGGCTTCACTCCACCCCTAACATTCTTAAATTCATAAGCATCTGTAAATGGTAATGATGACAAATATTTGAAACCAGCTAACAAACTGGAACGTCTGTAAGCAATTCCAAGTTAGAGTTTCCTTGACAATTGTTATCATGCTCCCCTTCATGTATCCAATAAACGTATGGAGAGAAGAGAGATAGTAGCTGCTGGACCCACAATGAACCTATGTTCATCTGATGGTCCTGCTCCAGCCCTGAGCAGAATGCAAGTAAATCAGGGAAGTAAATTACTGCCTGGTGCTTGGATTTCTTCCATATGAACACCTTTTCTAGGCATTAGCAGGGCAATCAGAGCTGGTGTAGCAAGCGGGACTGGATTAGACCCAATGTCACCAAGTGACAGCAGTGAGCCTAATGTAGTATAATGTAGTATAAACACAGACAACTGGGAAACACTGGCTTGCGAGTGCTCCAATTGGAGAACAGCCTTTACCAAAGGTGTCATGGGTTTTGAAGACGCTTGAACTCAGGACAAAAGGGAGAAATGCGCTAAGAGGAAGGCACACTTGAGAAACCCTCTCCATGATCAACTCCTGCCCAGAAACCTATGTCCCCACTATAGAAGGACGTGTGGGTCCAGAATTGGCCTCCACAGTCACTTACGGACTCAGTGTTAAGACCGTGTTCATGGAAGACAATCTTACTCGGCTACGAGTGATCGCCAAAGAAGCAGCAGCAGTGGATCCCATGCTAGCTCAGTCCACCCCTGCCCATAGAACACCCTGCACTTTCAGCAGGTAGAAGAGACCTTGTACCCTGATGGACTGCTGCCACCACTACTTTAAAGGCATCTGTTCTTGGCTGGGTGGCAGGAGATCTCCGCCACATCCAATCCTTCCCCAGTGTAGCGTATTTCTGATTCATGTACTAGGTACATCTGCCTCTACCAGGAGGCTTTCTCCTTTTCTAAAGTATTAACTGCAACCCAAGATCTTTTGGAAGACCCGCCTCATTGCATTTAGGTTGTTGTTATAGTGTGTTGTGCTTATATTTATTTTGAAAATTAAAATATACTACCCCCAGAACACAAATCACCACTCATACTAAAATAAGTAAACTCACCAACACATTCACCATCCTTCAGCTCATAACCTGATTCACAGTTGAGTTGCTGAAGACATGTAAAGGATCCAATTGTGTTAACACAGTGCTCCCCTCTCTTGCAGGTATGAGCGTCTGTTATACATTCATTAATATCTATGAGAGGAAACAGATGTCAGTATAGCACACACCAAAGAACTTACCGGTACCTCTTTTAAGTTCACTACAGGAAACCAAACATCTTAAAAGATTTAGTAAAAGTTATTTTATCCAAAAGGAAAGGTTTACATGGTGCTATTTCCAGAGTTTCCTGCCAAGGTAGAGGAGCTTAAAACACTTTCATTTTATAGGTAGAGTTATGAGACATATTCCTTCTTTTGATTTTGCACTGGATGATGCATTCATCAAGGTCACAGTGGAAAGAATTGATTAGACACAGAAGTTAGGAAAGCTTTGATGGAAAGCTTTACATTTCATGCGAAGGATGACCCCAGTTAAGACAGCACATATAATTTAGATTTCATGTTCATTAAAACATTTTCAGAGAGATTAAACCACTTATGTGCAACAGGGCACAAAGGACAAACAAAGCAACCAGGAGTAAGAACCACAAAGAAGGACAGATATCTTTGCCAGCACTTAAGTAAGACTAGTTCATGCTACACAACAAGAGTTTGCTCTAGGGCTGTAAAGAGGACCTATGGTTGACAATTGGGCTGTGGAGGTCCTAGGATTTAAGCCAGAAGCTGATTCTTGCCATTTCCAATTCAACTGTGACAGTAATACAGATACAGTCCGTAACAAATGTTGTGGTGGAGCTGTGTTCATCTGCCCTCCCTCTGGCTGAGTTACTGCTGCAAACTAGGACAGAGGGGGGAGGAGTGAGGAAGCAGCAAGGTTGGGGTGCAGCAGATGTTCTGGCAAGAGCACTAGATTGGTTCCACTGGTGCATTTGCACCATGCTGACCACATCACTAGTTCACTTCTTCTTTTCTCCATCCTGGTATGCAGCAGCATCTCAGCCAGAGGGAAGATGTGAGACCTTTCCCTGAATCACCCCAATTCACCTCATCGTTTGAGGTACACCCCACTAGAATCCAGTCCTCTTAGGAAAAGAGCAACTACAATAGCAATCTGTTAAGATAAAATAAATCCTGAAATAAATAAATCCTCAACCAGACAGTCCATCCGTAATATACAGGCTTTATTTGATAGAAATACAACCAACAAGCCACTTACGTCTCATAAGCAAGAATAGTGCATCTCAAAAATAAATCAGGGGATTTTTTTTTAAAAAAAGTCAAAGGCAGAAAGGGTGTAGAAATCCTACTGGGAGCCACAGAATAAGCTAGGCTGACAGTCATTATAAAAGCAGCCTCATACTGAGTCATACCAATTCTAGCTTAGAATTGACTTCACTGACTGGCAGTGGCTCTCTATGGCATCAGTCAGGAGTCTCTTCTAGCCCTACCTGGAGATGCCAGGGATTGAACCTAGGGCTTTCTGCATACAAGACAGATGTTCTACAGTACATTGTATTACAGTAAAGTAATATAATGAGATAATACCTGACTCGGCAGCACTGCATGTGAAAATGATCTGAGGATTGCAGTTAATCACAAGCTGAGGGATGAATAAACAGTGTGATGGTGATAATGACCTGATCTAGAGGTTCTCAGACCCCCTGAGCCAATTTGGGGAAGGGCAAGGTGTGGGAGGAGAAGAGGGGGCAAAGGTACTGTTGTACTAACAGAAGACCTTGCATGGGCTTCTGCTAGCAGGACTAAGCTGAATCCTGTCCAATGAAGTTGGTTGGTGGTATGGGAAATAAGTCATATGAGAAAAGTCTGAAGGTCCTGGGTATGTTTAGCCGGGTGAAGAGAAAGCGGGGGGAGAATACCTGAAGGGCCTTCATATAGAAGAGGACAAAGACTCCGGACACTGTTCCAGCACTTTCACAATGTCTCCTGATGAAGATGAAAAGGAGAGATAGAACTGAGTGTCCTCTGCACAGAGGTGACACCACACTCCAACTCTCCAGATGACTCCTCAAGGAATAGGAGGGTGGATTTCAGCTGTACATTAGGAGAAACTTCTCAGTTATGAGAGCTGTTTGTCAACAAAACAAACTGCCTCTCTCTCACCGTCAGGGACAGGAAGGAGACCAAAGGGAGGGCAGAGGAACAGGAGGATGATCCAGGGGAAGGGGCCAGTGTGGGGATGCGGGTGGCACTGTGGTCTAAACCACAGAGCCTAGGGCTTGCCGATCAGAAGGTTGGCAGTTCAAATCCCTGTGACGGGGTGAGCTCTCATTGTTTGGTCCCAGCTCCTGGCCACCTAGGAGTTTGAAAGCACGTCCAAGTGCAAGTAGATAAATAGGTACCACTCTGCAGGAAGGTAAACGGTGTTTCCGTGCGCTGCTCTGGTTCTCCAGAAGCGGCTTAGTCATGCTGGCCACATGACCCGGAAGCTGTCTGTGGACAAACGCCAGCTCCCTTGGCCAGTAATGCAAGATGAGCCGCAACCCCAGAGTCATCCGTGACTGGACCTAATGGTCAGGGGTCCCTTTACCTTTACCTTTACGCCACCCGTGAGGCAGGGTCCGGGTGGTCAGAGGGAGAAGAGGAGGCAGGAGAAGAGGTGCAGGAATGCATAGAGATGGAAGACACAGCCTCAAAGAGAACTGGGCTGTTAGAATTTCCTCTGTCCTTTCCCCTGCTGTCTCTAAAGATGAGGAGGGTTTAAAGTGACAGGAGCAGCTGGTGCTGCTGCACAGGAGAAGCCACCAGTTGCCTGCACACACTACATCAGAAGGTGGGTTTAAATGGAGGCATGATGCACATTTGCTCCAGGTCTGAAGAATGAGATGCCTAGCTAGCTATTTAATAGGAGCTGTGCATGTGATTCTTGCACCTTAGGAGCTGCTGTGATAGATTGCTGTGCTTATAAAGAACTAAACTTCCAATCCAATGTCCTCATTGGGGCAAGGTGGGTTGTGCTCACTCACTAAAGTTTCCAAGCTGAGGCTGGGAAGTCATCTGTTGGGAGAGGAGCAGGGTATGCTCTTGCTCTTTCCATTTCCTGTATCAAGCAAAGGAGCTGAGAGATGGTGTACAAGGCCCCTTCCAACTCTCTATGGTTCTCAAAAAGCTGTCAGAGATTAAAGATGGAAGGAAACAGAATGTAATTGGAATCCCTAAGCGACCTTGAACATTTAATTAAAACTAGAATGATATGGAAACATGAAAACAGAGAAGACTCAAATTATTTTCACCATCTCCAAGATGTATAAATAGCTCCCTCCCTGGAATTTATACAAGTGAAATAAATTTCACAGGTTTGACTTGCATGCTGATTGATTTCAGTTGAATGTGAAGGCTTAGTTGAGAGAAGAAAATGCAATTTATATTCTTTGGGAAATACGGACCTGCCTGGAAACAAACTGAATCACACTGCGAAACAAATATTTTCAACATTGTCTTATTTGTAATGTGAAATCATGAAATTTGATGAATGCCAACAAAAATTAAATAACTCACTGAGTCTAAGGAAATATACACAGAAAAGTTTACTTGTGGCCCAATTCTATTGATGTTTACTCAATGAGACTTACTTCCAAGTTAGCATATCTCAGAATATAAAGGCTGTAATCCTCAAGACACTTACTTGGGAGTGAACCCAAAGAAACTCAATGGGGAGTGCTTCTGAGTATATCTTCTGCATAGCATATCTCCAACACTCCTAAAATATGTGGCCTAAAATCTCCTTGAAGTATGCTCCCAGTTAGCACGAAAATGTTCAGCTGAGCCTGCCTTTTATTTGTTTTTTTACAACAAGCTACAGTGTTAACAAGTCCTCTCATGTTCAGTTCAGAGTCAGCTTTCCATATATGTACAGCATATGGTTGCATTAATATATTGAAACCTGAGTGGGGATTTTAATGGAATCTTTTGTGCTTTTCAGATGAATTACTTTTCTAATATCTGCTACATTTCATAATTGCCTTCCATGAATATTTGGGTAGCTTTAGATAAAGGAGCTGCAATGACATGAGTCAAAGACTTTCTGAGAGTTTGCAAGACTCCCACTGTAAACTGCTTGCTTTTACTCTAATGGCCTTCCTTCAAGGGTGGACTTCTAGCCAGTCTATCCATCACAAAACGACTGCAGTTATTTCTTGGCAAGTATCCATATCTGCAAACTTGCAGAAGCGGCTTGGCAGATGGAGGTGGAGCCACTATGCTAATTTCCTGGCAGGCAGGCCACTGTTGCTTACCCAGAGAGAAAGGGAAAGGGGTGAGACCACAGGAAGGTCAGTGCTGTGCAAACTCGTAAGCAGGAGCAATGGAATGGTAAAACTAGCACCATGCCAACCTCCCCACCACCTTGCATGTCTCCCTCCCGGCAAGTAATAGTGACCCACCTGCCAGGAGGCTAGCACGGTCGCTCTGCCCCACCCAATGAGTCACTTCTGCACAATTGTGATGGGATGCATCAGCCTCTGCTGTTCCTGCCAGCTTTTCAGTCATTTGAAGCTCTGCAGAGCACAGACCTGACTACCGCCAGTAAACAAAGGGTAGTTTGGGGAGTGAGAAGAGAAGACTCCCTGGAAAAGACCCTGATGTTGGGAAAGATGGAAGGCACAAGGAGAAGGGGACGACAGAGGATGAGATGGTTGGACAGTGTTCTCGAAGCTACTGTGATGGCCTGGGAGTCCGACTCTGATGCTGAACCTGAGGGATCCCAGCCTGCACGGGATTCCCCGCCTCCAGAACCAGCTGAGCCGGGGCCAGGGCTTGAGCCTGAAGGATCCCCACCTGTGCTGGATCCCCAGGTGCAGGCATCAGCAGAGTCTGCTCTGGCTCCTGATGGGAGGGAGGACCCATTGCCTACAGGTGCTCCACTCCCAGCCTCTTCAGAGGAAGCTGAGGCATCCCCTGGGTCCAGTAACCCACCATCCTCTCCTGAGCTACAGAGGCTCAGGGCAGAGAGGCGAAGGGAGTTAAGTGTCTGCAGGAGGAGTGCTCGCCTCCAGGCCCGGAGGAGAGGCGAGTCTCCGGAGGATCGGGACCGCCCTAAGCATAGGGCCAGATAAAAGCCAGCCAGACCCAGCCCAAGTTGCGTGAGCAACTTAGTTGCAAGCGTGTGCTCAACCTGCAACCTTGTGCCTGAACCTGCCTTGGACCTTGACCTGCTCCCTGCCTCGCTCCCCGCCGGACTGACCTCCTTTGGACCCCTAGACCCAGGACTGGACTTGGACCTCGCTTCATGGACAAACCCTTGGGGCCAGCACAGTTTGCTCACGCCCCACCCGCACTCCCCCTTCGCTGGGGTGCGTTCGGGAGGAACTAATAGCCATGGCTGACCAGGCGGCTGCGCTGGTGGCATTGGCCCAGGAGAACCAGGCCTTGACCCACACCGTGCAGCAGCTAAGCAATGTGGTTACGGCGCTTCAGCAGCGTTTGGATGCCTTACCGGCTCCTGGGGCCGCCGCCCCAGCTCCTGGCAAGTACCCCGTGGCCCTGCCAGAGAAATTTGATGGGTCCCCAGCCAGCTTTCCCATGTTTCTCGCCCAGGCCAAGCTGTATATTCAGGGGCGAGCTCGGGATTTCCCCGACGACCGCACCAAGGTGCACTTCCTGATCAGCTTGCTGAAGGACCAGGCGGCCAAGTGGGCGTTGCCGCTGCTCCGGCAAGACTCCCCCTTGCTGACAGACTATACGGGGTTTTGCAATCTTCTGGAAACCACGTTTGCCAACCCTCAGAAGGGGAGTCAAGCCAATCGGGCAATTCGGCGGTTGAAACAGGGCAAGTCCACAGTGGCCATCTACGCCACAGAATTTCGGCTGCTGGCGCTGGACTTGACATGGAACGACTCTGCACTGCGGGACCAGTATCTCGAGGGACTTTCAGACGAGGTACTGGATCAGCTGGCCACGTTGGATCGCCCTGCCACACTGGATGCCCTCATCCAACGGAGTCTGCAGATAGATGATCGGTTGGAGGACCGTCGCCAGGCCCGGGGCCGCCGGCACTCCGGGCTCCCAGCGCCGGTGCTTCCCTGCAGTTCCGTGGCCAGAGCTGAGTCATTGGAGGAGCCGATGCAGCTCGGGGCAGCGCGGCCTCGGCTCCTCCTCGGAAAAGACTCGGCGTCGGGAGGGGAACCTGTGTCTCTACTGCGGTGGGAGTGGACACTACGCCCGAACCTGCCCTGAGAAACGCCAGCCGCAGGTGAAACGGCCAACCCCAGTAGCCGATGGCCCAGGCTACCTGGGGCCCCAAGCATCGCATGATGGGCCCTCACCAGTGGAATTGCAACACCTCATGATACCGGTGCGTCTATACCCCCCGGTGGGCCCTGGATTCTCACCCACGCTCTGGTGGATTCGGGGGCAACCCGCTCCTATATGGACTCTGCCTTCGCCACTCAGCATCAGGTGCCGCTTCAGAACAAGCCGGAACCAGTACAGGTGGAGGCAATTGACGGACGGCTCCTACGCTCGGGCGCGGTTACTCGGGAGACCCAGCCCTTGGTCCTGTGCTACCAGCAGCAGCCGGGAGGTGCGAACCCTGGACATTGCCACCATGCCCCGGTTTCCCCTGGTGCTTGGGATGGACTGGCTGGAGTCGCACAATGTTCAGATCGACTGGGTCAATCGGACTGTACGCTTCCCAGACCCGGGTTCCCATGCTCAGTCCGAGTTAGTAGCAGCTGCCCCCATGGGGCAGGCTGTGTCAACACTCCCTGCCGTGTACCAGGACTATTTAGACGTGTTCGAGGAACAGGGAGCAGACCAGCTGCCACCTCATCGGTCCTTCGACTGCGGCATAGACCTCCAGCCTGGGGCGCCCCTGCCTGTAAGCCGCCTATATTCTCTTTCGGAGCCAGAGCGTGAAGCCTTGCAGGACTTCCTTCGCAAGAACCTGGAACGCGGGTTCATTAGGCCCTCTACCTCACCCACTGCCGCTCCTGTACTCTTCGTTAAGAAGAAGTGTGGGGAGCTTCGCCTCTGCCATGACTACCGGGCCCTGAACAAGATCACCATCCCAGACCGGTACCCCTTGCCCCTTATTGCAGAATTGCTGGAGCGGGTGCAGGGGGCGCAGATGTTCACCAAACTTGACCTCCGAGGGGCCTACAACCTGATTCGGATCCGTGCCGGGGACGAGTGGAAGACTGCATTCGGGACCCGGTATGGGCAGTTTGAATACCTGGTTATGCCGTTCGGATTATGCAACGCGCCCGCCGTGTTTCAACGGTACATCAACCACGTGTTCCAGGACTTGCTAGACAAATACGTGGTGGTGTACCTAGATGATATTCTGGTTTATTCCCGTGACCCAGCCCGTCACGAGAGTCATGTTCGGTCCGTGTTGCAGCGCTTGCGGGAGCACCGACTGTACGCCAAGCTCAGCAAGTGCGAGTTCCACCAGCGGTCAGTAGACTTCCTTGGACACCGACTCTCCCCTGACGGGGTGCAGATGGACCCTGGGAAGGTGGCTGCGGTTCGAGAGTGGGCAGCGCCCCGGAACCGCAAGGACTTACAGCGGTTCCTAGGGTTCGCCAACTATTACCGGACCTTCATTGCAGATTATGCTCATCGCACCACCCCATTAACCCGACTGCTGCGCCCCAAGACGCCCTTCTCCTGGGATGAGGAGGCTGAAGTGGCATTTCAGGGGTTGAAAGCCTGTTTCCAGAGGGCGCCGATTTTACAGCATCCTGATCCCTCTCGTCCCTTCGTGGTGGAGACTGATGCCTCCAGTACGGCTCTCGGTGCCATCCTGTCTCAGCAACAAGGACCCGATGCGCCACTGTTACCCTGCGCTTATTACTCCCGGCAGCTCCTTCCGGCGGAGCGTAACTATACCGTGTGGGAGCGGGAACTACTGGCCATCAAGGTGGCCTTTGAGGTCTGGCGCCATCATCTTGAGGGGGCACGACACCCGGTGGAAGTGAGAACGGACCACCGGAATCTGGAGTACCTCCAGACCACCCGCAAGTTGAACCAAAGGCAGATCCGGTGGGCGCTTTTTTCTCCCGGTTCCAGTTCCGGATCCGCTACATCCCTAGCTCCCAAAACCGGAAAGCGGATGCCCTGTCCCGGAAACCTGAGGACGTCGCAGACACTGTACAGCAGGCAGTACCGACGACTATCTTACCACCAGCCGCATTCCTGGCCACTCAGGAAGCCAAGCCGCTGCAGGCTCGGGTGCGAGAACAGCAAGGGGTCGACGCTTGGGCACAGGAACGGCTCCGGGAACTGTCTGACGGGTCATGCCCTCGATATCCGGGGCTGGCCCTGCACCAGGGCCTACTGCTGCACCAGGGTCGTCTATACATCCCACCAGGACCATTGCGGGCTGAGGTTCTCCAGATGTCCCACGATGCCCCAGCAGCAGGGCACTTTGGGCGGTACCGGACCACCCATCTGGTAAGCCGGGAGTTCTGGTGGCCCCGCCTGAAGGCTGATGTGGCACGCTATGTTGCTGGTTGCGATGTCTGCCGGAGGGCCAAGGGTCCTACCGGGCGACCCCCCGGTCTGCTCCAGCCATTACCAGTCCCACCGCGTCCCTGGCACACGGTCTCGCTGGACTTTGTGGTGGACTTGCCCCCATCTCGTCACTGTACCTGCCTCCTGGTTTTCACGGACCATTTCACTAAGATGGTGCACTGTGCCCCCTGCCCGTCCATACCCACAGCTAAGGAAACGGCTCAACTGTACTTGCAGCACATCTTCCGCCTGCATGGCCTGCCCGAGCGTGTGGTTTCTGACCGCGGCGTCCAGTTTACATCCCACTTCTGGCGAGCCCTGCACCAGACCCTTGGGACGGAGGTCTGTCTGTCTTCGGCCCACCACCCGCAGACCGATGGCCAGACGGAACGGGCAAATGCGGTGCTGGAGCAGTACCTCCGGTGTTACTGCAGTTTCCAGCAGGATGACTGGGTCGATCACTTGCCATTGGCGGAGTTCGCCTACAACAATGCAGTGAACGCCTCCACCCAGCAGACCCCGTTCCAGGCCTCCTACGGCTACCATCCTCGTTTGTTCCCGGACGTGCTGCCAGCTTCCGCGGTCCCCGCAGTGACAGACTGGCTTCAGGAGCTTCAGTCCCAGCAACAATTATTGATGGAGCAACTGCGCCAGGCCAAGGACGCATACAAGGCCCAGGCTGACCGACATCGTCAGGAGGGGCCAGAACTCCATGTTGGCGATCGGGTGTGGCTCTCTACCCGTCACCTGCATCCTTCTCGGCCCTCACGAAAGCTGGATGCACGGTTTGCCGGCCCATTCACCATCACTGCGCAGGTGTCGCCGGTGGCGTTTCGCCTCCAGTTACCTCCATCGCTCAAGGTTCACCCAGTGTTCCACCGGTCCCTACTTAGTCCAGTCGCCCCGCCCGACGAGTTCCACCCAGACAATCCACGACCGCAGCCAGTTTTGGTTGAGGGGGAGCCTGAGTACGAGGTGGAGCGCATTCTCGACTCACGATACTGCAGGGGGAAGCTCCAATACCTCATCGACTGGAAGGGGTATGGGCCTGAGGATCGTTCATGGGAACCAGCGGAAAACGTCCACGCACCTGCCTACCTCCGTGATTTCCATGCAGCTTACCCAGCAAGCCTGGTCCGGCCCCTCGGTTGAGGGGGGGGCCTGGGAGGGGGGATGGTGTGATGGCCTGGGAGTCAGACTCTGATGCTGAACCTGAGGGATCCCAGCCTGCACGGGATTCCCCGCCTCCAGAACCAGCTGAGCCGGGGCCAGGGCTTGAGCCTGAAGGATCCCCACCTGTGCTGGATCCCCAGGTGCAGGCATCAGCAGAGTCTGCTCTGGCTCCTGATGGGAGGGAGGACCCATTGCCTGCAGGTGCTCCACTCCCAGCCTCTTCAGAGGAAGCTGAGGCATCCCCTGGGTCCAGTAACCCACCATCCTCTCCTGAGCTACAGAGGCTCAGGGCAGAGAGGCGAAGGGAGTTAAGTGTCTGCAGGAGGAGTGCTCGCCTCCAGGCCCGGAGGAGAGGCGAGTCTCCGGAGGATCGGGACCGCCCTAAGCATAGGGCCAGATAAAAGCCAGCCAGACCCAGCCCAAGTTGCGTGAGCAACTTAGTTGCAAGCGTGTGCTCAACCTGCAACCTTGTGCCTGAACCTGCCTTGGACCTTGACCTGCTCCCTGCCTCGCTCCCCGCCGGACTGACCTCCTTTGGACCCCTAGACCCAGGACTGGACTTGGACCTCGCTTCATGGACAAACCCTTGGGGCCAGCACAGCTACTAACATGAGTTGGCCAAACTGCGAGAGGCAGTGAAGGATAGGCGTGCCTGGCGTGCTCTGGTCCATGGGGTCACGAAGAGTCGGACACGACTGAACGACTGAACAACAACAACAAGTTTGGGGAGGGCCTGATATTCCTCAGGTGTTCATGACTGCACTCAGAATTCCCATCCATGAACACAGGGAGTCTGCCATCCCACACAAATACACCCATGACACTAAAACGCAGGGTTGGTCAATGAAACTGATCAGCGGTTAAGGAGTATAAAAGGGAAGTGTAGACCTGTATAGGAAAACAGACTCAGTCACAACTAAGTCTGTAAGTTGAAACATCGCTGAGCTGAATGCTAAAAACAGAGGTTTGCTAACCTTTGCAGCAAAGATCCCGTCCTGCGATCCCCTTTAGCAGAAGTCACCAATAAGTGGACTCATCCTTCCTGCCTGAAACCACTACTAGGATGAGAGGTTTGTGAGCCACACTTGTAGCTGGGATCTTGCTTACACTTCCTATTGGCTAAAGTGGCAGAGACCAAAAGAATCTACAGCAGCCTTTTTGCTGCCACCTGTTGTTTGGAAGTATTTGTAAGAACCTATTACAGTACATTTTTGCATCTTGATGTGGCGCAAAAGGAACACCACCTTGCTGGCTGCATCTTCAAATTAACCATAAGTACAGTGGTACCTCGGGTTAAGAACTTAATTTGTTCTGGAGGTCCGTTCTTAACCTGAAACTGTTCTTAACCGAAGGTACCACTTTAGCTAATGGGGCCTCCTGCTGCCGCCGCGCGATTTGTGTTCTCATCCTGAAGCAAAGTTCTTAACCCGAGGTACTATTTCTGGGTTAGCGGAGTCTGTAACCTGAAGCGTCTGTAACCTGAAGCGTCTGTAACCCAAGGTACCACTGTACAGCCAAATGATTTTCATTACCACATCTAGACCTTGGGAGGAATTTGGGTTTTGTTTGCCACCAGTCTCTTGTTGTTGTTGCTCATTACCATAAATAAATGCTGTTGTTTGGCCATATCGGTGTGTCGGGGTGTGGGGGTGTTTGAATTGTGCTACCTAAAGATTGCTGCCTAGACATCCAAACTGGGTCACCAGGTTTTCCTTCGGATAAACTTGCAAAGTTCCCAATGTTTGTAGAAGAACTGGCTATTACACCACTCTGAGAATTGTAGCTGTTAGGGAAATAGGGGTGTCCTAACAACTCTCAGCACCTTTAAGAAACTACTGTTCCCAGGATACTTAGGGGTAAAGCCAGTGGGTGGAAGTGATCTTCTACTATCGTATATGTATAGTGCAGATGGGATGCATGGCTTTCCAGGATTGTGCAAATGTGCAGGCCCTCAGAGGCAGGCTCACGGCGGTTTTGCTCTTCCCACCCTCTATATTCTGACTGCACACTGAGCTAAATCAAAGTTTGGCTTAGTGTGTTGTCCAAACCTATGCTCACTCTTCACTACACGTTGCGACCAAGGAGTGGGAATAAAAAATGCTGGAGAGGAGCTTACTGTGTTGCATGAACTAGGGCAGTGAATCCTTTTTTTGTGGTAAACATGAAGCTTTTAGGAGAGAGAAAAAATGCAGTTCTTATTCACGGAACAACACAGAAGAGGTGTCTCTATGCTGCATTAATAGACAGTGACTTTTACAGCATGTCTGTCTATCAGGAATTCTGGAAACCCACTTAGGAATGCAGCTGGAACTTCAATCTTTCATTATTTAACTACAGGAAATTCAAGAGACAATATCTTCTTAAGTGATCCATTTTGGAACCAGAGGAGATGGTTCCCTTACTACTAAGTTTACACATACTGGTGCTATTAACAACTTCAGACATTAGAAATGTATAATTTGCAGGCATGAAGTTCAAAATCGTTTACATTTCCCCCCAAAATAGTTCAAGACGGAGCACGAAAGCAGTTGAGCCGGCCAAGGATTCTTTACGGCTCTTTCAAGGGACAGCAACTCAATAAATTAGAAACCATCATATATCTGTGGTTTTCCCTGGCTCCTTAAAAACTCAAGAAAATGTTAATAATGGCAAATGAGTACTCCATGTACCACACGTACAGCAAAGTCAAATGCAAGGACAGGAAACACATGCAGCTGGAATATGTGTCAGAAACAACATTTATCTAGAACCATTTGTGCTGCAGCATAGCTCAGACAAAACTTAACTAGGAGGGACATGTCTCGTTTTGAAAGAACAGCCACCTTTTGGTATGTGTGAAAATTGTATGCATTACATCTCACACTAATAAGGAATCTTGGCATCAGTTACAACCAGTGCTATTTTTCTATATAAAATAGAGGTGCCAGAACTCACCACGAACGCCTCCTTTGTTCTCTTATAATGGTAATGGCGCCCACCTTAGAGGTGCCGGAACTGAGTTCCGTTGAGTTCCGGCTGAAAAAAGCCCTGGTTTCAACTGTGTTCAAATGTAGGCTTGGAGTGGAACCAGCTGAGGGTAACAGGGAATTTTCAGGATACTATCAAAATGGCATAAAGGACAGCAATGCAGTCCAGGTTTGGCAGATCCCTCCACCACTGGCTCACTGGCCCACCATTGACCATGCAGCTCCATGGCTTCCTATTAGGGATGGGTAAAATAAACCATTTCAGTTCCTCCCAGTTCCTTCTTCTCTCCCCCCACTCCTTCCTGGTTGCACTGTCTTTCACTGTGGTCATGAGACAAATACATGAAGCTGATATAACAAGACAAAAGCCACAGGTGTTATCATGTTCCTACAAAGGTAGGTGATTGAAATGGTTGCCTCTCCTCTACCAGAATGGAGCCATCACAGCTATGGATGTTTAGGACTATACAGAGATTTTGCTTGGGCAAAAGCCACACAACAGAAAACGGACAATGTTAAACACAATTCAGATAACAGGGCATGCCTTTCCATGGACTTAAATACAGAGAGGGAAGGGGGGGTTATAGCACCCAAGATATGAAGCTGAGCACATTGCGTAACATGAAGAATTATGGTGCCACCTATCATAGCCTCTTACCAACACATTTTCTATGCATGTTGAGTACAAAGCCCTCTGCACAGATAACACTGTGGTTGACACAGTAGAATGATCCCCATGTGTTCACACATAATTGTCTTCTGGAGCAACTGTGAATACCTGTAAGGCACTCATCCAGGTCTTTATCAACACATTGCAGTCAAAAGGGAGGGGGGGAAACAAAATTGTATTAGAATTACTCCGGGGATGAAATAACATTTGTTCCACACTGAAACTATCTAATTAACAATGTGCCTGAGTTATGGTGCTATAATTTCCTTGTGCTAAATTTTCAAATCGTTGAACTCATTCAAGAATTGAAGGTCCCTGGCTCTTCAGCTGGGCCCTTTTGCACTGTTGACTTCAATCTCTATGGGTTGCTTCTGCAAACTTCTCCTTCAGCTTCCTTGGATTTAGTGGTGCTCTCTCTTACTTCTTATATGCCAAAGAGGCAGAAGGTGAAACACTGAAGTCATCAGGGTGAGGAAGGTCCTTCCCAACAGAAACATATTTGCTTCTGCTATTTGTTCTAGCAGACTAGTCACACAATACACATGTGAGGTCACTTTGCACAATATTATCTCTGACATCTTAAACTGAATGGAAAAGTCATTGCCCAAGAGTAGCAGATATGACAGTCTTTAAATGACTTTCATTGGCCCTCAGCCACAATGGTTTCCTATTCAGTTTGCCGCAAGAAAGAGAACCTTTTCTCCATACTATCAAATCGCTCACTCATTCTCTTTTGGTTTGTGGTGGCATGAAGGAAATGCCCCAATTCCTGTGGTGTGCTCTTGCTTAAGCAAGACCTTCTTGCGTAAAAGAAGCAACCACAGGAGGCTTCCAGTGCAGTTTTCACACTGTGGGTCATACACCAGCACTTAGGTCATGGGCAAAAACGAGAGCTTTGGTCTGATCATGAGGAAGGCAATGAAGGAGGTGTTTGGCTCTCAATGGGCACTTAAATTAATTAATTTTCCACCCAGCGATAAGACAGAAAATTAACTTATGGCACTGGAAATAATGAATGGCAGTTTTATACATCAGATTTTAAAGCAGGGCTGCAAAGCCTGTGGCCTCACAGCCACATATGGGGTTCACCCTAATTTCATTGAGGGGAGAAAAGGTGGGGGAAAGATGGCACAGAAAGAGAAAACTGAGGAGGGGGGAGTGTGTGTGTGTGTGTGTGTGTGTGTGTGGTACTAACATTTGGCCTTCAGCCCAGTCATGACAAGCGTCAGCCCTGTTGATAAGTGGCCCTCAACAGAAACCCCACAAGGGAATGTGACCCTAGACACATTCTCCCTGTTTTTGAGACAGCAAATGCTGTTCAAGATCATCCACAGCCCTTCACCCAACAAGGTGACAGCTATTTAGCATGATGTATAAAACAGGCCATCCATGTTTGGGACTTGCCTCCAACGATATCAATGAACTGAGCAACTGGGCTGCCCAACACCTCTTGTGTCATGGCCTGCGTGTTCTCATGAACCACTCTTGCAAACGAGCTGCTAGGAAGCTTCCCTGATACATTTCAATGTATGAAACAGAGTAGATAGAATTTCAGCATTCACGTACCTTCACACGAAACCCCGTCTGACATCAGAGCATATCCAGGTGAGCAAGAGCACACAACTGCCCCTTCCAAAGTATTACATATGTGCTTGCAGGGACCATTATCTAGGAAACAGAGTGTTTGAAAAATGCATGAAATTCCTGAGCAAAACAAAATTCCTTTCAAGTCCCAAGAATTCCTTCCTCTAATTATAACCCCTGTCATTGCACCAGGATGTAAAATGTGAAAACAATCTATTCTCGTAACCTTAATCACTATGTACAAGGCTTCTTTTATAGGCAAACACACCTGTGTCATTCATTCCCATCTGTGCATTTGAAATTACCATGTACAGCTGTGTTGCCTCAACAGCCCTAAATAGATAGTATGAAATAACCTTGAATTCAGCAGCTAACCTCGAATTACCTCAGCACGTTACCTTCTGAGATTTTGTCCGTCTCTCGCTCTCTTCAGGCTAATACTGGAGGCAAGCAATGTGTGGACGTGTGTTGAAATCAAAACAACCCAAGAAGCTTTTGCATGTATTGCAGACTTGTAAAAACCATCTCACGTCTCCACCTTGCCTATTTAGACATACCTTTACACTTCTCTTCCTCTTTGTTGATGGTTGCGGGCTGGATATTCAAGGCTTCTGGAGCAATAGTGGCTTTGTCCTGTAAGGCAGTATTTGGTCCATCTTCTTCAAAATCTATACATTTATATTATATAAAAGGGAGGAAATAAACTTTAATTTGCTTCATATATCTCAGTGACCACAGGGACATGAACAGTAACTGAACTATATTTGTGGCTTATAAGGAAACACAGAATGCTTCCAGACAGAGAGCTGGTATCTTAAATGGATTGTTTAGGTCCAATTTCGCTTTGTTTGGTATGTAAGGTCCCACACACTCCTGCTTTTTCAGTAATCATATTCACGGTTGTTCCATTGCCTGCGAGCCACACCAGTGGCTTCAGCCATTCCTCGCCTGCTCATTGAAAATTGGCTAAAGACAACTACGGTCATATTTGAGAAGGGAGGGATAAACAATTCTTTGTAAGGATACAAAGATAAAATGTAAGGATACATTTGTGACAGTGTAATGATATTTTGAAGATATTTGTCATTATGGTTGCTGACAAATTTGTTTTCTGACCAAATGATGGGCATGGTCCATTCGAAGGGGAGCGCTGGAAAGTCCCATTGAGTTATTTGGAGTTATTCAGGAAGTGTTTAAACCTCTTTCATTTGCAACTGTGTTAATCAAGGTTCTTAACTTTGGGTGGATGCTACCCATGTTTTAGCATCTCAAAAGTGTGTTTTTCTTCTATTTGAAAGCATACACATATTAGACACAGATGAATATGAATGGCAAGTCATCACTAAGAGAAGGAATTACAGTGTAAGTCAACAAGAATATTTGATATGATTTTGTATAAATCAAGTTGTCCTATTTGATATTTAGAGGGCAGCTTACAAGTATGAAAACTGTATATGATACATTGGATCTCTTGCTGCAATTTAGTTTAGCATCTACTTAAAAGATAACAAGAGGTGGTTGTGGGGCAGCGGCTGGATGAGTTTCATATTTTGATTTAGTTACTTCTATTTGTTATATTTAGTTACTTCTATTTGGTCACTGGAAGGGCAGATCCTGAAGTTGAGGGTCCAGTACTTTGGCCACCTCATGAGAAGAGAAGACTCCCTGGAAAAGACCCTGATGTTGGGAAAGATGGAGGGCACAAGGAGAAGGGGATGACAGAGGATGAGGTGTTTGGACAGTGTTCTCGAAGCGACTTGCATGAGTTTGGCCAAACTGCGGGAGGCAGTGGAGGATAGGGGTGCCTGGCGTGCTCTGGTCCATGGGGTCACGAAGAGTCGGACACGACTGAACGACTGAACAACAACAACATTTGTTATAGAGCAGGCTTCCTCAAACTCAGCTCTCCAGATGTTTTGAGACTACAATTCCCATGGAGCACCTCCATGCATACTACTGCAGGTAAACAAGCCACCGCCATTGCCAAATTCACACCCCCAATGAAAAGGCCTCTGATAAGGCCAAATATACCTCCAATGCATATTTGATTACCCATGAGACCTTAGTCATTTGCCAACGATCCCTCCTTTCGAGTGATTCTCATGTGCCACCATACCCAGGGAAATCATGCTCTCTTCAGCCAGCCCAAGAGCTGTTTGCTGTGCTGGATGAGCACCCTTTCTGTGGGGGTTGGAAGACACTGGATGTGTAGTGCATCCCCACACACCTTTCATGTGATGACCAGCACATGTGAAAGAGCCATCACATACAGTATCACCCTGCACAGATGAAGGTTTCATAGTACTTCACACACAAGACTCTTCAATGAACGCATTTCATACATTTGGTTGAAGATCATCAAGTGATTACAGTAACAGCTGATGCATAGGTACATGTGTGCTGGCAAATTAAAAGGTAAAGGTAAAGGACCCCTGGCAGTTAAGTCCAGTTGCAGACGACTCTGGGGTTGCGGCCCTCATCTCGCTTTACAGGCTGAGGGAGCAGGCGTTTGTCCGCAGACAGTTTTCTGAGTCATATGGCCAGCATGACTAAGCCGCTTCTGGTGCAATGGAACACCGAAACCAGAGCAGCGCACAGAAACGGCGTTTACCTTCCTGCTGGAGCGATACCCATTTATCTACTTGCACTTTTTTGCGTGCTTTAGAACTGCTAGGTTGGCAGGAGCTGGGACCGAGCAATGGAGCTCACCCGGTCGTGGGGATTCGAACCACTGACCTTCTGACCAGCAAGCCCAAAAGGCTCAGTGGTTTAGACCACAGTGCCACCAGTGTCCCAGCTGGCAAATTAGGAGAGCTAAATATGAGAGTAAACCTATTGTAGTCAGACCCAATACACATTTTCCCAGTGTTTCTTCTTCTCACCTGGATTGCAGCTGAGTCCATCGTCCTGCAAAGTAAATCTTGGGAAACATGAGCACTTGTAGGATCCCACTGTATTGATGCAAAGGTGTTGGCAGAGCTCTCCAGGATAGGCAAGACACTCATCCAAGTCATCTCCAGGTAAGCTGTTTGACAATTCGGCTTCATTACTGATCGACAAGGCTTCATGGTGATCCTCAAACTCTGAAACTGTCAACATGCGCAAGCAATTAGAAAAGGCAAGGGGAAATGCATGTTCTTTATATGCACATTACCAGACTTTGAGCACTGCTATATATTAGCGAAAAACCCATCAGTCCGACAGGCTGTAACTGGGAGAGTAGGAATAACCTTACTCCCATAGCTTGACTTGTCTTTGAATGACGATGGTAGCAGTAATTCAACTGTCAGGTAGACTTTGGGGGATACAGGCAATGGCATACCTCTTCGCCAGGGTTCCTGTCACTAAGTGCCATGGTGGCAGCAAGGGGAGCATTTCTCCTGACAAGAGCCCTGTAGACACATCATAATAGGCTTTGTACGCTTTGATCACACAGAGCCCTCTAGTTAGCCCTGCAGATGTCAGGGAATGGTCTGAAGACGAGGACTGGGGAATGCATTCTATGGCAGAACAACTTCTTTCCGATGGAGAGCTGAAGGGGGAAGAGTTGCCCCCTCCTTGTCCACAGCATGTTCAGAAGCAGAGAGAGAGAGACAGAGAGAAGCTGAACAGCTTAGGGAGGAGTTACCCAGTTTTGAGATAATGACAAGAGAACCAGAAGGGAGGGGGCAGCTAGTTGAGACACTGCTTGAGAGTGTGGGGGACACCACACCCCACGGACTCAGAGGTCCAAACGTACCAGAGAGCAAAGGAGTCAGAGGGAGGGAGGAACTTCCCGCTGGTGCCCAATTATGCTGCGGAAGTCAGAAGGAGGGTTTAGAGTAGCCAACTGCCCTCCTTGGAGAGAGCTGTGTATTTGTGCTTGCAACATGATGCTATAATAAAAAGACTATAAATCTATCAACGGCTCGTTAATTCTTATCTTTGAAGTTACTGAAGGGAGGGGAGGACTCTCCACGCCTGACAGTAGAGGACAGAAGGGTGGAAAGCCTATTTAAATGTGTAACACTGCTGAAAAGTGCAAAGAGATGGAATGACACTAAGAACAGTGAGGTATGGATGGAAATAAAAGTGATACATTTCCTGGGCTTCAGAGATTTTGTGAATGCACAGTACCATCTTCAAGATGACAAGAGCGTACAGAAGCAGCAGATGGTGGCTTACAAAGGCTGAAGGAGGACATGTGCCACGAACGAGGCAAATCCAGAGGATTTCCCTCATTCACAGTGCATGCATGCAAAGTCCACAGAATGAAGATGAGGAACATATTAAAACCCAGGAGAGGGGATCTGTTTTTAATGGTGAACATCTTGTTTCAAGTTCTATCTAGAGCCTTGCCTCTGGGCAAGCTCTAAGCCTACATCCACATTAGCACATTGGACAACTTAGCCCTCCCTCCTCTGTTCTGCTCTCCCTGCCATGCGGAGGAGGAGAGGAGGCTGGGCAGAGAGGAAGCCTAAAGGTCAAATGCAATTGATCACAAACCTGGGAGGAGGGAGAGCTCTGAGAGAGGGAGAATTGAACTTTAAAATGGCCATTGATTAAAAGGAATTGCTTTAGCTCTTAGTGCACAGCTCATTTGGTCAGCAAATGTGGAGGGCAAACAGAGGAAATAGAGGAAAACCTATTTGCCAGAGGTCATGCAGAATAGGCAGTGGCTGGTGTAAACTTCGGTTGTCTAGAGACAGATTCCAATGCACTGTGCCATTTATCAAGAAATGGACCTTATACTGCATAACAGATGATGATGGTGCAAAAAGCAACCATTTCCAGAGGGTTAGTCATGTTGGTCTCTTGCAGCAAAAACTACAAAGAACCTTGTGGCACCTTAAAAACTAACCAATCAATTTTGGCATGAGCGTGGATGAAATACGGTCCCTTCGTCAGATGCCTGTGATTAACATACATTTATTCCACAGAGATTGTCAGCTTCTAGTACTACTAGTAGCATTGGGGGAAGGAGGGGGAGAGGGGGTGCTTTTCCCTCATGCTTCTGCATTGTTAGTGACTATGATCTAAGAGAATAATCCTGGAGCATGATGGATGTAGCCAGAGCTGATTAAATTCTGACCTGGTTCTTTGACCATTAAATAGGAAACGCCAAGTGAAAACGGATGACCAAAAAATAACCACGATCATTCTATTGGTGTCCAAAAGTCATTCTTTTAGATTCATGACTAAAGTTTATATATATCTATACAGTGCTTTTTTCTGGGGGGATGCAGGGGTACGCATATCCCTAAACATTTTGTGAATCTTTGTACTTTTGTCCATTTACTGTATTTATTTTTCCCAATTTGAACTATTAAATGGTGATTTTCTGGAGTCAAAATGAGAGTACCCCTAAACATTATTTTTTTAAAAAGCACTGTGTGTGTGTGTGTGTGTGTGTGTGTGAGAGAGAGAGAGAGAGAGAGAGAGAGAGAGAGAGAGAGAGAGAAGTTTAAGGGAGAGATAAGCAGAGTACAAGATAAAATAAAACTAACTTGACACCCAGCTGGTCTACCACCTCTGAGCAAGGTACAAAGTTCAACTGTTATGCTTGGCATATAAATAAATCTTCAAGATGCTCTCGTAAAAACTCGTAATAACCACCACCCCTATATTTGAGCTGGCAGATGAGTGGATGGGGGAGGCCCAACCAAAGGGGAGAGGACCTGGGGCAACATGAGGCCGGTCGCCTGTGCAGGTAACCTTCAAAAATGGGTGCTTTGGGGGAGTGATTACTTTGCCCAGAAAGGGGACGGGGTACAGTTTGGAAAGCTCTCCTCTTGGGATGCTGCTATCAAAACACAAGTCACTCCATTCACATTTTAATCAGAAGCACAGGGTGGGCAAATATCTCCTTTGCACCACTTTTCCTGAAGTGCACAGCATCTGATCTCATGTTCTCTCCCCCTCTTCTTTCCCTTCTCTCCTTTGTCTAAATTTAGATTACTTCCTCAGGCATGGAATTGCCTTTCTTGCGTCATTCAGGAGAAGTGCCATGTATGCTGATGTTCCTTTGTACACAAGAAATAAAAAACAACAACAGAGCTGGACTCACACCTGCCATTCTATAAATCAGTGGTTCTCAAACTTTTTTCTCTGGACCACACTTTCAGAATAAAAAAATACTCACACCACACCATATATTTTTATGGGTAAGAAATACACTGGAAAACACTCCTAGCAGTGTTATAGAACACCACTACTTCATAATATGATCATGGGACACCCGAAAGTATAAAAACAATGCAGCTGCACAGGAGCATGAATCATTCCCAAAATGTAATGTTGGGTGTCCTTTAGTCTGCCTACAACACTTGCCGTACTCTCCTGCCACGGCTGTTGAGAACTACGCTAGAAATGGAAGGGCTTCTCCCATTCATGGAAGTGAGCTGGATCCAGCAGAGGTTTCTGCTCCACAAATGGATGTTCTCGTAGGTGGAACTTGCCAACTCTGCTTCCTCCCTAAAACCCCCAGCAACTCCTGGAGAAGGCTCTCAGGGACAGAGGGGGTTAAGGAGGAGGAAGGATTAGAGAAAATTGCATCCCCGCTTCCACCAGTGGGAGCATCCATTCATGGAGTGGCCACTGCACACAACTGAGGATCCAAGCTATAATCTTCAACTTTACACTGCAATCCAAACCCCCCAGTGCTGGCTAAATTGGCCTCCCCAACAGCCGTTACCATTAGAGCAATGCAGGTTCTACTGTATTGGCATTGCACATCCCCTTTGCCCCACCACATGTGCAGGTGTGGTGGCGGCGGGGAGTTCCACTGGCAGGTTCCCTGCTGATGGGAGCCGAACAGGGCAAAGGCTGAGCACAGCCTTGGAATCCTCTGGAACTCAAGTCGTCTCACTGCCTTTTTGTGTCAGCATCAGGCCTGATGCAGGCTTGATCATCCTGCACCCCCACCTTCCACCATTTGGGTAGCAGGGCTACAGATGCCGTGATGTTCTCATTTCTTACCAAGTTTCCACTGGTGGCGGCACTGAGATTAGGACTGCCCCCTTTAGCTGTTGAACACTAGTGAGAAGATTTCAATGTTGCCTATCGTTTCACTGCATTTCCCATAAATATTATAATGCATTTCTGGAGAGCCTTTCCTTTGGCCACCTGTCCAGCAAAGAAGCACAGTCGCTTTCTTTCAAGCGCGAGTCACCTTCATGGTTTTGTTTTTAATGCAATGTTTGAAAACCCATTAATATTCTAAAGTTTTTGAAATGGCTTTTAAAGGAAACAGACAGAAACAAGAAGCTAAGAACATTTTAATAAAGGAAAAAATGTGGGGGGGAGGGGGACCCCAGTAACAGCAGACATTGTACAAGTTGCTAACAATAAATAAATAAATAAATATCAGCCTCTGAAGGGTAATGATATATTAGGCAGAAATTGTTCGCATTTCCCCAAAGCAGCTACAATCCAGGAGGGAGGAATGTGTTTGCTTCTGATAAGCTCAGCATTGCCAGTGTAAGTAACTAATCAGTGTTTTGTTACCTTTTCCCTATTCATTTCTTTTTTGTGGCTTACCAGTGGTTTGAAGTTGAGCAGAGAATAGCAAGAATAAAGAGGCAGGTATCAATTTACATTTCGACCTGGAGAGTTAAGGCAGGTCTCAGCTGATTTGAGATTTCTTTTATTCCTGTGGACTCTGCCTGAGTACAACAGACGAAAAATGTTGTATTATAATAAAAGATGGCTCAAGGCTGTGCAGCTGCACAAGAAGAATCTCTTTCAGAAAAAGCACATAGCTCCATAACACACAAGTGTGTGAACATTAGCAAATAAAAAATACTGTTATCTGCTCAGGCAATGCCATCAGCTTACCAAATATCAGCTATGCATTCACCTGCACCATCCTTCATATAAATATAACCCTCTCCCAAAAAGATTTTAAAAATGCTTCCTTCTCTTCTCTTCCTACTCACAGCCTTTGTCTATAATTTTTGAGAATTCCTGGAGAACAGGTGAGGCCCCTGCAGACTGGAGGCAGGCAAATGTTGTCCCCATCTTCAACAATGAGAAAAAGAAGACCCAAGTAACTATCAGCCGCTGAGCTTGACACTTATACTAGGAAAGGTCCCAGAACAGTCAGTCTGTGAGCACTTAGAAAATGATGGTGTGATTACTAAGAACCAGCATGGGTTTTTCCACAACAAGTCATGCAGATGACTCTCCTTTCTTATCTTGATAAAGTTTAAAAGTTGGTAGATCAGGGGAATGCTGTGGACATAGTATATCTTGATTTCAGTAAGGTTGTTGACAAGTTCCTTGTTCAGACCACACCTGGAATACTGCGTCCAGTTCTGGGCATCACAATTTAAGAATATCATCGATAAGCTGGAACATGTGCAGAGAAACATGTCACATGGAGGATGGAACAAGCTTGTTTTGTCCTGTGGACCTGAACCAATGGATTCAAGTTACAAGAAAGGAATTTCTGACTAAACATCAGGAAGAACTTTCTGATGGTAAGAGCTGATTGACAGTAGAACAGATTCCCACAAGAGATGGTGGACTCTCCTTCCTTGGAGGTTTTTATGCCATTACTTATATCTTTTACTACAGCATATCCAATTCAAATCTATTAACTGGTTTTCCTTTATATTCTATTTAGGTTATTCTCATTGTGCAGTTTTATGTCAGTCCTGCTAATGATTTAAGCTGTTCACAAAAATTCTTCATATAATCTAAAAAAATTCCCCATTCTATATTAAAACATCTCTCTTCTTGGTCTCTTAATCTTCTGGTAAGTTTCACCTTTTCTGCATACACCATCAGTTTTTGTTGCCAATCTTCTTTGGTTGGAACTGTTTCTTCTTTCCATCTCTGTGAGTGGTCATATTCTTGATAATCTCCCACTGCCTGCTTCTGGGATCATTTTTAAGATATCTGTTGATGCCCTTATGTATTGTTTCATATGGTTGTGGAAAACATTCCACAGACTTCAACATTAGTAAGTTATTTGCTGCTATGATAGTTTTGAGTTCAGCATTGAAAAAGACCTGCATCTGCTTTGGTCAAAGAATGTGTGATTAAAATTCTGGGGGTTGCTGAAATGGAGAGCCACAATTCACAGAAGAACTGGATTGATGCCATCAGGCAACGTGGTTCCAATCGACTCCATTCATTTATTATTGGCACACACAAAGGAATTATAGGATGTTATAAAAGAATCTATTTTTGTAACTTGACAGTATTTTTTTCCCAGAAAATTAAAAGAAGCACGTAGCTTGTTTATCTATTTTTGTATATGTATACAATATAGCAGAATACCCAACAATTGATGTCTCAAAGGCTATGTACAACCCTCTATAATCTTTAGATACATCACCTTATGGTGAAGCTATAAACCTCAGTGGTGACCACAGAGGCACAACATCTCACTGAGAGTCAAGCAAAGCAACTGGCAAGAAATATTATTTTAAATGCAAATATTCCTTCCACCATCTAAAAGGTCCATGAGAAGCTTCACAGTTAAATGCAAATCAGATGCTTTTACTCCTGGCCAGTTAACTTAATCTCCATGGCCACTGAGATGAGGAATTGAGATTGACTGACTGGCGGTTAAAGGGCAAAAAGTCATTAGTTGCGGAAAATAATCAAGTATCCTGTTGACCAACTCAGACCAATATACCAGCTGTGCACATTCCTGGTATGGTCAGTCCTGGCCATGATCTGACATAGAATTGTAGAGTTGGAAGGGACCCTGAGGGTAGTCCAACCCCCTGCAATGCAGGAATCTCAGCTAAAGCATCCATGACAAAAGACCACCCACCTCTGCTTAAAAACCTCCAAAGAAGGAGAGTCCACAACCTCCCGAGGGAGTCCGTTCCACTCTTGAACAGCTGGACTATTATCTCCACTAGACTATTATCCTATGCTCTACAAGGGGTTGCTCTTGAAAACTTCAATCGGTGCAGATTACCGCTGCTAAACTCTTGATTGGGACCAAGTGTTGGGATCATGTGACACCTTATTTTATCAGCTGACTGACTGCTGGTTCATTTCTATGTGCAATTCAAGGTGCTGGCTGTATCTTTTGAAGCCCCAAATAGCTTAGGACCAAGCTTCCCAAAGAATGACCTCTTTCCATGTGAATCTGCTGGTCCTTTAAGATCAGTTGATGTGGCCCTCTTAAAGCATGCATTGGCTTCTGGTGGCAATTTGCGAGAGGGTTTCTGTGAAGCACCACCCACATATGGAACTCCCTGCACCAGGAAGTCAGGCCAACCTTCATCTTTATCTGTGTCTGCAGGCATCTGGAGACTCCCATCATCCCCAGCCAACATGGGAAATGGTAAGTGACCGTGAGAGTTGTAGTTCTCCAGCATATGTAGGGCTACAGGTTCCCCACGCCCATTCTGTAAACCCGTGTTTCTGAAATTGGGTCTCCAGCTGTATTGGACTACAATTCCATAATCTATGACCACTGGTCATGCAACTAGGGATGGTGGGAGTTGTAGTCCAAAAACAGCTGGCGACCCCAAGTTTGGAAACATGTGTAGACTAATATGCTTCCTCTGTGCTTTTATTGAAGACTTGTTTTCGCTAATAGGTGTGACTGCAATAAAACCACATTACACACATAATAAAGAGACTTTATTATAAATCTATGTGAGTTTCAATCTGCTAACCTCCTTCTCTTTAAAAAAAAAGGTTTCATTAAATATTATTCTCTCTTTACTGCATTACTCCCTGACATGGATTTTGCTGTAATATATTACTGTGCTCTGTTTTATGTAAAACCTAATTAACATCAAAAATAATAGTGTGCTGCATTAATTACTTATGATCTCCAAAAGCATAATTTATGAAACATTAAAGCAAAATAATTCAGTTACACCCATAAAGTAACTGAATTTACACCCTGAAGGTAAAAAGAGCAGGAAAGGGAAAGGGTTGCAGACTCTCCATACTGACAGCTGGAAAAATGGCATCTGCAAATGACTGGAGCAGACATAATTTCACCTGGAATGATGAAACCTTTCAGCTCATGTTATAAGAAGGTCCCAACCTACCTCATTAGGCAAATCGCCACTTGCCCTCCCCCCCAGGCACTGGGCATTTGGAAGGTCCCATGCCACCAGCTGCCCTGTGCAAATGCTTTGTTTTCTCAGCTAGCTCTCTTGCTACTTCCAGCCAAGAATGAAATTGCTTACAATTACTAGCAATTACAGGGAGCACTCTCAACAGAAGTTGGAGAAGAAGAAAGGGGGTGCGTGCACACAGTCCAGGAGGATCTGCTCGAAATGATTGTTTGGGCAGATCAATGGACTAATTTCTTTTATAATAGCTTTTATGCTGTAACCAAGTAGCACATGTTATTGATTTGTAGAGTGCCTACCATTTAGGCAGGCAGAGGATGGGAGCAAAGAGGGATTGTGGATCACAGAGTCCCTAAAAAAAGGGCAGAAGGAATAATGCAATTCTATGTGGGTGGCACACAGAGATGCAAATCCTCCCCCCACCCACTCCCGCGTCCACACAATAGGATCATTGTTCACATAGGATGGGCAGTGTCCCAGACGCATCCATCCTTCCCCTTTATCTGTGCCAAGGAGAGAATTGGGGGGGAAAAACAAAGAAACTAGTGTTTATGTGAATTCCCTTCAAATTACCAAGCCTTTTTTTTTTTTTTTTTGAGCTGTGAGATTATTTGGATTCAGGGTATTCCCCAGATACCTCTGAATTCTCTGGAAACCCCCTTCCCTGACATTAGCTTGTTAGATGGAGCACTGTCACTTCACTAGTTCATGAAGCTCCATTTCTCTCCACTCTTGATTCTTGTTTTCTGGACATGAAACAAAGCAGGAGTTCCAAATCCAACAGCTGCAATTCAGGTTCCCTCTCCACAATAATTCTGTTTGTGTTATGAATGAAGTTGCCTTCCACCCGATCATATGAAAAACTAATAAATATTATCAGCTGAAGGACCGGGTCTGCTGTAAATATGAGAAGTAACTGGAGATGAATGAATCACACCCAAGAAGTTGATTAAATGACTTGTGCAAATTACAATGAGAAAACAGGAGGGATGTGAATGCAGCTGATTTTAAAGCTTGATTTAAATCTAATTATTATTATTTTCTATTAAGTTTTATTTCTTATTATCTCCCCTTTCTCATACAGAGCCCAGGGTGGCTTACATCATAAAAAAACACCACAGGCTTAAACAACATAATTAAAACCACAACCTAAAAAAAATAAAAGTAATCGAAGTGTAGAAGAACCAGTGATACAATTATAGCAAACGGATCTCTCTTACTATGTCACAAAGGCCTGCAAAAGTAAATAGATCTGGGGGTGATTCCTGAATGAAATAGCAGGGAATCAACAGGAAGTTCCACAGAGAGGATGCCACCACTGAGAAGCCTTGCTGTACGTAGGGCAACCTAGTGTTACATTCACCAGGGGATCCACAACCAGCACCAGCACCCCCACTACAGAACTCAAAACTTTGTTTGGCTGGTACTAGGGCAAGCTTGTTCAGGACTGTGCATGTTAGTACTGACAACTTGAAATAATCTAATAAATAATGTTACCAAGTGATAACCCTATTGCTTGGTAAATGCCCAGAAGAAGTGGATAATCAATTGTCTATGAATGTTGAAATAAGATAAAATAAATTGTTGCAAGAGTTGCCAAGGGAACCTCAAGACAAAAAACAAAATTCACATCCAAGGAATCTTACTTCCTGTAGCAGATGAAAGGACACAAAGCAACCACTTGGACAAAAATCTTAGCAATGTAACTCAAATTGGGTTATTCAACTTTCCTGGGAGGTGAGGACTCAGGGGTGAGATGCTTTGCTCTTGGCAAATGTGGATTCAGGCTACATGCAGAAACTAAAATATGGTCACGATAATACAATTTTCTCATGTATATGTGTAGTGATTGCATTGTAAGAAACATCTGTTGATATTAGCTAATCTTTGACAGCCATTTCACACTCAAACAATGTAGTTTGATAACTGAAATTCCCATATCATAAGTATGGTTGCATGATTGGTATAGATTCTCTTACATCTGAGTATGTTGGGGATAAATTTTATAGTGTCTTGTTTTATAATGGTAAATGAATGTATCTGTTCCAATATGTGTTTATTTTGTTGGTGGTGTTTGTTTAATATTAAAGGCTGCTGATCGAGAAAGCGGGGGGGGGGGGAGGCAGGCAGACAACAGACAGGTCATCAGTTATGCTTTTGATGAACATAGACTCAAGGGATGGGGGAAAACCAGAAATACAAAGTATAATGTTATTGAAGCCGCCCATTCCGAATACATCTGTAGTAGATGTAAAATTATGTCCCACAGTACCTATATATTGATATGGTTTATGAGAACTTTGATTCCAAAAATGTACTACTGCAGCAAGGAGATTCATGTCCCTCAATATGTGTGGATAGCATAAACTCTATGCTAATAACCTCCATCTCTGTAAGTTGGAAAAAACAGGTATATATACATTGTCCTTAACAACCCCTTATAAAACCTGCTTGGCCTTGTGGTAAAATGTGACACTTCTCACAAATACTGCAACAAGCAATAAACAGAAGAGACAGGAGCAGAACCAAGCATTGTGCAGAGGCAAATAATTGCTATTGCAGTTGAGAGTCACCTAAATTTCTTGGAAATGGTTTGCCTAGAGAATGCAAGTTACCTCCAGGTTGATGGTTTTTTACGGAGTGTGAAGAAGATGCCTCACATCTCTGCTTCCTGTAGTTAACAATGCAGCACTTACGTTTCTCTGGTGTCACTGTTGGCAGTGGTTCAGGGTGCCTCTTTAGCTCTGGAGGGATGAGGTGGTCTTCTCCTTCGCAGCAGGAAAGCATTACATGGCTGCAAGGGTAGCCAAGATTGGGGTTGGACTCGCAGCTTTGACCTTCACTTTTCACTCGTAGGCCCAACGCACAGCAATCGCAGCATTGCTGCAAGAGAAGGGAAACCGTTAGCATGGCAACTGTGGCAGTGTCACCAAATAACTACTATATATTACTCTTATTTACTAATTTATATACCGTACCACTTGTATGCCAAAATGGCTTCTAGCTTGCTGATCGTCCCTGGTGGGCAGGAACGTAAGAGGAATTCAGTTCAATTCATATTGAAAGTGAACCTACTAACTTCACACTTCCCCAAATAATACATGAACTGAAGCATGGCCATCCTAAGAAATGTGCACTTCCTAGTGCTTTTTTTTCAGTTGAAGTGTGCCAGAGTGCAGTCCTGGCACCTCTCAGGTGGGCACCATTGCTGGCTGGCACTCTCCCCCCACCTCGCTTCTTGCCTTTATGTACTTCTGAGAAGCCCAAAGCAAACAATGCATGTCAAAATGGAAGTTGGCCAGCGTGCGCGAGTCTACACTTTTTAAAGAAACTATGACTCCACCCACCTTCTAGCTGCAGTTTGTCTTGCAAAGGGGTGGGGCCAGTTCATATTTTGTTTTCTTCAATCTGTCTCCCGTGTTGGCAGCAGGCTTTAAGCTTTCCAGCTAGGCCTCTACCATTGCACACACATGTTTGCACAAGGGCCCTTCTGAGCTGCCCTAGCCATCAGCCCGAATCTAAGAAAATGAGGGAGGCAGGGGTGCATTTATTTCATCTGCACCAGAATCAGGGGCACTGGAATCTGTTCAGGGTTGCCCTGAGTCACCCAGTGACTAACTGTAACAAATTCATGTAATATATAATATATCAGGACCATGTGTGAACCAGCTTTTCAATACAGCTGCACAAGACCTATTGTGCTTGGGCTTCAGCAGCTAAAGTGGCATCTTTATGGTGGACACCATCATTCTGCAAATCCCTGTTTTCAACGCAAAGGCTTCAGGATCGTATATCAGATCTCCCCCACCCCATATGTTTCTTTATGATTTGTGAAAAAATTCACATTAACGAACACAACAGTCAATTCGTACCTACTAGTAAATGTTGCAATCACCCACAACAAGGAGTTTCAAAGCTGAAAATTCAAGTATAATAGACCTGTTCTTTCTTACTGAGAAACTTAATTTATCACAGCAGGTAATTATAATTACCCCTACGGCATCCAATTTATGATTCCATTTTTCAAACTGTTAAATCAAGCCACAACAAACAATAAAACTGCACATAATTTTCCAACAAACAAAAAACAACTAAAAAGAGCTGGATTTTCCACCCCACAGCTCTTTCTTTCCTAGGTGCAATACAGAGAAGACAACTGAAAGAGACATTTTAATGTGTTTTTATATTAATTTAATGCTGCAAAAAGTGCTCATGTGTATTTTGAGCTGATGCCAAATACCTCCCCCTATTCCTTCATTGGCAGGCTGGCTGATTGACAGTATAAGCAGCCAGTCACAATAAATGTATTATTTTAATCTCGGGCCCATTTCTCTCTCAGCCTCAAAATTTCTGCAGCAGAATTGCCCCCATTGCATATGAGGGAAGTGGTGAAGGGGGTAATGCTCCTGAGCTCAAAGAGGAAATCCCACCAAAGGCTAGGCATCTTCACAACTGCCGCACAGAGTTCATACCCATTTTCTGAAATTTCACTGGTTTGATGTTTTGATTACAGGCTGCTTTCAAGGTATTGATTTTTAACTTTAAAACTGCAACCCTATAAGAATTTGCCTGGGAATAAATAAATCAGGTGCAAACTAAAAATAATTCATTTCCAGGTAAAGTAACCCCCTCTGATTACAAGCCTGACTTGTCAGGCACAATGGAACTTCTGTGTTGTCTTCTCCCCACTGTGGTGTTTCCTTGCTCTTGCCCATCACTCCACCTTGGTGTTATGGTATTATGGCAGGCTTAGAGATAGTAATTTTGCTTTTAATAGATGCCTGTCGAAGCATTTTTTAAAAAAAAATATCTGGATTGCCTTGGAGCCATGAAGCACTTCAGAGGTGCTCAACACATACTACCTTGAAGATATCTCAGTTCACCTTTGGCAAGCCCTAAACCAGTGATGGCGAACCCGTGGCACGCGTGCCACAGCTGGCACACAGAGCTCTCTCTGCTGGCACGCCAGGGGCGAGGAAATGGCGCCGCCGCGCTGCTCTGCTCATGCGTCCTGCCAGCGCAGGCGCAGCAGCGGACAGCAGCAATTTCCCTCCTTGGCGCCTGTGGTGTTTGGCTGCTGCTGCTGCGGAGGATTCGACGCGAGGCAACGACGACGGCGAGGTAACAGCAGCGGCGGGCTGGGCCAGGGGCGGCGGGTGAGGGGGAAAGCCCTCCTTTTGAGCGCTGCGAGCGGGGGTGGGGGAGCCGTGCGGCCCCGCCGGCGATGCCATCCCTAAGTAAAAACGGCAGTGCTATGTATGTTCGGGTGGAAGGAAGGAGGAAGGAGGCAAATGTGGAGCTCTTTACTTAAACATGTGCACACAGGGTTGGTGCATTGGAGGAGTAGGCGGCCACCTCCCCTTCCATCCGAGCGGTGTTTGGGATGGCGCGAAGAAAAGTCTCGCTAAGACCCAAGCCGCCAAGGGGCGCGCGCCCCCGCGCAGGGGTAGGCGGAGCTGCGCCAGAGCTGAGCGGCGTTTGCTTCCCGCCTCGCACTGCCGCGTGGGCTTTTCTTCCCAACCGCCTTCACAGGTCCGGGAGGCGCCGTTGCTGTGGTGGCGGCTCTCACATGTCTTTAGCTACCTCCTCCGACTGCCCGAGCGCTCTCCGGTAAGGAGGAAGTCAAACCTCGAAGAAGGGCAGGAGCTGCATTTGGGAAGGTTTGGGATGCAACCGCTATGGTTCCCTCCCTTTGCCCAGTTTTGCAAAACAAAAACAAACCCCCACACATAATAAATAAAAAAAACCCACTGGCCCTTCCTGCGTTCCGTTTTCTGGGAACGGTCTGTCTCCTCCCTCTGCAAAGTTGTATGCAGATGCGGAGAGGAGGGCGGCGAATAACACCGGAGTTCATGCAGGGAGAACTAACTCTCAAAAGTCTTTCTCTCTCTTCTCTTCCCTTCCTCTCTCTCTCTTCTCTTCCCTTCCTCCCCCCCCCCCTACTTCCTTAAAGGTAAATTACATGCATCAAGGCAGCTTTGCCTGTATCACATTCGCGGATTGATTGCTTATGTATTTACACACACCAGCACAGTCGTGGGCGAAATTTTATTCAGTGTACCCAAAATAAAATAACTCTTTGAACCTGCTGCCCATACCTTCTATCGATCTGGCTATGAATAATAGGTTGAGAAAGATTCAAAGAACAAATGAAGGGTTGTACTGGTATGTATATTATTTCCTCAGAGCAACCCCAGTGAAATAAGTGAACTTAAGGCCATTTAATTGCAGTGTTGGCACTTTGAAATAAAAAGTTGGTTTTCCACTGCAGTTTGGGCACTCGGGCTCAAAAGGTTCGCCATCACTGCCCTAAACCTTTCCCAAAGCCGCCACCTTCAGCTTGGGATTTAGAATTTATCTGAATCTGATGCACACCTCTAATATATATGTCTCCATGGAGCAAAGGTGATGTTTTATCAAACTTCTGAGATAAAATTAGCCTCCACCTGAAACATAGCAAGACCTGCACTGTGAGTTTGCTCCCTAGAGAAACTGACCAGACCCTTCCCACTGCGGTTTTTGTGAGATCTGTCAGGATGGCTTTATCCACTGGGGTGTCTAAGAAGTAGGGCTACTTACTTTGACTTCTTACTTAAGAAGACAGGATTGGTTCATTTGTGTTTAAGAAGATGGAATATTGTTAACATCTTGCATCTGTGTTGTTCTTATGAACTGATTTTATAATGTTTTGCATTGTTGATGTTTTATTTTTCTTATAAGCTGCTACTTTGAGGACCCTGGTAGTCAAAATGTAGTAACAAATTCAAATGTACATATAATACATTTTATATTCCTCCTAGAGTCTCCATAGACTAGAGAGTCATTATGGATCCTAAACTTGGAATCTTTAATGAACAGAGTGTCCTGCAGCATTTTTATGTTTCTCACGCCTGCTTTTATTCTTTTCTTCTAACTTCCTTCTCTTACGATGTCATCTTTATTGTACTTCCCTCCATCTGGGCTTGAGGTTTATCTTTTCAGTGTGTTGGATGCTTTCATATTCATATCTCTGTAGCCTGCACAGAATACTAATGATGTTGAAGAGCTTGCATGCTTTTAAACAACATTAATGGGCTCAGTAAAGTATTTCTTTTTTATAGGTACACGACCCTTAATCAAAGGAAGAGAATCAGAATTACAGCATTGTATGAAGCTCTATCAAGCACAAATAATTTCAGCGAATGTAAGGCTGATTGGTTGTCCCAGAAAAAAACTAGAATGCCCTCCGGACTAGTGTCAACCTGTCTTAGTGACATTTACCACAACACAGTCCAGGAATACAGATATGATATATGCCTTCCTTTCCCATTCATCTTGTTTGCTCATTCTTGCCAATACCCCACAGTACACATTGTGTAGTTGGGGCAACCAAATTCCCATTTTCCCTGTGCCTCAGAAATACTCTTTGCAGTTTATTTAACTGTCTTTTGAAGGCATCTTCCTTGCACCATCAACCAGTGAAGGCTAGCCCATTAGGGCAAATTAAGCCCTGGACTGTCAACCTCAGCCTGCCTCAGCTGGCCCCCAGCTGCCTGCCTTCTTAGTGACAAACCAGTCCCAGTACTGGCCCTGGCCCTCAACTTCCTCCTTCTCTAGTCTGAAGAGTTGTAAGGGACCACAAGGGCCATCTACCTGAAGGAAGCGTCTCCACCCCCTCGTTCAGCCGGACAACTGAGGTCCAGCTCCGAGGGCCTTCTGCGGTTCCCTCACTGCGAGAAGTGAGTTACAGGGAACCAGGCAGAGGGCCTTCTCACCACCCTGTGGACACCCTCCCATCAGATGTCAAGAAATAATATAAAAAAACTACTGACTTTTAGAAGACATCTGAAGCAGTCCTGTTTAGGGATGTTTTAAATGTTTGATATTTTATCGTGTTTTTAATATTCTGTTGGGAGCTGCCCAGAGTGGCTGAGGAAACTCAGCCAGATAGGCAGGGTATACATATTAAATAATTATTATTATTATTATATTATTATTATTATATTATTATTATTTTATGTCCAGCCTCCTGAAGTACGGGAATCTTTTGCTCAATGTGTGGCTAGAACTCACAACCCTGAGATTAAGAGTCTCATGCTCTACTGACTGAGCTATCATCTCAATGCCACACTTGTTGAACAAAGCAAGCAGGAGGATGGGGGCAAGCCATGTCATTGGATTTACCTGTCACTGGTTCTGGCTCCACCTCCTCCACCCCCAGTCCCGATGGGCACTAGCCACCACTGCCAACAGCAGGAGGCTGAATGCTAGCAAACACGGCATGCATTTCCTATTTCAAACAGCTCACCATTCAACATTATTTAATAGGTGATCAGGTGTAGTTGCACCAGTAATACCACCCTGACTTCAGTGCTGCTTACAATGCAATTGGGTGCATCTCTTCTCATAAGCAAGTCCCATCAAACCTTTTTATGGGACTTGCTCCCAGGTAAGCATGCATGAAATCACAGCCTCGTTCTTTGAAATAATGCGCATGGAACAAGACTTCACTGCACAAAGAAGTAATTCCCGAAATTTTGAGGCGTCCTTGACAAGCAGTTCTCCCTGTTCACTCACCAGGAATTTTATGGCAATTGGACTGTATAGTTTATATCATAGCAACCTCCATTGCAGATAAATGATCCATAACACAAATCTCAGCATAGCATTTTTACTCATTTTCAGAAAATCAAATACTGTAATAATGTCCTGAAAATTAGATTATTCAGTAGGAATAATAAGCCTCACCAACCAATTAACCCCTGTGTTGCACCAAGAATGACCTTACATTTTTCATACTAACAGAAGTTATTCATAAGACACTTTGATATTACAAGACTTGGCAGGATTAATGCATTTCCTGCTGAGGCAATGGAAAATTACACTCGGGAGTATCAAACAACTATGTAAATGGTGATCAATGTTTAATGAATTCTGAAACCTTCAGTTTGGCTACAGTCTGGAAGAAAGGACATAATAAATAAGGAGTCAGATCCTAAGCAGGCAGAAACTGGCAAGGCTCCATTGTATGGGAATCAATGAGGTGAATGAAGCTGTGCAATTTTTTTGCCAGGGCAAAGCCCCCCCCCCCAAAAAAAATTAGCATCTGCATCGATCTTTATTTATGAGCTAAAGTTTCTGGAGTCAGACATTTCTTCTTCTAAGTCAAGTGTTCTGTTCAACTGCTCAGTTCAGCTTCAATCCAATAAGTGGCTAAGCATAGGAGGAGGGGGCTGATGTAATCTCCTTCCCTATCTATAATACGATTTTTTAAAAGCAAGTAACATGCTGTTAAGTATAATACTGGAGATAGACTTCTTAAGCAATGCACTAATGAAATTCTTATCTATTAGATATATGGAAAAGCAAATTAAAATGAAAGCCCTGAAATTCAAGATTGTGCATCTGGTTGAAGCAGAGAAATAAATATGAGCAGTCAAAATGCTTAGCTAAGTGAAATTTTCATTCCTGGCCCATGATGCTTTGCAATTAAGGAGAGAGAGAGAGAGAGAGAGAGAGAGAGAGGAGAGAGAGAGAGAGAGAACAAATGCCAAACCCTTAAAAGTGCCAAAGCTTAACCTGATTTGAATTAGTAATGGTGCCACAAAGGTTTCAGCATTGTGCCTTGCCTTATAAAACGATCCTCCGCAGGTCTCACTTTCATCCGGGGCACACAATTCACCTTCTCTGGCAGCAATCATGCCAGCAATGCAGCTGTTTTCCTTTAAATACGAGACACAACACTGCTTCTGAGCAATTCTACAACAAATAAAACACATGTTGCTCTCAAAAGGCAGGTTTCCACTTGCAAATGCCATTATTCAGTAAGAACTGACACCACTGGACACACCAAATAGATCTTCTGCATGTTTTCTTTGCCTTTCATTGACAGCACTATTTTGCAATTCAAAATGCTGAATCAAGAGGTCAACAGGGGCAAAGGAGTATGTCTGTGTCTGTGTGTGGGGGGGGCAGTACTGTGTTTGCCACAACAGGAAGGTTGTGGAATGATGTTAGTGGAGCTCTAGGTTCATGGCACTGTTGTCCTGCAGGGATCAATCCTGCAGGCTGCTTTGCCAGCGTGTTTCCCACAGGATTGCACTTCTCCACTCAATCCTGCTGGCTGCAAGGGGCTGCTTTGTGCTGGCAAAGCAGCACCCAGCAGGATTAAACCATCTGCTTGCCAGCTGGTTCAGTGCTGACGACTGCAGTGGTTTGCTTCATCACACCCAGCAGAACCAAACCCAGAGATTTCCCCCTGCCGCTCCAGCACTTTACATTTGGCTTGGGAATGCATTGGCAATTGATGCAATCTTGGTTTTGCATGATCCAACTGTTTAGAGTTGACCATGATTTCTAGCAACCATGATTCAGAAGGATCTAGGAGCCAAGTGGTGGGTCTCAAATCAGTTTATTCATGTCCTTAAAATGCATCCATAACAACATGACTATTAGTACTGTCCATCTCAGGGGGGGGGGGTTTTCTGCAAGATGCCCAGCAATCCACTGGATGTTTACTTGTGAGTAAGTCCCTGTTCGGAAACCCTGGAGAGTTCTGAGCTAGATGGACCAACAAGTCTGATTTAATATAAGGCACTTTCCTATGGTCCTTGTGCAGGAACATACATTCCAGGTCTTGATCAACATAGAAATATTACATAGAAATATTGCAGGGTGCCAACTTGAATAAAATATGGGGGGGGGCAGGTAAACCCTGTTCCAATGTAATAGATCACTTGACACAGTGCACACACACTATTTGAATGGCAATGCTCATCAACCTTGGGGAGGACCAATCCCCTCAAATATTTTGTTCAGGGGGCAAAGGGACCTTGGCCCCTAGGAGTTGGATCCTGTGTTATATATCCTGCCAGAGACAAGCATTACCATTCCATCCATGGCAAACATGGATTCAGTCACTCTCATTCTTTATTTATTGGCTCAGTATACATTTATCCAGTCCATACCTTCCATTAGTACAATGCTCAGGCCATGATAAGAGGCAGGATTGTGCAGTTGCTATACAAGCATAAAATGAAGAGGCTTGACAGGCTACTCTTTGTATGAATACATACCAAATATCATGCTTTGATCACCAAGTGCACTGTTTCCTCCTTGCTAAACTCCTGTACTCCACCAATATCAGATCTACTTTGGTTATTTGTAAACTTGCTATTGAAAGTTGCAGTGAAATGAATATAATCCTTTGAGCAGGAGTTCAGTCTGATATTTACATATGGAATGAGAATAAAGACCCATTAATTAAATTCTAAATCCCTTTGTAAGGAGCTCATTTACTTAAAATTTGATCTTTTTTATTTAGTTTCCATTTGTGCTAGACATTTCCCCCCACAAATGAGAGAGAAACTGGCTCACGTTTTCTTAATTGCAGTATTCCTGATATTTTAGAGCAAGAGTCTTGATTCCTTTACGCAGCTATAATAGGACACTTCTTAGCAAATGGATCATATCAAATTCTGTGAGATTACATTGGGGAAATAGACTTTGTAAAGGCCAAGATTCAGGTGGCAGTGACGGAAAGTAAGTATCCCATTAACTCAGTTCCATATGCACAGCCCTTTGCATAGTGTGTTTTATGTGTGCCGTTTATGAGAAACAGACTTTTGCACTTAGCACAGATTCTCAGGAGGGAGCTTGATTTTTATCAGGCAAAATTAAAGGCCGTATCTTATTCATCTAGAGCATTAAAAAAAATCAACGTATGATCTGCGATAAGCCAAAATAATTGTTCTCCTGTAATTGGAGGAATGTGCATATTAAAAGGTTCAAGTTCATTAAGGCTCTATATTTTGGGAGAGAAGTGTTCCTTATATATATGTCAGGCCGTCTTGCCACACTTCAGTAAGTTTATGCAGCATGTGCGCAGATGGGCTTATCCATATCTTTCTTCTGCACTTTCCAGACATGGTCCACAAGGCATCCCTCCTCCCACCCCTCCGGAGCTTTCCTGGTGAAAACCAGCTCTTTATAGCTCAATCAGAACAAACGTCAATCTGCAGATTTAAGTTTTAAAGAACAGATTTTCATGAGAAAAGCTTGGAGCCAAAAAAAAGAAAGGAAAAGCACCCTTGGACACAGAGTATTAAAGCGTGGAGCTCTGGGTGGAAAGAGCAGGGAAAATGGAAAGTGTGGATAATCCCTGTATATGTGTAACGTGGATCATATGTCACATTATAAAATGCAGGCTGTTTGTGATTTTTCAGCTTCTTAACTTTAGTTTACATACCTGCAAATGTCGCCATCAGCTCTACTTACAGGGATTTCCCTGCATTCATTGTTGTCAATAGCCCACTGTTGTCCAGCAGCACAGCAAGTTTCAATTAAATCTTTTGTTGAACCTGAAAAATAGCAGATATACAACTATATAAAATAAGCTTTGGGAAAACAGATTTTTTTGTATGCTAGGATGAGTTCTGTGACCTGGTCTCCTGATTTTGTACAAAGGGACACACCTGGGTATAGGTCTGTGAAAATTCCATTGTGCAGAAGCTTACAATGACAGCCTAGTCGTACCTTGGAAGTCGAATGAAATACATTCCGGAAGTCTGTCTGACTTCCAAAACGTTCGGAAACCAAAGTATGACCTCTGATTGGCTGCAGGAAGGTCCTGCAGCCAATCGGAAGCTGCGGAAGCCCCGTCGGACGTTCGGCTTCCAAAAATAGTTCGCAAAATGGGACAGTCACTTCTGGGTTTGCTGCATTCAGGAGCCAAAACGTTCGAGAACTGAGCTGTTTGAAAACCAAGCTACAACTGTACTGCTTCTTAAACTTCTGTCTACTTAGAAGTAAGCTCAACTGAGTCCAATGGGAGTTACTGCCAGGTAAGTGTACATGGGATTGCAGCCTTCGAGCTTCTCTTGGACAGGTGCTCCAGCTGAGGGATGCAGATCCTGTCCGAATATTTACTATTAACAACATAAAACCTTCACCCACCTTGTCTTCCATCCTATACAGTGAGCTCATTGTCTTAATAATTGTTCCTTATATAGCCAAATGACACCTTCCACAGACAAGGTAGATGTATCAGCAGGCCTAGGGGGATACCAAGAGTTGAAGAAGTACCAAAATGCTAAGGGGGGTTTAAAAAAATGCCCAAAATAGCCCTATGGGAACTGAGCATACTCCAGGGTCACAGAATGCTGGCTGATTATTAGAAGGGAGAGAAATGGAAAGCAATGAAGAGGTGGGGGTGGGGATGGAATGGAGTATCCTGTAAAAGGGCATGGATGTCTGCCACACCTTGCTGCAACTTATGCAGTGTGTAATCTCACTGTATACAAGTTGTACAAGTGACAATAAAGTATTTCAACATTTTTTTTACAGGTACCACTTGCATTTTCTGTTCTGCAATGCATTTTTATTCAAGGTGGTTTGACAACACATCCTAGCAAGTGTTAGTTAAGATCAGATAACCAGATTTTACTTCTCGAAAAGGAGCCTGCTTCCCAAGAGCCCCTTCCAGCTTTTGAGGGCACAGGAACCAGTGCAACGCCACTGCTTCCAATACTACTCGGTATAATTGGAGAGCCAAGGTTGTATAGAAGGAGCTTTCTCTGTGGCTCCTACCACACCAGAGCAGGAGAAACACAATCATGGAAATGAGCTGTGGTGTGACTTCGACTCTCCAAGATGACAGAATGATGAGGAGCAGCCTCCACACCACTAAAACCAATGCCAGAAGGGACCAAAACTCAAACAACACAATGGAAACTTAAATTCCAGAATTTGGTGTTTTATCTTTCCTAGCAGTCATGTGGATTATTTTCTTTTTGTTTTGTCACTCACAAAATACATGTTTGATTGTGGTGTTTCTACTTAAAACCAATTTTGATTAATCTTCTATATTGCTGATGGCAGAAGCAACAATGTAGCATACAAGAGGAATAACTACCTAGCAAGGATTTAACAAATGTTACTGTTTTTGATCAATATTCATGTGAGTAATATTGCATTAAAAGGCCATGTATTTTATTAAATTATCATTAGTCAAGTATTGACTATATTCAGTGAAGAACAGACTCCTCAGGGCCTTAAGGCCTCCAAGAAAAAGAAGCTGAACTTTGCTTGTTGAGAGACCCTCAGTGCTCAGGTTCAGTAGCCTATAGAAGGTCAATGGGATGAACTCCAAAATGAGGGTTTGTGGCCAGTAGCTTTAGGCATACTCAATTACCAGCCCAATTTACAAGACAGATGCAGCTGGCAAACCATTTAAGAATCCAGGGCTGTCAGCAAACAAAGCATATGACAGACAGGCTGAACACTATCCACTTTCATTGTTCGTGTATTTTTAAAGTCTCACAGGTAATAGCTTGTTCCGCAAGCTAAAAGAAAGAAAGAAAACCAGTTTCTTCTGTTTTCCACAGTGCAGCTTCTGGAAACAATTGGATGTTACCTCAGGGTTGGGGGGGGCAGAATGATGTTCATAGCCCAGGCGAGCAGAATAAGCATGCTTCCCAAATCTGTAGGATTTCAGGAATAGGGTTAGTAGATCCAAGGAATGGTGTATGTCTAAGCATACACACTGGGGTGAGGCCTGGTGTCAGTTCATAATCAATCATCATCGTCGGCGGCATCGGCGTCACTGTCATTATCATCATTTATAACCCTCCCATCTGGTTGGGTTTCCCCAGCCACTCTGGGTGGCTCCCAACAGAATATTAAAAACATGATAAAGCATCAAACATTAAAAACTTCCTTAAACCGAGCTGCCTTCAGATGTCTTCTAAAAGTCAGATAGTTGTTTATTTCCTTGACATCTGATGGGAGGGCTTTCCAAAGGGCGGGCACCACTACCGAGAAGGCCATCCGCCTGGTTCCCTGTAACTTGGCTTCTCACAGTGAGGGAACTGCCAGAAGGCCCTTGGCGCTGGATCTCAGTGTCCAGGCAGAATGATGGGGGTGGAGACGCTCTTTCAGGTATACTGGACCGAGGCCAATACTTGCTGATGTTGGAACTATATATATATATATATATACACACACACACATATATATATATATTGTTCTAACATCTTTGCTTGATTTGGCTAGGCAGTGTTTGCAAATGAAGTGGCCAGATGAATTCTGATTTCACACAAATTACGGCTAATTTGTGGTAATATGAACTTTTGCAGGAAGGTTTGAAGTTCAGGAGGAATTTTTTGTAGGAAACTTATAAATCTCAGCATCAGAAACAGCATCTAAATTACAGGAAATTTCTCATTTGCTAGTGCATATTGTAAAAATATAAAACTGCAGCCCTTCTGCCACCACAGTGTGTATTTGGTATTGGAATTAGAGAGAAAGACCTGTGCTATGGAATATGTATTCTATAAGGTATAATCTTATAAGCAGATGATGCAGTCAAACTTGGAGGTGGATTACTGGGTCCTTGCCTCAAGAATCCTACAACTTCAAGCTGGCTTCAGATGCAGTCTAAGGAAGAGCACTAAGCAGGAGACCAGAGTTAGAGGATTCATCACTTGGCTGTTCCCGAAATCCAGGAATCCAGACTTCAATCAAAGAATCATATTCTCCAGTTTCTCGTCATCTTCTTGCCCTCCCTCCTTCGTAAACTCTAACAAGTAGCAGAGAACATGATGATAATGGAAGCTGCCTAGTTACCACGTTAATTGCTCAGTTAAGCTCAGACCCTTACCAAAGCTAATTCCATTGCTCCTGGCAGTTAACACAAGGACAAGTTGCCCCCAAAATTGAGGGGGCCCTGCACGCAGCTCGCATGTGTGACATCACATTTTCTGAAGGCTGAGCACTATGGAGGAGCTGGCCACTGAAACTGTGCTGCGCTCACTTCCACACTTGGCTCCACTCTTGACCTCCTCTGCTCCCTCCACACTGAGGAGGGCCGGCCCACTTCCAACAAATATTAAGAGGGCCAAAGACACCTGCTAGGGGCTATCCCAGATCCTGCCCTGTTTGAAGGGGCCTGCATCCTTTTGGAACAGATGTCTAGATCACATTAGTGTCTAGATCAGTTATGAGTCGTCTCTCCTGAAATATATGGACTACTAATACAGATCTACTTTTTTTCTAGACAAATAACTCCAAGGACAGTAAGACAGTTGCATTAGTGAACTGAGGTTGTTAGTATCCTTGCCAACTCATAGTTTTTATCTGTATTATGTCTCATACTCTATAGCCATGTCAGCCTCTATGCAATCAAATGGAGGTTCTGAAAGAGAATCAGGTAAAGTGGATTTCACCTACATACTGTATACAGACACACACAGAGAGACACACACACTTTCAGGCATTTGAAACTAAATATTTATATGCAGAACCAAGAAACTAAAATTATCAGGTTCTGACAATTTATTTGATTATGAACATGTCTCAGTCCTGGAATTTTCCTAAATACTGTACCTATATTTATATACTGCATCTGATTTCAGTGGATAAACTTTGTTTCTCACTTAGTCAAATACCACCCAGAATAATTACAATATTTCTAACATGAATTGGAATGATGGTAACAAAAACTTGTTCCTCAGTATTGCATTAGAGCAAATACAGTATATCCACACACAGACATACATACTGTGGTTGATATGACAAAGAAGGTCAAAACACAAGAATAAACAAATATTGCAACACTAATAACAATACCATCATTCCATTGAACCCACTGTGAATACGGAATAATTATTTGATTTCAAATAATAATAGGTTGAATTGTGAAGGAAACTATATTGTGTGGAAATTGTAATAATGGATGTTAGGTGGCTGTTTCTGGGTGGAGTCAAGAGTTTCCCATTACTATCTATTTTTTTTATTAGTGACAATAAAATTCTTGTCTAGCTTCTTGCCTTGAGTGTCCTCTAAGGCTTGCATAGCAGATGTATCCAGGTGTCAGCAAACTTTTTCAGCAAGGAGGTAAAGGTAAAGGGACCCCGGACCATTAGATCCAGTCGTGGACGATTCAGGGGTTGCTGCACTCATCTCACTTTACTGGCCGAGGGAGCCAGCATACAGCTTCTGGGCATGTGGCCGGCATGACTAAGCCACTTCTGGCAAACCAGAGCAGCGCACGGAAATGCCTTCCCACCGGAGCAGTACCTATTTATCTACTTGCACTTTGATGTGCTTTCGAAGTGCTAGGTTGGCAGGAATAGGGACCGAGCAATGGGAGCTCACCCCGTCACGGGGATTCGAACTGCTGACCTTCTGATCGGCAAGCCCTAGGCTCTGTGGTTTAGACCACAGCGCCACCCGTGTCCCCTTTAGTTTGCCTACCCATGCCTTAAACTGTAAGGACAGCACTGTGAACAGTGTCTCATATTTCTGAATCACATAACTTGCATTACTAAGACAGGCAAGTAATTTCTGTGTCCTGAGAGCACCTCTGCTCACGTATACAAAATTATCTATAAGATATCTTATATAGAGAAATAGTTTGTTTTTAAATTTATTTTTCCTTCTAAAGCTATTGCCATATCAGCTTCCAAAGTCATGCTTTCATAAATTGCTATTTCATTTTTAATTTTTTAAAAATTTGGGTCTTTGATATGATTCCAATAATGCTCTCTTTGTTCATAGCTTACACTTTGCTGCATAAATGTTCTTTGGCTTGATTTCTCAGGTTAAAAACCCAGTTAGTCTGAAAAAAAGACAGCTAGAAAAAGCAGATAAATAGAGCTATCTCCTCACCCCATGAGCATATGCACATAACCATAAGCCTGAATGATTTGGTTGACTTTGCTCCTAATGCAAATGAACAGGCAAGTTAATATTCCCTCTGGCCAGAGTGTAGGATAATCCTCCTGCTTTGAACTTTGAACCATCTGAGACAGAGGTCAACTAATTTAGCATGCTTAATCTATAATGTTTCCATGAAAGCATAATTTATTAGCTCCGGGTTTTAATGGGGAAAAGGTAAAGGCTCTTTGTTGATACTCAAAGATCCTTCAAACTTGAAAGTTCTATTCAAATAAATTATATCCTGTCTTCAGGATCAGTGCCTCAACTTGGTAGCTCAATGCATCCATTACTACTTCACACAATACCAACAGTGGTGCCAGGAAAATAAGAGGCCCTTCTCTTGGTTGCACCATCCTCAAAGGCATGCTTGATGGGGATGTGGGAGAGGATCTTCTTGGTGGCTGCTCCCAAACTTTGGAACTCCCTCCAGTGTGGTGTAGTGGTTAAGAGCGGTAGACTTGTAATCTGGTGAACCGGGTTCGCGTCTCTGCTCCTCCACATGCAGCTGCTGGGTGACCTTGGACTAGTCACACTTCTTTGAAGTCTCTCAGCCCCACTCACCTCACAGAGTGTTTGTTGTGGGGGAGGAAGAAGGGAAAGGAGAATGTTAGCCGCTTTGAGACTCCTTTGGGTAGGGATATCAAATCCAAACTCTTCTTCTTCCTAGAGATGTTAGATTGGCTCACTCCTTGTTGTCCTTCCACTGCAGATGAATACTTTTTTATTCCAGCAGGCTTTTTGGATCTAACTGTTTTGAATAAGGAGGCTCGTGAAAACATGAAATCTGGACACAAAAGTTATTAAGCTTTCTTTGGCCAAGGGTTTTTTGTGGGTTTTCTTTTTTTTTCCCTTTCTTTTTTTTTGCAAAATCTCCAAAACACACACAAACACACAATCAATGAAGTTTTTGAGCTATATTTAAGGATATTGACCAAAATCCACACATTCAACATGGGTTGCCATATACTCGGATTTCCCCAGACATTAAAGCGCTTAATGCCAAGGGTGCTGTTTCCAATGGCCGAATCCCAGTTATGTCTGGGAAATTCCGGACGTATGGCAGCCCTAATACACATGCACACAGAGTATATATTTGATTGAGCAGTGCTTACTGCACACTCTGTAGAGAAAAATGAGGGCAGATGGGGTTCGTCAACCTGGGAAAAGGAAACTCTGATCCTAAACCTACACTACCTTGCAGCTATGCTCATTCATGAGAAAGGCTTCAGAAGTAAACCCCAAGGAAAAGAATCTATACCTGTCCTGCTTTGCGGGACATCTTCTGGAGAAGAAAAGGCTAAGGAGTAAATGGTACACAAATCTGGAGTGGAGTCCCTAAGAAGGTTGGGTGGCTCCTTGTACGCCTCCTTCTGTCAACACCTGCAGTCAAGCTGGTGCCAAATGTTTTGCTCTGCTTTCCTTTGGAACACAACAATGAGACCAAGAGTGGGGTCTTATCGCCTGGGCAGCCCAGGACCTCCATACACACTACCCAAAAGCTTGTGTCTCAGAGAGGTCACTTCAGTGCAGTTAATGCAGCAAAAACAGCATAGGAGACAGCAGTTATAAGTTAGCGGTCTCTGCAACCAACAGATGGCATCCATTGGCTGCAGGCTTCTGTTGTTGGCATCCATCTGTTTCGAGAGACCGTGGATTGTGCCTCAAGGGGTGAAGTCAAAATGTTGTGTACTTTTGTAATATTTTGTTTTAAGTTATCTGTTGTTGCTTCTTTTTTGTACACCACTTAGATATTTTTAATATAGTAATATAGAAATAATAATAATAATAATAATAATAATAATAATAACCCCTCAAACTTTTTTTCTTGGGCAGCAAAATGTTTGAGGTTAGCCATGCTAGGCAGCACAGTGGAGGATGCCAAGCTAGGAGCCTCCACTTTCCCTTGGCAACTGGACAAAGCTCAGTCACCTTCTCCAGTAGATTGCAACTTCAGAGGCTGCATTACTTAGGAGAGCACCACTACATTGCTTAGATCTGCTCTCCTTCTACCTCTCAGCATGGTGCCGAAAGCTGCTTTGCATCAAGACAACATGGCTCAGAGCAGGGCCACCACCAGCAGTCATCATGGCTGCCAAATGCTGGGGTACATGAGGCCAGGTAGGCTCACCAAGGCTGACACCAGTTGTCAACATCCATTTTATCCCCTCTCTTCTGCCTTTAACCTGATTTTAGTTGATGTGCAGGTTAGGTACACTGCAAATCACCATCCAAGGCTACCATCTCCTGCCACCTTTATCTCCCCAGAATGCCTTGGGGCATCAGTGCAGATGAACAAGCAGAGTTTGTGAAGGAATATGGCAGGAAGTGTAGCATCCTTTCTTGCTGCCTTGAAAATAGCAAAGGTGTGGGCAGGATCTGTGAGTTGTATTTTGGGCGCCCTATCTCAGCTGTCATGATCTGCACTGATGAGAGCCAGAGCCAAAGGCAAGATAATGTGGTGTCTTGAGTCGAGCATTTGCTTTCAAATCCCAAACACCTCAAAAGCCCAGTTCCTTCTAGATAGGAGAGGTTTTGACAGGGTGTTTGGCCAGAGGCCACTGGCTATTAATAGGAAGGAAATGCTTCAGATTCTCAATAGACATGAAGATGTCAAAACCTCTTTTGGGGGGTGGAGGAAGGGACACAAGCTCAAAGGCTTAGGACAGACATCTACTAGTCTGTAGAACCATCTTTACAATTACAGATGATGGTGTCTGCTTACTATGTTCTGGGCCAAATAAACATAACATTTACAAAAGGTCAAGCACCATTGCCCCTTATGGCTTCCTACTTTTGTCGTTTTATTAGCTGTCATAATCAGAGCTTGCAGAAGAATGTCAGCAATTAAGATTGCGGTCCAAGGTATTTCCTGGATTAAGGAAAATTTGATAGTCCAAAGCTATGCCTTGATCCAGTAAATTTGGCCAGCAATGAAGTCCCCAGGAAATGTCTGCACTTGGAGCTATAACTGCTGTTAAAATTCATTGTGAGAGAGGTGGTTGGGAGAGATGGGATTAATCAACATTCCCCTGCCTCCCAATAGTGAAATATTTTTGTATGTGTTTGTAGGATGACTGGGAAATATCTGAAATGACTGTCTGCTTATGTTATGAGCAAGTCAAGGAAATCACCAGGAACTATCAGAACCATAGTAATAAATGTTATCTTTATATTCAGTCATGAACTTTGCATGATTGTGCAAGAAAAACTGACTTTTCCAGTTTTAATCACCTAAGCATGATAGCTTCTGCACCACTCTTTGACTTGATTTTTGGAAGGTTTCTTATCCAAGAGCACCTCCATCTTGCCCCCAGTCTTCATGTGATTGTCCCCCACCCACAACAAACTAGAGGAGGGAACATGATTTTTGTTTTCCAACCCCAAAATGGTAAAGTCTGTTATAGCAGCAGAACCACTCCACCTATCTTTCTGAATCTGTGCAGGCTGCGTCCCTAGAAGAGAGACCATAGGAGCCAACTCCTAGGGGCCATGGGGGCTTCACCCCCCAATAAAATATTTGAGGGGGCTGAGCCCCCCCCAAGTTGATGGGCACTGTCATTCAAATGGTGATCAATTATGCAGGGTGGGGCATACCTGGGCCCCCACAATAATTTATTCAAGTTGGCACCCCAGGAGAGGCAACCACACCTGCTATCTGCATCCAATTCTAGCAGATTTTTTTTTTTAAAGAAGAGAAGAGAGAGCTCAGATTGAACAGTTTGAATCAGAATGACATAAAGTGGGTTGCAAACAGAAGGGTCTGCTTCCAAATTTTACAAAGGTGAATCTTGTGGTCATTGCCATGCCAGAACTCCTCCCTCCTGATCTCTAGAGCTAAAATGCTAGGGCACTCAGGTTGGGGGCTATCTTCAGAGGCCTAACACAACTGTTTCCCTCTTCTCTGGGGCACAAGGGAGCCTGAGCTGCCCCATAAGTCCACACAGGTCACCAGATCATCTAACCTGAAGCCATCTGCATTCATAGCATGTATCATACAACACAAGTTATTTCACCATTGCAATTTCACCACAACCAATTATAATGCATGATGAAGTCACCATAAAACCACAGTTACTTTATTTCATGTGAATCAGCCAAGATATTCTTTTAAGGCACCAAATCTCTTGTATTATTTTAAAAAAAAATTCTTGAAGTCATTTACTCACACTTAAGAGGGGATTCAGGAATTTTAAAGGGGGAGAAAGTTTGTTTTTGGACATATTTAAAACATGTGGGATATAGCAAAGATGCCTAGGCTAAGTCATAAATATGTTTTCTTCCAAAATAATGGACTACTTTCCCTACAGTACACTTGCAAAAATAAATTGGAATCGCTCATATATGTAATTTGCAGTTCAAGAACATATCCCTAAAATACCCAGTGTACAGGTATATGCTGTGATTCCATACAAAAACCCTCCACTGAATGAGGTTCTAGACACAGAATCCCAGCTTTTGAAAGTCTTTCATACATATGACTGCAAAGATACAAATTGTGTGGGCAATGCCTGGTAAAATATAATCATCCAGGGGAAGCTGTAGGATAAATTGTGTAAAATAGTAACAGTTCTGGCATGTAACATCTTGCCTCCAAAGCACTGGTTCTAACATTGTTTACATTTCGGGAGCAGGGCCACCACAACACACAGTGTTTACATGATGCTCAGTAGCAGACCTCACAAGTCATTAAAATAAAATAAAATAAAATGATACTGCATAAGTATTTTCCCCTAAAAATAGTAATTTCCACATCATTTACAAACTACGGTAATACATTCTCAGAATGATCAATTCATGCCCTCTTTAGACACTGTTGGAAGGACAGTAAGGACACAATCAAATCACAATCAAGGACCCATTAAGTCCTATTGATTTCAATGGGATGAGAGTGATGGAGATGCTCAATGCTGCAACTCCCATCACTCCCATCAGCAAGGCCATTGGTCAGCACGGATGGGAGTTGTAGCTGAGCAACCTTTAGAAGGCACCATGTTGGCAACCCCTGCTGTAACCAATTACCTGCGAGTTCAATGGCAGTTACCTCCGAATAGATATGGATATGACTGCACTGTTAGTATCCATTAGGAGTATTGGGGATTAAATGTCCTCAACTTCGGCTGGGTCATGTCCCAAATATTTCCAGCTGGATATATGGTCCTTGCCTTCATTTTTAGAAAAGGATTGCCCCCAACCAGTTAGTGGATTGTGTCCAAAGGCATTGGGGGGGGGAATTGATGAGTAACCACACTAAGGAATTTTTATTTATGCTCCAGCTCTACACATCAAGAACTAAAAACACGTGGAGGGATAACTGACGGCAACGACTTACATATACTAATGCGAAGAGATTGTGGAAGTCAGGGTGGCATGCAATGCTAGTCCTACTCTGAACAGTTCATTCATTTCAGTGGTTCTACTCTGAGTAGGACTTGGCTGAATACGTACAAGTCACATTAGAAAACACATTTCTCAGAGGTTTCTTTTTTCATCCCCCAACCTAGCAAAGGAGGCCACTTTTTTGTGTTTTCCACTGGATATTCACTATCATGTTTTTGTGGTGAACTGCTGCTTTTCCCTTACAATGTAGCAGAACAATGCTGGTGTTCAGTGCATTGCAAAGATGCAAATGGCAGGCTGCCAATACGGTTGCCGCTGTAGCTCCTTGCAGCAACAGCAGAAAACAAAACAAAATGAACACTTTAAAAAAGTAAAAAAAAAAAAAAAGTTGTGCTGCTCCCACTCAGGGGCGGCACTTCCCATTTCCCTCTTGAGACCAAACAGAAAGTGCTGCCCCACCCTGCTCCGTCATGCACCCCTGCCAAAGCATCCCTTATCAAGGCTGCATGGCAGTGGTGCAAAGCAGAGGCGGCAAATTCCAGCAGGATCTCATGAGATCTCGCCAGAAATCAGCACCAATACCAATGCGGCTCTCCACAGCAAGGCAGGTGGGGTGCCCACCGCATGAGGCAGCTGCTTCATCCCACCTGAAGCCAACCCTGCTCCCACTCCTAATAGTGAGCCTCGCCCCTGAGAAACCATTTCTCACGGGGAAATTTGGTGAAGCATCATCAAACTTCATCATATTTATTATACCCGCCCATCTGGCTGGGTTTTCCCAGCCACTCTGGGTGACTCACAACAGAATATTAAAAACACGATATAAACATCAAACATTAAAACTTCCCTAAACTGGACTGCCTTCAGATGTCTTCTAAATGTCCGATAGTTTGTTTATTCCTTTGACATCTGGCGGGAGGCTGCTCCACAGGGCGGGTGCCACTACCGAGAAGGCCCTCTGCTGGTTCCCTGTAACCTCGCTTCTTACAGGGAGGAACCACCAGAAGGCACTCGGAGCTGGACCTCAGTGTCCAGGCTGAATGATGGGGATGGAGATGTTGTTTAGGGCTTTAAAGGTCAGCACCAACCATAGTTGTCAACCTTCCTTTTTCTTGCATTGGGAAACGGCCATACCTGTCAACTTTCCCTTTTTTGCAAGTGGGAAACAGCGCTGGAATAAGGGAATTTCTCGCAAAAAAAGGGGAAAGTTGACAGCTATGGCACCAACACTTTACATTGTGCTTGGAAATGCACTGGGAGCCAATGTAGGTCTTTCAGGCCTGGTGTTGTATGATCTCGGTGGCCACTCCCAATCACCAGTCTAGCTGCAATATTTTGTTCTGTAAACTCAGTAGAATGCTGGGGCTTTTTTGCTGTTCTCCAAAAGTGGTGCCAGAAGAACTTCTTCAAGTGGTGCCCTGTTAATTTCTCATTAGGGAATTTTTGCCAGACTTTAATGCTAGTGGAGCTTTCTTGCAGCAATCTGCTAAAAAGTAAGGATACACCTTTTAGACCTTACTCATCCAAAACTTAAGCAATCTTAAGCACTAATTATTTCCAGCAGGAGACTTGCTGCTGAACTTTCCGCATTTGAAATCCATGACACTTAAGGTGTTTATCTTTGGGGGAATTCTGCCCTTAATTTGTAGAAATGGGTAAAGAATAATGAGCCAGATGGTTATCGAGAGAAACGTGGATCATAGTTATACATCAAAGCAAGTAAAGAGGGGATGGAGAACTGGTGGCTCTCCAGATGTTTTTGGACTCCATCAGCAGGGTCAACAGTCGGGGATAATGGAACTGCAGTCTAGGAACATCTGTAGGGCTACAGTTCTGTACTAAAGAAATACATCTAAGGCTGCAATTCTATATCCACTTACATAGTAGTGAGCCCTATTGAACTCAGTGGAACTTATTTCTAAGTGGATGTGTATAAGATTGCTCTAGTCAATCAAGTTTCTAGGTAAATATTGCAAAGGGAATCTTGGTAGATTCTCAGACCCTTTGTTCCTTGATTGTATGCATAATAAATACCAGACATCTGAAGTAATACAATAACCAAATGATTCAATCTTTTGGCCACATGAAGAGGAGGATATTTTAAAATTGTATTCCCCACAAGAGGCAAGCAATGGATGGTAACCACTTCAAATGACAAATTAGCCTGAGGATCTGCCATATCAAGAATTCCAAAACCCCAACCATAGTCTGCAAGACATAAAACAACACTTGGGAACATAATTAACATATAAAACGCATCTCTGCTTTACAGTTTAGTCTCAAATTTACTACTTATGGAAAAACATAAAGATAATAGAAACACATAAAAAATATGTAAACAGTTGATGTTTAGCGCACCCAAGTCTGGGGTGGAATCTACACACATACAAAAAGACGTTGTGAAAATGCTTTTTTAAAAAAGTTTTGAAAATATATTGAATTTGCCATAGCTCACAATCACATCTAGTGCCACATTTGTATAATACACTTAACAGCACACTTAAATGTTTTATTTGCAGCTCTATAGCTGAGTTCTCAATGTGGATGGAAGTTGTGACATTTGGGAGGCATTGTAGCAGTAAGGGGACATGAGGCACTGCATTCAGAAGCATTGCTGCCTCCTGGGTTCTAAGAGTATGGGAGAAGAAAAACTTATACCCATCAGTTTTCATGACACCATGCATAATTTTATACACCTCTATTTTGTTCCCTCTTTACTTGCTTTTCTCCTAAGCTAGGAAGCTTCAAACATTACTACCTTTCCTCATGGACAGTGGCGTAGGAAGGGCGGGGCGTAGGGAGCGCTCCGTCCCCGAGTTCCATGACTCCCCACCCCAGTTCATTTTCCTGGTCAGTCACTGCCAGTTCAGACCCAATTAGTGTGTATGAGAAGTGACTGTCCTAGGAAACCATTGATGTGCTAGATTTCTCTCTCTCTCTCTCAGAAGCAATGCTAACAGAATGACAGCTCCAAGTGGCTTCAAGTGGGATGAATATGAAGATAATCCTGTCCAATTCCCAAGGCTCTTTCATATAATCCTTGCCATCATCTTCATGCTCCCTCCCCCCCCCCCGCCTGTATACATATAATATCACAGAGTTAGAATATATCACAGAATTAGAAGAGATCAAAACACCATCCAGCCCTGCCACAATTCTACTGCCACCCATTGATCAGTCTAACCATTCAAGCCAAAGAACAATTATTTATTTATTGCATTTAGATCCCACATTTTTCTCCAAAGTGCTTAGGATGATATACAGGTTTCTTCCCATCTCATCTAATCTCCACAACAACCCTGTGAGGTAGGTTAGGCTGAGAGAGAATGATTGGCCCAGTGAGCTTTATGACAGAGAGCAGATTGGAGTCCTGGTCTCCCAGGTCCTAGTCTGACACTCTAACCACACTGTCTCTGAAATGGTCAGGATATACCTCGCCTCTGTGCATCATAGGTTTTTTTTCCCCATTCCTAGCACCCGGGGCAAGCACATGCAGCAATGCATGACCTGGCTGGCACTACACACTAATTGTGGTAAAGAGAGAGCAAAGGAGACCTCTCACAGCTACACACAGCCAGCGCTTCAGGAAACTGTATCATGTCAAAGATTTTTATTACCATAAAATTAGCAAGATATGCAGTCAAGTCTATTATTTGGAACGGAATTCCTTTTTTCTCAGTACAGTAGAAAAGATTGCTATCGTCTCATAAATACAAACTGTAATGTGGCCTATGGAGACTCCAAATATATTCAACCACAGAGCACATTCCAGAAAGAGTCTGGTTCAGAAATGTAAACAATGTGAGGGGGTTGGTTGTCATTTGCAGCCTGCAACTAATTAAATGCCTATTCCATACCACCTACCAAGGGGCGGAGGGACTGGAAAGGAAATAAAACACAAAAGGCAGACTATACAATCCAAGGACCAGCCTTTAGACTTGTGTAAATTGGCAGAGCTACATCCACAGCAGCGAGAGACACTGAAATTCTGTTTTGACTTATGCCAACTGAGAAACTGGCCACAGTTTGTGAATGTGTGCAAAGATATATAGATTTAAAAATATTTACATCCTGCCTTTCCACTAGAAAGTACCCATGATCGCCAACAGCATTATAGCTATGCGTGCTTAGTCAGAAGCAACACTCCCTGAATACTGTGGTCTCCGTTCTGAACAAACCACACACACACACAGAGAGTATATCACAAAAGAGCAAACAATTAATGCTGATAAATAATACTGTCGGTCAACACAGAGTAATGCAGATAGGTTCTATCCAACTGAAGAATTGCCTGCCCAGAACCACTTCTGAGAGTGTGATGGAACTTCCTTTCCTTCTGCACTGTGTCCCCAAATCCGCTCTGGGGGCTCCCCCAAACTTCTGGAGCAGATTTGGGGTGTAAATGGGGGACACATGACAGGAGAAGAGGGAGGGGAAGTTCCACTGTGTTTGCAGATGTCATTCCATCCTTGTAATGATTTAGCTGGATTCAACCCAGTGTAAAAAAAAAAAAAATTAATCTCCTTTCTCCTTCAAAGCAGGTATTTCTTTCACTTATCATCTAAACAGGAGGGAGGAGGCCAATAGGACTTTTCTGTGGAGGACATTCTAGGTCCCCCATGCCACTTTTGACAATTTGGTACACAGTACAAGGTCTCCAGTGATTAGTGCAGCATACATGCATGATGATTTATTTATTTTTAAGGGAGGGCAGCACAGAAATCTTCTAAATAATTTTGAGATAAGACAATTCTGATATCACGCTCCCAATCAATTTATAGTGTAGGTTTTCAAATGGCAGAGTCAGCAGTCTGAGTTGTGCTTGATGATATGAATCATATACAGTAGAAGTTACTTACCGGTAAATGCCTTGTGAGGATCAGAACATCAGCTGCCACACCTGGATAAGATCAGGCATAGGCAAACTCGGCCCTCCAGATGTTTTGGGACTACAACTCCCATCACCCCTAGCTAACAAGACCAGTGGTCAGGGATGATGGGAGTTGTAGACCCCAAACATCTGGAGGGCCGATTTTACCTATGCCTGGACAAGATAAAGAGGAGAAACAGAGCTAAGTGCCATCAGCATGTTGATAGCACTTTTGTCTCAAACAAACAGTTGGCTAAGTTGAAGAGCAGGGGAAATCTTTAAGCACTCCATGTAATTGGGATACAGTGAACAAATAAACATAAATTCCAGCATTAGATTCTAGAACTTCCAGTGTGATGTCTCAAAATTCTTGTCCATACAGATTGCCAGAAAGAATACTCTCATTCAACAGTGGGGGACCAGCAGACCCTTCCCCATTTGGCTCATGGGGTCATTTTGGTCAAGCTACACCCACTTGACCTATCAGGTGTGGGGCAGGTAAAAACACAGTTGAACCAAAATGGGTTTTGCAGGCCAATCGATGCTACCTACAAAGCCTCTTGCCCATTGCTTTGCAAGCCTTGACAATCAGCTGATCAAAAGCAATCAAGGTGCCCAGAAAAATCAACACAGGCATATTCTCAATCTATATAGACGCAAGCCAGCATCATACGTACATCCTCTGCAACAGACCCAATGAGGGAAAGCCATTATTTTGCTTTTCTCAGGATGAGCCATTGCCAGAGATCACTGAGACTGTCATCATACCACAAAAGCATTCACATGAACGACTCAAAGCATATAGGGTAACAGTTGGATATTTCCAAGTCCCCAGAGCTAAATTCATTTGTGGCAACCAAAACTTTTGGAAAATCTTCCCGTGCACAAAGCCAAACCATTTTCATGTTTTCTTTGCACATTCTGGAAGGGGACGAAGGCAAAGTTGGCATGATTTCTAACACTGGAAATATTCTTAAGGAAATAAATTATTTGGGAAGAATGCCTCTTTTCAGCATTAATAATCTAATGCCCTTTGGCTGAAAAAAGCACCCTTTAAATCTGAGAGTCAGCCTCCCCCCCCCCTTTATTTTTTTGTAAGGAAGCAGCACACCACAGGGATACTGGAGCTTGACAGACCTCCTGGGGTAAGAGACAAGAAAGCCCTTGAAGTGTGAAGATTATTGTTTTTTCTTTCTTTCCAGAGACTCTGCCAGTGTGAACTCTTTCTGCAGTAGCTGCAGGATGACATCAGCAAGCCTTATCTACTCTTTCCACAGCAAAGCTGAATCCCTGACCATGATAAAACAGGCTTCAGCATGACTTCATGCCTCCCGAGATGTCGATAATCTGACTTGCAATATGTTTGAGAGCCCCATTCAGAATCCTGTTTTCACAATTCTTTAAGATGGTGCATGTGTTACCCAAACACATAAAAGGTTGTGTGTGCTGCCATTAACACCTCTTTTATACTTTGAGCCCTGGGACCACTTCTCAGGGTCCTTTCCAACTCTACAATTCTATGATTCTATAATTCTATGAAGTTTTAATCTAGTCCATCCTCTTTCCAACGATGGACCACCAGATACTTTTGGAAACCCCCTCCGTTGGTGATCAGAACTCCCCACTGATCTTTGCACCCTTCCAGAAACTTGAATGTGGAGGTTGCAATGACTTATCATGGCTAACAACCATTAACTCCCTGGCCAATGATATTAGACAAATGCTTTCATTGGATTTTTTTTTAGTGCCTGCGAAGACTTTTTTGTTGTTGTTCCAGTAAGGCTACCCAGGCATTTAATTTTAGTCACATGATTATAGTATGTTTTAAAATTACTTATTTAATATTTGTAATTTCTTTAGTATGTATTAATGTCATAAAATTTATTCTAAAACAACAACAACAACAACCATTCCTCAGAGCAGTTTACAAAGTATAAAACAGGAAAGTCACCACCATATAGTCATGCAAAACCTTTGCAGCAAAACCTTTGCTGTCCTCTTGTAATTTAGAACTCTGCACAGCCAGGGAGGCTGCATGGCTGCAGCAGACTCCTATGAGGGTGGGAATTACATGTGAGAGAACAACTGAATAGGACTTCTGTAATGGGATGTGGGAGAAACGCTCTGTTTTTCAAAGCAAAGTTTGGCTCATTAAATTTAGCCCATGTTCACACTATGAAAGAGTGACCACGGGATTAATTTCTTGTCATTGCTTTATGCATCCTCATGTAAATTATTTCTGCCCAGAAGACAGAAATTCCCTTATGGAATTTGCAAAGCCAAGGTAAATAGCTACAGCAACATTTGAGAATAATTATTGTACATTTCTATGAGGTATGTTTTAAACAAATTAAGTATAAGGACTTGCAAGGCAGAATTTGATTATTTGATTGTGCTCTGTCTTGGATGTGTGTATCTGAAGAAGTACAGTGGTACCTCTAGTTACAAACTTAATTCGTTCCGGAGGTCCGTTCTTAACCTGAAACTGTTCTTAACTAGAGGCATGCTTTTGCTAATGGGGCCTCTTGCTGCTGCTGTGCCACCGGCACATGATTTCCATTCTCATCCTGAGGCAAAGTTCTCAACTCAAGGTAACTCTTCCAGGTTAGTGGAGTTTGTAACCTGAAGTGTTTGCAACTTGAGGTACCACTGTAAATGCAACATCAGCAGCAACAGCATGAAATGGATGCTGAAGAGCAGAAGTCGGAGATCTTCTGGCTAGATGTCACACAGGCAGAAAGATGGGGAGCAGATTATGATCACCAGAGACAAGGCAAGGGAACCAAGAAGCAAAGAGGTTTCTCTAGCAACAGCTGCAAGACAACTGAAGTATTGCAACTAGCATTCCAACTATACACTGAGTCCGCCATGTGACAAAATGCTTGGCACTTCAGGCCCAGGAACCAAATACAGCTCTCTAGGCATCTCTAGCCAGTCCTCGGGGCTCTGTGCCACATCCCCCTCCAGTTCTTTTGTCGGGATGGAGCTGTAATAATGTCTCTTGCTTGCCTAGATTGAAAGATGTACATGGTTTTGCACAGCTGGATATAGCATCCTGTGAAAGATATAAGTCACATCCATCTTCCTGTGGCCCTCAGAAGGGAATCCACTAGGCAATGCAGCCCTTGGACTCCAGAAGAGTCTCATTCCCTGTTCTAGACAGTTCACACTGCCATTTCCCCACTACTTAAGAGCAGCTAAGTCTCTCTTTCAGCAGGAACACATGAGCATGTTCGTGCAACCCATGCTATGCATTAATTACGGTACTACACCTTCTTGTTTCCTGACGTGATCAAGCTTACCAGTAACTGTGGGAATTGCTCTGTGGATTGACCTATCCCACCTACATATCTGCTTACAGAGTAAACATGTCCTCTCAGAAACTGTTTGCTCTCAGAAACTTTTTGAGTACACCAGGACTTTAAGGCCAGCTTCACAAACCAGTCTCTTTCTGTCACTCATAGGACACGAAGGAACAAGAGAGAGCGATTCCTCAGTGGTGGTGCTGTGATTTATTTAAATTATTTACATCCCACTTAATCACCACAATTTTTAAGCAGCAAACTCCCTCCTGGTTATGATTCTCTTTCCATCCATAGACAGCTGGTAAAGTCTTTTTAATCCCATCTGGTTTTTAATATGTGATCTACTTGCTTTACAATTTTAATCTTGTCATTTGGTAGAAGATTCAGTTCTGCTCTCTTACTGATGTATTAAATTCTTGTTTTACTGTTTCAATGGGCGGGGAATAAATAAGTTGTTTAAATTGCTCTTGCTTTATTTTTTTTAATACTGTAAGCAACTTTTATTATTGTAATAGAGAAAAGGGGACACAAATAATGAACTAAACTGAGTAACTAAAAACAGCAACCCTGTCCTTATAAATGTGGCTTTATTGTGTACTAATAAATTTATTGCACTAAACATACCTTACAGGAGATGTTTGAACTAGCAAGAGATTGATACTGTTAGCCTCTACTCGAAGGTATGCTGATGAAATAATGGATCGTATCTCCCTGATTACTGTCCATGATAAATGACTGGATGATGAAGCCTTGATAATGTTGTCTTTAAATGAAAAACGAGCTTGCGAAACTGTTATTATAGACCAAGTAGTGACCTGAACTAATCCACACTGATAACAGCATGTTCACTTGTTTCTGTAATTGATGGCTTTAGAAACTTGGCAGTCTCCCACATCTTTTATGCCTCATTTTTTAAAAATAAAACTGCCATAAATTGCATAAAGGGACTATTTCTAGGCTTTGATTCAGAACCAAGGAAAGAGCAAATGTTGTTATCTGCAGGATCGGGCATTACCTGCCATTCAAGTGATTTTAATGGGAAATCATTCCATATTGGGTACACAGTATCAACATTTTACAGTAATATCATCCATGGAGCTCTGATGTTTTTGAAACAGGAGGTGGAAGCCACTAACGATTTGGTCCAAGATGCAGTCTAAATAAGTTGGAAATGACTAAAGAACTCACAAAATCTGAAAGGCTCATTAACCTAGCTAAATTCACAGCAATGTGATGCCTGAACTCAGATTGCAAAATTCAGCAATAAAGCTAAGCTTCCAATGAGAAAGTATTTGATAATTCACTCCGGTTGAGCAGACAGCCCACCTCACCTGTCACTCAGGATCATGCCGGAGCAAATAGAGATCTCAATTTCGATCTAGCATGCTAACCAAATAATGGGTTTAGACAGAGCTCCGTTTCTTGATGTATCTGATTTGACTGAGAACCTAGAATTATAAGGAGCTTCTCTGATGACATCATTATGCCTTCTCTTAGACAGCATTTGCTTCTTGTTTCAATATTAAATTTAAGTGGATCAGGGTGCTCATACTATTAATATGCTATATTTTTCAGATTAACAAAGTTGTTTTTTTTCTTCTTCCATTCAAAATTTCCAAAGCTCAAGTAAAGGTTGCTCTTTTTCTTACAACTTTAGTTCAAGATCTCCCCAAAACAAGGGACAAATGTGGTGTGTTTCTAAATCATCCCACTGATTCCATGTGTGCTTAGCAAGCAAACAATGCTGGTTCACAGACATGGGAAGAATTAAAAATTCCTTGCTATGGAGATTGAAGAATGGAATTCAATGGGACCCAACATGGTGCCTTCCAGATGATGTTGGACTCCAACTCCCATCAGTCCAACATCATCCAACAGTCAACTATGGTGGTAATTGGAGGGCACAATGTTGACTACCACCACTCTAGTGTAATTAGACAAACTGAGCTTCCAGGAAACACTGCAGGAGCCCCCAACGTTTCTATGTATCTTGAATACAATATTATCCTCCCATTACTCATACCTAAGAAGCATGCTCACCAACTCTGCAACAAACCCAGCTCTCTTATTCCTTGCCTTTCCCAGCATCACACCCCAAGGCTGAGAAACTCAGTTCCCATGGTTTACTCCCATCTGCTTTCTGCCTCTCTTTCAAAATATGACAGAGATAAAAGAGGACATGGACTCCTGGCTTTTAGAATCCTTGAGGAAATAAGGTTTTTCTACCTAGGGCTGGCTCTGACATCTAAGGTTAAGAACATAACTGGATCAGACCAGTCCAGCGAGTTCAGCATCTGTTTCCCACAGCATACCGCTGGGAAGTCCACAAACAGGAAATGAAGGCAACAGCCCTCTCCTGCTGCTGCTCCTTTCTGAGCAAAGATGAACCACTGGTAGCCCTGTCCTATCAATCACACACATCAACTCCCTTTTTTGGCATCTGAGATCGTGGGTATTAGGGTTGCCATACGTCTGGAATTTCCAAGACATTCTGTAAGGAGTTGTAAGCAGTGTCTGGGCAGAAATAGCTGAAATATCCAGGAAAATCTGGACTATGGCAACCCATGTTGGCAGTGTTGACAAATCTTGTGATAGCAAATCCCAGAATCTAACCCAGATGTCTGGGGGGTAAAATTCCACACCAGTGCACTTTTTGTTGCCGAATTTGCACAGAGGTGGACTTGCAACAAATTTTCAAGGACATTGTCACCTGCACAGTAGGAAACATTATCTTCAGGGTTCAGCCCTTTCGCATTTACAATTTTCTTTCTAAACCCAAAATGTTTGGGGAGCAAAATATCCCCAACCTAATTTTACAGGTAGGTGTGTTTTGCTTTTGGCCCCAGCCAATGTAATGCATTTGGAGCAATTCCCCCCACCCACACCAAATAAAAATGATCCAGTGATGCAGTTTAAGTGACCAGAAAGTGTTTTCTGAATAAATTTATTTGTTTGTTGTCGTCTTTACCATTGGAGTGTCCGTTCGCCCAGTCAAAATGTTAATATGATGAGATTTAAAGAATGCCACATGGCTTTTTGAGCCAAAAACTGACCCAAGGAAGCCTACTTCTTCTGACACTACATCCTTGTGGTTTTACTACCACATTTTACTTCCCCAAGAAACATCCAACTGTAGCTTGGTGGTTGCAATGTAGCCACACCTGTTTTTCCAGGCCTGGGGTCCAAGAGCCTAACTCACTGCTGCCACTGCTGCCTACCCAGGCCCCAGTCTGACCACTAATCAGCTGCCTAATCATGTGGTCAGGAGCCATTGGAGCACATGACAGCCAGGAAGGGCAGCAGCTGCAACTTCAGTTTGCTCAAGGGATAAATGGTCTCCAGGATAGGGGCCCCACCCTCGCTTCATCTGCTTCCCACTTCATCCTGGTGGGAGTCATCTTCCATCAATCATCCACTCCCTGGGGAGCTCTGCAGTGCTCTGTACTGCTCTCCTGTCCACACACACCCTTCCTTCCCTTGTCGCTTGCCTTCGTCTGGCATGCCCAGAATTAAAGACAGCTTGCCACTGGAACTGAAAATGCCACTAGGCAATGCTCTGACCTGCCAATGGGCTTGCTGCTGTTTTTGTGTGCCGCTTTTATTTGAAGAGACGTATTATTGCAACAAGATCAAATGAGATGAGATGGTGATGTAGCTAGGAAATTAAAGGCTGTCTGCGGTGATTTATTAGCAATTTGGGCCAATGGAGAAGTGGGGAGAGGGTGGAATGTTGCTTGGCATTTTAAAGACTTGGGGGTGGGGAGCAGTGGAATTAATCTTATTGAATTTCTCATCTTTCATCCCCTCTGCACTCTTAGCAAAATAATATGTGTCATGAGAAATAAACACTTTAAAGGAAGGGGGCTAGAAAGGAGGAACGATGGCCTAAATACAGTTTAATATTTTGAGATGTTTTAATTGAGATCTTTTCAAGTGCGTGGTTAAGATAAAATTGTCCATTCCTCTACCTTTAGCCCTAATTTAGACTACAGCCACTTACCTGGGAGTGAGCCCCATTGAACTCAATGGGACTTACTTCTGATTCTATGCTAATGTGATACAAAATTGTGCCCTATAGGCCCCCCAATAAAATATTTGACACCCCCCCAAGTTGATGAGCATTGCCATTCAAGTTGTGTGTGTGCACTGCATCATGTGATCAATTATGCGGGAAGGGGCTTACCTGCTCCCCCAATATTTCACTCAACATGGCAACCCTGTTTTTGCCCCTTAGTATTTTAAGTACCTAGCAACAATCTTGGTGTGGCTTATCTATACATGTGGATGGTGTCTATAGAGGTTTAAATCACCAATAGGGAATTTCAGACCCAGGGACCTCATATGGCCCTCCAGCACTCTCAATCTGGCCCTTGGGACTCTCAACAGACCATAATAACTCTCACACCACATCCGTCACCAACCGGGCCAAAACCCTCTAGGAGGACTTTTGCCTAGTTAGAGTGTTTCTTAAAACTAAGATAATGCCTTTTGCCTGCCTGAATAGAGAGACTGGGGTGTTTGTAGAAACCTCTAACATTCACATGGCTAGAATTTAGCCTACCGTGTAGAGGTACAGGCTACATCCATTGCTATGAAAAACTTTGCCTCTGGCCCTTCCAGCAATGGTCTATAGTCCCAGAAGACTATCTGAAAGCAAATGGGGCCCTAGAGATGAAAAAAATATTCCCTACCACTGATGTAGATCAATGTATGGGGCTAGACACAGAGCCAACAGGTATGACCCATCCCACCTCATTTTCCTAGATTTCAACATGTAAAGTTTGAACTAGGAAACCAGACCCTATTCAAACAAGTCTGCACAATTTTATATATGACAATGGTTTATTAACATGGCACCCACACAAAGTCCTGGCAATTGTTCGTACAAAGAGTAACAGTCGCTTTTAATGTTGAAGGAGCCTCAAACCATCACTGGCTTCCATTCCAGAAACTCTCTTATTTTGGATCTTAAGGACTTCAAATGATCACTCTCAAATTAGCTGGCTGCACCAATTAAAGTAATTTACAAAAAAAGTAAAAGTTCCTAAGCATTATACAACTAAACATACCACTTAAAGTCATGCTTGGGGGCAGAAAGTTTCCCTCCAACCTAATTAAGTTTCAAGTTTCAATTTGAAAAAGAAAATAGGAAAAGCCTTAAAACATGGAAATTCTTTGTCATTCCTGTTTGTGGTTTCTGCAGTCACAATGCAAAATACACAGCCAAGTTTGAGCTCTTGAGTCTTTGCCATTTTATATGTAACATAATTCAATAACGAAAGGCTCAAAGCATGCACTCCACAATCAACGATAAAAAAATGCCCTACAAACAATAGTTCCTCAGGAGTTTTTGACAAAGGCAGGAAGGGGTCAACATGCTATAGAGGTTTGCTGTTTGGAATGATAACGTAATGACTTCTATCTCTCCAAAGAGCATTGGCTAAGCGCCATACGTGGCACCAGAGGGGGCGACAACTCATTTTGGAGAAAGCAGACAGTCTGGCGATAGTCAATAAAATACAAAGCCTTTCCCCCACCTGAAAGCCTTTGTAAAACCATCAGATACTTTTGACTTGCCATTTAAGAATCCCTCAAGAGGTAAGAGATATTGTCTATGGCAAGATCCAGCCTATTTTGTTCATGAGTGAGCATGTGTTACACAGTTCCTGCCCTGAGCTATGTGCACTCAAATCTCATTTGTTCGATGAAACACAACCATGCATTATTGGATACACAACTGCAGCTGTGGAACTGCATTTCCCAGTGTTTGGAGGAAGAAATAATAACAGTTCAGTTCCCTCCCACCATGGGTTTAAATGCTGAAGGTGCAGTCCTGCTATCGGTTTGGCACAATTCCACAAATTCCTAGGCACAGGATTTCAGCTTTGGTATAGATGTGGTATGGCTTTTATCCACCACATGAATAAGCACTGAATCGATTTAAAGAAACAAAAACAAAAAACACACATAGCCACGCGGGAGTAAATATTTTACATAATGTCTTCCTGCCAGTATTATGTTTGGTTTTGCTGGAAGAGTTTTTGACAGTGGGTGGTTAATTAAATTAAACATCTCCTTTACTGAGGGATTGCCTATGTTCCATCTCTAAATTGATTGCCATCCACAAACAAAACAAAAGGCACCCAGGAAGGCATTTCCCGCATTTATAGTATATTCTTTTCCCATATAGCCTATCCAAGTCTCATACTGAACATATTTCAGGAGTAATGGAAGACGTGTCTGTCTTGCTGTGTGGGTACTCTATACCAGCACAGGGAGTGGGATGGTCAGAGATATGCAAGGACTGCTTTTCAACTCTTGCAGACATTTGTGAGAATCATTTATTATTATTATTATTATTATTATTATTATTATTATTATTATTATTATTATTATTATTATTTTGCATTTTCACTCTTTCTGCTACAGTGGAAATATACTGATGCAATGTGTGGATGAGCTCTATGAACCATGGAACACATTCACACATCCCAATAAGCCATACATACACACACACACACACACCATGGCTTTCTGTGAATGGACAGCATGCTAGTTAATGCTGGTGATTCAACTCCATCCTTTTGCTCCTGGAGCCAGTAGCAACTAACCACGGACTTTGGCTTACTGCAACATACAAACCAGTGCTCGCACTTTGTTTGGTGATGGGAAAGAGTTTTGCTTTGCACTTTCAAATTGCAGATTGACATAAACAACAAGTGCTGGTTTGCACATCGAGGCTCTCAAGTTTGTCGTGTGCAGCTCCAGAAAGGATGGAGTAAAACAGAGGTGATTCAGCAGAGGTTTTGCATGCTGCTCATCCATGGTAGGCCATTTCTTTATGGCTCACCATGATGTGCAAACAGTATTTTCTTCCATTGTCATGAATGCAGTTCAAGTAAAATTAGTTGGTTGCTTTTAAGATTGTTCCAAGTACATGCAATCCTAAATTAATGTAACCAAGCAGAGTAAACAAGTTCTGCTGATCAAAACAAGCAAACACCCATTGTCTTGTGGGAAAACATATAGGAAATGATGGGAAAGCTGTAATAAAACTTGAGAACTATTCTTCTAAGCTGTTCTATCTTCTCAACTTTGTTTATGACTTTTTTAGGATGAAGAGAGAGGACATATGGCATGGCAATAACTACCCCCTTTTGTTACTCTTGTGACACTTACGAGGTTGGAGCAATATTAATGCACCAAGCAAGGAACTGAATAAAGCCAAAGTCAGTCTTGCCTCCCACCCTTTTGGTTGTAAACGTGCTCAAGTAATTAATTTATGCCTTCTGAGCTGAGTAGCTACTTGTACTTCACTCTGAATGTTCCCAACAAATCCTCATGGAATGTACTAATTAGCATTTTTTCCTTCTGGGAACGGCAGAAAGGCTAATGTATTGCTGGGGTGGAAAGGATGGGTCTGAATACTGTATAGGCAAAACAGAAGTATTTAAAAGGTTTCCATGAGTGATACAGCAACACAGACGAAGAAAGGAAGTTCTCTTAGAAGGTAGAGCAGTAGAAAACAAAATAATCAAACTGTCAGGATATACGATGGCAGCCCCTTGCTCTAAGCAATGCCCTTTCTAGGTAGACATATTTTCCAGGAATGTAACACAGCAAAGCCCACCTGCCCAAACATGGCCACCAAGGCATGGAGGTGAAACTGGGCACAGCTTGGAAGAAAAGAGAGATGGGAAGGAGTAGAAATAAGATCAGCTGGAGGAAGCGGATTGAGTGTTTTGTTTTTTTGCTTTGTTTTAAAAATTGTAGCATTGATGGGGAGCATTCTTTCTAACCCAGGACTTTGGGGACGGCAGGATCTGGAGCTAAATGTGCCCCTCATGCACGCATTGGTTTCCTTTTTACTTTTCCCATAAAAGTCAATGATCTTGTATTTACTGGATGTATCTGTATGGAGAAAGGGAGAGGGCCTGCCAATTACAAGGACCATAGCTATAGGAATTCATACCAACAACAAATCACACATGTTCTCAGCTTACATCTATGGCCACAGCTAAAGAACATTTTGAAAACCTAGAGGTACACCATGTCATAAGGATCATAAGGATCTGCAAGCAAAGAATAGTTGATTTGAGCAATCTGCAAGGTTCATGTGAACCTGGCCAAATACCAAGCCAAGAACATTACCAAATGGGGGAAATATTTTGTTGTCAAATAGGTCAAAGTCAACTAGATCCTTGGTTCTAAAAAGTCGATCCGTTCACCTTCCTGAAGAACAAGACATAGTTTTCTTCATCCAACATAACTTTCTGTTTCTTCCTGTATGTTCATGTCCTTTTTGCACTGAGAACTAGTGAGGCTGACAAAGTTTTGCAATAGTTAGGCTCCTAATATGAATGTTGTTGGTTTACAAAGTTGGCCTTCAGTATAAGGGTGATCAGTTCTGTCCTGGACTCAGTTCCTTTCTACCTAAGCCACAGAAGAACTTTCCACCTCTCCCACATAAAGGACTTTGTGCTGCAGAAAAGGAGCTTTCTCTCTCTCGCTGTCTTTCTCGCACCCTTCCTCATCTTCTCATCCATGGGCTGAGAAACATCATTAATGAAGAGATGCATGCTCTAGCAAATGTAGCTTTCACACGGTTCTTAAAATATGTCAGGCATCCTGCAAAGACCACATTTCCCAGAAAGGTACCACACTGTCCTACTGGCATTTCAAGAAAAATCACAGCAGTGGGATAGGGACTGCAACCTTTGCCCCTTAGCTCAGGTGGGATAGGGAGAACAGGAGAACGTATCAGGAGGAAAAGGAAGAGAGCTACAGGAAGCATTGAGCAGCCACCACTGGATGCTGCTACCAACAATTGCAGGGTAAGACAGTCGGGGTGGGCAGGGTGGTTGGAGGAAAATGCATTCAAACTCATGGAAAAGTAAAACAATTCAGGCATGTTGCAGTGCCTCCTTAACCACTCCCCCCCCCCGACTGACAGCCCTGGGAGACAATACTTATTTTTAGACAAGTCTTTATAAAGCCACTGTGGGGTGTCTGTTCTCAGCTCCTTTAAGTCACGCCACAGGCTCTTGTCATCCTGCTTCCTTTTCTGACTTGCCCTCCCAGAATAAGAGAGATCAGGTGTATTTGTTTTGAAGCAGCCAAATCCTTGAGATGAGGAGGTTTGTATAGGTGGGGCAGGGGTGGTATCTCAGTGTTATCTTTGGCTAATGTTACATTAACCAAACATTAACCGTGTTGGTCTGCCATAGTCGAAACAAAATAAAAAAAATGAAAAGAAGTGTGCATGCACACAAAAGCTCATACCAATAACAAACTTAGTTGGTCTCTAAGGTGCTCCTGGAAGGAATTTTTTTAATTAGTCAATGTGTGAGTGTGACATAAAACATGGGTTTTATGTTGAGAACTTGCATTTCCTTTCATCCCTGGTACCTGACTTAAGGGAAGAGTTGTAGCTCAGGGACAGAGCACCTACTTTGCAATCAGATGGTCCCTGGAGAGCTAATGTCAGTCATTTTGATAATACTGCGCTAGATGGACCACTGGTTTGACTCTGTAATAGGCAACTTCCAATGCTCCTTTTTCCAAGGGCAAAGGGACCATCCTTTGGCTAGGATGTGGCAGGTGGTCACCAGGGTCTTCCGCCCATCCTTGCTACAAGCATTGGCACTGATTCCATTGGGTGTCATCCATCAATGGCAGCTTCACCACTGACTTCGCTGGAATGCAGATCATCCCCATTATCTTCAGAACTTCTTGCTTTGATTTGTCTCTATTGTCTCAGATCAGCCCACCTGAACAAACAAAGGGCAATTTGCATTCACTGGTTTCGTGATTAAGCTTCCTGCATTGCTTGAAAGTTTGCATTGTGTTTGCCTTTTCTGAGTGTTACTTCAATCATTATCTCTTAACTTATTCCGTGCCCATCAGTGTTATTCTTTCCAGAGAGATAATACAGTGTGCTTTTACAATACTAAAATCCCAAATTAAGAGAAAAATGGAAATTGAGGAAACAAAAAGAGGGAGGAGAAACCCAACCTACATTGTGTTATGATATGACACTCTACAGGTTAAAAGCTCACATGATTCAGAAGATGAAAACTGAATACCAAGCGGAGACATTAAAAAAAAAACTTAAGTAGTAAAGCCAGATGTTTAACCAAAGGCATGAAGGAACCAACCACATCTGAATTACTATTATTATTATTATTTGCCAGGAAACTTAATAATAAGAACAGAAAGATCAGCATTGCTTCCCACTTTAGGAGAAATATAATCATCTGTTTGAACCTTTGCAAAGTTTCTGCTGTGAAAAGTCTCCTCGTGCATGCATACTTACACAGCTTATTTTTATATATTTATGTAGATTAGCTCTTCTGTAAACTTTCAATACAAGCTCTATAAACAAGAATAAAATTACAGAGACAGATAAGTGTGTGCAGTAATGCAACATTTATAACTCTACCAAGGGCAATCCTATCCATGTCTACTCAAAAGCAAGTCGTACTCCATTAAATAACCCTTAAAAGTGGTATATACTGTATGCATAAGCAACACAACCTGATGTATACATGATAAATCTCATACTGGGTTGCACAGAACTGCACCTAGGGCAAATGGCAGACCCTGATGTCCTCTCATAGAATCAAAAGGTGGAAGGGACCAGCAGGGTCATCTAGTCCAACCCCTGCAATGCAAGAGTCTTCTGCCCAATGTGGGGCTCAAATCCGTGGCCCTCTTAAGAATCTCAGGCTCTACCGATTGAACTATACCATACTGATAGAGATTATACTCATGATATTAATAAGATTTAACAGAAGTTCAGTTATTAGGTGATTTTAATTTAATTTATTTTTACATTTATATATCCTACCTTTCCTCCAAGGTGGCAGGCATCCTTCTTTCTCCCCTGCCCCACTCCAACCTCCATTTTATCTTCACAACAACCCTGTGAGATAGTTTAGGCTGAGAGACAGTGGGTAGATCTAGACATGTCAACGAAGCGATTCAGTTAAACACATTGTAAACTCATACAGGGAAATCCGGTAGAGAAAGATGGGACTCCACAGTGCTATCTGGTGTCACAGTGTTATATCGCATATACAACACATATAAAATGCTTTTTCTTTACCAATCTAGCGGAGTCTGGTGACTGGCCCTAGGTCACCCGGTGAACTTCTTGTCTGAGTGGGGATACGACCCCTGATTTCTCAGATCCTTCTCTGACACTAATGACTACACCACACTGTGCTCTGTGGTTGCCAATACATTTCCATCACAAACCTTTGAGCTGAAAAATGTATTCACTCATTAAACGTCCGTGAACTTGAGAAATTTCAAAGCCAACTACATGGTTGTATTGTCATCAGAATTATTAAACAGACTACCTTCTTTGCTGACTTTAGAGATTAGAAGTGGCTAATTTCACCTTCCTTAAACCAACAGAAAAAGAGAGCTTAACAATTGCCCTCTTTAAAACAATTATTTCATTGCTTTTGTCAGTGAGTAACTGCTGGGTTTCTGGAAGGCACTGTAAGGGCAATTCCAGCATCTGCACTAACTTTCGCATTAGATGTGGTCTTAACAATCCCATTCCCCCCCCCCCCATTCCCAGCTAGTCAATTTTCTTTCAAACTCTCCACTCATACTAGCTCAAGGAGTTACCAAGGAAAAAACCCTCAACATGTGTGTTTAATCATGAAACACATATGGATGCACTCATATGAGTCACTATTACCCCCAATTAAAGCGACTATCATTACCAGGCAGTAATTTGGTCCCACTCCCAACAATGACAGAAGACATTCCTAATTATGAGATGCTTTTTTAGATCCTTTGCAGTCTGCTTGTTTTAAAGGTGTGTAAATAACACCTATTTTCAAAGGGAAAATGGAAAACAAATGCCTTGATTCCTGTAATTTGTGCAGCTCTGATCATCGGCACTCGTTTCATGTCTACCCGAATAAGAAGGGTTACATACAAAGTCTAGCCATAGCTATCCATGCCCTGCTAGTGGCCCATTTAGACTACGGTAATGGGACTGCCCTTGAAGATTACCCAGAATTTTCAAGATTGCTGCTGTTGATATAATTTTAACTGGAATGGGATGGTGAGAGATATCTCACCAGTTTTGCTGGCTGCTCGTTTACTACTAAGCCTGGTTCAAAGTGTTGATGTTCACATATAAAGTCATCTCTGGCTAATGGCCAGACTTGGACCCTGTATTCCATGGTTTTGAAGAAGTGTTGCCATATTTCAAAAAGTTGAGATTTTTATTTTTTTTAAACCCACTGAATTCTGAAAATTCCACCTCTACGCTATTTTCGGTGGACAAATCCCGATATGTCTGGGAAATTCTGGACGTATCGCAGCCCTACTCCTGTCTCCATACAGTACACTGTTAACAGAGGTCAGCCAAACATATAGGAATATAGAAAGCTGCCTTACATCTAGGCCTCAGGTGGCACAATTAGTCTGTGTACCAAGAAAGCTGGTGGTTCGAGCCCACCCAGGGAAGGCTGTGGGTAGGATTCCTTCATTCCAGGGGATTGGACTAGATGACCCTCAGTGTCCCTTCAAACTCTACAATTCTATGATTCTAAGGCAGACCACCAGTCCATCTAACTCAGTATTGTCTATTCCAATCAGTGTCTATACCAGGATTTCAGACAGGGGACATTCCTAGCCCTACCTGGAAATGTCAGGATTTGAACCTGGAACCTTCTGTATGCAAGGCTGATGTTCAACCACCAAGCTTTTGTCCTCCTACCTGCATCTACAAAACTTTAAAATGGGGTGGTGGTCCTCCACTGTTGTGTTTTCAGCACTCAATATTCTATTTAGCTATCATGGCTGGCAGGACTCATGTAAGTAGAATACAGGTGAAGGATAGCTTTATGACTAAGTTTGAGTGTATAGAACTGACAAAAAGCATGATAGCTTGATAGGTTAGGTGGGACTTACAGCACTCCCACTTTTTGAGGCACTGGCAACCTCCGCCTTCCTCTTTAAAAAAACATATGGTTCAAGTCTATGCTTTAGAAAATTCGCTGGTGCTGCCACAAAACTTATCCAGTCTGTGTCAGCAAAAGTAATATCCAAAAAACATCACCAGATACTTTTCAAATGATGCCAGAATTAGTCATCGCGGCTACCTTGGAGCCATGATTGTAATATAATGGAGGAAACCGAAAGAGTTGAATGACTTAGTTCTAGCGCTCAGAGCTATTTCAAGATCCTGTAAATGTGAGAGTGGTAATGGATGTTTTCAGTGCCAGAAAGTGCATCCATTTCTTCCTAATGTACCAATTTATATTTCTCAGTGAACTTTAGATTCACTTAGATTTGCTAACACTTTATACCCAACTACATTTGTTGTTTTCCTTTCATGCTATCAAGAAAAATATCTATGTGTTTACCTTGGTTAATGCAGTCACTCCAGAACCGCACTACTACGTGTAAGTGGGAAAGCCATGTGTGTATCTTACACCCACCATGAATCAGACCCTCTGTGAGATACCCATCAGGCAGAGGCCTAGTTCCCAGACTGTCCGCGGGCCGGATTTAGAAGGCAATTGGGCCGGATCCGGCCCTTGGGCCTTAGTTTGCCTACCCATAAAGACTTCCTGTTTAGGTTGGGGCTTTGTTTAGGCAACAGTAGTCTATATTATGCCTGTCTAGTTCTGACTCTCAACTTGTTCTATGACTGAATTCTCAGCTCTGATCTTCTGCTTGACTCCTGGTTCGTGACCTCTACTCAGTGGCCAACTATGCCTCAACCCTGATGATTTCCTGCTCCATGTCTCCTCCTGCTCCTCCCCTCCCCTGGAAACATCAAAGTAATGTCTGACATGGTGTCATCATGCTATACCCCATCCCCTCATGCTACATTGGATGCTGCTTGCAGGGGTAGGGACACTCACAGTGTCTGTCATGTCTTTTATAATAGCGCAGGTTCTTGAGGGGAATGAGAAGTACCGGACAAGCAAGGCTGCTCCTTTGGTGGCAGTAACATGTCCCAAACTATACCTAGTTCCAACCTTAGTTGGACACAAACCTGAATCTTTATTTTCCTTTACTTGCGTGTGTTAATTTCCAGTAAGTCGCTAAGTGGCAACTTCCCAACTTTAACACTGTAACCAGCCAGGAATACAGCCCATTTACTGTACAAATGAATGCATTTTATCTTTTTGGCACTAGGCTATTTGACCTAGTTCAGGATATTATTTTACCACAGTTTGGAACATATAAGGTCTCCGTCTGATTAGGGTGGCAATTGTGACTGATTAAGTCAGCATTGGCAACAAAACAAATGAGAAACACAAGCATGGGGACTCTCAGGTTGGCAGGAAAGGGAGAGGCAGACGTCCCAACCTCTAGATCGTGGATATGGTTTATTTTGGACAAGAGCCATTGTGATCTGATCTCAGTTCTCATCTTATCAGAGTGGGAACAGGAAGGGATCACTTTATGGCTTATTGTTAATGTGAAGAAATGCAACGCAAAGTCAAGCCTCCAAAATAATCAGGGCTTCCTGGACGTTTTTCAGATATTAAATGTAGGTACAAATAAACATGGTAGTATGCTTATTATTCGCATCAGTGGCCTTAGCTTTCACTACTCTAAGGAAAATTAGATTACCATGGATTACCACTGATAAATTATTTTTGTAGTTCCACAAAGTATTCTAGAGCACAGACTTAATGTATATGCACTTTACTTTATTCAAATGCACTGGGTGGAGGCTACCTACAGCCGTATCAGTAACAGATCATCATCAGTGCACAGTCATGTAGTAATAAGACAACCTTTACCTCTTTTCTACTTTGCCACACTTCATATCGCTAGCAAAAGGAAATACCCACCAGCTCATGGCTAGATGCTACAGATAACAGGGAGTTTTGTGTGTACTAGTGGTAAGCCACTATGACAAATTGTCATTTTGGTTGACACACTGTAGAGGCTAATCACAAAACATTGTAGTCACTTAGAATTGTAACCATTTAGCAAACATTAATTAACAAACAACTCATGAATAGATCTGCATATCTGTCAGATAGATACTCCCTCCACACAGTTCATGAGACAATAGTGTTATATCTTGAGAGGATATCCCGTAATGCATAGAAATGTCACAACAGATAGTATGTTCCAAATTCAACAGTTCATGGAGATTGACTTAACTTTCTATAAGCATCATGTTTCTCACTAGGTTTACTAGCAACATTATTTTTAAAAGGCCATCATTTAGCATTTTGACCAGATATTTATAGCCAGGTGAGTCGTTTCTCAGACTGAACATCTCTAATGAAGATGCATGACTATAGATAGCACTAGCCAGATTCCATACAACAGTATGGCTAACCTATGGTGGCTCCACCTCCCATCAGTCCCAGTCAGCATAAGCAGTGGTCAAGGGTAGATGGGACTTGTAGTCAAACCTCCAACCTCTGGAGAGCCACATATTAGCCACCTCTATGGTAAGACATAAGCCATGGTTTACTGTACATCACATGGGGAACCTCATGCCCAGGGGCCAAATGTGCCCCACCGTGCCTCACTATCCAGCCATCAAGGACTCTGCCCAGGCCATACTCCACTCATGGGCCATACTCTGCACCCTCCTCTGGTGGTTTTACTAGGATGATGTGTGAACTAGGCCACTGTGAACAATCTATGAAGGAAAGTTGAGTGGATAGGAATACAATAAAGAAAGTTCTACAAAAACGAACAATTATTCATGGTTGTTTTTAAAATATATATATAATGCAGACATCAACCTTCTCACTCTGAGAAATAGTTCTAATAAAACAATAAGCCACAATGGAACAAAGACTTGACCATTGATTGAGGCCACTCACATTGAGAATGTGTCGATAGTTTTGAAGATTAGAGCTATGTTTGACATCATACAAGGCAGGCAAAACCAATATTCTATTCTATTTCTTTTGAAACATTTAATGTTATGGTTTTGAATACAAAATCTTACCTTCTGATAACTTGGACGAAGTCTGAACAGAGTTGGGATCTATGTCCTCTTCAGATGTGTAATGATAAAGAGTCTGAGGCTGTTTTAAGGATATCCTATTGTTGTCTTCTTTCAGTGCAATGGGAGAAGGTTGTGTTGGATTGAACTTGACCTTGGGGAACTCAAGTTCCTCAGGTTTCTCCTGCAAAGAGTTTAGCCCATGCGATTGAGTCATATTGGACTCTTGTAAGACCAACAACCTGTTTTCTTTCTGCTTGTTGTCTTTCTTCATGTTTAGCTTGATTTTGAAGCGGGCGTTTTCTTCTTGCTCATTCCTCTCCCTGTTGGCTGGCTTCCTCCTCTCCACACCTGCCATATTTCTGGGCCTCTCAGTTGTAACCACAGCTTGTTCCTTTCTAATCCTGTTAGCAATGGTTGTTGGATGATGCCTTTGCTGTCCTTTGGGGGTTGATACTGTGCTTGTCGTATAAATCCTTTCCTCACTCTTTTCAGTGGCGTGACTAGTTTCAGGGTAGTGCAGAACACGAGCAACTGTGGTCATCGGTGGCAAAGTTTCTGTTGTTGAAGCAGGATGAGTTAATGACGGAGGAGTAACACTGCTGCTTGCAAGGTAATCATAATCCTCACTTTGCTCTTGGCCCATGCTCTCTTGCTCAGTATGAGCCGAATAACTGTAGAACTTTTTAGGTGGCTCCACCTGAGTGGTGTCTCCTTCTGGTGCCTCCTGGTCATAACTGTAGGAATCATCATAGTGCCGCTCTGGTTCGGTGTCTCCAGTATCTGATGGGCTATGAGGGTTTAATGTTGATTCATTACAGTCTGGGAGCAGGTAGCACATGAGATCCCCTCCAGAATTGGGGCAGTGGCAAACCTTGCACGGAGGCATGTGGAACGTGTGTCCTGCCACGTATTTCTGCTCTTCATGGAGGCAGCCGATTCTCCCGCACTGAGGGCACCCATCCGCGGGCAGAACAGCATCAATGCAGTTGGGCGGAAGGTCTGGACAGAGCATAAACTGGCAGCTGATTTTGCCGCCCCCTTTGGGACAGGAGCATTCTGTGCTTCCAAAGTCAACATAGTAAGACTGCCCTTCGGGGACCTTGCCGTTGATGAAACCGACATTCACACAGTCATAGTACTGATAGCCTTCACAGGTGCAGCCATGCTGGAGACAAGAGGCGCAGCACTCGTCTGGCTCAAGCACTTCCTCAATGCAATTTTCCAGCTGCTTACACTCCACACCTGTGCAATCCTTCTGAGCTTTGGAGATGCCAATCCAAATAAGCACCAAGAGGGCTGTGTTCAGCGAGCATAAATGTAGCACTCGGTGCCTATCCATAATCTTCCAAAACAAGTGCGGCAAAAATCCAGCCTTTTATTGGGTTCGTTCTTTCTCTCTCTCTCTCGTTTCCCCCCCTTTGGAATTTCTGCTCACTCAGCTCCTGGTCAGAAATATTTCCCTGGATTCTGTTTTGCAACTAGAGCCTAGGTTTATGAAAGAGAACTTTGTTAAAGGCTATACTCTGCACATATCCTGTTAGACATTAGAGATAGTTTTAAAATGGGATAAAATTCCAACATCTGGAAAGCTACATATAAAATTAATCGTAATATCGTCCGAGTGCTATAGACACCCAACTCCAAGATGCATGTTTTTCATTTCTCTCTGTCTTTTGCCTCCCTTCTCTACCTACCCCTTAAAAAAAAGAAACAAGAAAGTAGCCTTTTTATCTATTCATAAAATATACACATAGTAAAATAAAAAGCAACATTTTGTACTTTTGAAAACATTTGGTGTCTGTTTGTTTGTTTTAGAAGCCTTGGTTTTTAAAAGAATAATAGTTAGCAGACAAATACACAGTTCTTTCTTCTTCAGTTTTAACTTTCCTATATTTGATCATGGAATGTATTTATGGTGTCTGTAATTTTGCTTTTGTATACTGTATTTTATTTTGTGGAAACTACGTTGTGTGTAAAGGCTTTTGCCCTGGAAGGCAGCCTGTTTGTGTGTGTGTGTGTGTGTGTGTGTGTATCAATTTGAAGCAGTTTCTCAAATTGATACACAAACACATTAAATTTCAAATTAAACTTCAGATGGGGTGTTAAACTTCAAATGAGGGAGGGGTGAACATACTATACTATTTGATCCCTTTGGAGTCTGAATTTGACAGTCAAAATGGTCTCAGTTTGGCAATTCTGGCATGAGTCCTTGTCCCTGATCCAAACTAACTTGATGGCAGCAACTACTCACAGCTGGACCTTCACTAGGCCCTAAATGCTGCGACAAACATGAACCAGAAGGCCCTAGGGACACCAGGAGGCACAGAAAATGTAGAGAATCCAGGAATCTGACCCGCCATTTCCCCATGATTTCTTGTGCCCTATTCCCAACTGTGTATGCCCCTCACCAACATAGTTCTTGTCACCAATACTGTTATGATGGAAGACAATATAGGAGGAGTCCCTCAGGCCCATCATTCTTATATTAATTGACAACAAAGCCCTTAATAACTTGGGTTCCAGGATACCTTAAGGACCGCTTGATTCCTTAGTTCCCTGTTAGTAGCCTCCCCCCCCAATAGCACAGACAAGCAACTCATATCCACCAGGAACCATGCATATTATGGGTCCAGTGCTGAGGAACTCCTTCCTGGCTGAGTTAAGATAGACTACCTCTTAGTTGAACTTCTGGCACTTGGTGGAGATCTTTGTATTTCAAAAGGTATCTCAAGTAAGTTTTTATAGTTTATTTTAACTGATTTTATCTATACAGTATTTCATATTTTGCAAACTTACTGTACACTGCTTATAGAGTACAGTATGGAATTAAACTGCATATTAACTGTTGAAATGAAATAAATAATAATTCTCCCAGTGGCATCACTGAGAGCACAGTGAACTCCTAGAACTCCTAGAAAGGGATGGTTGTAGTGTGTGAGGTAGGGTGCCACTGCTGCACTGGACCTCAACAGGAAAGGTATTAAGTGGAGAAATGCAGTAGCAAAGATGTGAAAGTCTCTGCCACGACCAACCCACTGTACCCGGGAAGACGATACAGGAATGGTACCCTGCTTCCCATACCACACCTGTAATAGGCTCACCCCAAAAATGATGTTTTCCACTGTGAAAACTAATCATTTTTCTTGAGTCTATTCAGAATCTTACTGGGAGAAGTTTAGCAACCATACTTTGTGTTTATAAATATATTTGATATGAGTTCCTGCACTAATAGGAAAGGAAAGTAACTACAGCCCTAGAAATGAAACAACAGTGTCACAATGTGTTCCGAGAGCAGCTCAAAACAAGGAGAAACAAGGAGACGAGGGTTGTCTGTGCTGACTATGAATTCCAAACCAGAGCTTCCGGAGCTCACAACATCTGGAACTCAATTGCAAGAAAAGCCAGCCTCCTTTAGGCGTTACAGTCTCACCAAAGACAGCAGAAGCAGGAGTTAACTGCACAACTGCTTCCCCTGATTCGCCATAATTTTTGAACTACTCCTTCAAGCAGTTTGCATGAGTTGTGTTTTTTTTAACCTTAAAAATACTGAATTCACCACAGCAGTATTCATCATTCAATGAAATGAATCCAGGGTGCGTTAATCATTTCAAACCCTGCTCCATCTTATTGCCAGAAAGAACTGTTGTCTTTTTTCAGCAACTTTACCGGCAATACAACATTATAAAATAATGTTTCGGACATGCAATCCATTCAATAGAATCATAGAATTGTAGAGTTGGAAGGGTCATCCAGCCCAGCTCCCTGCAATGCAGGCATCTCAACAAAAGCATCCATGGCAGATGGCCATCTCGCCTCTGCAGTTAAACCTCCAAGAGGTGTTATGTGTTGCAAGTCTTGAGACCAGGAGTTGGGGGGGGGGGTGACCTCTTCTGGATGGGGCTGTACACCCAATGGAAAGGGCAAGTCTATAGCTTGTAGGATGCTCATGGGGTGTTTGGACATTGAGGTGAGTCAGGGTGGGAAGATTAGGAGTTGCCTGTATGCTGCTTCTCGCACATAGGTAATTCTTCTCTCTGCTATACACACCCCTCTATCTTCTTTAAGCCACCCTGCTTCTCCTTACAGAGTTCATGCAGCCTCTCCATCCTGGCCTGTGCCCCCTCCCCTAATCCTGTCACACCACACACTCCAAAAGCCACCCATCCCTGCATCCTGTTTCCCAAAGTGCCTAGCCAGAATCCCAGAAGACACACAGGCAACAAGATGTAGAACATAAGAGCCATGCTGGTTGACAGGGCTAATTCCCATCCCACTGCTTCTCTTTCTTTTAATATGTGTTTCTAATCTGATTTTTATTTTTAATTAGCTGCAGATTTTTTTGTATATATTCATTCTTTGGTTTTATTGTTACATTGTTTTCTTGTTAATTGTATGTGGATTTTCTTGGTGTCAACCTCATCATTTTACAGAAAGGGTGGAGTAGGAATGTAATAAGTAGATCTGGAACTTATTCTAAGGGTTTGACTCAAATAAAACTAAGAAGAAAATAAAAAATGGAAATGCCAAAACCTTGTAACAATACGTTGTAATTTTGCTATGAGCCATGTTTTCAACTGTTGTATAGAAAGGCGACAGATGAAACTATGCTTGGAATTAAAATGCAATGCATTTGAGAAAGAAAGTAGGCACACTGACCACTTGGGCTGCCTCAACATGTTCATCCAACATCAGTGCAAAGTCACTATCAGTTTTTGCTTATGTTTATCTGAACGTGCAAGATATCTTGGGGAAGGTCATTACTTCAATGCAACATTGGAGCTAAAGCTGAACAGACTTACAAATTCTTGCAGTATTTCTGCTTTTCTCATTTTCAGTAATCCATAATAGGAGTAAGTAATTCTGAATCTGATCTGTACAGACTCTTTTGTGCAAGTGCCCATATTCCAATGGCCATCTTATTGAATTATTCAAATGATAAGGTAAAGGGACCCCCCTGACCATTAGGTCCAGTCGTGTCCAACTCGGGGGTTGCAGCGCTCATCTCGCATTACTGGCCGAGGGAGCCGGCGTACAGCTTCCGGGTCATGTGGCCAGCATGACTAAGCCACTTCTGGCGAACCAGAGCAGTGCACGGAAACGCCGTTTACCTTCCCGCCGGAGTGGTACCTATTTATCTACTTGCACTTTTGATGTGCTTTCAAACTGCTAGGTGGGCAGGAGCTGGGACTGAGCAACGGGAGCTCACCCCATCATGGGGATTCGAACCACCAACCTTCTGATCAGCAAGCCCTAGGCTCTGTGGTTTAACACACAACTAACAAAAACTGTTCCATGAAGTCTAAGGGCAAGAGGATTCCCCTCTTTATAAACATTTTCTGAGTTGTCTGAATATAGGGTGATTATATGAAACATGTCTTTAGGATTTAAATGAAGTCAGTTTATGCCATTTTTTTGTCCTCAAACAATTCTTGCTATTCCTGCTTAGAATCTTCTGCTGTCTTTGGTTTCAGGAGTCTAATTCTGATCCATCTCAAGCAAGCAGTTTATCCTATACATTATATAAGATAATTACTGCATAATTATTGCAGTTGCCAGTTGTTCGTTCATGTTCTGAAAAGCTCTTCAGTTACCTCTGACAGTGTGGTTTGGTAAAAACGCCAAGAATATTCTCACACTAATTTTTGATGAGCTCACACATTTCCGGATTGTGAGGGTGTGAAAGGAAGCACTTATCTAATGGTAAGCACAGACTTTCTGAAGTTGTAAGTTTTATATATTTTGAACACGATTCCCCTATTACTTCTTTTTGTTCAAAACATGTTTTCATACTGATCCGGCCCACCTCAATTACCTTTGTGCTTTGAAATTTTGAGATTGCTTTTTGTACCAAAGTAAAATGAAACTAGCAAGTTTTGGCAATTCTATGGTGGTGAAAACAGAGAATATAATACTTGTGCTATACACTATATGTTTTTCAAATAATTATATGTTGTAGAACACTTTCTATTCTATGTATTTATAGACCTGGGTTCACACTTAACACTGAGAAATCGTTCATTTAGTGAAGGTGTGATTTGTTTGAATATCTGAACCCTGTCTGACAGACAAACCACAGTTTGTTTCCAGCAATAAACCATGATGTGAAGCCATAGTTTCCTGTTGGCTCATGAATCATGGCTTATTTTAACTATGGTTCAGCATTACATCCCAACCCAGCAACCTTGTTAACCATGGTCTGTTTGGGTACCCCACTGCACATACTTGCAAATCTACAGAGGCATGAGGCAAGAACAGCTGGAAAATGAAGTAACTTGGAAGAAACAAACTATGGCTTGTTTGATCATCTGTGAGACAGCTCTGAGGTTTATTCAATAAACCATGGGTTAAACAAAATGTGGCTTAGAATTATGTGTGAACTCACTCATTATCTTGTCAACCTAACTTTGTGACTATGCTAACAATGAACAGAGACCTCTATTTCCATGCCCACTTTAAAATTGTATAGCCCATCACAAGAAAACAGAACATTCATAGTGATAAGGAAATCTGAAAAACAAAAGCAACCACCAGCTGTGGGTAAAACATTCTTTTGAAGTGAAGAACATTGATTGGTGAGCAAAGCAGAGAAGTATAGCAATATAAAAGGAGGAGGGAAAGGAAGGCTGAAAAACAATGGAAGAAATTGGCATATGGGCTTGCTATCCTAGACAGTAGAAACAAAACTGCTTTAATGGCAGTAATAATTTTTAAAACACACACAATAGGGGCTGATTCTGCATCTTCTGTTTACGTGTCTGTTGTGATTATGTGGCTTACAAATATGTTCACTTTAATTTTATAATTGTGGTTTATACGAGAATGGTAAATAGGTGTTTGCTTGTCTGGGTGGACATGCAAATTAATGTGAAAGAGTTTTAAGGAAGTATGCTGATAATTCTGTTAGGTTTCCAGAAATACACACACACACACACGTTTGATATCAGGATACACACACACACACACACACACACACACACACACACCAGTGTTCTCATGTGCTCTGGCACTCATCATGGTGCTCCGTGTGCCAGAAGGGGTTTAGTCATGCTGGCCACATGACCCCAAAAAAGCTGTCTGTGAACAAACACTGGCTCCCTCAGTCTGAAAACAGAGATGGGTGCCACACCCCTTAGTCAAATTCGACTGGACTTAACTGTCCAGAGGTCCCTTTGCCTTTTACCTTTTTACCTGCATATATAGAAAACATAAATATCATGGACAACTTGAGTATGAATGTGCTTAGTTCCAGTATTTCAGGCTTATGTGGCAAACTCAGAGTAGAAAAATGGAGCCATTTAGTAATTTTGACCTTAAAATACAATGTTCATCTAATTTCATTATCCTCTTTATTTCTCCTTCAGGACTTACACTCTTGCCTGCTATCTGTGAACTTGCCTGCCATGCCTTCAGTTCAGAGTGTGGCCTAAATTCTTTTTTCTGCTGGGAACTTCTGAAGAGAATGGAAAATGTAAATGTAAAATAAATAGCATTCTTCTGCCACTAGAAATATTATCTTTAGAGCCAGCTTTTAAATAAATCTCTCCTCCCCCCCCCCACTTTCTTATAGTGCTTAACTTGGTAATATATTATTTGAATGTTACTCCAACATCTATGAATAGCCAGTTGTTATACCAGGGTTGGTTGGGGGAATGTGTCACTGGAAAGATCATACACCTGGGCTATTCTCATGAGACCCTTCCTTTTCCTCTCCCTTGCACTATTCTAATTAAACACATATTTTCAGCCACAGAAAAATCAAGTTTGTGTTTTGACTGGGCCTCTCGCACTCATGTGGACATGCTGATATCCTTAGCACTGTTCTGTTAGGATTTTACCTGGTGGGTTCTTACTGAAATGAATAAAACTGCATGGAAGATATAGCTATATAGATATTGATATAGATGCTATAGATATTCACTGCTAAGTTTTGAAATGCCACAAATTAGTCAATGGATTGTGAAGGTGAGAGGTGTAGAAACCAAAGGGCTGAGTTGCAGTCCTGCCAAACTGCATATAAATTTCCTTGTGCAGTGTGCAGGATACCCTACAACTGCAGGTAGTAAGAGCTGGATTTCCAGTCTAAATCCAAGATTTCATGGCATTCTCTCAATGCAAAAAGGCAGAATCTTGTAATACAAATCTGGATAAAGAACAACTGTCAAACAGGCCCATTGAAACCTGCCATTTTCAAAGGAGCTTGCTCAGAATTTGACTTTTGACATCAAATATTGGGATCCTTTCTATTTCTATGTCAGCATTTCTAGTTGGCTGTAAAATGACAAGCAGATCATGTTGGGGGGGAGGCGGGGGAGACAGGTTATAGAGGTGGCGTTGAGGGACAGTTCTGGAAAACGTTCTAGCTCACATAACACAAAGCAATGGTTTACCATTATGAGGATAAGGCTAGGCTAGCCTGAGGTTCCATGAATTCCCCTTTCCGCCTCTGGTGCAGCCACAAAAAGGCGTATAAGAATTTCTGCATTTCATCAGTTTGGCTTCTATTAAGTTTTTGCCTAGCACCTTTGCCAATTCAAGTAGAACCTAGATTCCTGTTTACCTATAGAGGAACTTCCACCTATCAAGGAACAGCCAGTTCTTGAGTTGTTGGAGATGGGGACCCAACCACTGTTAATCCTCTTTTTCAAAGCAAGATTTGCTTAAACCTGATACCTGTATATTCCCTAAAGAACAATTTTGGATTCCACATTCCACATGGTGACCAAGTGCAAAATCAATGGCTTCAACACCAGCCCTTCCATTGCTGTTTAAAATCAGCCTGATCAAAAAACAAAAACCTCTGGAACTAATGCTAATCCTTTACATTAAAGGTAAAGGTAAAGGGACCCCTGACCATTAGGTCCAGTCGCAGACAACTGAGGTTGCGGCGCACATCTCGCTTTACTGGCCGAGGGAGCCGGTTTACAGCTTCCGGGTCATGTAGCCAGCATGACTAAGCCGCTTCTGGCGAACCAGAGCAGCTCACGGAATTGCCATTTACCTTCCCGCCGGAGCGGTACCTGTTTATCTACTTGCATTTGACATGCTTTCGAACTGCTAGGTGGGCAGGAGCAGGGACCGAGCAACAGGAGCTCACCCCGTCGTGGGGATTCCAACCGCCAACCTTCTGATTGGCAAGCCCTAGGCTCTGTGTTTTAACCCACAGCGCCACCCTGATGAGGATATTAGTGATCAGTCAATGAGCCATGGGAAATTTCGGTTTCGATCCCAGTTATCCTGGTTTCCCAAGCTGCCCAGGCTTGGGATATGTCAAAGCTGTAGGACCCCTCCCCCATGACTATCTGCTCTCTTTAAACCACACTTTTTTTGTTACCAAGATTCCCCCTGGCCAGGACATGATAAATTTAGATGGGGACGAATAAACACAAGCCTTCATCATTATGTACTGAGGCCATGATGGATTACAAACTAATTAAAATTCCTTCAATATCCCGATTGTATATATTAGCATATCATATGCTGAAACAAATCAGCATACAGCCTGGGAACTTATTTACTTACTTAGAGTCTCCAAGTTCATTATTCATCTTTGTAACTGAAACAAAAAAACAAATTATGTAGTTCAGCATATTCCTGGTGCCCATAATTACATAAAAATACATCACATGCAACATTTAAAAGGGTGGGACAGAAAATTCTACAATATGCATAGGAAGATGCAGCCAGCATAGAGATCTCCATGCTCACAACTGGCGCAATTTTTCAACAATTTTACATGCTGAACCAAGTAAAAAATAGTGAAACAATATTAACATGCAAGAAAACTTGTAGTCAAAGGTCATCATAGCGGTCAAATCGATTATAGCACTTTGTAAAAAGGAGACAGATTTGCAACCAATCAAAAATGGGGGGGCTGAGTTGCAGCCTGTAATAATGTATTTGGGAAAGAATTTGGTTTAGTTGAACTTCTCCACATACTAGGGAATATTGGTTGGGAATAGGAGCAAGCAGGTTGGGCAGAGAGGCAACGGGAGTGGCAAAGCAGGGGGTGTGGCAAGGATAGGAGATTATATTTTGCTTGCATTTTCCTCCATTTTTGTCGACTGTTTTTATTATATATGATGTTATCCACCTTTGGGATAAGTTAGGCCACAAGCCAGAATGAATAAATGCATTCACATATACATACACTGACCTTCCCTTCTGCATGTATAAAAGGTTACTTGTGTCCTTTCCACAGGCTGCCTCTCATACTTTCCTTTCCCACTGTTCTCCAAGGCATACATAGGTTATCCCTCAGAAATACAAGAACTACCCAAAGTTTAATGTTTCTTTGCATGTTTTCCAAAGGGGCTTGGGTATTTAAAATATTAAGCAGAATGTGAGTTTATGAAGGCTCAATTCACTGCAGGCAATTTTGCTGTTGAAATTTCTCCAGATAAATTACAAGTACAGTGGTACCTCTAGTTATGAACTTAATTCGTTCCGAAGGTCCGTTCTTAAACTGAAACTGTTCTTAACTAGAGGCATGCTTTCGCTAATGGGGCCTCTTGCTGCTGCTGCGCCGCCGGCACACGATTTCCATTCTCATCCTGGGGCAAAGTTCTCAACTCGAGGTAACTCTACCAGGTTAGCGGAGTTTGTAACCTGAAGTGTTTGTAACCTGAGGCGTTTGTAACTTGAGGTACCACTGTATCTGTTGTTACCAAGCAGGGCCGTCTTAAAGGGATCGGCCACCGTGGTGCAACGATCCCTCGGCGCCCCCGGCGTGCCACCTCTCCACCCACCTCCCTCCCGCACTGGCCGCCCCTCGGGAGGGGGGGTGGGTGAGCGGGGGATGAGGGGTGTGGCACTGGAGCGGCGCGGGGCTTTGCGCGCCCTTCCCAGTGCTCCAGCTGGGATTCCGGAGGGCGGCCGGCTTGCAGTTCGATCGCCCGCCGGCACGCGAGCGCCCACCTGCCCGCCCGTGGGGGCGGGGCGGGTTGGGGAGGGGGCGCCCGGTATGCCAGCGGGCTCGCGGGGGCGCCCCTGGGGGGCCCGGCGCCCTGGCACACCGTGCCACCCAGCATCTATGACGAGACGGCCCTGTTACCAAGCTCACACATTACACAGAAACATGCATGCAAACACGTCACCACAGAGACATGATTTCTCAAGATTTCGGTTCTAGAGTCATGGTATACCACAGGGATGTTGCCTTCCACTTCAGGTAAAAATAGGAACACAGAAATATGTTTATTAGCTGTTTTCAGCAAACCAAGACTGTTCCTGAAACTGTTGAATTTCATGTTGGGAAATATCAGCATCAAAGCCCAGCATCCAGAAATCTTCCATAGTATGTCAGTCTTGGTAGTCCACCCTGAATTGTCAATTATACTTAGTGGTTTCACCTTCTGCTATAGTCATATTTCCAAAATAACAGATAAGATTTGGTTCAAGTCTGATAATGAACTCTGAAAAAATCAGGGGACATTTGTATCACAATAAATCTCACTACAAGAGTACTTGCTATTTATTGTAATAAATTGTCCGTCAAAGTTGTCTAGACAATGCCATTTCCATGATTAACAGTCAAATTTGATTGCAGTATACAGTAACATGTTAATTGCACCATATTTTGCCTTCTCCATATTAATCTCCAGCATGTTTTGGTTGCATTTCTATGATTTTGCACTCTCCGACAGCAAGAGACTGATTGCTGCAGAAAAAGATGGAGTCTGTTAATGTGCTTAAGTGTTGATCTTCAAAATACTCATGAAGCATCTAAGAACTCTAGTTCTCCAGAGGATAAGATGCCAGTCATACCATTTTTTCTAGCCTGGTTGGTGGTCTTGTAATGTGGGCAAATACACATCAGGCTTTTTTTACATTTTTAAAAATCTTTTTTGTGTTTCACAAAGAATGACCCCTGCTGCTTTTCCAATAACACTTTTCAGAGCAATTTAAATGTATTAAACTGGTTCCTTTTCTGTGCTGCACTCACATACCTGTTACACTTCCTTAGATAAAAGGTAGTATTTAACAACCAATTAACTACTCTCCTTGTGCAACGTCATCCTTTAAAAGATGAAATCTTCAACCTGTTATTTCTTTTTAGAGAAAAGATGCATTTGGCTTCTGAGTGATAAATATAGATATAGAACAACTCCTGGTCTTCACATCTCTGCTTACCCATATAGTTGGGACCGGTCCTACCATTAGATATAGTGAGGCGGCCGCCCCTAAGTCATCTGATTTGAGATGTCATGAAATAGTAAATTAAATAACCAGCAATTTGCTGCTAAGTGGGATGATCTGTCTCAGGAGCCAAAATAACTTGGCTGGCCTTGGGCATTATGCACCATGACTTGGAGATGGGGAGACTATTGCTGTTCTGCTTCAAGGAGCAAGTAACATGAGCTGCACACCTTCCAGCCTACTTTCCTTGACAGTATCTGCTCTCCATTAGACAGCAAACTCTGGCACTAAACATAGATACTGTGCCTTTACTTAAGAACACAAGAAGGACCCTTCAAAGTCCTGCATTCTAGTCTCACAGTAACCAATAAAAAGCAAGCAGGACACAACCGCAATAACCCTTTCCTACCATGATTCCCAGCAACTGATGGTTCAAAGCATTCTGCCTCTGATACTGGAGGCAGCACAAGGTCATCATGGCTAGTAGCCGCTGACAGTCTTATCCTCCATAAATTTATCTAATCTCCTTTTAAAGTGATCCAAGTTGGTGGCCATTTTGCGGAACCCAATTCATAGTTAAATTCCGCAGTTTAACTATGCATTGGGTGAGTTGACATAGCAGCTGAATGGGTTAAATTGTTTCTTGGAAATTAAGATGTGGCATTAATGCATGTGGCTTTTCCACTCACACCAGCAGCTTGTCTAGTTTACTATGAAACTCAATTGACAAAACAAACTTTCCTAATAATAATATATAAATACCAATTAATGTCATTTAGCTGGAGGTGAAAAATTATTGTTTTAATGCAGGACAAGCTGAAGCATGTCTTTGAAATACTCAAGACTGAAATGTTAATCACTACCGCAGATTTCAAACAAATTGCATTCAGACAAATGTTTCAGGAAGAGGGGAGTTTTTTTAATGACACAAAACCCAAACATGCTGAGAAACAGTACTTTCTAGTTTTCCTCCAGGAATGGAAGCAAAATCTTTGAAACTGAAGCTTAAATCTGTCATGCTGTTAATGAGTCTGCAACCATTAACCATCAGTCAAAAACTTGTACAAAATCTCTCCGTAAAAGATAATGAAACTAATTTGATTCATTAAGATACATAGATGAATGGCTTTCTCTTTGATGTAAAACGCTGCCATTCAGAAATAACAGTATCACCAGCTGCAGAGGTTTCTCCAACAGATTCTCCCATATAACTCATGTTTGCTTTTCAGTGTGCTGCACTTTGAATAAAGAACTGTGTGAAGTTGTCATGAGGGATTTAAACTATGGTGTCAACAATATGCAAACATCTCCCAGTTCTATCCCTCTTTTCCATCAGATGCCAAGGAGGCAGTATGAAACCTTCACAAGGGTTTAGAAGCTGGGAGGGGGGGGAAGGCTGAATGCGGGCTAGCAAATAAAGGTTTAAGTCCCGTTCAGAGTAGACCTACCAAAATTAATAGACCCAAAATTAATGGCGTACCTTCCAACACTGGAGTGAGGAAAATTAGGACACAACCTTGAAGGAGGACATTCCTCCTCTCACTCTAGCTCCCCTCCATTGCATCTTTGTGCACTGCCTTCAGCCACTGCTGCCACGGTCACTGCCACCGGTGACGTCAGTGTGGTGCTGGCTTCTGGAAGTATGTTGGCTGGAGAGGCACAGTGGAAGGAGGAAGAACAGTGGTGATGGGGGGGTGAGCAAGGTAAGTTTTGCTTCTGTCTTTTGGTCCTGCACTCTGGTGTGAGCCAATTTACTTGTGCCACAGCATGGGGTGGGGAAAAAATGCACAGCCAGAGCACAGGAGCAAAAAATGGGACACCTGGGATTGGGGTCAGAAGCCAGGGCAGCTTCTGTAAATCTGGAATGTCCCACTTTAAATGGGACAGTTGCGCAGTATGTAATGGACCCAAGAAGGATTCTTTGCTACACTATCGAATCCTACACTACAATCCAGAAATTTCCCATTATCAGAACTGATCTGAATTCTAAACACTCTGGACTCTGCCTCTGTCATATAATCTCCTCCCTGTGTTTCTAGTGTACATGGAGAACACCAGCTAGCTACATCCCAGACATTTTATGCTGTGAACCACCTTGAGATCATCAGATGAAGGGCAGTATACAAATTAAATAGATGAGAAGAAGAGGAAGAGGAAGAGGAGGAGGAGGAGGAGGAGGAGGAAGAAGAAGGAGGAGGAGGAGAAGAAGAAGAAGAAGAAGAAGAAGAAGAAGAAGAAGAAGAAGAAGAAGAAGAAGAAGAAGAAGAAGAAAAAATTGGTGGTGGTGGTGGTGGTGGTGTTACTATTGTTACTATTATTTGTGCTCTGGACATGGTCCCCGATAGAGGCACATTTTGATGAATGTATGAAAAAGGCTGGCACACATTCAGGAAACATCTGGAGAGAATCTTGTGAAATGGTCTTCTCTCCATAAAATAATGGAAGTAGTATGGTGGGCACAACATTGTAATATTTATTCAGGAATTGTGGAGACATTCGTGACCACTGTATCAATCTTTCTGGGTCTGTTGCTCTCCATTCTTCCCCACTTTTAAGATTCTTCCCAGTTCTTTAACAGACATTTTCCACCATAACAGAACAACTTTAGATGTGCACAAGGGTTTGGATATACCAAACAGGGCTTAAAAAATAAAAACTTTCCCCCTTTGAAGTGGGACTTTATTCCAAATCATGTTTATTTAGAAGTGATTGAAGGGTGCAGTTGTTTCTTCAACTTTTGTATGGTGGAAACCTTCTACACAATCATGTTCACTTTTCTTTCCTTCATCTTACATGCTTTCTGAGGATAAGACTGACAAAAGGAGTGTCTTAACTCAATGTATACAGGGAGAAAAGATCAAAATGTTATGTGCTTTACAGTGGGAGTACCTCTCTCCTTGGAAAGCAACCAACTGAAGAACCGTTGGAAGCATTCTACAACCTATTCAGACTTGTTTCTGGGGTGGGAAGTGCGGGGCAAGATCTTGGTGACAAATTTTATTTTTAAGCTGCTTAACTTTACTGGAATTTAAAATATTGTCTTCCCCCTATATTGTGTTACAGCAAAGCTTCAGGATCACCCAATCCAAAACACACACACACACACACACACACACACACACAAATTGGGGAAAGGGTTTTAATGGCCATGTTAGAAACTCAGATACACAGTCATACCTCGTGTTGCGTTAGGTTCGTGTTGCGTCTTTTCGGCTTGCAAACGCAGCAAACCCGGAAGTGTATACTTCCAGGTTTCACAGCACGCGCAGAAGTGCTCTATTTGCACAGAAGCGGCACTCTAATTGCGGACTTTTCGCGGTGCGAACGGCACCCCGGAATGGATCGTGTCTGCAACTAGAGGTACCACTGTATAAGCTAATCACCAAATGGCTCCTTAAACCTAGACTATGTTTGCCACAACGGAATGTCTAGGTGCCTTTTTCTGCTGTGGAATTTGTTATTATTATTACTATTAATTTCATTTCTATACCACTCTGTATTCTAAAGAAAAAAACTGAAAGTGGTTTACAGCACAATAAAATAAATAAATAAATAAATAAAGCAATAAACAAACAAAACAGTCCAGAATAAATCAAATTCAAGCTTCAAGAAAAATATATAGATCCTTCTCTAAGTAACATTTTTCTTTTCCTATATTTATTTACCTACAATGATAAATCTGCCCCATAACAGACGTACAGTGGTGCCTCGCAAGACGAAATTAATTTGTTCTGCGAGTGCTGTCGTATAGCGAATTTTTCATCTTGTGAAGCACCAATGGGAGAATAGCGGTTTGACGGGGGGGGGGGGGAATCGGAAATTTTTCCGTCTTGCGAGGCAAGCCCATTGAAAAATTCGTCTTGCGAGACAGCCTTCTGCTAGCGAATGCCTTTCGTCTAGCGAGTTTTTCGTCTAGCAAGGCATTCGTCTAGCAGGGTACCACTGTACTCTAGGAAGCCAGGGTGATATAGTGGTTAGAGTAGGGGTGGGCAACCTAAGGCCCGTGGGCCGGATGCGGCTCAATTGCCTTCTAAATCCGGCCCGCTGACAGTCCTGGAATCAGCATGTTTTTACGAGTAGAATGTGTCCTTTTATTTAAAATGCATCTTTGAGTTATTTATGGGGCATAGGAATTTGTTCATCCTTCCCCCCCCCCCAAAAAAATAGTCTGGCCCACCACATGCTCTGAGGGACAGTGGACCGGCCCACGGCTAAAAAAGGTTGCTGACCCCTGGTTTAGAGCGTTGGCCTATGGCCTGGGAGATTGGGTTCAAATCTCCACTCTGTCATGAAGCTCACCTTGGGCCGGTCACAGTCTCTTAAACTACCTCAAAGGATCATTCTAGGGATTAACTGAGGAGTGGGGTGAACCATGTACTCCTTGAAGAAAAAGGTGGTATACATGAAATAAGCTCATCTGCTTACCTGCTTAAGAAAGCTGGAGGGCTCAGCCAGATGGAGATGTCAGTCACCAATCTGGCATTCAGAGACCTCCAAGTAGTTGAAATTGGACCAGCACCAGTGGCAAAATGAGAATTTAATGAAAATCTATGTTATGCACTTACCTGGGGCTATTGCAGACCAGGACACGTGATGGGAACTATCTTAGAGATGCCTAGCAGATTTACTATTCACAGAACATCAGGCTTTCATCACTTACAAGAAACTGCTTTTGAAAGTTAGTCTTCAAAGCCGGGTGCCACGTGACACATGGGGGTAAGGAAGTAATGCTTGTGAATTACAAGCTACAAAATTGTGGGTCCGTCTGGTGGTTAAGACTGCAATTCTAACCCCAGTTTCCTGGGAGTAAGCCCCATTGAATTCAATAGGACTTACTTCTGGGTAGACAGGTTAGGAATGCATTGTGACTAACCTTTGGGAAAGAGCCAATATATATAGGTTGCATCATTATCTTAATTCAATTTGCAAACCCTTGAGGTCTGGGTTTTTGTATACTACATGGAATCTATGCACAGTAATTGCAAAGGCCAGTCTTTCTGGGAATTTGGGGAAAATACTTACAGTCACATTATGCCCTTGATGTATTTGTGTGGTTGTCAGGATCTTAATGAGCTTGGAGCTTGCATACCAGATTTCCTCCATCAACCAGAATCACATTAGAATATCTGTTTTGGTTTCTTTTGTAAATTATATATTATGTTCCCTTATTACCACAGGAAGTTATTGTGGTCTTTTCCATAAGTAACATGTGGCTTACAAACCAGTCCTCTACCAAATGGGTTGTGCTGTACTTTATTAAAAAATGAAAAGAAAAGGCTAAAGGGAAGGCCCTTGTCCATCAAATGTTGTATTGCTGTGGCTCGTCTCATTGCCCCAAGTTGTACTATTTCCTGCTCAAACATAAATACCAGATGAAACAGACTGAAAGGAAGGAGCGAGCACTTAAGCACAAGTCTGAACATGGGTCCAAATGTTCTGTGCAAATCGGGTTCTACCTTGAGTAAGAGCACGTGTTGCGGTCGGGGCCTGGCAAGACACTAAATTGTCCTGTGGGAGTGGCTGGACGCTGGCCTTAGTTAGGATTGGGTCAGGCGGAGTTACTGGGCAAAGTTAGATGTAACAATTTGTGATGGGCAGGCCAGCGTCCTTTATAATCCTCTGCACGCAGGATGATCCCTCTCTTGGCTTCGAGCTTCGGATCACCCGCCCCCCGCCCCTGTTTTCATAGGCCTCTGCTTTGACCTTGCAACTGCCTGTCATGGGGTCGTCTGCTTTGTGGCAGGGGCCCAGTATGAATTTTTCCATCTGGCTGATTGGCTGTTGCCATTTGGTTTTCGCCTACTGGAGTAGCAACTTGTCACAACTTGTAAGGTTGGCGGTTAGGCATTGGTTATGTTTGGATTGCTCGGATGGTGTGGCCCCACCTCCGCAATCATGTTTATGTTGGTACGGGAATTCCGTTAAAGGAATCCGGCGGCTCTTTTGCTTGTCCGAACCCCCGGTCGGGGGCTAGGGCCATGGGCAGAGCCCCCGGGACCGCTGGGGAGGGGGAGGTTCCGTCCCCAGCCTCCTTAACTCTACCCAGCGGCATTCTCCCGACAACGCTGACTGGAGGTCAGCAGCTGTCCGGTCGGACATATAGTCTGAACCAATGCCTACGCAACCACTCACCTAATTTGTATTTTAAATAAAGTTGTGGCCTAAATTATTGCCAAAAACCCAAACAAAATTAATGTCTCTGTGTCTAATCTTTTGGGGGGTGGCTTGAGGACCTCGACACGCAATACCTATTTCTAGAACCTAACTGCAGAGCAATTCTTAAACATTTCACTACATGAAGAAATATGACTCGTATCCAACACCCATTTCTTAATCACTTGGTCTGTGCAGCCCAAAAAGCTTGGCCTTCTATATTTATCCTTATTTCTTCTCCTGGGGCCAGAAAAGTGATCCCAAGCACCCCCTAATATCACAAAATCTTGTTTAAGATGAAATTGGCTGTTTTAGGAATCTTGCACTATCTTGTACGCCCTTATAGCCAGGAAGATTCTTCTAGATGCCTTCCTTATCCTACTAAAAATTTTTTAAAAAATTGTCCAGTAGCACCTTAGAGACCAACTAGGTTTATTCTGGGTATAAGCTTTCATGTGCATGCACACTTCTTCAAGCTTCTAAGGTACGCGGGTGGGGCTGTGGTCTAAACCACAGAGCCTAGGGCTTCCCAATCAGAAAGTCAGCCGTTCGAATCCCCGTGATGGGGTGAGCTCCCATTGCTTGGTACCTGCTTCTGCCAACCTAGCAGTTTGAAAGCACGTCAAAGTGCAAGTAGATAAATAGGTACCGCTCTGACGGGGAGGTAAACGGTGTTTCTGTGTGCTGCTCTGGTTTGCCAGAAGCAGCTTAGTCATGCTGGCCACATGACCCGGAAGCTGTACACCAGCGCCCTTGGTCAATAAAGCGAGGTGAGCACCGCAACCCCAGAGTCATCTGCGACTGGACCGAACGGTCAGGGGTCCCTTTACCCTTTACCTTTAAGGTGCTACTGGACATTTTTTAAATTTTTTAATTTATTTCGACTGCATCAGACCAACATGGCTACCTACCTGAATCCTTCTCCTACAGTTGTTGATTTTCTGGGGCAGGACCATTGTGCCAAAGTCCGCATCTAGCTTTGACCCTTGTTGACTTTACAGATCCGAACAGTCCACAAAGAACTGTATCAAAAAGCCATATTTCAACAACAGTTAGCTCCAACAGATTTTAACTCATCACCAAGGAACCTTAATATCATTTTGTCAAAGCCTAGTCTCAAGATTGGACCTAAGTGACAGGACTACACAGCAAAACCACAGCAGTAACATTCAACCAGAGGTCAGCTGGCCAAGATAAGCCTCACATGCCCCAGTCAGCTGTGGGTAGGCTGACCCATTAATATCATAGGGTTTGGGTGTGGTCAGGGGACAGAGCTTGACAAGAGAGAGAAACTCCTGTGTAAAATCTGTCATGGGCCAGTAAGGTTTTCCAAGTCTGACTTCTAGATTAAGCTTCCATTCAGGATAGAAGGGAGATGCAGTTATTGGTCATTCCAAAACGCCTTACTACACAGCTGTCAGGAAAGCTATGAGGCATACAAGCAAGTTGATCTCTGGAGCAACATTTCACTGCCCTATTTAGTTAAAGTCCTCTAGACAAGTACAACCCCAAATGTATGATACAATATCCATACCACTTGGCATAAATGGGTGAAGGCAAGTCATCTGAGCATGGTAGCCACTCCGTGAAATGTTCTACTTTTGTCAATTCCTCATTCCTTTGAAAACAAGCAACTTCTTATTCATTTTCCAGTAAAGGAAAATTATCAACACAAGCGGGATTAAGCAAGGGAATATAACTCATTATTACAAGGAAGGAAGAAAATGAGCTAATGCTCAAGCAATCCACTCACGTTGCCCACAGTCCGTAGACAACAGATAACAGAGCCAGTAAAAATTAATGCAACAGAAGGAAGCATGAAGAAACAACTGACATGAAAAGAAAGGCAGTTTCAATCTGATAGAAAGCACCATATGTTATCAATAAAATTAATACTCTATATATGTCTGCAACACATCTTCTTCCCCAGTGATAAGAATCAAACATTTGTTCTAGATTACATTTTGATTTATTAGAATCACAGTATAGACAGTGATCACTGATAGGGAGGGAGGGAGCCCAGGGTGGGGCCCAATATATATAACTCAGAGTTTGCTGCCCTTCCATGACACCTCAAAGCACTCTAGCTAATGGTAGGACGAGCCCTTTGAGGACCTGATGTGGCTCTTTAGTGGAAGTGGAAGGCCTAAGTGGACACTTTCACCCATTACATAAATATATAAATTGTTTGATGGGTCCATTCATAGCCTGGGGTACACAGATGGTTGGGGGGGTTGGGTTATGCTGGCCTATAAAATGTTAAATATTACATATTTTGAACCCTTAGCTGCAATACCATTCTAGCTAGGTGTTGAGGAAATGTCAACACCCAGTAAGACCTCAGTTTATGAGCACCCACCAGGCAGCTGTAGCCAATATGATGCTCTCCCGATGTAATTGGACTCCATTCCCCATCATCCCAGCCAACCTGGTCAGTTTTGAGGGGGAAAGGGAGCTGTAGTTCAGTAACATCTGGAGATCAGCTTCTACACAAGAAAGTAAACAGGTGGCCCTTATTCCTATCTTTGAACAAACCAACCTCCTAGGTCTTTGGTCCAATCTAGTAGGGCACTTTTTACATTTTTGTATATTTTTAACTCAGCTGATATATATTGGGCTGGCTAGGGCTAAACTCTAGCCAGTTTGGTCAACAAATGCAACAATTAGCCTCATATACAGATGTATTTCTATAAATAAAGAACATCTGGGTTTTTTGGCTGCGTGTAATAGATCATTAGTTTCTAAGCTTATTATCCTGGTCAGTGACCACTGTTCTCCACTGTCCTATGGGTACTTGGTGTTTTGTGCCTTGCTGTTTGTGCCTATCTGACAAAAATAGCACATTAAGTGTACACAATGCCATTGGATTGGGTAGTGTTTGAGGTACAGAACCACAAACAGCCCTTTTTCAAGACCGAATTTAAATTCTTTGAATTTATCTTGTTTACTTTACACAAACCCTGTTACTTCCATACAGATGGATACGATCTGTCAAAGACTTGGAACATTTTATCCCATAGCAGAACTTGTTTAAACTACCATCTGTTCTTTCTAGATGGGCACAATAGGACCAGGAACTATTTACCATTCCATAAATTAAGAACAGAATTTGGACAGCTTCTTACAAAAATGAGGTAAGGAATGAATCGGATGACTTCTGCTAGCACATCCTTCATAAGAAAACAATATTAGGAGTTGTCTTTTTGTCTCTTGGTAAAGAAGTCATATACTGCTTAAGATGCACAGGGATAGCTACTGTGACTTCTTCAATGGAGATAGCTGACCCTCAATCTGTTAGGCATTATGATAGTATATCGCAGGCAGAGATTTATTAGTATGTAACACTACTGTGGGTTAAACCACAGAGCCTAGGGCTTGCTGATCAGAAGGTTGGCAGTTTGAATCCCCGTGACAGTGTGAGCTCCTGTTGCTCGGTCCCAGCTCCTGCCCACCTAGCAGTTCGAAAGCACGTAAAAAGTGTAAGTAGATAAATAGGTACTGCTCCGGCGGGAAGGTAAATGGCGTTTCTGTGCACTGCTCTGGTTCACCAGAAGCGGCTTAGTCATGGTGGCCACATGACCCGGAAGCTGTACGCTGGCTCCCTTGGCCAGTAATGCGAGATGACAGTTTAGAGAAGAAGAAGAAGAAGAAGAAGAAGAAGAAGAAGAAGAAGAAGAAGAAGAAGAGGAGGAGGAGGAGGAGGAGGAGGAGGAGTTTGGATTTGATATCCCGCTTTATCACTACCCTGAGGAGTCTCTGAGTGGCTAACATTCCCTTCTTTCCCCACAACAAACACTCTGTGAGGTGAGTGGGGCTGAGAGACTTCAAAGAAGCGTGACTAGCCCAAGGTCACCCAGCAGCTGCATGTGGAGGAGCAGAGACGCGAACCCGGTTCCCCAGATTACGAGTCTACTGCTCTTAACCACTACACCACACTGGCTCTCACAAAGGTCTGGATACCTATTTCATATCAGTATGTGAACTTTGGCCTGTCTCACCTTTTCTCATAGCTGCATGGTCCTATCTTCAGTGTCCATTCTCTCTTACAGATTTTCTCCCACCTGATTCTTCTAGCTCTGACCTTTTTTCTCATTCTTTTATGTTTCTAAGTATTCCAACTATCTTATTCAACTCCATCCTGGATATGCTGCTTTATGAGCCCACTGCCCCCTTCTTTCTTAGGGTCTCACTCCTTTGAAACCCCCTTTTCCCCAGACCTTGATTTCCTTTGCCATTCTCTAGAATTAGGGCAGCGGCTCTCTGCCCAACACACATTTAATACAAGGACAGCTCAGGCAATTGCTGACAAAAGCTTCACTTCCCCTATAAATTGCTTTAATGCCTTATAATATAGATGATTAATTCCCTTATATTCTGATGCATCTGTTATATTGTATGCAAGAAACACATGTGAATGCACAAAATGCTCCTTTTCTGCTTCTTACCAATGTAGACACACACACACATCAATATCATCCATTCACAATGGGTTCTAACATTGTCTCAGCTCCTGGAGGATTAGGTGAAGTTTAAAAAGGGGGGGAAATGTGCTCAGACACATTGTATCAATAGACCTCATGATTAACCAGCAATAGGACTTGCAAAACAATTATGTCTTTCATTTGTCTTCTACATAATGCAGACAATTACTCCATTCTAAAAAAAGAAATATCAGATTGGAAGAGAATCTATTCATCAAAAGATTGCAAATACACACACTCTCTCTTTGCTAAAAGCAAAAGGAAGGCAGCAAATCGATTCATTGTTATGGTCTTCTTAGGGACAACTGTTCATCAGAGTGAACATGCGATTTCTGTAAGCAGTGTTAATGAGAGTCGTGCGAGTTACATTTCATCACATGCCACAGTGAAAATGTAATCCTTATTAAGAGAAGACTGGTGCTTGGAGTATGCTGTATCTCATAGCATGTTTCCTAATGCAGCAAAAAAAAACCCTAAACACAGCTAATTTTGATTGATCTGAAGTGATTTAGCTATCATCATCAACTGAAAATACTACCCCCTTGCTTACTCTGCACTCTTTGTAGCTGTTGTGATTCTTTAAGAATTCACAACACAAGAAATTCTGCAAAGAAATGACTGCTCCCAAGCATTTTTCATCACACGAGCCAATGGAATGAGGAAAGGAAAAAAGCTCATGAAGCACTCGACACTGTCAGAACCTAAATTATTCTCTGATATTTTGTAACACACGCAATCAGCTTTTATAAGGGCCTGACCCTGTCAGTCTCATATGGCTCACATTCAATCTGTCACACTGAATCACAACTCCTCCTTGATTTGTACTAACAAAAGCAGACTTTCTCTAAGAATGTAAAGTTTAAAAGACGTTGCTTAATTCAGCCCAAAGGCCAGACGTAGCATCTAAAGCAATTGCTTCTCATTAAAAAGAATGCATAAACCAATTCAAGATGTAATTAATACAAATACTTCTTTTTGCATCTGAGATACCTTGCAGAAAATTAGATTGCAAAGACTCCGTGTGCAACCTTCACCATAGTTTTTACAGTCAATAGCTAAAAATACCCACTAAATCATTTTACATCTGCTAAAAGTTTTCAAACCTTGTCAGACAGAACAAACTTAACAATAACTTTAAATGCTGAGAGTTAAATCTTAAGAACAAAGCCTAGGAATAAAGAGGACAGCAATATATACTTTTAGAACCAGCAAATCACAATATGTAGCAAAACCAAGGCTAAACCAAGAGATTTTTAAAATTCTTATGCATTAATAAACCTAATAGATGCATTTAGTTAACTATTACAATGCACATGTGTGTAGATTTACAGACCTGTGACTATAGTTACAGTTTCTTATAACCTTTTGTCTCCAGTCATATTACTGGTCCTCTGTTTCCAAGTGCTGCTTTCAACTCACATCCATTCCAAAGGAACTGCCTAGATTTTGTGGTGTAATCTGAGCAGGGAAGTACCATGTGCCTATGATACGGTTAATTCACTTTTTACCTCCCTCTGATGTGCAACGGGGTGAGGGGAGAGCACAAAAATGGAAATACTGTTTTTCTGCTCAGCAGGATTTAGAAATTAACAGCAGCATATTTATATGTGGCCATTTTGGATTTTTTGTGTTTTATTGTGCATTTAAATAGATTCACTGCCTTGAAATACCACCACTTGGCTTTCATGCAGACCAGCTCTAATCCTGCCTGTTTGGTACAGATCTTTTTGCTAACTTTTTCTAGAGGCTCTGGAGGGAGTTAAGAGGACTGAGGAGATCAATCATACTCAAAGTAACAGTCATACGTTGTGCAGAAGCACAGACATGCCAGCACTGCCTATGCAAAGAATAGACTAAAAATATAATGGGTAGTTTCTCCTACTATTTAATCTTTACTACTTCATGCTAGTTGGGTTATGTGCTGCTTAAAGTCATCTGGAGATGGATGAAATTAGTTTCTTCACTAAAGTTCCCTATTTGGCTATCAATGCAAGCAATAATAATGGTCATTCTGCCCTGATATCCTGATTTGCTTTTTCTTTTCTGAACCCTTTTCTTTCCCATGAACTCTCATCCACATCACGGGATGCTGCAGATTCACAACTCTTTGGGGCTCCCCCCCCGGTTGCCCCCCCCCCCACATATCTACAGTTGAGTCTGGAATGAAAATCTAAGTGAAATGAAGACACTTCCGTTGTCTTCCCAGATAGCCTAGAGAGAAAGAGACACCTGGAAGGGAAAGCTACATGACAAACAGCTGCAAGAGGAGATTAAAGATAAGCAACAGCAAGGCAATTCAGAATAAGAAGTAATAGATATAAAACTAGAGCAAACAGGAAACACAAATCGTTTCGTTAAAATTAGTGTGCTAGTTAAGTTGGACTCCTTAGAAGTCAGCAATTTTTCTTTAACTTGCTTGTGGAATGGGATATTTAAAGACATTGCATTTCTAGTTCATGCTAGAATTCATGGTTTTTTCCCCTACTTCTGTTATCGCAAGACAGCTGGAGTGAGACTCAATCAACCTTCTCTCAAACAGCACACATCCCTTCCGGTCCTTGTATTTTGAATGTGTGGTGTGTTTTTTCAGAGTCCCATACACCTACCCCTCTCTACTTTCCTCAGAGGATCTCCACTGAGTCATCATAATGTTTGTGAATATTCCATGACATTACAGCAGCTTGGCCAATAGCTAGACAGACACAGGATATGGGAAATCAGTTCTTAGTCCATTGTGAAGATTCATGATTTAGCTGATAAGTAACTGTGGAAATGCAGACATTGCTAATATATGTCCCGGATAAAAGAAATGGAAAGAGCCCATCCTTCCTTCACAGGTGTCCATGCTGTCTCCCCAACAGGATCATACACAATTCTGAAAGGTCTTCAGTTGAGTTAGCATCCTCCGAATAGTTCAGCAGGGTTGTATTTGATCCCTCATTTCTTCTGGCGTTTTTTCCCTGAAATTTTGCTCTCTATGTGTATAGAGAGAAACAATCATTCTGCTAATCCATTTTTGTTTCTGAAACCTTCAGTCACTCGGTCTACTACTAGCTAGGCCAGGCATAGGCAAACTCAGCCCTCCAGATGTTTTGGGACTACAATTCCCATCATCCCTGACCACTGGTCCTGTTAGCTAGGGATCATGGGAGTTGTAGTCCCAAAACATCTGGAGGGCCGAGTTTGCCCATGCCTGAGCTAGGCTGATTCAAGAGCTTTTCTCCTTCTCTCAAAATAATAGAATACAAGGTTACCTCCAGGATCAAAGAGATGGTGCCTCTGAATACCAGTTGCTGGCAATCAACAACAAGAACTATCGTCCTCATGCCATGCTTAGGGACTTCCCATAGACATCTCTTAATTTTCAGCTACTAGAGGCAGAAAACCTTCTCTGCCATCTACAAAGCTATTCCACACATGGGCTCCAGGTCCTGCTCCACTTTGTGTGTGCTTGGCACAGATCTGTGATGTCACGCACGTGGCACACGTGTGACATCACACGGCAGGAGGAGGCCTCCAGAAAGCCTAATGGGGATTGTTGCAGTCTCTGGAAAACCCAACAGGACCCATTGCGGCCATAGGAACACATGCCAAGGCCCATTGTGGCCTGCAGAAGGCCCGACAGGGCCAGTCATGGCTGCAGGCAGGCCGCAATGGGCATCATCAGGCCTTCCTGCAGCCACAGTGGGCCCCGAAGGGCCTTCTGGAAGCTGCAACAGACCTGCAGAAGGTAAGGAGGCAATCGGTTGGGGGGTAGTGGCAGTGCACGTAGCCATTCCAGGGCCCTCTGGATTTGGCTGCCCCTCTCCTCAGCTGGGCGGAGCGGGCTGCCTTGGGGATGCACCCATCGGGAGCATACATTCTGCTGCTGGTCATGCTGATGTCAAGCACACATGTCCCCGCAGTGTGCATGGCCCCGCCACAAAAAATTGTGGGTGCCCTGCATCTTCATGTGGTATGTTGTGTGGGCTGGAGCCCTCAGAGCCCCGCACACTCGGTGCCTGTGATTCCACACATTAGTCTCCTTGGCCATCCACACTTACAGCCCAAAGTACTTAATACAGTAATGTATTGTGAGTTGAGTTTTGCTCATGAAACATGCCCACCAGCAGAAGAGGAGCAGGCCGTTTTTGCCAACACGCCCTTCCCTTGAAGCCAGCCATGACTTCTGAAAATCTGCTCTAGAAAGGTGGGAGACAGCACCGAAAGTACCACTGGGCACTGCAGGGGAAAGAAGATTGGTGGCAAGTCTCTCCCGCTCTTCTCCACCAGTGGGAATCTCTACTGGATAAAGGCCCCCTCCTCAAAAGGCAATGCATGGTCCAAGGTTCAGCATGTAGGAATCACTATCATTGGCCATGATGGCTGGGGCTGATGGGAGTTGGAGTCTAGCAACACCTGGATGGCTACAAAATCTCAATCCTTGGCCAGCATAATAATTATTGGTGTTTTGCCATTATGGTGTCTTATACAAGCACGTTCACATCCCCAGAGCTTTGTTCTTATGCTCTATATTATTTTATAAACTATTTCCCCTTTAAAAGAAAACATAGTTTTCCTTTTCTTTTAAACTAGTGTAAAACTATTTATTTTAAAAAAAATACTAGTCTGGAATCATCTGCAGGAGGGTCACTGGTTGCTTCATGAGTTGGTGATGCTCATTTGACAACAGCAAGAAGCCAAGATTTTAGTGTCATCAGTGGAATATAGATTCAGCAGACACCTTCTGTTTCAACTTTCAAACACCTGCTTTTCTATTCCATCACCTTTATGCAGGCAATTAAGAACACATCTTTCCATAACAGTTAATATATTTCTGACTAACTTTTTAGATGGTTTTTATAGTATGTTTTTATGCATGATTGTTGTGGCATTTTTTAAAAGAATATAAATGCTCTGATGTTTAAGAACATAAGTATTGTTGTAAATCAAATAAATAAAACTTAACTATTAATTGCATTATTTTTGAAAAAAATATTTCATCTTACGTTACACCTTTCTAGAGCATTTAAAAGCACTGTGCAATTTGTAGACTACAGGCATCCTGATGAAATTAAAATAAACATTCCAGCCTATTAATCTAGTTCATAAATCCATTAATGGAGTGTTTCTGAAATTATTCCTTTAAACATTCTTGGTCCCAAATTGTTCCAATTAACCTCATGCTCCCGGACGCCAAGCTACAGAAGTATGTTAGCCAATTAGTAAGCCAGAGACTTCCAACTCAAATAGAACTGGTAGACTCACTTCAGGAGGTACATAATGGGTGCAGCTCAATTCTATTGAAATAAATGGCAGAAAAATAATAATAATAAGCGGGATAAAAGCAGCATTATACCACCCCAATCCAAAGACCAAATGAGTCAAAGTGCTAGCAGATGGGCTAATGGATAATCTAGGTAAATTCTCTTCTGCCTGCTTCAGAACTACACACCTAGCGCATTCTGGAAAAATAAAAGGAAGGCCATCAGGAACAGCCACCCAAATGTGCTCTGTGACTCCTCTATCCCCAAATGAATGGGAGGTGGGCACACCTGGTACAAAACAACAAACTCGTCCATTGCCATTCATTACTCTTGACATTAATTTCAGAACAAACAGAAATTGCACCAAGCAAGCTCCAATTGGTTAATTCTTATCATTCATTTTCAAATGAATTCAACCCCCACTCAGCTGTTAAAGGGAAGCTAACTACAGCATCGTGCATTTTTGGCAATGGCCCTATGTCTGTTACTCACTACAGTGGTATCTTGGTTCTCAAACGCCTTGGTACTCAAACAACTTGGAAACCAAACACTGCAAACCCGGAAGTAAGTATTCCAGTTTGCGAACCTTTTTCGGAAGCCGAACATGCTCCGTTTTGAGTATTACGCTTCCGATTTGAGTGCCACACTTCCATTTTGGGTGCCACTTCCATTTTTACTGTTATGCTGAGGTCTGTCTGTTTTTGCTATTTATTTTGCATTTTTGTTTTTGTGGCTCTTTTTGTTTGGTTTTTGTGACTGTGTGGAACCCAGTTCAGCTACTGATTGATTGTGAGACTGCAGTACATTGTTTACTGCTTTCATTTTATGGATCAATGGTCTCGTTAGATAGTAAAATTCATGCTAAATTGCTGTTTTAGGGGTTGTTTTTAAAAGTGTGGTACGGATTAATCCATTTTGCATTACTTTCTATGGGAAAGCGCACCTTGGTTTTGGAACGCTTTGGTTTTGGAACGGACTTCCAGAACGGATTAAGTTTGAGAACCAAGGCAAACATAGTGATCTTACCAAGGCAAACATAGTGATCAGTGAGTCTTTCTGAAACTTTCTTCACTTCAGGTCCTCAGTGAACTAGCTAACCTTTACCTTATAAATTATTCCAAACTTGACAAGGGGAAATCAGCAACCTTAGTGGAAATAACCCTTTTTTACACTGGTTAAGAAGGAAGGGGAAAGTAAAGGAAACAACATCCTTTGTTTTAAAGGGGAAATGGTAAAGAATAGGAAAAACCACTAAATGCTCAAACTAAACCTTTAAAATTTGATTTTCCATCTCTGTTGCCAGCAGTGAGAGATGTCTCTCTGCTCTCATATAATTTTCAACAGCCAGAAGAAAAGCAGGTTTTGCTAACTGTGGTTGCTCTTTTCATTCAAAATCCTTGATAACCAATGAAAGCTATACAGTGGACGCTCGGGTTGCAAATGCGATCCGTGCGGGAGGCATGTTCGCAACCTGCAGCGTTTGCAACCTGTGTCTGTGCACGTGCATGACGCAATTCGGTGTTCTGCACACGTGTGAGTGCCAAAACCCAGAAGTAACCTGTGGGTATGACTGTAATAGCAATCTGCTTATGAGAAAATATACATAATATAAAATGAATCTAGATAATTAATGTATAATGTTGTTTTGGGGGAGCAGGTTGCTAAGACTATGCATGCCCACTCACACCACAAATAACTCATAACCCACCTACTCTCAGCAGCCAGAAACTGCTCATAACCAGACACTGGAGAGACCTGTCAGGAGTATGCATGGACCAATGGTACCAAATAGTATGGGAAACAGCCTTACTAGAAAAATTAACCAACAAGCTGAAACTGACATGGGGACAAATAGAAGAAGATGCCTTCACCCCGGTATGGCTCCCCTTTATCACATACACAGCCCAACAAGACAATGACAAGAATCCACCAACCGCATACGAATCAATATGGCTAACCTGATACAAAATAACACATACACCCCACTCACACATGAAAACAAAGTTCACCACAGGCAACCACAAACAAACAACCACACCCTAGGCCAACCCCAGCCTCTCTCACCACCAAAGAAACACAAGTGAATAGTAAAGGGAACCCATACAAGGGACGCTGACACAAAACCCCACACATACACTAAGTAAAATAGAAACATTGCCACCCAACTCCACCCCCACTCACCTCTTCCCCCCTTTTCTTCCTAATGTAACACTCATGTCTCAACAAATGAAACTGACCTGTAGAAAATGTAACTTGAAAAAAGAGACATAGTACATACTTTCGTAAACCAAGAAATCTTTATTAATAAAAAATTAAAGAATGTGAACTTTGAAAAACTGCTACAGAAAAGTTTGCATTTATTAATTTTAATAAAGTTGCATTTTTTATTTACCAAGCTGATAGACATTCTACAGTGTGCACATGCATGCATGCACCAGTTGCTTCTCTAGACAGTTTTAATATGTGCAAAAGACAATTTTCTCTCTCTGACTTTCTCACACACACTTGTCACTCATTCAGTGATGAAGAAGCAGCATAACCCCCCTTTGACAACAGCAAATGAACTGATTTCAGTGGCCATCCCTGATGTTTGTCCATTTTATGTTCCCTGAATGCCTCCGAATTTACACTGGGGACAGCACAAAAGTGGAGAACACACTTTTAATCCCCAGCATCTGCAAATGGAGCTGAGAAAGATTCTTGGGGAAATAAAGAATCCTGAAAGAGCTGCTGTTGAGATTGCTGCATTGCAGGGGTCTCAAACAAAGATGTGCTCTCCCATGCCCACATTCCTGGCATGTTCAAACTCCTGTCTCAGCAATGTTTACACTGGCTTGGTCATGTCCACAGAATGGAAGATGGCAGGATCTGCAAGGGCATTCTCTATGGGGAGCTGGCTTCAGGCACCAGGCTTGTTGGTGGACCAACTCTGCATTATAAAGGTGTCTGGCAGGCTTTCAAACTTCTAGTTGGCAGGAGCTGGGACAGAGGAACGGAAGCTCACCCTGTCACAGGGATTCAAACCGCCAACCTTCTGATCAGCAAGCCCAAGAGGCTCAGTGGTTTAAAGTGCCACCCACATCCCTTCCGAGTGTGAGCCATACTGAGGTATATAGACCAATGGTCTGCCTCAGTATAGGCCAGTTTCCCATGTCTCACTCATGTACAAGCACACAATAATCCACATTTACATTGACAGAAGAGGCAACCAGGTCCACATACGCAATGGGATGCATTAACAGAGTAGCCCTCATATTTATATTCACTATTTCCACCAAGGAGCTGAAGGAGGCATCCATTGTTCTCTCCCATCTCCATTTAATCCTCACAACAGCGATGTGATGTAGCTTAGACTGAGAAAGAGGCACATGGGGGACAGAAGTCACTTACAGAGAACCCTCAAGTGTGTTCTCTACATCTAAGGTATAGGTGGGGACAATTTTGCATGGGGGTTCCGTTTCTGGCCCCCGCATCTGTTGGTGGAGCGAGCAAAAGCCGCACAACAATTGGATGCACCTAAAATAGTTGCTGCCTGTATTTTTTTGTAGTCTCCATTCATTTGCCCAAATTAAATCTTAGCATGGTGAAAACCATGGCTTAAACTGCATAGCTAAACCTGGCAAGGAGAGCAAACAAATGCCTCTGCCTGCTTGACTTTGCCATGCTGAGAACACGGTTATGGGTTTTGAATGGAAGGACAAAGCAGCAATACTTTTGAGATTCAATAAGAACACATTCCTATCTTGCCAGAAAACATTAGCACATCAATTCTGCTGATAACGTTGGATTGATCATCATAGGCAGGAAGCCTGTTCTGTATTTTCTGATACTTACATTAAACCAAAAACATACAAAGTAAAGAGCAGATAAAGAACATTAAAGGCAGAAAAGCCTATTTGGTATCAAATATAAAATCCCTTCCACATGCAAAAATAAGGAGAGAAGAAATCCCTGCAGATTTCAAAGGAAGTTACACAAGTAATCTGGAATGGGCGGCATTACATCTAAGAGCACAGCAAACGTAAAGCTTGTATCAATATTCTAAGTATTCTGATGCATAGTCATTTGTCATGCCTCTGCAAATAGACAAGATTCTTAAAGTATCATAGCATTTCATCTTTTTAAAACATATCCAGTCATTTTTTTATTTCTTAGCTGCACACCTTCAAATGCAGAGTATTTATTGCCATTCTTTAAAGACATTTCTTTCCTGTGTTATAACAACGTAGTAGATGTTCCGTATTTATTGTGTTTCACATAGATCCATATTGAATGCACTTAGGATATAAGGAAACGGCTCGGTTTATTGCCAGCCCTGTAAACTCAGCCTGGCATTTGAGGTGTACCTTACACAAATGAGTGCAAAGTGCTTCCAGACCCTTCACAACCTCTTCAAAAAATAACTGTAGGTTTTGATCATTTGGTTTTCATGTAGAAATATACAGATTACATTTTGTTATAAGCAAAAGGCCATCACACAAGTCACATTGCCTCATTTGTCAGGTATACTTATATGCACATCAACACCCGCCAGCAAATTAGGCAAATACGCCATCAAGCTTATTCAGGCAATTAAGAAATACCCTACTATAATAGTTGATTTCTGATCTTAAGGATCTCTGGGCTCCTTGGGGAGAAGGCCAGGATAGATATTTAATAAATACTAAATATGTATGGAGAAAATCCATCCATAAGCTATAAACCAGTTTTCTGGGAAATGGTGGTTTAAATTCAGGGTGACTATTCCACAGTTCAGAGACCAGTTCTGGACACAAGACCACAATTACTTTGAAACCAGCAGCCAAAAAAGGGGGGGGTGAAATAGTGCTAGGGTCAGTAGAGTGCAGTGGCCGGATGGAGATGGAAATTGCCCTCTTCCTGATTTTCAAACTGATCATTTGATGAGCAGATCAGCTGATGAGAGGAGAGTGTATGATAGGTGTCTCCACCCGCTTTTGCTGGTGTGTGGTCCTAGGAGAGTTGGCTGAAGATTAATGCAGCCCATGGATAAAAAGCCTGAGCCACCCCTCGCATGGTTTTTGTAAGCTTGAGTTCCTGGTTCTGGGGAAAAGGCAGGGTATAGGATCATAGAAATGTAGAGTAGGAAGTGCCTGGAAGGGTCATCAATTCCAACCCTCTGCAGTGCAGGAATCTTTTTGCCCAACATGGGGCTCAAAACCATGACCCTGAGATTAAGTGTCTCATGCTCTATTGGCTGAGCTATCATAAATACAATGATGATGGTGGAAACTATGGTTTATTAATAAAGCTGGCTTCATTAAATAAACTATGGTTTATGAAGTTAATATTGTTACTTATGAGAGAGTGAAAGAATGAGAAAAAAGGCAAGACAGAAATACTCAGATACCCTAAACATGTGAGTGCAACTTTCATGTAGATAGCTATTAATACCTTGCTCTGACACCTAAATGTGAACCAAAAGCACTACAGCATAGCCTCCAACATTTCTCTAATGAAAATAGGGACATCCTATTCAATATAATAATAATAATAAATTTATTTATATGCCACCCATTAAACATTTTAAAAACATCCCTATACAGGGCTGCCTTCAGATGTCTTCCAAAGGTTATATAGTTCCTTATATTCTTGACTCACGGGTTGCATAACTCCATACAGTCCAACAATTCTTTGATGAAAATATGGACATCCTAAGGAAAAGTGGGACATTCCGGGATCAAATCAGAAACCGGAATGGCTTCTGTAACTCAGACTGTCCCTGGAAAAGAGACACTTGGAGGGTCTGCTACAGCAAGCAGTGTGAATGACCAAGCACCGATTCATTTATATACAGTGGTACCTTGAGTTATGAACTTAATTTGTTCTGGAGGTCCGTTCTTAACCTGTGGTACCACTTTAGCTAATGGTGCCTCCCACTGCCGCCGCCATGCAATTTCTGTTCTCATCCTGAAGCAAAGTTCTTAACCCGAGATACTATTTCTTGATGAGGCATGTGACCCTCACTTGCCCCAAGCCTACACCAGCTGAGGAATCACGCGCCTCTGTCCAGAGCTAGCAAGCCCCACCTGGCCAGCTAGGGAGCTGGGTTGTGGGCCCTTGCCTGCATCAGCTTCCTAGAGTGCTGCTCCTATTGCTCCCTACACCTCAGAACCCACCGTGTTCATGGGGACAAGGACCCCTCTAGCTCTGGTGATGGGTCCTGCTGCTCTGGTTCCTGTGCACTGACCTCCACCCCCTCAACATCCTCCGTCACCCTGTGAGTACTTCCTACACCAACATCACCTTCCCCAGCTTGCCCCAGTGTGTCCCAGTCCCAGCTCTACCCCTTGCTGGGATCCTTTTCCTCTTCCGCCTCTACCTCCCCATTGTCCTGCCAGTTCATGACTTATTATAAGAGAACAAGGGATGCATTCATGGTGAGTTCTGGCACCTCTTTTTCTAGAAAAATAGCACTGATCCTGACCGAGCACCTGGTAAAAATTGAGATAAAAATGCAATTATTGTTATTTTTAATTTACGTTCCTGTGTACATTGGGTCAAACTTAAAGCTTAACAAAGCTTCAAAAGTAATTGGATAGATTTGAATGACCTCTATGTGGGTCTAATAACCATTCAAGCTTTATGGCCATTGTGATTAAAGAGGGCTGAAAGAGTTAAAGGTTCTCCACAGGTTCAGGAGGTAATCAGCAAAAGAGTTGCCTGGGGCCTCACACAGTACAAGATGTCTCAAAAGCAACAGTACCGGTACTTAATCCTGTGCAGCTCAGCACTGGTGCACTTTGTCATCAAACTACAGGGACACCCGTTTCGTGATAGATTATTCTCATCTCGGCCAAAAGGAAAATATCAGCTCTTTTTCTCTGCTTGGTATTACTGCTGGGAGTTTTGGGCTATGCGGTTGGTGTCCAGAACTCATTCAACCATCCATCTCAAGGTTACAGTTCAGTACATGTCCTTCTGCTGCTTGCCACTAATGGGACCCGCACAGCTTCCGATACCTACTTTCATTCATAAAAATTAAAGTTTGTTCAGAAGTAGAGGTTTTTTTGAACAATTATTCCCAATATCAATTAAATTCTTCTAGTCACATTTCATCACTAGCAGCATGGAATCAGGGCTGTTTATATTTTCGCTGTGCTTCTGGATTCAATCCAGGAACAGCAATCATTAGCAAGTAGATTTTTTTTTTTTTAAGGAAATGTTCATGCCCTCTAAAACAGGAGATTACTGTAAATTGGAACAGCTTCATGTTAGAGAACACAAAAGGCTGCATGCAACACAGGTAACCAAAGGATAAATACAACTCAGAAAAACATTTCTTCCTCTCAGCACAAGGCTAATGGATCAAGAAACGGGCCACCGTCTCTTTCATATTTTTATACTTTCATATAAATTAGTTCACTGAGCAACCATCTCCTGAAAAACACACACGCACTCACAATATAGTCTAGCCAAAAATCTAGTGTTGTGCAATTGAGCAGGCAGGCAATTCAGAAGATTATCAGTATCAGGGGAAAGAGGGAAGAAAATAAAATAAAAATATTTTGAACTAATTTTACATTAGACATCTGGCAACAGTTTGTTTATTTATTAAAAACTCATTTGGACCCCTCAAAAGGTTCCTGCATACATAGCAGAGCGCTTGGCCTTTTTTCGTTCTGAGCACAGATCCTCTTAGAGCCAGTTTCCGGATGTGTCACAAGTCATCTGGTAGCACAGAAGCTCTAAATCATGTTCACTAACAATGTTCTTTGTACCATGATCCTAGCTGGGGAAATGCAGTTACAGGTAGGTAGCCGTGTTGGTCTGCCATAGTCAAAACAAAATAAATAAATAAATAAAAATCCTTCCAGTAGCACCTTAGAGACAAACTAAGTTGTTCTTGGTATGAGCTTTCGTGTGCATGCACACTTCTTCAGATAGTTTATAATACTGATAAGATATTAGTGGAGCTACACATATGCCCATAGCCTAGTGTTAATTAATTAAGTAAACATATTTATAGCCTGCCTTTCTTTCATTAGGGATGCTTCAGTTATCTCCATCTTCAAATGAGATGAATTTTTAAAGATAAATATGCTCTTGATTCCTGGTCACATTTCATTCTTCATTGCTCTCTCTCACTCACACATACAAACATACTGATTTCTTTTTAGCATTAAAATAACAAAAATATTATTTTTCCTTCTGTTTCTTTTAAATCGGCAAAAAGCCAAAGCTTAGTAGAGTGTGTGCTTTAGATTCTGAAATTCCTTTCCCCTCTCTGGTTGTGGTTCCCTCTATAGCCAAATGGGAACCAACTGCATGCCCAGGCCCCATGTACCACCTCCCTCTGCACTTAGAATAACACAGCCACACTTACAGACATCCATTTGGTTCAAATTAGGCCACAACTTTATTGATTACAGATGAGAGTGGCTTGGGCTTAAGCATTGGACATACTGTATATTCTGGCGTATAAGACTACTTTTTAATCCAGGAAAATCTTCTCAAAATTCGGGGGTCGTCTTATACGCCGGGTGGAGAATCTGCGGTCGAGTATATCTCAAACTCTATATTTTAACTGGAAAAGTTGGGGGTCGTATTATACGCCCAATCGTCTTATACGCCGGAAAATACGGTAACCATTATAAACCAACCTGCTTGAAGCTCAGTTCTCTCAAGTGTTGTCGAACGCATATTGAGGGAGACTATGACATATCTACAGTATATAGATGAGCGCCGCAACCCCAGAGTTGGACATGACTGGACCTATTGGTCAGGGGTCCCTTTACCTTTACCTATAAAAAAGGTTAAGGGGCCCCTGACCATTAGGTCCAGTCGTGTCCGACTCCAGGGTTGCGGCGCTCATCTCGCTCTATATGCCGAGGGAGCCGGCGTTTGTCCACAGACAGCTTCTGGGTCATGTGGCCAGCATGACAAAGCCGCTTCTGGCAAACCAGAGCAGTGCACGGAAATGCCGTTTATCTTCCCGCTGGAGCGATCCCTATTTATCTACTTGCACTTTTACGTGCTTTCGAACTGCTAGGTGGGCAGGAGCTGGGACCGAGCAATGGGAGCTCACCCCATCGCAGGGATTCGAACCGCTGACCTTCTGATCAGCAAGCCCTAGACTCTGTGGTTTAACCCACAGCGCTACTTGGGTCCCTACCTTTACCTATAACATATATCAAATAGGTACAAACCCACAAAGATTGTCTTGAGTTGTGCTATGACCTTAGCTACCACCTGGGCATCCAGAGAGAAACACCTCCTCCAGGATCCCATTAATGGGATAACCCAATCCTTGGAGGAGCAGGCAAGGCATACAACCTCCAGCCATGACTAAGGCTTTTACCCAGTGCCACCAGCTGGGACCTTAGTCTTTCCTGTGTAGCAAGTTCTGGCTGCTATGTTGAGTTGCTGTTCTGTTGCTTATCAATAAATGCAACTACTGCAGTTCTCTAAACTCCTGTGGCTTCCTAGCATTAGGGAAGACTCCTTGCTGTGCTTCCTTTGGATACTACGCAGGGAGCCGTACTAATGTGAAGGAAGGGAGAACCCCTTCACAATGAAGGGGAAGTTCTTCATAGGAACGGGCATTTATCTGTATCATTCATTTTTGTCAACCCTGACTGGTAAGGGCTCTTCAGGGTTTCAGAGGGGGGCAATAACCAGCCCTACCTGGATGTCACAGATTGAACCTGGGGCCTTTTACATACAAAGCGTGTGCTCTACTGCTGAGCTGCAACCTTCCCCCCTTCATTCTGCATAAGTTCTCAGGATCCATATCTACATATTGATGCTCAGTTTGTTGCACATTTACCAGACATAAGAAAAGCCTAGGAGAGGAAGGAGCATAAAGTACATTTCTGGTTCACAGGAACTAAAATTAGCACCAGCTAAAGACAAAAGAACCACACTAGAAGAATTGCAGTGGTTTTTATTACACTTGGTTATAATAAAATAAATTAAAGATACCTGGGGGAACTCTGGACCAGCAATTACTAGCTCCATTGTGTTCCAGACCAGCCCAATTTGCAATGGCTGGAAAGCTTCATAGATTTCTCAGCAAAATCTTAACTTTGGAATATCGGATAGAATTCAAAGAAGTACGCTCTCATGAAATGGTTTTGAGTTTGCTCATTCGTTTTTATACCACTAAATCGATGTGTGTGTGTGTGGGGGGGTGTACCATGTTCACAGCAGAGGTGGGAGAGAAACACTATGACACAGAATGATCATGTTTGTACACCTAACATCATTAACAAATCATTAAGGGGGTGCATTTTTTTCTGGGTATAGAAAACACTGTGCTTCAGTTAATGCAATGATAAAGAGGTTATTGGTGCACCAAAGGTGTGTTGTATTGTAAGCATAAGAATAGTCCTGCTGGAACAGACCCAATACCCATCTAGGCCAACATCCTGTCCTCACAGTGGTCAACCCCAAAGCACAGGAAGCCCCAAAGCATATCATCAGCCGCAGTGAGCACACCCATGCTGGCTGAGACAGGTGAGCATTACAGTCCAAAACACCAGACATCACCAGTTTGGCCAAGGCTGAACCAGAGGAATGAAGATCACAGGCTGGGATGTGCAGTGAGAATAGGGGGTGAAGCCATGGAGGGCCATGGAGGGAATTAGATTGGTCTTAAGAGTAGATGAGAAGCCAGTGTAGGAACATCAAATGTTCAGAGTGATAAGAGAGGGTTTTATTTTGCCTATATGAAGAGATGAGGCTGACCCTGCAGAAGACCAGAAATGAAAATACTGTAGAGGTCTAGGGGAGAGATAACTAGAGCATGGGTCAGAAGAACAGCAAGGAAAGGACATATTAAGGGTGAATGGCAACATTGTCAAAGAAAAAGCCAAGCATACACGAAGAAGGCAGCTTGAAATGAAAGACCAGACATTTGATCTTTGACATATTGAGTATTCCAGCAGTAAGATCAGAGAGGCACTTCAAGATGTGGGGTTCAGAGGGGGGGTTCAGAGGGGGAAAGGGTTGGTTGTCATCAGTGTTTTAGGGGTTTTGGGGATCTGATGAGGTCATCCAAGGACAGCGAGCAAAGAGAGAAGAGAATAACGGAGAGGGAAAGCAGAGGAAGAGTTTCCACCTGTGGAGACATTGAAAGAATGATTAGGCAGGTAGGAGGAGAACCAGATAAGGACAGAGTCACAGACACCCAAAAGGAATCAAGTAGGAGACAGTAGTTACCTATATCAAAGGCAGCAAAGGTCAGGAATGTGGGTCCAACACAGGATTTCAGCAAGGAAATCAGTGATTTGTGACATACAGTACTGTACAATGCTAGTTTCAGTGTAACCAACTCTTGATACACACACACACTTTGTATACAGCTGTATTTCTGTTATTTTCCCTTGCTCACCATGATCTGTTGTCTTTTTCATGGTACAGTACTCATATTCACTCCTCTTGGCTTTGGGGCTACTGTAACTTTTAAATAGACCATATAGTACCTCTCTTTAAATAGTATGAGTGTTTGTGTATGCAAGAGTGCATTATTAGTGCTACTTACACCATGCTTGTCTTTTTCAATGACTGTCTTTCATGTCTCTGTGTTTGATGTCAGCTTCTATCGCTGTCACCATGGTGCACATTTAGGACCTAATGCCTAAGGGGTGATTCACCCCAACCCAGGGCTTTCTCAGCATCTGTTGGATTCCCCCAGGTGAATTCCTCAGCCCCAAAGGCTAGATAAGGTGTCTATTGGGATGTATTATTTCAGGAAGGACTTCTGAGAAGTAGCAAGCTATATTGGTGGTAGAAGAAGTGGTCTTCTGTTAATTGGACACTAGTCTCTTGCACATGGTTTGGAGAACCACTGCCTATACTGGTGTCCCATTCTACCTGTGTATAGCAAAACACACACACTTGTACTATCACAACACCGCCCTTTTTCTGAGGCAGAGTCAGCTCTATATCCAAAGCCAAAATGTAAGAATTGGCCAGGAAGTCAACAACTGAGATCAAACTGGCATCCTTTGCTTTCTCTCCTCAGATTCCCCTGATATGCCACCAGAAGAAGTTCCAGTTAAAACAATACTTTTTGTGACAATGGGAGAGAGATGAGAAGCTTCCTGGAAGAGTAACATAGCTAGAGGAAGAAAGAAAATACCATCTTTTTGAGTTCACAATGGCCCATGCTCCTGTGTAATACTGCTACATAGAATCACCTGGTGCTTCTTGGATATTATCTTGTAATCCTTACAACAACCCTGTTAGGTAGGCCAGTGGCGTTATCTCTTATATCACAAATGGGAGTGCTGTGGCTGTGAAGTGGGTTTCTCAAGCATACCTTTTGCCCTTGTCTTCCCTGCTCTGCTCAGAAGCATAGTAGGAAAAGATTAGATTCATATCTCAACACATCTGACTTTGAGCTCCTTCCAGGAAAAGCAGAATATAAAATAAGTAAGTCAATAAAAGACAGGTCATCTCCAGGGTCTCAGGGTCACTTCTGTGTTGGAGACCACTCATCAGTGACATGGATAGCACACAGTATACATTACAGGATGAGGAACCCTGCAGCTGACTGGTCGCCATGACATTCTTTCCGAAGTTCAGGGGTGAGTCCCCTTCCCCCTTTCTTTAAAGCTTTCCACCCTAACCTCTAATCAGGCTGGAAACAAAGAAGGGAGCTTTATTTTTCGCCCAACCCTGCCCTGCCCCCAGCTCTGAAGCATCGCTTGATTTACAAATACCGTATCCACCAATCTGTCTCCACCCAGGGAATTGTTTGCAGCAAAGCAACAGCTCAGAAACATTTTGAAGTGCTCTTGTTTTGTTTTGTTTCCTTCTTTCTCCCCGCCCTTTTTTTTTTGTCCATGTATTTCCTAAATAACGTCAGGGAATATTGTTGCACATCCTCCCCCCCCCCCCCCGTTTAGAACCCTGAAACAATCTTTTCCTGGCTCGTGTAATTTCATACATTCTACCGCTCTGCAGCAGACTTTATACGTGTGCCAATGGGGTTTCCATCACTTCAGGGAGGGCCAATCGCTTTAACGGTGCTACAAGTTATGAGGCTCACAGCCTTGGCTTGGGGTTGGGAGAGTTCAGAGCGTGCTATGTTAGGGACCTCTTTAAAGCGTTACAAAGGAGAGCCCAATTTCGCACCGGAGGCGCCACAATGAGGATTTTTGGTGCTCTCTCTTCATTCACCAATTCTGTTCGTTACACCTGGGTTGAAAAAATAAATAAAACCAATAACTTTACAGGGAGAAGCCGAGCAAAGGAGCTCTGAGACATAGTGCCAGGGAGTGTGTTTCCAGCCTTGGATAGGAGGCGGAGAGGAGGAATGGAGAACAGCAGGGCGATCAGGAGACATAACTTTGGATCTGGAGCTGATCTTTGCTCTAAAGCCTGCGTAGATCTGCTGAAGGTCCATCTGTCCCTCATCAAGGACTCCCACCACCACCACCCCGGCCGCCCCCTCTCTCGTCAATTACACAGATTGGTCCCTCCCGACGCCCACCCCTTTGGTCGCTTAGCTGCTCCACAAAAAAAAGACTTACCGCCCCCAATGCAGGCGCAATCGGCGTGTGCTGATGCCGCCACCTCCACTGCCTTGTAAAAGGGGGATTTTTGGAAACCAGGAGGAGGAGGAGGAGGCGAAGAGGAGGAGGGACTTTTAACACACACCAAAAAAAAAAAAAAGTTACAGGGAAGTTGACCAACTGCACGAATTGTTTATTTAACCTGAAACCCGGAGGCAGTGGCCCATCAATCATCGGTAATTACACCCTGATGCCAAAGCCTTCGGAGACCCCTTGATCTCTCCTCACACACCCCGCCCTCCTCCGCCCCATCACCTTTCCACGAAAAGGCAGCGTTGCTGTATTGGTTAAGTTATCAGGGGATAACGCCTCGCTCCTATTCTGTTTCACTGGATAAGTTTTATGGGGACGGAGACGTACGCAGGACTTGGTGCGTGAGAGAGAGAGAGAGAGAGAGAGAGAGAGAGAGAGAGAGAGAAAGAGAGACTAAACGTACATATATATATGAACCCCCTGTCAATTTCTCCAGCAGACCGATTCCACCCACGCCCCCGCATTGATTGTTCGGCAGGCGGGGCAGAGAAGTGGGGAAAGTGGAAACAAAGTGCGGGGGGGGGGCGGATCTGGAACTGTTTCACTCTGGCATGAAAGGCAAAGAGGTGGGTCAGGTCTGTCCCTCTTTCCGCTCTCAGCCTGCATCTTCTCCCAAGAGAGGCTACAGCAGGCATCCTAACAGGACCAGTGGTCAGGGATGATGGGAACTGTAGTCCCAAAACATCTGGAGGGCTGAGTTTGGGGATGCCTGGGCTACAGCATCTTCCTCACAAGGAACAGACCAGAAAGGCCTATTCCTTTCAGCAGCCGAATGCAGAGATGGGATGCACACACTGGAACAACAACACAGTGTTGTGCTTTGCAGTACTAAGAGAGCGGGCTGTACTGGGCATCCTATCTGTTTTCTTAAAGAAGCCCAAGTTATTTGTTTATTATTCGGTTTCTATCCTCCAGAGAGCTCAAGGTGACATGCCATGGGTCTCTTCTTCCCCGTTTTATCCTCCCAGCAACCCTGCGAGGAAGGCTAGACTGAGAGTGAGTGAGTGACCCAGGGTACACCCAGTGAGTTTCATGGCTGAGTGGGGACAGGAAACCTGGTCTCCCAGGTCTGACACACTAACCACTACACCACACTAGCAGGCTAACCATGCCATGCAAAAGTGCCTGGGTCAAGTTGATTTAATTTTGATTTTTAAAATTATCATCATCATCATCATTAACCTGCCCTGCACCCCAACTATTTAAAAGGCAATTGAAAAGGAAAGAAAGGAAAGTAATACTATTGACAGTGAAGCTCTATTTGCGATACAGGAGAATTTATCATATTTGTATGGCTGTTTGCTTGGGAGCCTGTTTATAGAAATTCCACTTGGTCATAACTGTTGTCTGTCTGCATATTATATAGCACAATCAATGTCCATAAGACTTTACACAAAGCAAGAGAACAGGCCCCTGCCCCTGGGAGCTTACAATCTAAAATTCAGCATGGGGAAAGGGAGGTGGGGGGACTGGAGGCAGGAGTGAATGAGGATGAATATGCAGAACTGGACATGGTACTTCAGGTGAGGTTTGATGCTCCCCTAGCCAGCATCTGGAGTGCTGTGTGCAGGTTTGAGCACCGCATTTTCAGGAGGATACAAACCAGGTGTGGGCTAGGTGCTGAAATCCCAAAGGAGCAGAAAATACTATTTATGTACAGGACCATGGCTGCATGGATGTTACTGGCCCAGAGATGGAAAGAAGATAAAGTTCCTACCAGAGAAGAATGGCAGATGAAGTTAATGGACTATGCTGAAATGGTGAAAATGACTGGAATACATAAAGGAAGACCAAAATTTTAATAGGGAATGGGGAAAAAAATTATAACTTATCTTAAAAACCATTGTAAACAGTTAAAATCATTCGTAGGATTGGAATATCACTTGTAGTTTAAGTTTGAATTCTGGACATAATGGAAGAGGTAAAGGATTTGGATTATCATAAAAGATGTGTGAGGAAACAATTAATAATAGGACCCACAAATGGGAGGATGGAAGTCCAGGAGATTCCTTGGAATCTTGTTTTTATTATTTATGTTTGATATATCTCTGTGAAATTTTAATTTGAAAAACCAAATACATAATTTTTTTTAAAAAAAAAGCAAAACAAAATCAGGTGTGGGCAAGCATGTCTGCCAGCATGTGGTTCATAACAGAGTACCTCCAAGCAAAGACAGCCCTTGACAGGGGTAGGTGGGAAGGTTCTCCACTCCTGACATAGACAAATTGGAATAGACAACAGAGTTGGCCAGCAGTGTGGAAAGCAGGTTCTATAAGGAAAGGTAGAAGGAACCAGGTGTGTTTAGCCTGGAGAAAGAAAAGACTCAGGGAGGAAATGAAAACAGCACTCTTCAAATTCCTGAAGGACTGTTATCTGGAAGATGACAAAGACTTCTTATCTGGTGCTCCAGACAGCAGGATTAGATTGAATGGGGTTAAATTACAAGAGGGTAGATTTTGGTTGAACATTAGCTGTCTTTCTAGTAGCACCTTAGAGACCAACTGAGTTTGTTCCTGGTATGAGCTTTCGTGTGCATGCACACTTCTTCAGATACTCCAGTGTATCTGAAGAAGTGTGCATGCACACGAAAGCTCATACCAGGAACAAACTCAGTTGGTCTCTAAGGTGCTACTAGAAAGAATTTTCGATTTTGTTTTGACTATGGCAGACCAACACGGCTACCCACCTGTAATTAGCTGTCTTGACCATAGGAGCATTTGGAACCAGTTGCCTCAAGGGGTTTTCAGGCAGAACTTGGACAGCTGTCTCTTGTAGATGCTCTGAATCTGGGTTTTCTGCACTGAGCAGGGGGTTGGGCTACATGGCCTCTCCAACCCTACGGCCCTGCTGTTGTTTTCAGTTACAGGTTACACTACAGTTAGCTGGGCATTCATGCAAAGCAAGGCTTAAGCAAATGAAACCCAAAGTGGAGCAGAGCTGTATCCTGTTAAGGAAATATATTTGAAAGCCATGTTCTTCCCACTCCTGGAAAAAAGACAGCTTGTAAGCCAATACCCATCTTCAGATGACTTTACCCAAAAGAGGCTGTCTCCTGTGCTTAGTCTGTTGGTAATCACTGCTTTATTAAATAAGGCAGTGGTTTTAAGCAGAGCTTGAATAGTTTGTGAATGTGAATCCTCTGGCGGCAGAGCTCTGAGATGAAGGGAAATGTGGGAAGGAAGCCAAATAGAGTGACACGTAATTTGTCACCTAGAGGGCTTTACAGGTGATGCCCAACAGCCAAGCGTTAGGCTCTGCATTCACATAAGGAAGGATTTCGGGACAATCGCAATGATTCACACTTATTGCTGCTGGGGGTGCCTTTGCCCCATGGGCTCACCAAGAGAGGAGAGGAGCCTCTGATGGAACTGTGAGAGTTACTTGAGAGAAATAATGTTGATAACAAAATTCCCTTAGGGGAAGGCTGAAGCTCAGCAGAAGACCATCCTCTTGGCATGCAGATGGTCCAAGCTCAGATTCTGGAACCTTCAAGATAGGGCTAAGAGAGATGCTAGTCTGAAACCTTGGACGGCTGCTGGCAGTTAGTGTAGGGCGGCAATACTGAGCTCGATGGACTCGATGGTCTGACTCAGTATGAAGCAGTCGCTACAAAGAGCAAACTGCACAACACCCACTCAAATAATCCAGCTATCAATCACTCTGAATAAGTGGCACATCTCAGCAGATTTCGAAAAATGCCCAGTAGCTCCCATTATTACCTTTTCTTGACAGCATTTCTGATGACCTTAGCCCTCCAGTATGTTGTCATTTGATAAACGGGCCCCAGCCATTGCTGAGCTCATAAGCAAAATGTGCATGCAATTATGAAAGACCAGGGATGTAAGAGTTTCCACATTTCAGTAATATTCTATCCTCTTTCCCATGCTGTCAAGGCTATTAAAAAATATATATACTATAAAATGTTACATTGTCATACAAATTTCACTCTTATTCCTCTGATCAACATTTCTTTTGCCATGGTGCCGCCGCCGCCCCTTCATTGTACAAGGCCATTGTAAAACTCTAATCTGAAGGAAATGATTGCTATCAGATAGAATTTCCCTGGGTGTAAAAGATTAAAAACAGTTTGATTTTGGGGGGGGGGGAGGGGGATCAATTTTTGTAAGTTGAGGCATTCGAGATGCATTGTGTTTACAAAGCAACACAACCAAAGGTCAAATGAGAGTGCAGTATTTATCTCCTGCTAATCAGTAGTTTTATGGCGCAGCATTAAATGTTAAGCGTTGTAACTGGCTGTGCACATAACAGAGAAGAAACTGCACAAAGAAAAAGGAAAGGAAAGAAAGCACACAGTGCTATCATGTCTGATGGGGGCAGAACGGGAAGATTGAAAACATTTGTTCTAGCGTGTTACAGACTGCACACTGGGGGGGGGGGACAAAATAAACTGTCAGCAATTTGTAATAGCAAAAGCCTCAGTCCTGCAATGAATTGCATTTTAACAAATAGGTGAGGTGAAAGGGGGGCAGTCAGCCACTCAGATTTCTTGACCCCTGTGGTTATTTGAAGGAAAGGTACTTTCCAGACACAAATAGTAACTCAGTCGTAATGCCAAATTAAAATACAGCTGCAGTTCTATGCTTATTTGAAAGTAAACTTGATAAAGTCACCAGGATGCCCTTCAGAGAAAGTATGTTTAGGATCATAGACCTGTAGAGCTGGGACCATGAGGGCCATCCAGTCCAACCCCCTGCAATGCAGGAATCTTTTGCCCAACATGGAGCTTAAGCTCACGACCCTGAGGTTAAGAGTTTCCTGCTCTACCAACTGAGCTATCCCCCATCTGGATGGAAGGGCTAATGTGAAACATATCATTATTTCTCTTTCAGAACCAACCTTGATCCGCCACTCCCTGAAATATAGTTTGTCCTCTGCCACCTTCCGCTATATTTTTCAGGTACCACCACCCAACTAAATGGTGATTGAATCTGATGTTGTAATGCCTTCGGGGTGGGAGGTGGGGGTGGAATTGATGCTACAACAATGGCACCTAATTCCCCTTTTCTTGTTGTGTTCTTCTGCAGCGTTGTGAGGGGTGGTGTCCCACCAACACTGCGTGCCCTCTTGCCCCATCTACTGCAGTGAGGGCACAACATTCATCAACAGCAAGCAGGAGAGACATGTGGTTCCTGTCGCACAAGCAACACTGCTCTGTGTAATGTCCCATTAATCCAAATTGTTTGAAGAAATGGATGCAGTCTCCAGTTCAGGAAGTGAGGATCCTCTACACCTAACAGCTTGAAATCGTTAATACAGTTGATGTTTAGCACACCTGAGTCTGGGGTGGAATCCACACACATATAAAAAACGTTGTGAACATATTTTTTTAAAAGGTTTTGAAAAATATATTGAATATGCCATAGCTCACAATCGCCATCTAGTGTTACATTTGTATATTGCACTTTACAACACATTTAAATTTAATTTGCAGCTATATATCTGAGTCCACATGCACACACATACCTGCTAATCCTTTTAGATTTTGATGTTGAATATACAAAAGACGTTTGCCACCAATATTTGATACCCTGCAATATCCAGTAGCAATATTAGCAATTTGTAATGAGAATGAGAAGTAATTTAACATGATGCATATAGAAACATCAGATTTGTCATATGGTTATATATGTAAGCCCGTTCATCAGTGTGCTAAAAGAGTTGGAGGTAAAAATAATGGCATAATCAATATTTATGTCCCTGAAAGCATTGTTTTGCAAGATGCTACCTTGAGTGGTATTTTATTATTGGAGACAGCTGTGCACATGGCAGATTATGATGCAGGAGCAATTCGTTTCAACTGACATTTAAAAGTGAAACTACCTAATTTGCAGTTTCCAAAACAAGATGTGGAATGAAACACCATCATCCATTAAAATTCACATTTCTCTGAAATTTGCGATGCAGTTCTCCAAAATTTTATTACAAAAATGCATGCATAAAATGCATATATTACTTCAAATAGTATACAAAAATGCATTCAATTGGGGAAATTGCTTTGGGGAAAATGTGCATATTAGGCAGAATTGCATACAAAATATGAATACAATAAATGCTGGTGTGAACATTTTTTTTAAATGTGAACTGATATAGAAATGTGAGCTGCATTTAAGATTGGGGAAAAATAAGAAACAGAGAGAAATCACAATTGACAGATTCCACTGTCAAATAGTGGTCCCATCCAACACTACAATTCTATGATTATTAAAATATAGCATAGTTTAAAAAAAATAAAATAGTGCTTGCTAGTTACAAAAACCCCTGACTCCTTGCAGTTCCTCACTGACACCTCAGTGCAGTTTAACACAGGTGATGTCCTTTCCACACATTGCCATGTGAGCCATAGAAGGGGAAGAAATGGAGGCAGTGAGAAATTTTACTTTCTTGAGTTCCATGATCACTGCAGATGGTGCCAGTAGTCACGAAATTAAAAGACACCTGCTTCTTGGGAGAAAAGCAATGACAAACCTAGACAGCATCTTAAAAAACAGAGACATCACCTTGCCGACAAAGGTCCATATAGTTAAAGCTATGGTTTTCCCAGTAGTGATGTATGGAAGTGAGAGCTGGACCATAAAGAAGGCTGGTCGCCGAAGAATTGATGCTTTTGAATTATGGTGCTGGAGGAGACTCTTGAGAGTCTCATGGACTGCAAGAAGATCAAACCTATCCATTCTGAAGGAAATCAGCCCTGAGTGCTCACTGGAAGGACAGATCCTGAAGCTGAGACTCCAATACTTTGGCCACCTCATGAGAAGAGAAGACTCCCTGGAAAAGACCCTGATGTTGGGTAAGATTGAGGGCACAAGGAGAAGGGGACGACAGAGGACGAGATGATTGGACAGTGTTCTTGAAAATACCAACATGAGTCTGACCAAATTGCGGAAGGCAGTGGAAGACAGGAGTGCCTGGCGTGCTGTGGTCCATGGGGTCACAAAGAGTCAGACACGACTAAACAACTAAACATCATCAACAACAACAATGACCATGTGAGCCATCGAGCCTACATCTAAAATATAATGTGTGATGGCAACAACAAAAAACTTGTTTCAAATGGGTGCCTTCCATGGAGAACTGTGATTGGCTCCCTGTAGCCCATGTACTCAGTGGCAAATGCTTTTCGTGTGCAAAACAGTCCTAAATCATCTCACAGAGCCACCTAAAGCATCTACCACATTTACCATAAAACATCCATAATAGTGAAGATAAGAATCATAGAATTGTTGAGTAGGGGGAGACGGGACGGGACTCTGAGGGTTATTTCATCCAATCCCCTGCAATGCAGGAATGTCAACACATCACCACCACTCCAATCTGTTTTGAAACCATATAGGACCCTGCTTAGCTTTGCAAATGTGCTAGCAGTTTTATTACTGTTGTTTACTGGTAAATTAATTTGGTTCAGTGCTGGCCATTTCTTCTGTACATAATGACTTTTTAATTTTATGATGTTTTAATGATTTATTGTACATCAGCATAATGTATTTTTTTAAAATAAAAATAAAAATTAATTGGTGGTTTATAAATGCCAGACACACATTTCTTAACCCCTTTGTTGGAAATAAATTGTGACTAGAAATGTTGGCCTGGGTCTTCCATTGTCCTTTCTGGCAGAAGTCTCAGGTTTAGGTTTCTATTGCTTCATAGGGAAAGATTCCAGCAGAGTAACCCAGCCTGGTTCCTTAGGGGCAAATGGAACCATAGCAAACTGGAGTTTGCTGGCTGATTTGCCCATTTCCTTTGGCTTGACTAGAAGCTCAGGTTGGTTAAATAAGCATCCCTTTTTGCAGGGCAAATGTCTAAGCAATGATTTCAGTTGAAACAAAGTATGGAATTCCATTTGTCAAATTATCTGTTTGATGTCAGGAAAAGGGGGTTATTGTGAAGTTTAAGAGTATTGATCCTGCTGAGGTAATGGTTCTTACGAGGTCAGCAGTCTCCCTTTCACTTCCTTAATCTCATCTGCTGATGCTTCATGGCCCATCTGCAGGTAGCTTGCCTAATACTTAGCATCTGTGAACCAACTTTCCAAGGAAGTGGCTCGCCTGGATGGGGTGCACATGTCAAATGTCAGTTGAGAAGAGGCTGCTCATTAGGGAACAGGCAGCTTAAACCTGACACTGATACAAATGGTCAGATGTTAGTTACAGTTTGATTTTTCCAGCAGCCCTGACTTGGAATTTCCGCTCACCTCTTTGTAATCATATTCCCTCTCTCAGAGGAACCAAGATCTGCAAATTAGGTCAAGCGAAGTCAGATACAAAGCCTGCGCAATAAGCTACCTTTCTTTTTTAGGCCTTCACAGTTGGCAGGGAGACGAAATTTTCTACTTCGGAGAAAAACTAAGCAAACCCTGAAAATCTGCTGTATGTGGAAAGGGAGGCAGACCCTAGCTCAGTGGCAGAGGATTTTGTCCGCACGTTTAGTCGGAATCTCCTTTCTTGCAACTGGAAGCCATTGATTCGTATCCTACCCTCCGGAGCAGGAAAAAAACAAGTTTGCTTCGGTGAACAAGATTCCACTTTGCCAGATGCACAAAATGTCATTGTCAGACGGCAAATATAAAAGAGTGGGGACCAATGGCAATGGAATTCAGGAAGCCCAGTCTGAGACAGCTTAACTCGATTAAAGATGACATTCCCCTCTCAATTCCATATACAGATGCCAGCTGGAGTAGCAGTTGAATCTCACTTCAAACCTGACAACAAAGCACCATCCTCTTCTGTACCTCAAGGCAGCGAGTTAGCTTAGGTCAAGCACAGCATACACTTTTCTGTTCTCCCAGCACCTTAGCATCGGGGGGCCCCACCTCCCAGGATCTGCTGCCTGAGTGATGCCTAATGGTAGGGGTTTGACCACGTTGTGGTCCGAAAGAAAGAGAGAAAGAAAGAAAGAAAGAAAGAAAGAAAGAAAGAAAGAAAGAAAGAAAGAAAGAAAGAAAGAACAAGCCATTTCTATGATCTGCTCCATGTGAGGCTAGTTAAGAGCATACAACACAGCACTATGATCATTCAGTCATTCTCAGCTGCCTTTAGTACATTGATGTCTAGTATTAATTTACTAGGCAATCTTTCCCAATCATTGTATCTTCACATTAAGCTCCAATTGGCTTTTTTTTAAATTAAAAAAACTTGTCGTGTTGCTGTTAAAAACACAGGAACCATCCCAAACCAATCCTGCTTCTCATCCCAGATGTGTGTGTGTGACAGCTGGATGTGGTGTAGGAAAAACACTTTGCACGTTTTAAGAATCATCCTCTAATCTTCTTTCTTTTAACTTCTGCCAGACTGAGGAGTACATGCACTATGCATTAATCCAATGTCTGCAGCTAGGTTGCAAGGAACCTTGTCATCACAGGGAGTAATAAAGTGCATAAAGGCTGGTCTTTAAAGACCAGTGCAAGGGAAGGCAGAAGAGCAGACAGTTAGGCCATGGAAGGTATGGCACCAGCTTCTGAAGAGCCCACCAGAGGCGCCATCTTGGACTGAAGATTGGAGGGGTCCAGAGGCGCACTGGTCACCTGTGATGTCACAAGTGTGACGTGAGCACATCATTGGGAAGAGGCCTTTGCCCAGCACCACACAGCTTCAATGGCCACAGCTCCTCCTCTCTCGCACTCGGGAGGAGCCTGCATTTGATGGGGAGCCACGCTTGGCTCACCAGTTCGACCTCCTCCACCCCCTCAATATTGGGTTGGGGGACTGAGCCCCTTGCTAAGGAATATTGAGGGGCTGACGACACCTCTGCCCCCTAGAGTAGGCATGCCTGAATATGGGGATTCATCTGCAGAAAGATGTGAGGTCATGCAGCCAATAGAGTTGAAATTAAGGATAACAAGACTATGTGTGTGTTTGTGTGTGTGTGTGTGTGTGTGTGTGTGTGCGCGCACACACACACATATATACACATGTACCACAAATACACTCCACGGGGTATTAGTGTGCAGGGAAGGGCTGTAGCTCCAGGGTAGAGTATCCACTTACATGCAAAAGTGTTCTACTTTGCAAAGGACAGTCCTCTCTTTCAAAGGACTGTCAGATTGGAAGGTGTCCTCTATTTGAAGGCTGTCCTCCAGTCCAAGGCCACCTTCCTACCCTACATTTAAAGCCCCGTGGTATTTATTTATCATTTATATATTTAACATATTTATATCCCGCCTTTCTCCCAAGTTGGGATTCAAGATTGCATTATAAAAACATCAAGCCTGCTTTAAAGAACCACAAAAAAGAGACAGTGGGAACTTTGATGTTGCCCAGTAAGAGTTAACAGCACCTGGTCAGCAGATACACAAGTCAAGAGGTGTCTTCCTCGCTATGGTGAAATGTATTGTATTTTTATTTAAAGTACAGTAAATTTGCAGCTGTATATATAAATTACCTTATACAGTTTTATGCAAATTGGTGTCTGCATTTGTTCTCTGGCTATACCTAACTGGGGGCCCCTAACAAGTTCCTAGGATCAATACCTGAATATCAGCAGGTAAACCTGGGATAGACCCCTGTCTGAAATCTTCTTCCAGTCAGTGTAGACCAGAGCTTTCCAAACTTTTCATGTTGGTGACACAATTTTTAGACAGGTATCATTTCGTGACACAGTAATTCAGTTTTACTAGCGACCTAGAGGTTAAATTAAGTCCTTTTCAGCCCCAGGAGGAGCATGGGCAACGTTTGCGTGACACTTTTACACACTATCATGGCACACAGTTTGGAAAGCTCTGGTGTAGACAGTATTGAGCAAGATGGACCAATGTTCTCATTCAGCTTAAGGCAGCTTCCTATCTTCCTAGGTTGATTGTTCCAACTAGACTGAAACTCAGCGGCATAATATTGAAAGCAAATCCTTTACAAAAATGGCATCAGTTGGGTTAAGTAAAGGAAACGGGTTAGTTTTCAAGCCGCCACCTATTGCTGCAGAAAGAATAAGAAGGCATATTTTAAATGAAATACAGTTGCAAAAACCTCCACCCCATTCCACTTGGTCCCCCTCCAAACTGAGAATAATAACTTTTGGGCTGGAACGCACTTCACCAGCAACCTATATGGAAATTCATTCCCTGGTGCTGACATTTACGCCTAACCACATAAGGAAGTAGCATGGCTGTTACTCTTATGTTTCCTGGGTTGGATCCTACTTAAAAGCCAAGCGTGCAGAAACAGGTACCACTGCCCTGAACGCAGTTCTCAGATTTCTGTAAAAGGGGATGCATGACCCTCACAAAAGAATAGTTTTTGAGGCAATGCCTCCTTTGCAGCTGCCTGCAATTTTATTCCTACTATTTGGCCAGATAGTTCCTTGTAGGTCCACATCACAAGCATACATGGAAATTGGGGGCTAAGGCAGGGGAAAAGTGAGAGGCAGAGCACATTCCATTTTCTTTGTAATGGTACTAGAGAAGACAAAAAGCAGCCCTGTGTTTTATTGCTCTGTTAAAAACACCACTGTGAAGATTCCAATTACAGCAATGCAGCCTATTCATTCTTCAGCTCTGCTATTTTGCAGGGAGGTGGTAGGCTATAAGAAAGGAAAGATAGACCCTTACAAATAGCTATTTGTTCATGAAGTTCTCATAGGTGGCCTCCTACATTGCAACTGATTGATTGATTGGTGGCTTGCTTTCACATATATCTCAAGACAACCTACAGATAAAACAGCTCAAGTTGTTTTAAAAACAGTGTAAAAAAATAAAACAATAAAGATAGAAAGCAACAGAAAATGAACACCTATGGCAGGAGTGGGGAGCCTCAGGGCCAGGGGACAAATGTGATCCACACACCCAGGACTTCCCATCTGGCCCTTGGACCAATGAACGGCATGGTGGGTGGTGGCTGTTGTTTTTTTTAAGAGCTGCAACTTTGTATTTTCTGAATAATAAAATAGCTGCTTGTTGGAAGAATTTTCTGAATAATAAAATAGCCCATGTTGGAAGAATCCCTGGAACTGCAGTGGGGTTGCGGGGAGAGAAGCGCCATATGAGAAACCCAAGACCCCAACAAAAGAGGGCGGAGAATTAATCGTGAAAGAAACACATTGCATGTTGACCTTCAACATGACCTTTAATAGGTAGCAAAGCATGAAAAGGCAGCATTAATTTTAAAAGTTTAATAAGCATGCTGCACGTAATTAGCACATTCCACAAGGAGCCACAACACTTGAACTTTATTACAAGTTAGATTGCAATTTAAAATGAAATAGGAGCAAGGTTTTCAATTTAATGTGTGCACAGAGCAGATCTTAATTTACTGCATTTATATTCTCCAGTAAGGGCACTTCTAGCCACACACCTTTTGTGAGTGACAGCAGGCATTTGATACCTGCGCTCCACATGGGTACAGTGGTACTTCGGTTTTTGAACGTAATCCATTCCAAAAGACCGTTCAACTTCCAAAATGTTCAAAAACCGAGATGCAAAGGGCGGTCTGCAAATGCAATGGAGAAACTTGAAAAAAAACTCACCGGAAGCCATTCAACTTCCAAGGCACATTTGAAAATGGAAGCATTTCCTTCCGGGTTTTTGGCATTTGAAAACCAAAATGTTTGGCTTCCGAGACGTTCAAAAACTGAGGTACCACTGTATCAGTGATAGCAGCAGTGCAATTCTATGCATGAAAACACAGAATAAAGTCATCTGCATTCAATGGGACATACCCCTAGGTCAGCATACATCAGATTGCAGTGTTGGTGCATGCCTACACTAAAAACCTTAACTGATTTCATACCAATTTATCTAACATGGCCTCTTCTGCAAGAATCCTAAGGCTGCAATGCTGTTGGAAATTATGCCAGAGATATCTCTCTCACAAAATTATAACTCCCAGAGTTATCGACAGGAAAGAACCAAGACAGATAAAAGGATGAAAATGTACAATAGAAACCCAGCTGAAATTCAAGCACTTTGGGTTAAACTTTGCAGAGCAAATTTCAAGAATATCCTATTTTTTTGGGGGGGGGGGTGTTTAAAAAGCGGAAATCTTGGCTTTATGTAGATTTTATAATGGAGCTATTCAGTTCCATTTCCTTTACAGAAACAGTCTTTTATTGTGAGTCACAATCTTTCTGCAATTTGAAATGATTCTGGTAGTTATTTTACTCAAATCTATTTAGTTTCATTACTTTGAGAATGTGCTCAAAGGCAGTAAGACATTCTCTCCCGCCAGATGCTTTACTTACAGGTGATTTACATGAGAAAAAAGTGCAAGGAATAATCAACACTTACATTTTTAACATTATTTGAAGACGTCTGCTCATTCATTTTCTTCTTTAGTTTTTTTCCAATATATTTAGAAAGCTCATTTTGATTTTAGTATACGAACATATGAGTCTCATTAGCTTAATGATGTACTTAGTTATTCTTCATCAAAATGCTGGCATAGGAGTTTCTTTAACTTCAGCAAAAGGCTAGATGAACTGCTTTAAAACAAATAGACACACATGCGAAACTACTGGATTTGTAATTGACATTAAGAAATGACCTTGAAAAATTAGATACCAATAACCGGATCTATAATTTTGTCCTTGATTGTTATTTCTTTTTTTGGACCAAGGAATTAAAACTTCTGCAATGGGGTTGTTGAAAATAATTTTTTAAGAATATGCTCAGCCCAATCATCCGATATTTCTACAATATCTTATATCCGTTCTCATCCCCCACCCCAATCCCCAGTAGCACCATTTGCTTAGCACACAAAATGGCTCCCACTCAAGAACAATCTTGGCCGTGAATCCTAGAAGTCCTGTTCCTTGCCCTGTTCCTTGCCCTGGCCTGGGAGGGGGGGGGGTGCCTTACTGACTCTAGCTTTGGCTCTGACTCTGTTTTTTTGTATCTTCATTTTAGACATTGTAATTTAGATCTTGAAAATTGTTCAGTTGGGTTGCACTCTGTCCCATGGTAGGGCCAGTCCTGCAGGCAAGTATTGCGTATGTAATGTCAAAGGGAATGTATGTGAGTTTGTAGGGTTATAGACCTAGATAAAGTAATATGCACACAATGTCATTCCTTGCCCCAAAGCTGAAAAGTGCAATGCTAAAATTAAGGACTATCAAATATGACTCAGTAGCATACAGCATCTATATCCTATGATGGGGCAGTACAGGAAATAAGTCTATTAGTGGAGGAACCAGATATGTAACAGGAAACACCTTGCTAGTCAGCGATATGGGAAATTTTGTGTGTCAAATAGTACATTACCGTTTTGTGTACTTAACTCCATATACAGTATAGAAACATGCATCATATAATCCATGTACTATACAGACACAATGAGAAAATTTTGATGTCTCTGAGATTCTCAAAAACATACCAGAATTCATTCTCTCCCCGCCCTCTCGTGTGTGTGTGTGTGTGTGTGTGTGTGTGTGTTTTAAAATGTTTTCTTCTGATAGTTGGAGGCCAGCTTAGGAAACCAAAAGGCTTTCTGTGCTAATACACTCCTTCCTGGAGGGTTGAAAGAAGGCTGAAGGAGAGGGCTGTGGGGTGGGGTGAACCTGTGACCACCCAGATGATATTGTACCCCAACTCCCATCAACTCCCATCAACTCCAACAGCATGGTCCATGGGAATTCTAGCTCAACATAATCTGACTTAAAGGCTTAGAATACCACAAGTGTTTGGAATATGGGAACCACCTTAAGATACTATCACTACTGCCTGAGCACAGCATGCTTCTCCCCCCCCCCCCGCGCCCGCAACCACCTTCATTACTGCTGCATCTGGTTTTTGTTTTTATTGACAAGGAGCAGTGAAGGAGCTGCAGTAGAAATAGGGCAGGTCAAGAGCTAGGTGCTTGAAAGCAAAGGGAAAGGGAAAGGTTTAAGAGACAGAGCGGACAAGGTTGCTGCAAAGCTAGAGCAGCATGGTGGAATGTAGAAGACACAAAACAGAAGAAAGAAAACAAACTATAAAGGTGACTGAACAGGGGTTGGGGAGGCCAGGCTGTGCTGTAGGAGTAGCTGCATAAAAATGCCGCCGCTAACTAGAAGGCGGTTCCTCATGGCAAATTATACACATGACCCAGGTTTCCCCACTGACTGATGAGGAAAAAAATGACCCATCCGCCAGTGCACAGACATTACTCAAGACTGCTTGCATCCGTTAAAATCACAATCTCACAATAAAATCACAACTTCAGTAAAATGCAATAGATAAATGTATGGTGGGATTTTTAAACACACACACACTCAAATCTGGGCATTATGTACCTGAAAATAATAATAGTTTAATAATACTTTATTACTTGTACCCTGCCCATCTGACTGGGTTGCCCCAGCCACTTTGGGAGGCTTACAAGAGAATATAAAACACTAGACTTCCTGATGCAAAGCTGCTTTGAAATGTCTATGGAAGGTCATATAATTGTTTGTCTCTTTGTCAACTGATGGGAGGGCGTTCCACAGGGCGGGTGCCACCACTGAGAAGTCCCTCCGCCTGGCTCCTTGTAGCTTCACTTCTTGGAGTGTGGGAACTGCCAGAAGGACCACGGAGGTGGATCTCAGTGTCGGGGCTGAACGATGGGGATGGAGACGGGCAAAAGCCTGTTGGAACAGAAAAGTCTTCACAAGCCAATGGAAAACAGTGAGAGATGACTCGCCAAAACCTTATAGTGCAAAGTGTTTGTATAATGTGGGTACAGTTTTAAATATCATTACCCCATAAACACAAAATACCCCAAAGAGTGACAGTGATAGCATGGTGAAAATCATGGGAGTGCACAGGATGAACATCACTCTCTTGGGCAGAAGAATCACTTACTTATAGTACCTCCATCTTGCCTGGACTGAGCTTCAGTTTACTGGCCTCACTTAGTTCATTATTGTGGTCAGGCAATGATGTAGCACTTCTACCATTTCACCTTAATTTGATGGAAAGGAAAAGTTGGGTGCCACCTGTATACTGATGACATCTCTCCGCAAGGCTCAGGAAGATTTCATACAGTGATCTCGTGCAAGTGTTACCGGTAGATACCACGAGGAAAAAAACTGAAGCCCACAAGTCCCCCTAGCATAATTGCCAAGGAGTCAAGCAGTGGTCCCCTTGAGCCCTTTCTGGAATCAGCTATTTGGGTGCCTCCAGCTGACCAGGGCAAGCATTAGAGCACTGCATTCCAGTGGTTGCATTAATGCTCACCCCAGCCAGCTTATGCAGAAGGATACCATGGTTTATGGTACTGAAGAGGTATGGGATAATCAACAAGATCACACTTGCCCTTCCTTTGCCCTGGCATAAGCCATCCATCAGAGCAGCCATAGCAGCCCCAGTGCCAAGATCAGGCTTGAATCCCAGTTGAAATAGATCTAGAAACTCAGTTTCATCTCAGAGTGCTTGGAATTGTATAGCAATTGCCTCCTTTTTGTACCCTCCTTTCTTTCATTAGTCATCCTTAAATATCTTGTTACTGGCACTGTGTGCAGAAGTCAATAGTCCTGTTTACTTTTAGTCTGGGAAACTCATCTCATAGAGAACACTCATTAAGCATGTTAACAGAACCTTGTCTTGAATGTTACTTGAGACTGTTAGAGATTAAAGGAGACCAGTCATAATGGTCTGAAATCTTTCACTCTGCCAGCAGAAGCCAATCCTTCTGGGAAAAGGAGGTTTTGTGGGATAGATGGATCAAACAAGGCATTTCCTGGAGGTAATTTACAGGTGTGTGGTGTTTTTTTTAATACCAATGTATAAAAATGTTTTAGTCATCAGGTCAAAGTGAAGACCATAAACTTTTACATCTAACGGTGTCATACTTAAATAATGAAAGATAAATCATGAGACGAGAGCTTGTGTCCAATCGTCCACTTTATTTTTTTTGCCTCACCTACACGTTTAAGTGTCCAGCCAAAAGCCAAAAGGGAAGGGAGTCTGGAAAGATTTTTCTGAATACCATTTTTTGTGTGCTAGGAACTGCATTCGAGAATACTTTTCTCCGCTATGAGGAGGAAGTGCTTTTGTGATATCAACAGGCATTGCACAAATCCACTCTCCAATCTATTTGCAATAGGGCTATGCACCAGATTCAATTGAACTCCATATCAAATCAGACCAGTTGAGCGGGATCGGGGCTTTGACCAAATTGGGCAGAGACAGCCCTGGATCACTGCAAGTTGGACTGGGCTGTGTATGTCTGGCTCATATTGTTGCAGAAGGTGCATTTTCAATGTTTGGTTGCTGTTGTCTTCCCATATTTTTAATGATTTTTTTTACTGGTTTTTTCACCATTCACTTTCTGACACCTCCCTTTACATAGGAACAGAAATTTATTACTGTCATCCAAGAGATTTGCCCTTTTAAGGTGAGGACCTTTCCCATCCCAGACAACTAGCTTGCTGCCTGCCTCCCACTGCTGGGTGGTTCTTTGCAAGAAGTCCAGTCATAAAGCTCTTTGCTATTTCTGTGCTCTCCCCTATATATACCGGTATACATATATTTCTGGTACCAGCACTGTTTTTAAGCGCGAATATAGACTAGCTTCACTGAAAACTAGCAGCTCTGCATTTGTACAAATAAGTAGGCGTTTTGCACAGATTAAAAGTGCACTCATACATTTTGATTCGGAAGTGAAAAAAGAGAAACAAATAAAAGTTAAGAAAAGCTTTAATACAGAACTGGCATTGAACTGTGTTTTATTGGTCCTTTGTGACTCACACTGATTAAGATATTTCCTCTGCACTGGAAGCTGCGAGTGAGATAAAGATCACCTGTTGCTGAGTAGGAGCATGGCCTTTCCTCTTCATTTGTTGACATTAGATAAACCAGAGAGAAGTGACCTGATGATAAGCTAGCCATTGTGCCTGCTCTCTTTTAAATAATTGCTATTTGATATTCCTGAGACACCTACCGGGGGCTCAAAATAGCTTCCCTTTTTCCTTAGAATGCCACTGAGTGAAAGCTTCCACACAATGATTGGATTAATTTCCTCTATATCTAATGAAATGTTAGAAAGAGCAAAACAAATTACCCAGTCTAACCTATTAAGATGATAACAAATAGAATCTCATTAGTATTTTTCAATGGTGATTTAAAAGCCCAAAATGAATTAAATGGCATTTAAGAATTAGACAGCAATTAGGTTCAATATCCTCCACATCTGTTTTATCACACATGTGGTGACACAGCACAATGAAATATTCATTCAAGACACAGCTCTGTAGTTGATGGAGAATGGTAGCTATCATCATTTCAATATCTACTCCCAGGCTACTTCATTTGCAGCTAAGAGTCAGTGATTTCTTCAGCGAATTGTGTCTTTTTCAGCTGTATGGAGATATGGTTGACAACTCATGAGAAACTATGTCACGCTATAGCAATTAATAATGGGTCTTCTCATATTCCATTGAGATGTAATGTGCCCTAGCCATGCTGTGGCTTAGACTTCTAGAACAAAGATGGGGAAGTTGTGGATCTCCCAAAGTTGCTGGCTGGGCCTAACAGGAGTTGAAGTCCAACATCTAGAGAACTATAGATTCCTCACCCCTGTTCTAGAAGAACAGGCCACCGCTTCCTTCCTTCACAGATTCTGCACCCCTTCTACTTGTAGGTGGCAGCAGCACTCACTGCCACTTGGACTCTACTCAGGGCCAGATTTAGGTTTGATGAGGCCCTAAACTACTGAAGGTAATGGGGCCCGTTATATGTCCAGCTGTCCTTTGTCAAAAACAAATTGTCGCTGTTTTTTGTGTTGAATATATGCTATATGGTAATTTATGGACGTAATAGGTATCTAAAGCCATTTGAGCATGTTGCCATGCAACCAGTCCATGCAGAATGTAGGCACTCTATCCTGTATATAGAAATGAGCAAACCAGTGATATTTTAGGGAGCAGGCTAGCAGGCGGGGCCCATAACTTACATCATAGGAGCCTACACAACACAAAACAAAACAAAACAAAACACTGTTGCTCTGTGTAGGTCTTATTTTATTTATTTTTTATCTTATATTTTGGAAATTTCCATCCAGTTTGTTTTTCCCTTTAATATTTTTTGGGGGCCCCCAAGAGAGTGGGGCCCTAAGCTATAGCTTGTTTAGCTTATAAGTAAATCCGGCACTGACTCTACTCAAGGTGCTGGTGTTTCTCTTTGAACCCTTCCATGGTATGCAACTGCCTGCACATCCTTAGGAATAGCAAGCCATGTCCTGCTAACTGAAACTTACCTTGATCTTGACTGCAATTCAAGTAAGTGCCAAATGGGGCACAACTACACAACCAAAAAATACACTCTCCTGCCACTAAGTCCACCATGCTGCCTGCCCCTTCCATTTCCAGTTGTGTGGTTCCTGCTATTGTGGCCTTTCACAGGTGAGTTTTGCCCATCACGGTCCCCCCCCACACACCCTCATTGTTTTTATTTTTTTGAATATTCTGTTGCAGGGTTTTGTGTTTGCATACTTTTTACTGAGTTGTTATTTTGTTGTTTTAGAAAGTTGTGGATATATGGAACTTTTTGAAAGCCTGGGATATGAATAGGCAAAATAAATAACACACTTGTCTTTCCTGCACAGATCCTGGTTCCTTTCCATGTTTTTCTGGCCATTTTTAACAACAACAACAACAACAACAACAACAACAACAACAACAACAACAACTTATTATTTATTCCCCAGGCACTCTGGGTGGCTTCCAACAAAAGATTAAAAATACATTAAAACATCAGTCATCAAAAACTTCCCTTAACAGGGCTGCCTTCAGATGTCTTCTAAACATCAGATAGTTGTTTATTTCTTTGACATCTGATGGGAGGGCATTCCATAGGGCAGAAGTCACTACTGAGAGAAGGCCCTCTGCCTGGTTCCCTGTAACTTCACTTCTTGCAATGAGGGAACCGCCAGCAGGCCCTCAGAGCTGGACCTCAGTGTCCGAACTGAACAATGGGAGTGGAGACGCTCCTTCAGGTATACAGGAACAGAGGCTGTTTAGGGCTTTAAAGGTCAGCATTAACACTTTTAATTGTGCTTGGAAATGTACTGGGAGCCAATGTAACTCTTTTAAGACCGGTGTTATGTGGTCTCGGCAGCCACTCCCAATCACCAGTCTAGCTGCCACATTCTGGATTAATACACTATTTCACTACCATTGTTCCAAGTGGACTGCAGTGGATTTCCTTTTCTTATCACACCTTCACATATAAGTGTAGAACAGCCAGCTTTGCACAGTACCAAGCTCATTATGCACATGCTCATTATGCTGTATTTATATTTTCAAGTTATCTGCAATGACACCCATCAGTCTACTTTTGTTATCTACAGTACACCTGTCTTGCACTGCAATCCTCTACCACTTACTACTGGGCAGTAAGCTCTATTGAATTCAGCTGAGCTAACTCCTGAGTAGAAATGCATAGGGTTGTATTGTTAACTACTCCCTTGGTGAAGGATTGGGAGTGAAAGGGGGCAACCTCTTAGATCTGATCTGTATTTCTTTTTTAGAGTTATTCTGAATCAACGGGCTGCATGCAGTATAAATTATTCAGTACCATATTGTTCAGTGACAGATGAAGAATTAGTGAATAATTTATATGTGATCTAGAAACTGATTTAATAATAGAGACATTTATTCAATTAATTGATTCAGCATAAATGGAGGAAATATTCATTGGATCCATTATTTGTCATTAGTATCAAAGTGTACCTAATTATTTTAATCCATGCTTTTGTATGGAAAGAACATAGCAAACTACCAAGCAGAGCTGCAGCTTTTTATTCAGGGCACACTGAATATCAAACCATCATCTTGAGAACAAACAAACAAAAATGCATTAAGAACCAATACATCTTGATTTTTACATTGTCATCCCTCACCCCTTATGGTAGTCAAGAGAACTCAATGAAGAGGTTTGGAGGCTTTGACCAGTAGCAGTGCATGGGTGAAGCTCAGTAGTCACTGAAGTCTAGGTGGGTTCCCACGAGGCAAGACACAGTGATAACAGCAAGAATCTTTATTGAACTAACAGAACTGGACAACAGGGGCAAAGCAACTGCTAATACACATTTCTGAAGGCCTGGGCCACTCCCACTCCCAACATGATTGGCTGTCTCAACTTCCAAGCTGCGAATCATGACTCAGTGTTTAAGGGCCAATGGCAGAGGCCCAAATCCTGAAATGTTCTGTCATTGGGTATCACGTATCGAATCAGAACACAGGGGCTCAGAATCCTCAGTCCAAACTCAAGCTCAGGCAAACACAGACCACTGAATACACAACAGTCACCAAACCACAATTTCTCCACCAGCCCCAAGAAACAGGACTCAGACAAAGGACGGAGCAGGCACACAATTTAAAGCATATATATGGACTGCTGCTGTCCATTCCGCAGTTACTCATGTTTATGATCCTTCCCTATCCCTCCTCCATGAAGAACAGTGGCTGGTATGTGTGCATTGCTGTGCTATCAGCTGTGGAACACAGAAATGTAGGAGGGTTCATTATACTGTGTCAGGCCACTGGCTCATCTAGCTCAGTATTGTCTACACGGACTGGCAGCAGTTCTCTAGGATTTCGTACAGACCTTCTTAGTCTTACTTGGAGATGCTGGGGGTTGAACCCAGGACCTTTTGCATGAAAGGCAGATGCTGTACCACTGAGCTACACTCCTTCCCCATAAATAGTCCCATTACTGTATATACTTACTGCAAAGCTGTGTATACGGTACATTACCAGTGTAAATCACAGCTAGGTTATTCCTTTTTACAATCTGAATCTAAGCGGGGGGGGGGGGGGGGAATGCATTGAAATGCAATATTTCATAAGGAATGACAGGAAAGTCCATGTGACTGGTAAGAGCCTCATTTTAGTCCTGCTGCCAACTCAGCCTACAGTCACATGGGATGGAGGTGAGTTAAAGAGAATATATAAGTATATCAATGAGCTCTGCCTGCCTAAGCTTTAGCTTTCTCACAGATCGCACCATTTCCTTGGGCTCAAATCCTGAGAGCCCTTTTTTAAAAAGAAGCAGCCTTTGATGCTTGTGTACTTTAAATCCTCAGGAAAACTACCACCAACTTTTTGCAAGTTTTCCGTTATTTTTAAATATTTAATAGAGTGCACAAAAGTGTTTGTTTTTTCAAGACTGATTCTGCAGCATGTTAACATGCACTTTATTCCTGAACATACACTTCTTTTGAGGTTTGTGGATGTGTGTGTGTGTGTGTGTGTGTGTGCATGTTTTAAACGACCTTTAAAAAGCATTTTCCTGCATTGGCTCATCAGAAATAAATGTTCCCTGGGCATTACAAAGCTTGGCCTGTGTGGTATACACAAAAATGAAAAGAACAGCAAAGAGTTCACCTTGCAAATTCTTCGTTGTTTGCAGGGGGGACTTGAACGCAACCTGTGACCAGAGAAGAGTGAGTTTGCCCTTCCATAGTGTTCTTGACAAAACTAGGCTAACTGTGCAGGCCACTCAGGATAAATGTAACAAATCAGGTGTAAGGGCCTGTGTCTCGAGGACCATCTCGACGCTCATTCTTCCACAATCTGCATTGGATGGTCATAAAATCCTACTTACTATTTGGCAGGATGTTGCTGATGGCCAAGCTCCAAGGGAGCTTGCTTCCCCTCTCCCTGCCATAAAGCATGCTCTGCTCCAACTGCCAGTTGTCCTGGGACACCAGAGCTAAGGGAATTCTGCTCTGGCTCCAGGCAAGGAAAGACTAACCAGGCCACATCTCTCGGCCAAGGAAGGGACAGCTGCAAACAGCTCCCCCAGAACACTTGGCTCCACTGCATGCTTTCCTCTCCCCTCCCTCATTCCCTTTTCCTTTTGTGTTCTGTCTATTAGGAGGAGGAGGAAAAGGAAAGGCCTCAAAATGGCACTGTGAATGTACTTGTAAAATTACAATAGAATGTCCTTATAGTGAAACATCCAACTTGTTTCAGTAGGAGCTCTTCCACAGTCCCCTTGTCCTTCACCTAGAAAGCATGGGTCTGAGCAGTTTTCCATGTGTTCCAGGCCTTCGTGCCCTGTTGCTTTTCCCCAGAAAACCCACTCTTTAGAGCTAAATCAAAGCAAACCTGATTGACGTTTGCTTCGATTCAGCAGTAAAACTACAGGTTTTCCCCGGGGGGGGGGGGGGACACAATGGGGAAAGCAGAAGTGTGGATGAGTCATCGTAGGCCATTATTGAGGGACACTTCCCAAGGATACCATTTTCCTATTAAGGCAACATCTGAATAGAAGAAGAAGAGTTTGGATTTGATATCCCGCTTTATCACTACCTGAAGGAGTCTCAAAGTGGCTAACATTCTCCTTTCCCTTCTTCCCCCACAACAAACACTCTGTGAGCTGAGTGGGGATGACAGACTTCAGAGAGAAGTGTGACTAGCCCAAGGTCACCCAGCAGCTGCATGTGGAGGAGCGGAGACGCGAACCCGGTTCACCAGATTACGAGTCCACCACTCTTAACCACTACACCACACTGGCTCCCAGGGTGTTGCCTGGAATGTGTTGTTTACTACAGATAGCAGCTACAGAACCAAAGAGGAGGTGGGGTTTCTTTTCATCAGGGAAACATTGTGGGCAGGAAAAGTAAACCCCCTTGCCCCACATGGTAGAAACCTGATCTTGATCAGAGCCCCAAGTACTGTAACGGCTTTCTATGGGGAAAGTGGCAAATTCTAAGCTTACTTTTACAAATATGTGTGTTTAAGAGGATGGCCCTGATTCAGAAATCATATATATTCCATTCACCACATATTGGGGGAGAGGGAGAGGGAGAGCATGGAATGCAGTTTAAACAATACAGAAATCCCAGCGTCTCTCAGTTCTTTCCACATTTTAGCAATACTTCCACCTGTCAAACCACCGCTTGACATCTCTTTTAACTAGCCTCTTAACTGAAAAGCTATTATACTCCAATTTAGTATTACTTTAGCAATTAAGATGTAAAAAGCAGCACAAATCCAGGTCACTGCTGCTAAGCCCATCTACATACCAAATGCCAAGGAAAGGGAAAATGCCAGTGAGATTACCGAGAGAAAAATCCTTCAAAGTGCTTGAGAAAAAGGATTGTAAACTAAGGTCTGTACATTCTGCCAAAAAACAACAACTACAAAAGAGCTGATTTCAGTGTGACTACACACTAGCTCTAAGATGGAATACAGAGATTCTGTTAACTTCAAATGCCACTTTTAAAATACATTTTGACATCATTGGAACCTTTCTATATTCTATTCCAGACTCAGTTCTGCAAGTGCCCTTTCTAAAAGTAGCCACCACCCCCAAGAGGTTGGTATCAGCAGACTTGAGGCAATCCTGATGTTTGATGAAATACAGAAGAATTTTTATGTTGTGAAGGGCCCTGTGATCTGTGGATGAAGGATGGTATACAAATTTAATCAGTAAAATTTATTAATTTTCCCTCATTGCGAGTTTTCTCATTGTGAGAAGGGAGGTTACAGGGAACCAGGCAGAGGGCCTTCTCAGTAGTGGCGCCCGCCCTGTGGAATGCCCTCCCACCAGGAAGGAAATAAGCAGCTATCCTATTTTTAAAAGACATCTGAAGGCAGCCCTGTTTAGGGAAGTTTTTAATATTTAATGCTCTATTGTTTTTAACACTCAATTGGGAGCCGCCCAGAGTGGCTGAGGAAACTCAGCCAGATGGGCGGGGTATAAATAATTTATTATTATTATTATTATTATTATTATTATTATTATTATTATTATTATTATTATTATTGGAAACCTTTAGAACCCTCTTTCTCTAACACAAAAAACTAGCCCAATGTGGACTGAATGTGCTTAGTTAGTATGGGATAATGGCTGATTTTGACCTTCATCAAAAGAGAAACCCAGAGAGATAGGATTTGTGCTATAACATGGTTGCAGTGATGAATTAATGCACCATAGAGAATATTGTTCTAGGTGTTTGGGGAAGAGGCAGAGAGAAAAAAGAAATAATGATGATCACTTTAATGTTCATTTTTTCTTTGCAAAATTGCCTACAGGCTAATTCCATTATTAAACATAACTGAATAGCTTTAATATGTTAATGACAGATTCATGTCACAGCAACCTATTTCAATAATTGGGTTTCTTTCAGCTCTCTATTGACTAATGGCACACTTATAGCAATTATTAAAATCTGTCAGAGAAGGGGGGGTAACGTTCTCTCACCTCCCCATTGTTCTGATCACGTCTCACTGTTCCCAGCTCATTGCTTGCATCCCATCTGGGAATGGAGCATAGTGCTTAGGAACAGAGGAAGCTGCCTTATACAGAGTCAGACCATTGATCCATCTACACTGACCACCAGAGGCACTCTGGGTTTCAGACAGGGTTCTCTCCCAGCCCTACCTGGAGATGCCAGTGATCGAATCTGGGGCCTTTGCATTCAAAGCACTAAGCTATGACCCTTCCCTTGCTTGGAGTAGTAGACTAAGGTAAAGGGACCCCTGGCCGTTAGGTCCAGTCACGGCCGACTCTGGAGTTGTGGCGCTCATCTCGCCTTACTGGCCGAGGAAGCCAGCGTACAGCTTCTGGGTCATGTGGCCAGCATGACTAAGCTGCTTCTGGTGAACCAGAGCAGCACACGGAAATGCTGTTTACCTTCCCACCAGAGCAGTACCTATTTATCTACTGGTACTTGCACTTTGATGTGCTTTCGAACTGCTAGGTTGGCTGGAGCAGGGACCGAGCAACGGGAGCTCACCCTGTCATGCGCATTCGAACTGCCGGCCTTCTGATCGGCAAGCCCTAGGCCAGGGGTCGGCAACCTTTAAGACCAAAAGAGCCACTTGGACCCGTTTCCGAAGGGAAAAAAAAAACTGGGAGCCGCAAAACCATTGCGACATTTAAAACAAATATAACACTGCATTTTATTTTTAAAAATCCAATTTAAATTTTAAAAAATCCGATTTAAATAAAAAAAATCTGATTTAAATAAAAAAAAATCCATTTTTTTTTTAAAAAAAATCATTCATTTTTATCCACCCTGGGGACCACTACCAGGTCACAGCCTGATCCAAGGTGGGTTGCAACAGCATACAAATATTTGATTTGTTGTAGGTTTTTTTAAAAAAAATGAGTCCTCAACTGCACACTTGTGTTAAATGTTTGTCCCATGTCTTATTGAAGACTGCTGGCTTTTACAATAATCTTAGTGTCTTTTACCCTTAATATTCCAGACCAGAGGCTATGTTCACCTCTTCCAACCTCCTCTCTTGCTAAATAAAGCACAGAATTGCACCAGAGAAGCCTGTGATGTTTGTGCTGACTTGCATACAGGTGGCTGTAGTAGTTCGTAGTGTTCAAACCTTTTTAGGGGAGTTCCCTGCCCCCTTAATGACAATGGCGATAGAATTTGCACATGAACACAGATCCAAGTTAGGACTCCTCTCTTCCACGCCAACAGGTGCTTTGTCAAGGCTCCCCTAACACACACTCAGGACAGAGGAAAAACTGCAAAACGTCCCGGCCTTGCTCCGGGGTGGAGAGAGACGCGCGCCCGCGAGAGCGCGGTCTGAGGCTGCGAGCGGAACCAGGAGTGAAGGAGGCAGTGGCAGGGAAACAGGCGCCGCTTCCTCAACCATTTTTAAAAAGAGGGCTTCCCCCCTCGCCGGCCACCCGCCGCCCCCGGCCCAGCCCGCAGCTGCCTACCTCGTCGTCGCCTCGACGCAGCAGCCAGCAGCCTTCCGAGAGGAACCGCGGCCAGCCCTCCCCCGCGGTCCCACGACCCAGCCGAGGAGTCCTGGCCTCCAGTGCCCGTGCGGGGACGTGTCTGAAGGCCCCCTTCCTGCCCCCATCCCGTCCCGCCTCCCAGCTGCCTCTGGATGCCGCGGGGTCCCACATACCCGCCGACCCTGGAGCTCCCCTGTCCGCCCCAAGGCCGCCTCCCACGCTAGGAAAACTCCCGGAGCTGGGCAGGGTTGGTCCCGCCAGGCAGGCTCGGGGGGGCGGCCTCTCCCATGGGCGCCTGCTTTGGAGGCGGAGGCGGGGTCTTCAAAATTCCCACTCCCGCTCGCCCAGCTCCATTTCTTCCCAAAGGAGCGTGCGCGCCTCGGGCGCGCTCCCCGCCAGAGCCCTCGGCTGAGCTGCGCCACCTCTACTGCGTCCCCACCGCCTCCGAGCCCCGCTGCCCCACTGTTCAAGGCTAGGTGATCCTGGGTACGCCCCTGAGCAGCGCCCTCAGCCTCCGGAGGGCGGGCCGCCGGCCAGCTGGAGGGCGGTCGCTGCCAGCTGGAGAAGTGGGCGGGCGTATCCGCCCCGGAGCCGCGGCAGCCGTGTAAAAGAGCCGCATGCGGCTCCGGAGCCGCAGGTTGCTGACCCCCGCCCTAGGCTCAGTGGTTTAGACCACAGTGCCACCCACATCCCACCAGCAGACTAAGGTAGTAAGGTGAAAAAGGGAGAAGCTTTAGCAGGCATGGGGGTGAGGTGAAGAAAGGATGAAGTAATTCTCCATGCAATCCTTTTACAGTGGTGCCCCGCTAGACGGAAATAATTCGTTCTGCGAGTATTTTCGTCTTGCGGTTTTTTCGTCTAGCAAAGCGGCAATGCAAACCGCGGTTTTCGCTAGACGAAAAAAAATTATTTTTTTCGTCTTGCGAGGCAGCCCCATAGACAAATTCGTCTAGCGAGGCATTTGTCTAGCGGGGCACCACTGTACCGTTAAAGTAAAACACACATCTGCTTTACATATGAATGAAATGGATATGTGAACAAAGGCCCATCACTTTGTGTTTGGTCACTGAATGCTGCAAACAAAAGCTCTCTAATGAATTAAGTCACCTGTAGTGAATGCTGTGGCTGGTGGAACAATGAATTCCATTGCTGAGATGGATTCTTACTGTAGCAGGACAGAAGTTGCCAAAAACTCTTAAGGGTATGTTCATATCAGCAGCATTAAACACAGCCAAGTCATTTTCCTCCACTGCATTTCAAGCTACATATGCATGGTATTCTACATATTGGAGTGGGAGCAGGCATGTTGTGCTATCCAGCAATGCATGACCTTTTTGGTCGTGTGTCCCCCCCCCCCACGCCCCTTCCCACAACTATTCAGGAAACTGTCAAATGCGTGTGTGCTCTCATCTGTGGGTGTGGGGTGGCTGCCTCAAATGTTCACACGATTCTTAAGTACAAAGTGAATGTGGCTTAGGTTTTCTAGTCAAGTTGAAGACAGCTTGATAAAAAAATGCATGAAGCAGTAATATTTGTCAATAAATTACATTCTTGATATGGATTGTGGCTAACGTCGTGTGAATGTGACTTTGAAAACTAGCAGCAGGAGCACACTGGATGCAGAGTAATGATATTGTGAACATACCCTTAATTAAACATCCTGGGGTGCTAATCCATTATTTAGATTTGAGCGCTATAGACTGGCTGACTCCAAAGCAGAATGGCCAAAGTCATTAATCCTATTTCCTGTTTCTCATTCAGGGGAAATTGTCTATTGACTATGTCTTATTGACAAGACAAAGCCCAGCCTTTCACTTAATTCCTATACTTCCTTTTTATAATATCAGAAATGACAGTTACAAGTTGTGAGTGATGAACATCTCCAAGTTTCAGAGTATATATTGGAAACGGACTACTTAACTACTATGAGCTTCTTAATTGTTATGAGCATAAGTGTAGCAGAAGGCCATAGATATTAAGGCTGCAAACTGTAATTAATTTGATCGGTAGATCAATCAACTGGAGCCTGGATGTCAGATTAAAATTTGGTCCCTGTTTACAATCAGTGGGGTTGAGATTAAAGGTCAGAGAGCCATTCAGGCTGCACAGTTGCACCAGCACCTCCTCCTCATAGTAAATTTGATTAAACAGAAGCATAAAAGCTAGATATGAAAGACAAAAAATATTCAGAAGATGCAGAAAGGAAAAGAAAACACTGAAGGTGGAATTATACATATGGCTTGCTTGCTTTTTTATAAAAGAGTTCCTTGTTAAACCACTAGGAATTGTAGCTCTGTCAACTCCTAACAACTCTCGGGACCCTTAACAAACTACATTTCCCATAATTCTTTGGGGGGAGCCATGGCTGTGAAAGTGGTATAACAGGGCTTTAAATATATGTTGTGGATGTGGTCCTAGCACTAACAACCACAGAAGTAGCTGAAGGTGACCATTTTCAGAAAGGTAGCCATGTTAGTTTTTTGCAGCAAAAGTAACAGTCTTGTCTTGTGGCACCTTAACAAATTCACTATGCCATATGGAGAAGTGTTGCTTCTGTGGTAAAGTATTTATTATAAGACTGTTGTCTTTATTATAAGACTAATGTAAAGTGATGTGGTGTCTGCTGGGAGCTATATGTGTCAGCAGGAGGCCAGAAGATCACCTGAGTGACAATAGTCTGTCAAATGAAAGTTGGTTGTGGAAGTGAGGTTTTATGTCTATACACACACACACACACACACACACACGCAAGGCATTAAACTGTAATGAGTAGATGGACTGATGGTCAGCTTCCTACCCTATACCTATGAAAGGAATTTTTGAAATGCAAAGCATGTGTTACACCACTAAGTAATGGTCCTTGTCTGAGATGCTAATCTGGTTTCACATGGGCACATCTGAGCTTCATCTTGGATAGCTGCAGGATAGCTCAGTCAGTAGAGCATGAGTTGCTCTGTCCCAGCTCCTGTCAACCTAGCAGTTTGAAAGCTTGCTTGTGCAAGTAGATAAATAGATACAGCTGTGGCGGGAAGATAAATGGTGTTTCCTGTGCACTCTGGCTTCCGTCACGGTGTTCGTTGCGCCAGAAGCGGTTTAGTCATGCTAGCCACATGAAATGGAAAGCTGTCTGTGGACAAATGCTGGCTCCCTCGGCCTGAAAGCAAGATGAGCACTGCAACCCCATAGTTGCCTTTAACTAGACTTAACCGTCCAGGGGTCCTTTACCTTTTTTTAACCTTTAGCGCATGAGACTCTCTGTATTGGACAAAAAGATTCCTGCATTGCAGGGGATTGGACTAGATGACCTATTTCGTCCTTTTCAACTCTATAATGCTATGATTCTAATTCTATGATTCTAATATCTGAGCTCCAAATAGGCTGGCGAAAATTTAGGGACAGGTGATTTCTAGAGGCGTGTGTGTGTGTGTACATGCGCCTGTCTTTTTATAACAAACTCTTTCTGTAAATAGCCACGTTTAGACAGGAAAATATCCTTTTATTGTGTCTAATGTTTATTTTTGTATTAGCACTCATTATTCTGTTAAACATTTTGGGGTCTCTTGGGTTAGCTGCTGAATAAAATATTATTAAGCAAAACAGGCTATGTTTTGGAACACAAGAGAATTTATTATTCAGAACATCTAAAATTACACTGCAGTTGTTTGCATAGTTATCTGAAATGAGCTTCTGTGGGGAAAAGGTCCTGTAGTCTGTGTAAAATTAATCTAAAATGGAAGCATATTTAATATGAAAAGTATTCCCAGTTTGTTGTTTTCCATTATAAAAAATTAAGTTTTCAAAATAATATAATTGTATTTAAGATTATATCTAGCTGCAGAACATGTGAAACAATGAAAATTACCTGTATGAAAAGTTTATTGAAAGCTAGTTAATGGTAGCATTGGCATTATGATCTAAGATCACGTTTAGGTCCAAGTTATCTAATTGTCTTTATTTACAGCCATTAGAAATACTTCAAAACAAAGGCTGAAGCCTTACGAGTTGATGCACACATTATGACTTAGGTGTAACCCGTAAGGTGACTTAGGCATAAGTCCTATGTGTCATAAATGTATTCTCCAAAATACTGGTATGTTGTGAATATAGAAAGCACAAGTATTGATACAGCCACAATCATGACTGGTTGCAGCTCACCTTTCGAGTGGAAAATCCCAATTTGCCCTGAATTATATGTGCATACGTCCGAAGCCTTGTTCTTTGAGAGAAGTTAGTCTGGCTCAAGTCTCTGTTTCAAATCCTGAACCATCTTTTTTGTGTAGGGAGAAGTTTCCAAAGAACATAACAGTAAAAAGTCTGGTTTTCCATAAGAATTAGCCCTTTTCACAGCTGCCATATCCTGGGTCAGCATCTTCACTGAGTTATCCACTTCAAGGTCTCATTCACATATACATCAGACCCTATGAATGTATATTTGAAATTGGGATTACTTTTGTTTAATGACTTAGGCTGTTTAATCTCTTAGGCTTGCCTGGGCACTCCATATGCAGTACTGGACAGGGGAGCAAAACTCAGTCCAAAGGTTCCCCTCTTCTGCAGCAAGTAATTGATGCTGATTATGGATATCAGCATGTTAAGGCGTAAGAGAGGGAAAACCTGTGAACATACAGCACACAGGGTATAAACCAGATGACTACAAGTAAACAATATGCCATCAATAACAGAGTTGGATCCCGTTCCTGACTTAACATAAGGCCATGCAATGGATTGCCAAAGCACTGTAAGCCAGATATCTAATCAAGTTCCGTAATGACATGATAAGAGCGTGACTGTACTAAAACGAAAGCAAAATAAAAAGATAAAAACAATTGGTGCAGGTCCATGAAGTAAAAATATATATATGGAAAAGTCAGCTATAGGAGACGAGAAACCTACAATTCTAGACATTTTGGATCCAAGAACACACTTCTGAAAACTATCTGTTACTATAAATCCCATTCTGTTTTCATTTTTGCCACTTGCCAAACTGGCAGCAGTTAATTAAATGGGAGCTTCTCCTGTCCCTTTTATCTCCTTTTTTCTGGCATTGGTTTGCAGGTGCTGCTCTTTGCCTAAATTGCAAACTCATCCCTGATATAATTCGTTTCTTTCTGATACACACCCTGTTCTTTCCATTCCTGGTAAGCAAACTAGTGCTTACAGTGGCTGAAATGCAATGCTGGCGTTGAAATGTGAATTGTCTCTAGGTCAACAGCTGTAATGACTGTTTGAAACTTCCTAGTAACTCCCTCCTTCGCTTCGCCATGCTACACAGATAAAATATTTCCCCTTTGCCCTGTCTCCTAAAGAAAACTTTGACTTCCTCTTCAGCCTATGGCTACCTCTGGTGCTTCATCACTGCCACGAAGAAGAGTAAGTCTGAACAGCAGCAGCAGCAGAACACTGAAACCATCCCTCCTTTTCCCTTGGGAGCAGGGTGAGTTAACAGAGTTGCAGTTAAAGATGAGCATCTCTTCTAAATAAATAGATGGATTCAAACCCTCTTCTTCCACGCATCTAAAATAGCTTGCAAAATATACTTATGGGAACAGCAGTATCATAGATTGAATGTGCTAGGAACATAGGAAGCTATCTTATGTGGAGTCAAACCATCAATCCCTCTAGCTCAGCACTGTCCATACTGATGGTCAAATCTGTCATTTGAACGAAAAGGGTTGTTAACAGTAGGAGCTCTTTTTATTTCCAGCTCTTTTTCTCTCAGGTATTTTCATAGGCTTTCCACACAAGTATACTGTATATCTCTGACAAATATTCCATTGAATGGATTTAATTGTTTTTATGTTTCCTCATGGGAAAGACAAACATCGCACCTGCAATGTACAGGCAAGCTGATTCAATTTATCTCGCTACCAATCAATACCTAGGGAGACACCACAGCTCATGCTCATTTGGCCTCATCCACTGATGCTTAGATGCAATAAATCAGATAGCTGTACACCACATATTTATTCCATTAATACACAGTTCATGGTGACCAAGCCAGAAACCACCCATTGATTGATTTCAGGCTCTGCTGGATGTCACAACATATCTGCACACCTCATAAAAAGCCCTATAAAGCCATTGTATTAAAGTGGTACATTTCCATTGCCATAAAGCGATGTCATTTTTTCCTTAATAAAAAGAAAGGAAGAAACCCTAATTCAGCAGGTTATAACTCAGGTGTAAAAATTCTCTCTGGGCTAAAACTTGGCATGACATGATTTCAAGGAGAAAGCTGGGCATAAATTTTGAAATGTTCCATCTGTTGCATATAAGGTTCTGTGGATGTTGTTCTTGTTGCACATCCTACTATCATAGTGGAACCAACCTAGGAAAGCTTTCGGCAAAGCTTTATTTTATTTTTTTATTTTATTTTTTGTAGAACTGACTTTAGATTGGTGTTAGTCTGTTGTAGCAAAAACACCAAAAAAAACTAGCACACAGGGAGTCTTAAGATTAACCATAACACAGTAACTGTAGCATAGGTTCTCATGAACCACTTTATGAGATCCATGAAGTGTTATCCCAAACTGGCAGGTTTTCACATAGTTCAGAGTGGTAAGAGGAATCCAAAAGAAAACAAGAATAAAAAGTGATATGACATAAAGCAAAGATGTTACAGTGACAATTGACATGGCATTATTGGTGACAGCACTGACATCCTGCCACCGGTCAGCTAATTAACACATACAATGTGATAAAAAAAATCATAATCACAATTTAAGTCACAGATGGTAGAAGTGAATTTCCTGATAAAATGTAACTCAGCAGTTTTGTGCTGGACTCTCCCTTTGAGGTTCACTTGTTCAACAATAGCCACTGTAGAATCAGCAAGAGTGTGTTCTGGAAAGTTGCAACTGGCTTCTGAACGTTGCCATTTCTGATGTCAGATTTGCGTGCATTTGTGAGCCCAAAAAAAGAGACAGGCACAGGGTTGGGTTTAAATTACCCACAACTTTATTAAAGAGTCAAATTTATTTAAAGGCAACCTTAATAAATCCAAACCAGTGATGGATGGGAGACCTAAACTGCAAACAACCTGGAATCTGTCATGGCTGTCCTGGTATATGGTGTCCAGTTTTCAAGTCAGAGTTGAACTGCCCATGAGGTTGGGAAGCCACCATCCCTAGTCAGGAATGTCATTCCTCAGGTTGACCAAATCATGGGGCCAGCACCACTTCCATGGCCTAACCTGTTGAGAGGTTACAGAGCTGTTCCAGTGCCCATAACTGCTTTCTAATTGCTGTTACCCTCCAATTTAAACCCCCGACTCTGAACCTTCACCACCGATTCACCGGCTGACTTGTGATAACAGGTACAAAATTATCAATGCACTCTTCCCCTCCACCACCACCACCCCGGCTTATATAGTTGCTGTACAGTTTGACAATTCTGCTTTGTCAATTGTCCTTGAAACTTCTTCACTTTTTATGTAATTATCACCTCTCTATCATTTTTAACTTTGTTTCCTTTGACCTTTTTATTCCCCACTGGCCAATTTAGTCTTTACACTTCATGCATCTGATGAAGTGGGATCTGGTTTATGAAAGTTTATGCCATAGTAACTGTGTTAGCCTTTAGAATGCCACAACACTCTTGTTTGTTTTTCCAAGAGTTACTTTCAAAAAATAATAATTGAAAACTACATTAAAGTGTTAATAATTACCTCTCACAAATCAGACATTCTTTGAGTTCCTCAAATTTCAAAGCTTCATTATTTGAGGCGCAAATGATTTGAGCCAAAGGAGCAATTTCTTGCTTTGTCCACTACAGCTTATTAAGAAAATACAATAGGTTCACAATGTTTGCAGGAGTTTCCACTGGTTGCACTGGAAATTGTGACTCTTCAAATCTAAGTCTCACCCAGTTCTTCATTTTATTTCGTTAACAGAATACAAACCACAAGTTAGTGTTTGTATGAGCAGAGCTTCTTCATATGATGCCTAAAGGGATCATTGGTTTGGTATACTTTGTAGAATAATATTATGGATGTTTCCTTATTAACTTCACAGCCTGCAGAATATTTAACAAATGTGCCGAAACCAGCAGCCGCAACTTCATATGTTGTGTTTTTGCTGAACACCCCCCAAATTTCACATTGCTATAAATCTAATGTCATTCTTCCTGCAGGTTAAAAATCCAAGTGTAGCCCCTGGGAGGTGAGTCATTTCCCCAAACTCTTCCACTCTGCTCCAGCTGCAACCCTCCCAACCTTTGGTTACACTTAGTGAAAGAGAGAGATTCATTTAAACAGCTTTAATCACACTCTCCGGGTAGTTGAAAAAAATGCAATATAGGAGAAGTTAAATATTCTTATTCAGTCTCATATGGCAGTTAAATAATGGCATTAGTGATGTAAATATTAATAGCTGGGGAGCAGCTTGAGCGATCTCTACTGCATAAATCGCTTAGGTTCGGAAACGGATCGCTATGACCTCTTTTAAGTGACAGAGAGGTAATTTAGAATCTCGCCAATTAAACGTGCACTCATCTAAATAGTCTACCGTCATGCAAAATTTGCACCGATCCTGAGCACAGGACAAATTCCAGATAAATAAAAAGTTACATAAATGGGACATACATTTGTAACATGAGAAAGCAATCTCACATCTGCTGTGTTTATAACAAGCCAGCTTTCAAGTACTTCAGGGATATGATTCATTATATTTTTTTAAAGGCACACCCCTGTACTTTTACTACTGAAAGTCTGTATTGTAAGGAAGTTGATTTCCAAACTGGAAGGGCACAAAAGATAGATAGCTCAGAAACGTTGTTACTCAATTATTCCATAAAAAAGTCAGTGTCTCCTCAGCCTTAGTGAACCAAAGAGTACACTTGCTCAGAAGTCAGTGACTGTGAAAGATGAGGGGGAAATGAGAGGTTCGGTTTATTTGGGGTACCTTCAGAGGAAATAATTTGATTGTTAAAGTACAGGAAAAGCTGTACATGTTTTCTCTTATTCTGCACATTCATAGAATAGGAATACGTATTGGTTATTAAACCATTGGCTTTGCTCTCTTAAAACCATGATGCAAAAATCCGTGTTTCTGTGCTGTTCCAAATTCATATTGCTACACTGCCCAGCTGAAATAACATGCAGACCAGTGTGAACCAAATGTTCACAGTGGGCACATTTTCCCTCCTTCTGTTTGCAAATAAGAATCAAATGCAAATAGCAGCACCAGAATCCATCTCTGCCGAAAGGCAGCGTGAGAACATCAGCAAAGCCTTGACCAAGGTCGTGGATATGCACTGAATTATTATGGAGTGCAGCAAAAAACAAAAATGAAAAACCTTTGCACTTAAAAAAAAAAGTTTACATTTTCATGCACACTCTTCCAAGCAGATGAAGTCAGCATAGCACTATTTTTTAAATAAAACTTTATGGAGTTACAGCCAATAAATAATACATTGCATATCGTCTCAGCTTCAGTACATTATTATACATTTATTTTCACATAACTGTTTTGAGCCTTTGACTTCCCTGTTCTAAAATATTAACTCCAGGCATATACTGTATATGTGATTGCTTTAAGACCCTGGGGATTAATCAGGCTAATATCAGCGTGAAGTTATGAGAATCTGAAATCACATTTCATAATAGTGTGTGTGTGTGTGTGTGTGTGCTTGTTATTCATTGCGGAATTAACTTATTTCTGGAGTGGGTTACTCTTTCTTCCAACTTGTCACAGCAAAGAAAATCTGTCACAGCTGATGTGTGCAGTGACTGTTTAAAATTGTGCTATTTATCATTAAGGAACAAACAGTATTATAAAACAAATAATTTGATTTAAACAAGCTTACTATTTGACACTCTTGCTGTCTCTCTTTTTTTTTCTTTGCTGCATCACTTCCTGGTAGCTGGTCCCTTAACCTGTTCCTTCCTAATTGCTGTCCTAGCCCTCTTACTTAGTTCCACATACGATGATGCATCTTTCCTTTTATAACCAAAGAAATTACAGTTAACTATATTGTTTCAGCTACTAACATGAGTTTGGCCGAACTGCGGGAGGCAGTGAAGGATAGGCGTGCCTGGCGTGCTCTGGTCCATGGGGTCACGAAGAGTCGGATATGACTGAACGACTGAACAACAACAAAATATTGTTTCAAAAGTCCATAAACACCCTTGAATTTAGACAGTCTTTTAGGCAATGGAGTTTCTGTGCTAGTCAACCTGCCCCGGGGTCTTTATCTGTTTTGGCACAGAAGATGTAGTTCTTTCCTGGTGGTGATTAAAATCTGTGGTATCCAAACAGGTCACAGGGTTGCCATACATCTGGGAAAACCCAGACATAATCCTCTTTTGGGGGGCCAACATGGCCATCCAAATGGATTTTTATATTTTAAAGGAAATGTCTGGGTTTTGCAGGGATATGGTGGCTTGGGCTCAGGCTGCTCTGCACACCATGGAAGCTGTCAGCCCAAGCTGGGGAAAGAGGTACGCAGGCACGGCGGTGGCAGCCTCATACTTCCACACTTGCATGGCTCTTTCCCCAGCTCAGGCTGGCAGCAGCTAGGGCTGTCCTCTTTTTTGCTCTTCAAGATATGGCAACCCAGAGTGTGAGCTCTCATTCACCTGTGCAGGAGAAGCTGGGCACTCTCCAGGCTGTGGGTCAAAACTACTGCACTGGCATCTTCTGACTCCTGAAATTGCCTCTCTTCTGCAAGTCCTACTAGTTGGTTGCTGCTCTGCAAATGTCTCTGATTCCTTCTCAGAACTTGGCCCTCTTGAGTTACGACCTCAGACAAGTGTATGCCCACTTAACTATGGACCTGAGGATGCTGAGGTCCAGCTCCGAAGGCCTTCTGGCGGTTCCCTCACTGTGAGGTTACAGGAAACCAGACAGAGGGCCTTCTCAGTAGTGGCGCCCGCCCTGTGGAATGCCCTCCCATCAGATGTCAAGGAAATAAACAACTATGTGACTTTTAGGAGACATCTGAAGGCAGCCCTGTTCAGTGAAGTTTTTAAGGTTTGAAGTTTTCGCTTTTTTATTATTATTAATATTCTGTTGGGAGCTGCCCAGAGTGGCTGGGGACACCCAGGCAGGGTATAAATAAAATATTATTATTATTATTATTAGGATCTCAGCTTTCTTCCACTCCTTATTGCGTTACTCTGTTGGCTGTATCCAAACCTGCTCACCCACATGTAGTATGTAGTCTTTCATTGGTAACACAGTATTTGTCCTTCAACCCATCAATCCCTGTGCTGGGATCCCATCCACACCTTGTGAAGGTGTATTCCGGTGTTCAAGGATAGCTAGATATGCATCAGTCCCTGCTTTTCTGCCTTTCTCTTAGCCATTTTGACAGCTGATTCAGCTTTCCCGTTGCTCAGGGGATAGGCAAGTAAAGATGTCGGATGCTCAAATTCCCACTGCCTTTGGAACGCTCTGAAATGTTCTGACACAAAATGCTCCATGCCTAGCGTGCAAAGAGATCTCTCGGATATTTAAATTATTTGCCTTTGAGCATCGCCCTTCACAGCATTATGTCAATTGGTTGTTCTTTTCAATGCAGCAGGATCCCGCTCAAGATTTATGCTCTTTGCTCGGTTCCATTATAAACCTCTGAACCCAAGACACAAAAGTAGCCTTGACATTTTCCAAAATGTTCTCTTCCTGTCTCACGAGAGAGATCTATAAGGAGCAAGGCATGAGAAATCGCTTCCCCCAATGTCTTTATTGGTGAGGGAAGAAAAAGAGCACAAAGCAGATAGAGCAACAGTGAGGATGTGCAGTATATCTTCTCCCTTCTACAAAGCGGGAGGGGGGGAGAGATGACTAGCTCTGAGCTAGCACAGAGGGGCATGCAAATGGAGTACAAAGAAAACCATCTGTTAGCAGGAGAGGAGGAAGGGCTGTATGCCCTCATGCGCCTCAGCTGCCAAGTGCCATTAAAGAGAGAGAGAGAGCACGCAAATAGCATTGCAGTGGAATATTTCCCTTTTCATTAAAAAGACAGCAAGGTTGCAATCTGTTGCTTACATATATAAATGTCAGCACAGAGAAGGGTGAGTAAAATCATGGCAACAACAGCTCTCCAAACCTACATGCACAATAACCTTGGAAATCAGCAAGCAGCAATTGTGCAATGGGGCGAGAGCTCTGCAGCAGGAACGTAAGTTTGGATAAGCAAACTTATCCAAGTTGTATAGTTGTACACTGTAGTTCAGGTTGTCCATGTGCTGTGGAAAAGCTGTGACAAGAAGTTATGTGTCTACAAGGTTTGCATACAGAGCCAGACACAGCTTTACAAGAAGTTGTGCAGATACATGCAGTTAAATTTCCAGTTGCTGGTTTAGTATCTTGAGTTGACCAGCATGGTCACTTTCATGGTAGATATGCCAAATACGGGAGCATATTATCATGAGGGAGCATTTATCAGAAATAAAGGTGGAATCTACACACATATAAAAAACGCTGTGAAAATGCTTTTTTAAAAAAAAGTTTTGAAAAATACATTGAATTTACCATGGCTCACTGTCGCCATCTAGTGTCACATTTGTATATTGCACTTTACAACACACAGGACGTTTTATTTGCAGCTGTAGAGCTGAGTCCAAGTCACAGACCTTTCCATTATTCCCTCCTCTCCCCCTTGTAGGAGGAAGGGAAAGAGGCATGTGCACCCAAGAGAATGCTTGAAGATACTCAGTAGATTAGGCTACGTACTTGCAACCACCAACTACTTCAGGCAACTGTATCCACTCCGTAGCTAATGCTCAGTTTGAGAGTAGGCGGAGCTGAGTCCCTACTGGCTCAGCTGCACGGCTTGCAACTACCAGAAACGCTGCATTCAGTGTAGTGGTCCCAGGTCTGTGGAACTTCCTCCCAACTGGGATTGGAGAGATACCCTCCTTGCTGAGGGAAGGTTGCATATAGCTCAGTACAATTAACTCATGCAATATGTAGGCATTCCAATGGGGGTGATATCTTAACGCCATCCACACCCAGCAATCTGTGCAAAAAGGTGTGCCTTTGAAATGTTGAAATGTAACAAGGAGAGATGTACCTTGGTGAGCAAAGCATTCCACAACCAAAGAAAAGATCCTCTCAAGTTCCACCACCCCACAAACTTCCCCTGCAGGTCTATAATGGAAATCTACATGACTTGCAGATTCCAAACCTTCCTCGAAGGCAGCCTCACTCTTGTATCAAACACTGAAGCATTGTTTTTCGACAGTGTCCCCATCCTCTGAGATGGTCAATTGAGATGGCTGTTTTCTGGGAGCTGTAGCCATCTGAAGTGCAGCAAGCAGAGCCCCAAGAGACAAAGAGAGCCTTTTCAGTGGTGGCCCCTTGTTCTTCAAATACACCACCACCACCAGGCCTATTGTTGTTTCCTGGCATCCTTCTTACCAAGGCTGGCTCTACCATTAGGCAGAGAGAGGTGGGAGCCTCAGGCAGTTACTTTTGGGTGTCAGCAAACATTTAGCTAGTTTATTTGTGACTCTATGTTTAGTGCCAAGGAGAGGGAGAGATGTTCTGACTCCATTGCCAAAATAACTTGGCTAGTCTTGGGTACGATGCACCTTGACTAGGTGAGGGAGGTGAGCGTGCCATTTGCCACCTTCACTTCAGGCAGCAAAATGTTTGCTCCTGTCATTTAAGCACCATGCAAAGGTATACCTATTTTTCCACAGGCTTTTCAGAACTGCTACTGTTAGCATTTTTTAACATACTGTATAGCACTTTTGATTTTTTTTACCTAAAGAGTCCGATGAGCTGTAGCTGTTTTTACTTTGTATGCTCTGTTGTATCGTATGCCGTATTTATGGCACTTTTATTGCTTCTTCCAACTTTGCTAGCTGCTTTGGGAGCACAAATTTATGTTGAAGGTACAGGATATAAATTATGCAAATACATAAATAAGTTATCAATCCTGCAGTGCCTTCCTTGGCCTGATATTTAAACAAAATTGCATCAGCTGCCTTTTCTGAACGTCTAGACAGCCTTCTGTCATGAACCCTTTGGAATGGATTGCTCTGATTTAAGATATTTTGCGAAAGTAGATCAGGCTTCCCCAACCTGGTGCTCTCCTGTTGTTAAGCTTCAGCTTCCACCCCCCTTGACTATTGGCAATGCTAGCTGCAGCTGATGAGAATTATAGGATCAGATTGAGCTACCCTGTTCCACTACTGAAAGCCAGCACAAAGACTTCCACTATTATTATTATTATTATTATTATTATTATTATTATTATTACCTCGCCCATCTGGCTGGGTTGCCCCAGCCACTCTGGGTGGCTTCCAACACACAGACAAATACAATAAAACATCAAACATTAAAAACTTTGCCATACAGGACTGCCTTCAGATGTCTTCTAAAAGTTGTACTATATCTCATTGACAACTGATGGGAGGGCGTTCCACAGCAGTGCCCGATTTACATATAAGCTTAGGGTCCCCTCTCTTGGGGGCCTCCCCAAAAAAATAAAGGAAAAAAAAAACACTGGATGTACATTTCTGAAATATAAGATAAAAAACAAATAAAACCAACATAGAGTTAGAACTTAATAATTATTTCACTATTAATATACATCAATTACCCTATAGCATGTATTCAACACAAAAAACAGCAACAGTCTGTTGTTGACAAAGGACAGCTGGACATATAAAGGGCCCCATTACCTTCAGTAGCTCAAGGCCTCATCAAACCTACATCTGGCCCTGTTCCACAGGGAGGGCACCACTGCCGAGAAGGCCCTCTGCCTGGTTCCCTCTAACCTCACTTCTCGCAGTGAGGGAACCGCCAGAAGACCTCCGTGTTCGGGCTGAACGTATACCTGTAGGTGGAGACACTCCTTCAGGTATACTGCAGTGGGGATTCCTGCTACTTCCCCCCCCCCCCCCCAAATCCACTCTGGAGCATCAAGGGAATCCCCTTCTCAGAACAGCATGCAGGGGGAGGAGAGAGGAGATTGTTCCATCTGCTTGCCTGACTGAAGGATCTGCTTAGTGCTACATGGAATTCAGCTCATAGCCCAAAATGCTTGGAGGGTGCAGTGTTGGGAAGGCGGATCGTTTGACATTTTGAAAGATTTATTCCTCGCTTTCTAACTCTGATTTGGGTAGTCTTATTTCTAAGAAATATGGCTTCTGTGCAATCCATAAATTTAGCTGCTCCCCATACAGCAGACTTCAGATACATCAAAAACCAGACATGGTAGCACCGGCATTGACAAAACCCAGGTTTTCACCACTTCCCCTTCTTTTAAGAAGCTGTCTCACCCTTTTCCCTTAAAAAAAGAAATACAGAGCCATACCCATGGGTTTTCCAAGGTATCTGCCTGGTACACCTCCATTCTGTTCAGACTTGGAGCATATTTGTCTTTTTCGTGTAAATCTGGCAGTGGATTTTTAATGCAAATGAAAAGAAAATGAACGGAATGTTTAATGTCTTTTTAAAGAGGTTGCTAGCTATATGACCCAGACATTAATCTATTACACTTACCATGGACTTTTAAATACAGATATTAACTCTAAAATGCAGAATGAATATGTTTCTTAAAAGATGAGTACGCTGCTCACTAATGAACTGCAGATGGTAACATGAATTTCGAGAGACTTTGAAAAATATTAGAAAAATTTCTTAAATGCCATAGTACATTGCTCTGCCTGAGCTGGCATAGTATCAGTTACAAACATTTAATATTACATGTGTTGGTACTTTTGTTTAATTTGAGCTTAAAGTCTCAATGAGTTGATGCATGTATAATATAGACATAAATATTCGTCTTCCACAATACACACATGTCAGTAATGGTTAAGCTCTTCAGAGGACCAGGAAATCCCTGTCAGTGCAATTAGCCATATAAATAAGCAGGGCCTTTCAGACGAGGAAATAACAAATCTGTTGTGATGTGAATCTTTTCTTCATTAAGAAAATAATATTAAGAAGAAGAAGTCTACCAGGAGAGAAAAATACATTCTTCTTAAACCAAGAAGAAAGGCCAAGGTGTGTGTGTGTGTGTGTGTGTGTGTATCTACCTATCTACCTATACTGCATAGAGCCTAGTATAGGTTTTTTTTACATAATGTGACCTGGACACGTCACTCCAAGGATGTGCACTTCATAGAACCCAACAACCAACGGATTGTCAGGTCTTGAGAAGCAAATGGCTTTCTAGACACTGCTGATCAGCTGTTTGGCAATTCCTGAAGACCACTTCCAACTGATTCAGGTCTTTACCTGCCTCATACTTGATGCCATATATGATGTTGGGTGCAAGGAAGGTGAGCATGAGTTACCCAAAATGATCCTGCAGGCGAAATGGTGAGGTCAGGTGGGCCTAATGAAACCTGTGGGCTGGAGGTTCCCTGCCCCTCTGCCTTCTTCTTTTGCTGTCTCAACTGGCTTTGCTTCCCCTCAGCTGTAACATCGCATCGTCGAAGCAGATTGACGGTAACCATAACTTTTGTCATTTTTAGAAGATTGTTACCTGCCCCAAATGAATGGGATGAGAAAATGAATGATGATACACGTGTCCAAAAACAAAAACAAAAAACTTTACTTACTGCAAGTAAAGCTGATCATACTGAAGGGCAATCTCCAGTTCATAAAGTAAAGCTCATCTGCTCATCTGACAGACCTTCTGGAATGAAGCCATAGATGTTAACAAGGAAAATCTGCTAGATTTTGTGGCTAGTGCATGCACAGTGTGAGGGATTAGTACCTGACAGTGGGGAAAATGTAACTTTTTTTGACAAACTGGTTTTTTTACTCCCAGAACCAGACTGATGTTTGAAATGGTGTTTGGCACCTTCTGGGCACTGACATCAGAAAGTATCACTCAGTATTCCAACATGAAGCACAGCAGGAAATATAATCCCATGCATGAAGCTAAACAGTGTTTGTGTGTCTGTCTGTGTGTGTGTGTGTGTGAGAGAGAGAGAGAGAGAGAGAGAGAGAGAGAAGAGAGAGAGAGAGAGAACGCACACACAAGTGTGCACAGCCATTTGGTTCTCATTCATGAACTTTGTAGAGGAAAAATTGAAGAAGGAAACCTAACCCCACCCCCCACCCCCAGTTCTTTGTTCAATAGCTCTTGATTCATTTATACCCAGTCATGTGTAAGGCAGCAATGTTCCGATTTCTGAAATTCATTAAAATTAATGCTTGCTAGGGGGAAAATGTGAATCAAACCTCAGTGAAAAATGTGTGTCTTGAAAAGTTTCTTGGGCATATTTCCTGCAGCTTTAGCACAAAATGTCATGATTCCATATAAACATACAACTTTTTATGAAATAAATAACTATCACATTTGCTGGAAATGGCAGGTTGAGGAGACTGCTACTGACTCGGATTCTGCTTTTGGGGTTCCCATGGGCATCTGCTTGGCCACTGCGAGAACAGAGTACTGGGCTATATTGTTTTTGTTTTTTTTAAATAAATCGTTATTGAAATTTGTAACATTCATACATTAAAAACAATGCACAACAAAACAAACATCACACACACATAACCATAATACATCGAAAAGAAATTTGAACAAAACAAATCATACATATTCATTCATTGAATCATGCTACCTATTAATAAAATATCAAAATTCACTACTTAAAAAAAAATCATAACTGATCCAAGTTAATCATAAATCATAATACCTAGTTGTAAACTTGATTTAGGCTTCCGCCTGCCCTCCTCCCGGGTTGCTTAATTTACTCATTACTGCGTTTTCCAATCATTTAACCAAAATTCATGTGAATTTATCGACTTTTTGTCTTTCCTTCCCTTTTTTACCAATACAGAATGTTAGAAATGGATCCAAGTTTTTATATTCGGGCACTGGTTTTTCATATATGTCCCAAATTTCTCCCATCTTTGATTAAACTTTTGATTACTACCAACTCTTATCACTTCTGTTAATTTTGCCAAATCCAGGAAGCTAAATAATTTTTCTTGCCATTCCTGTATACTAGGTACTTCTTGTGTCTTCCAGTAAGATGCAATCAAGATTCTTGCAGCCGCTACTGCATACAGAAACAAATCTCCATCTTCTTTTTTACTCCATCATCTAATATACCTATTAAAAAGGCTGGGCTATATTGAACCTGATCCAGCAAGGCTCTTTTTAATGATCTTCTGTTTCCCCAACTTTAACTTGTTGGTCCTTTTTGACATAGCGAGTGCTGCCTTCTCCTTGTCCTTCCTATAAAGTTTCCATCCAGAGTTCCTGTTAAGCCCACTATGTCTACGTTGTCCTCTAAGACCAGGCCCCCCTTGGCTCAGTTTATAACAAATAAACACTTATAGTTGTGTATCCCACCACACATCCACGGCACAGGTGTTTCACAGCGCTGTGGCCTCTTTGAATTGCCATTATGTGTCTCCACTCTCTCAGTTCCTAGTTCTCCACTGCTCTCCACTTCCCACACTTCAATCCCTTGGATGGTAAGCTAAGCACAATGTCCTGTTGTTATATTACTTCAGCAGCAAGGAAGTCTGGGGCTAGACTCCTATGGCTGTCAGTTTAATATGGTACCTGGAACTACTGCCAGCAGCTTAGTCCAATACTGCAGAAAAGAAAATGCTACCATAATACAAATGACCAAATTTCATTAAAAGTCAGGATGTAAGTTTGCAGATAGCCCCTTTGCTGGCGCTACTGACGTCTCAGCAATTGCAGTGTCAGCATACAGGGAAAGAGAATTTCAGAACCTGGTTTGAAATGGCCTTTTATTGCTAGCAGTTGTAGTTATTCTCCATGGAATGTTGCAGATTTCGCTGAGAGGGGCTTAAGCAAATCAATGCAACATAAACCTGCATTATTCATCCACCTTTCGGTCAACTCTTCTACCCAGACAACCATTAGGGACTTCAAAGGTAAAAGGTAACTGTTCACATCAATGGATTCCAAAGGAATAATTGCTACACTTGGAACTTGTCTGTGTATTGTATATGACAGTGTGGTGTAGTGGTTAGAGCAGTGTTTTTCAACCTTTTTTGGGCAAGGGCACACTTGTTTTATGAAAAAAATCACGAGGCACACCACCATTAGAAAATGTTAAAAAATTTAACTCTGTGCCTATATTGACTATATATAAAGTAATTCTCTTGAATAGGAATCAAATAAACACAATTTTTCCCACGGCACACCAGGCAACATCTCGCGGCACACTAGTGTGCCACGGAACAGTGGTTGAAAAACACTGGGTTAGAGTGTCAGGCTAGGACCTAGAGACCAGGCTACAAATCCCCACTCAGCCATGAAGCTCACTTGGGCCAGTCACTGCTGCCAACTTACCTGTTGTGAGAATTAAATGAGGAGGGGGAGAACCACATGCAACACCTGAGGTCTTCAGAGAAAAAGGTGGGATATAATTGCAATACACAAATCAATAATATATAGTGCAGCTGTTGACTTCAATGGCTGCTAAGTATAGGAGCTCACTCTACCCCCACCCCAAAAATAACTTGAAAGGTACTAAATGTAACAAAATACACGATTGCAAAATGTTATTAGAGAAGTTCACTGATCTGAAAAATGCTTAATAAAAGTTATGCATTTGGAATAAATTACGATTTCACTAGTCAGATCTTTAATTACCCCAATTATTCATTAGTCAGCATTCCCATTCTTATGGCTGACTTCAGCAAATAATGGAAATGCAAAAGTTTTGGGGAAGCTCTAAAATTCAATTATGCATTTTAGGGGAATGATAGTACTACTATCCCAACGGCGGTGCATTCTGCCAAATACTGTGACTTCATCCGTTCAGCATTTCCACATATCCAAAACATGCTCTGGCCTCTGTGGTTGTGAAGATAAGCCTTTGTATAGCTGGGACTGTGAGGAGATCAGATTGCAATGATAAAGGTGATCAGGACAGTGATGCCAAAGAGCAGCACCAGGAACCTATGAGGACAGTTCAGTGCTCAGTGGCAGAGCATTTCCTTTTTGTACAAAGTACAATCCTAGCATCTCCATATAGGGATGGAAACGACTCCTGTCTGAGCACCTGCCAGTCAGACAGAGAACACTGAGCAAGAAGGACCAACATTCAGAGGCGTAGCAAGCCCAAGTGGTACCCAGTGCGGATTTTTTTTTTGTCACCCCCTACATCTGCCCACACATGCAAATGAGGTGCCACAAAGCATTGTGGGGGAACGCAAAATGCTCACTGTGACTTTAAGGGGTGTGGGCGGATGGTACCCCAGGTCCAGGTGGACTGAGTAAAGCAAGCACAGCTAATGCTATTGCAGTGCTGTGGTGAGTCCTAAGCCCAAAGCTTAGGATTTGCTGTGGCTTGTGCTTGAGGCTCTAGGTGGAGGTGCCAAATGTCACCCCTTGAAGATGGCACCTTTGTACCCCCTGAGAGGGCAGTGCCCTGGTGAAATGTGCCAGGCTGCTGGGTGGAGCCCTGGCTGGGCAGAGCTGTGCTTCTTTGGCTCTTCTCAGCAGGAAGGAAAAAGCAAAGTGTGTGCTGTGTAAGCCAGCTGTTGCACTGAGCAACTTATGAGTTGTGGGGTGGGCATGCTGAGAGTCACCCCCCTCCCCTGGAACTCAGGGCGGCCCACCCCCCTGCCCCCAAACACCCCTGCCAACATTCTAACTCAGGTGAAGCCTTCCTAGAGATTACCAAACATTCAAAAAGGATAGATACAGGGAGAAACTGACCTACGAAATGAAAGTACTCGGAAACTTGGGAGGAAGTGATCACGTCCTCCTGGGTTTTATGATACAGAGTCAAGGGAAAGCTGAGTGTAGTCGGACATGCGCTCTGGACTTTCAGAAGGCCAATTTAAAAAAAAACTGAAGGAGCTATTGGGTGAGATCCCATGGTCAGAAATACTGAAAAGAAGGAAGTTCAAGATGTATGGGGATTTCTAAAAGGGGAAATACTGAAGACCCAAATGCAGACAATTCCAACAAGAAAGAAGAGAGGCATCTAAGAAACCAGTGTAGTTTTCTGATCAAAAGTACTATTCACACTTCAAAATCAAATCCATGAGACACGAGAACAAATCACACACAAACAGAAAGACTCCACATAGTCACACTGGAAAAAGCAGACAAAATTCTTATCTGGGCATTTTGTTTAATTTGGGGGGTTGGGGGGGGTGGGGTAATTTTTTGTGTAAATCCACTCACAGGCAATACCGAACAAAGGAATGCTATTAAAGCCACAAAATAATTGATAATTTATTACTCTGAGTCTAGTCAAGACAGGAGAAACACGATAAATCTCCCTGTGGTGAACATACCTTGGAAAAAATGCCTTGGATACGTACAAGCAAATTCCCTGTGCAGTCATAACGAATTATGGATATAGCACTTATTCGCACATTTGAAGATGCCAGCAATTCAGTTGTAGAAACATGAATATAGGAGAGCAGATTACACAGAAATACATTACTGCAAACAAACTCAGCATTTTGGCCAGGAAAGCAGAAAGTAATAATGGAAAAGATAGACTTTGTAAACCTATACGCCCTGGAATTTTAATGTAATGTTCTAGAAAAGTCCCACAGGGTTCAAAGATCACTTGCTCAAGGTGGCTTAAGGAAAAGGCTCACCAGGGGTGCCAGCAGATGGGTAGAAGGGGCAATTGCCAGTCTCCTTGGGTCAGTTCTCAATGGCTGGCAGGAGATCTCACATCCTCTCCCGCCAGCTGTGAGGATTTGAATTTGGCCCACCTACAAATTGGCCAGTCGCAGGCAGGCCTGGAGGCAGGCTTTGGTGGGTCAGAGCTGACTAGGGCTCCTGATGGAGTAGAACTCTACTCAGGTCCATTTATTGGACTTAAATAAGGCCTGCCTCCAGCGGCGGAGCAAGCTGATCAGGCGCCTGGGGTGGCGCGTATGCCCGGCACCCAGGGGAGGGCCAGCTGCCCACACGGTGGGGCAGGCCCAGGCAGGATGCTCTGCAGGGCCTCCAACGAGTCTGCCTGCCTCCTCCCACTCAGCTGCCCGACAGCTGAGGGGGAGACTGCAGATGGACCGTTTGGGGCAGCGTGGAGCCTGCGGGCACCCAAGCCACTGCATCACTCCCAGGAGAGACGCATGGCTTGGGTGTGCTGCAGGCCCCGAGGTGAGTGCCGCCTGTCATTTTGTTACCCCCCAGTGGTGACACCTGCGGCGAACCGCCCCCTTCGCATCCCCTTTCCTCCGCCCCTGCCCGCCTCTTCACCCCGCCACCACAGTCACCTTTGGATCTCTCAGCAACTGGTATTCAGAGGCATATTGTCTCTGGCAGGTGAGGTAGAACATAGCTATCATGGAACTTCACATACATCCTAACCCTCTGAGGGCCCTCCACCCCCCCCCCCAAAAAAACCTAGGGAGTAATTCAACATCACACTCTTCTAATTGTTCTGTCAGTGCAAGCATTTCAGCTTTGGAGAGAGCAACCTGTGATTCCATTGAAATGGATTTCGTTCAGGGAAGGCTGTTAACTGTACACAACATGCAAAAAGTTCCATTTTCAAGCCATGACATCTCCAGGCAGAGCTGAGAAAGATTCCTGTCTCAGACCCTGGAAAGACACTGTCAGTCAGTGTAGACAGTATGAAGCTACATGGGACAAGGCATCTGACTTAGTATAAAGCTTCTTCCTGTGATAATAATAATAATAATAATAATAATAATAATAGTATAATAATTAAGTATTATTTATTCCCCAGCCACTCTGGGTGGCCTTCAACGGAATATTAAAATACAACAATCTATTAAACATTAAAAGTTTCGCTAAACAGGACTGCCTTCAGATGTCTTCTAAAAGTCTGGTTTAGTTGTTTTTCTCTTTGGCATCGTGTGGAGGGCATTCCACAGGGCAGCCGCCACTACCGAGAAGGCCCTCTGCCTGGTTCCCTGTAACTTGGCTTCTCACAGCGAGGGAACCGCCAGAAGGCCCTTGGCACTGGACCTCAGTGTCCGGGCAGAACGATGGGGGTGGAGATGCTCCTTCAGGTATACTGGACCGAGGCTGTTTAGGGCTTTAAAGGTCAGCACCAACACTTTGAATTGTGCTCAGAAATGTACTGGGTGAAAGTATGGCAAAGATATTTAGGCTGTAGGATTTTGCAGTTTAATGTAATTCTAATTCTAGTAAAAAAAAAAATCTTTGCAGCACATGAATAGAACCTTATTTTTCCACCCAAGGCAAAGCTTTGATTAATCAGCCAATCATATAAATTAGAATTTCATGGCATATTCTTTTTGATAATACCCTTTGGCAGGACTGTGGTGTTTTTCCTCCCCACACACCACAGTGTTAACATCCAGTACTTTCCAAACACTGCGCTCCTCTTCCATTGTTTTGACCTTATGCTGTTGTAGCGGTGCCTCAAATCTCATGCATCTGTCTGTCAAAAATACGTTTCCCATCTGGATGTCTTTCAGTCAAGAGCAAACCTCCAGAGATCTCTGTATTAAATGACTCTCAATTGACGGAAGTGTTTTTTCATCTTTTGTAAGAATGGATCTCACCGTTATTGCACAAAAAAGAAAAAAGAAAAAGGTGGCATTCTCACATATTGCATCTTTAGTGCACTGCCCCCTAAATGGGGAGCTGAGATGAGATTAAACTCAAAGATGATACCTACCATATATTATCATCTGAGCCAATTTACCTTCAAGGCATAACTCCTCTTGGCCGTTTTCCATTGAGATCATACTTTCTGGATTACATAAGTTCTTCTGTCTCAAGAGGACCTTATTGTTTTCCCTCCTTTGTCAAAATTTCAGGCGTTATTTGGCTATGGTTTGCAAGCACAGCCATAGCAGATTTTTCATATTAAATGTTTTTTTCTTTCTTTAAAAAAAGAAATCACAGCACTGTATATTTTATGGCGAGCCAAGGGTATTCTGATTATTAAAGCTATATTCCGAGGGGAAGCTGCTGCACATCAACAGCGAAGGATGTTATAGAAAAACATAAAAGTACACTTGATGCAACGCACATGGCTGTCCCCATGCAAGGCAGGGGCTGCATCTGCATTGACAACCAAAACCCTTTGAGGGATTGTGTTTCCCCATGACCATAGCATCACTTATTGGAGTTGGCTTCCATCCTAGATACCCTCTCAGCAACTCCCATGGACTGAATAAAGGCCAGCTCTGTAATTCAGACCAGGGAATGGCCTGTTTCTGTCCAACAATGTGCAGCAGACAGTATCAGTAGCCACCAATTTGGAGGAAAAAGAATGTGTGTGATTCATAACTAGAAAAGGTTTCCAGCTCCTTTGGAGTTGTATATTACCATATGATTAATTTGGGAGGTTTAAGTAAGTGGCTTTATGATTAGCAAGTCCAGTGTCTCTGGCTCAGAAGGTACTTGAGGGCCATATTGGGCAACAGACTAAATCTACGCATGCATTTGTATGCACCTAGTTTTTATTTAAAATCCGGGTTTTGCATGTGGCATATCAAAAACCACCTGGGATAGCTCGGTCAAGCTGAGGTAGAGCATGAGACTCTTGATCCCAGGTTGTGGGTTCAAGCCCCACATTGGGGAAAAGATTCATGCACTGCAGAAAGTTGTGGTCCCTTCTAACTTCTGCTTACCTTTTTAAATGGAGACCCCAGGGATTCAACCTGTGATCCTCTGTCACAAAGCTATGGGCACTCCAAGCTGAAGTTCATAGAATCAAAGAATCATAGAGTTGGAAGAGACCCCAAGGGCCATCCAGTCCAACCCCCTGCCAAGCAGAAAACACCATCAAAGCATTCCTGACAGATGGCTGTCAACCCTCCGCTTAAGACCTCCAAAGCAGGAGACTCCACCACACTCCTTGGCAGCAAATTCCACTGTCGAACAGCTCTTACTGTCAGGAAGTTCTTCCTAAGGTTTAGGTGGAATCTTCTTTCTTGTAGTTTGAATCAATTGCTCCGTGTCTGCTTCTCTGGAGCAGCAGAAAACAACCTTTCCCCTCCTCTATATGACATCCTTTTATATATTTGAACATGGCTATCATATCACCCCTTAACCTTCTCTTCTCCAGGCTAAACATACCCAGCTCCCTAAGCCGTTCCTCATAAGGCATCGTTTCCAGACCTTTGACCATTTTGGTTGCCCTCCTCTGGACACGTTCCAGCTTGTCAGTATCCTTCTTTGAACTGTGGTGCCCCAGAACTGGACACAGTATTCCAGGTGAGGTCTGACCAGAGCGGAATACAGTGGTACTATTACTTCCCTTGATCTAGATGCTATACACCTATTGATGCAGCCCAGAATTGCATTGGCTTTTTTAGCTGCTGCATCACACTGTTGACTCATGTCAAGTTTATGGTCTACCAAGACTCCTAGATCATTTTCACATGTACTGCTCTCAAGCCAGGTGTCACCCATCCTGTATTTGTGCCTTTCATTTTGTTGCCCAAGTGTAGTACTTTACATTTCTCCCTGTTAAAATTCATCTTGTTTGCTTTGGCCCAGTTCTCTAATCTGTTAAGGTCATTTTGAAGTGTGATCCTGTCCTCTGGGGTATTAGCCACTCCTCCCAATTTGGTGTCATCTGCAAACTCGATCAGGATGCCCTCAAGCCCATCATCCAAAATTTAAAGATGTTGAATAAGACTGGGCCCAAGACAGAACCCTGTGGCACCCCACTAGTCACTTCTCTCCAGGATGAAGAGGAGCCATTCATGAGCACCCTTTGGGTTCGGTCAGTCAGCCAGTTACAAATCCACTGAATGGTAGCATTGTCTAGCCCACATTTTACCAGCTTCTTTACAAGAATATCATGGGGCACCTTGTCAAAGGCCTTGCTGAAATCAAGATAGGCTACATCCACAGCATTCCCTTCATCTACCAGGCTTGTAATTCTGTCAAAAATGAGATCAGATTGGTCTGACATGACTTATTTTTCAGAAACCCATGCTGACTTTTAGTGATCACAGTGTTCCTTTCTAGGTGCTCACAGACCGTTTGCTTAATGATCTGCTCTAGAATCTTTCTTGGTATTGATGTCAGGCTGACTGGGCGGTAATGTTTGGGTCTTCTCTTTCCCCTTTTTGAAAATAGGGACATTTGCCCTCCTCCAGTCTGCTGGGACTTCACCTGTTTCCAGGAATTCTCAAAGATTACTGCCAGTGGTTCTGAATCGAAATCACCTCTGTCAGTTCTTTTGAAGTTGAACCAGCTGCCTAAGAATGTCTTCAAACACAAGGTACACAGTTATGTGCCCTACCATACTAGTTCATTAGATCCCTCTTCATGCTTTCTTGAAATGGATGGGCATCACATGAGTAAAGGGGCTGTGGGGATGTGCCTGTGACAGTGACACCCTCCCAATGACGCACAACTACTCTCAGCCCTGTCCCCACCATCCATGCTTTGGCATAGATCTCTGTGTTGGAAAAACTTCTCCTTAAACCCCGCATTAATCAGAGTTCCAAAATCAAAGGACATCTGAATGCTTAGAGGGAAATCTACTTGCACATAGGCTTCCCTGCCTCAGGTGTCCATGGAAGATGGGACCAGAAGAAATCATGAGCCATTGAGGGTAGGACCAGAGGTTCAGACCTTGCATTCAACAAGTAGAAGAGGAAGAGTTTGGATTTGATATCCTGCTTTATCACTACCCGAAGGAGTCTCAAAGCAGCTAACATTCTCCTTTCCCTTCCTCCCCCACACAAAACACTCTGTGAGGTAAGTGGGGCTGAGAGACTTCAAAGAGTGTGACTAGCCCAAGGTCACCCAGCAGCTGTATGTGGAGGAGCGGAGACGCGAACCCGGTTCCCCAGATTATGAGTCTACCACTCTTAACCACTACACCACACTAGCTCTCCATGTCATGTGGCCAGCATGACTAAACTGCTTCTGGCATGGAAACACTGTTTACCTTCCCGCCACAGCGATACTATTTATCCACTGAAATATACTCGGAGTCAAGTGTGAATTTCATGCTCTTTATTCAGCTCATAGTAGTGAGGAATGCAGTTCCCCCAAAACGTTTGCTTTATATACACTATTTACACAATGGGCCCCACGTGATTGGCTAATTCCGGGATACTCCTGTATGCCAATCGCGGTTGCAGATTCACTTCCACCTGGAGCTGGATTGGGTGGCCCTGCAGACCAATCAGACTGCTGCAATCTCAATCCTATTGTTCTGGGACCAATCAGACTGCTGCAATCTCATCCTATTGTTCTGGGACCAGTCAGACTGCTGCAATCTCAATCCTATTGTTCTAGGACCAATCAGACTGCTGCATTTTGGATCCTATTCAACTCAGTACATAACATCCACTCTCACTGGCATGCTTTCGAACTGCCAGGTTGGCAGGAGCTGGGACAGAGCAATAGGAGCTCACCCCATCGCGCAGATTCGAACCGCCCACCTTCTGATCAGCTCTGTGGTTTAGACCACAGTGCCACCCGCATCCCAAGAGGTCCACTTACTACTTCTAAATCACTTTACACCTTATATTCTGTTTTTAGGAGGAGCCCACCTCCCAGTTTTAAATCACTGAACTTCTCTTTAACCAGCTATGCTGTAGTCCTTGAGCTTAAATGAAATATCACATTTTTATGCTTCCCTGTGTAGACAAACACATCTGTTTTGTTTTATTTAAAGGGGGGGGGGAAACCTCCAGGAAATAAGAGTTGCCATAAACTAGGTCAAATATGCCTGAGTGACAATAATCACAAGCAAACCTAAACTTGTTTCCGTTGTTATTGGTTGATAAACTCAAGGATTTTTCAAAAGTCCCTTGTAAATAAACTCAGTTCAAATTGTGCCAGATTATCAAACTCAGCCTAGGCTTAAAATAGGCAAGTCTTGGAGCTCAGATCTGCAGTGTTACTTCCAAATAGTTAATGAAGGAGAAACTGAATTCCTTTAAATAAGTGGAGTCAGTCTCCACATGGTTAATGTTTTTTAAAAAGAAAAAAAAGAAAAGAAAAAAAAAAAAAAAAAAAAAAAAAAAAAAAACACCTTAACCTGGAGGAATCTCACAGCTGAAACTAGCAGAAGGTGAAACTGGACCCAGTTCAATATTGCTATACTCAGAATACCATATAACATTGTACTGTAATAATATTCTAACTCATGTAAAATGGTGGTTTTCCAAATTTTAATCAGTTTGCTGCACTGGAAAAATTACTGTGGAATTCAACAAGAGGCAATAGCCAGAAATTTATTTATTTTATTTTTCAAACCCCAGGGTGGGAAGTCCTGGAAATTTTTCAGACCATGGCACATATTTCCACATCTTACTTCAGCCAAAATCAGCAGGCTTAGTTCATTGTAAATGGTTTCCCTGGGCAATTTGGCAGTGGAGACAGGATTGCTAATCTCTTTCAATTGCGCCAAATCTGCCTTCCAAATTCCACACAGATTCAAGAGAGCTTCCTCAGTACAAATACCAGTTTACAGGATCTCTAACACAGTCGTTTTAGAAAGCACCATTTCAGTAATGCCCAGGATCAAAACAACTATTATATTGGCATCATGGAAAAGAAATTTGGGATTATCGGCTGCAGAGCAAATGTTGAGACCTAAGAGATAGCTTGAAGCTAGTGAGATTTATTATTGTCAGCATTCATTATGTTCAGCAAATTAATGCCACTCTGGGTCAAGGACAGCTGGTGGAGCATGGCAGAATATCAGCAAAATTCCACAATATGGTCTGAAGGCACATGGAGGCCTACCATGTTGCGAAGCCTAAGCAGTTTCTAGCGTGGCAGCCCGGATGGGAAAGTCATGTATCCTGCTGTGGGTTCCAGGATGGGGGAAAAATGCAGAATGCAAATAACTAGAAACAGATGAAAATAGGCCCCACCACTCAACGATTTCACTACTAGCCTTAGACAAGATCTTGTATCTCAAGGGCAGCACCCCACCCACCCCAGCTGCATTATGGGAAAAAATAATAGATTCTACTTCGTAGGATTGAGAGATTACAAATGCAAATTACTCAGAATATTTAAAAAATGCACTTAAAATTCACATTCCAGCTGCACAGGGATGGCACAATGGGATTTTAACCATGGCCCTAATGAAAATCTACCCTTAAAAACAGTTGTTGGCTTCAGAAAAACAACCTTTCATTAGCACCAGCGGAAGATTCAATTCCAGAGATAATAGAAACTTCCAGTGATGACTGTGGCAAGGGATGAAAGGGTTAGCCACATACTGTGGGTGTGATGTCATTCATGACCCTGCAGCTTCCCTTTAAATGAAAAAAAAGCAAAGCATTAATGCATGCAAGCAAGCAATATAATGTAGCATTGGGTTCTAAGTTCCAGTGATTTTACTGGCACTTAACTTTACGTGTGCACTTAACTGTTTCCATCTGAAATCTACAGGTCCACCAAATCCTTAGCTTAACTGGATTGTGCCCATTGTGCTTTTGAATTGGGACCATCAAACATTTGCAAACCCAGGACTATAAAAAAGCTTAACAAAAATGATTGAATTCTATTAAGAATTTAATTGGTGATTTGTGATTTTGATATTCTTGGAAAATATCTCTCTGTCTATACAAATTATGTAGATGCATTTGAATGATTACAGGCACTGAAGGGATAGACTTTCTTTGGTCTAATTTTCATAGTAATGTGCTTGGAAATGCACAGAAAAGAATCAGTTTCTCTCCTATTTTAGAACATGAAAGTCAGCTGATTAAGAACTTGGAAGAGCTATAACAAAGGACCTTGTTGGACTCATTTGACAAAGAAGTATATGGCAAGAACTGCAAACCCACAGCTAATTAACTAAAACATTCACAAAGAGATGTCCCAAAATGTCTAATATCATTCATCAAGGTTTCTATGTTCTAGCATCTCCATAAGACATATTCAGCTATTGTATAATTCTCCTTCACTCCAGTAAGAAAGTAGAAAGAAAGAAAGAAGAGAAGAAAGAAAAGAGACAGCAAGAGAAAGAAGAAGAGGGAGAAGAAAGAAAAAGAAAGAAAAAGAAGAAGAAGAAGAAGAAGAAAAAGAAGGAAGAAGAAGAGAAGAAAAAGAAGAAGAAGAAAGAAGAAGAAAAAGAAGAAAAGAAGAAGAAAAGAAGAAGAAGAAGAAAGAAGAAGAAGAAGAGAGGAGGAGGAGGAGGAGGAGAGGAGGAGGAGATGCCTGACTTTAGTCCCAAAACAAACTGTTGCAATTGGATTCAGGGAACAGTGTCTGCCTAATACAATAACTGAGGTTTGAGATGACTGGAAGATGACCACCTTGCCATTTCTCAGGCCTCTATCAGCCATCTCTTCTGGGTCACTGAAGTTTCTGCAGTTGCAGTGCAACCATGGTTCCCTGTTCTGCCTGAACCAAAGCCATTGTGGTCATTTTCCAGCCCTGGTGAATGCACACTGAAAGCTCAGTTCCCTAAACAAAGCTACGATCCTATGCATACTTACTAGGGAGTAAATCCCATTTGACTCTGTGTGTTGCAAGAGAGACACTGTCTTTTTACTTCTCTTAATCTAGCGCTCCCAATCTGTACATGCAGTAAACCTATTGTTGGCTATTGAAAGGTATCTAATCCCATGAGTTTGTGTGCCTAATTCTCCCACAGACAAAGAATGTCTGGCATCACAGAGCATAGTGACAATCCTGCACAAAGTTTATGCTCTTGAGTCCAAGGGTTGTATCCATCTTTCAATATTGTTGTATTAGAACAAAGATGTCTGTCTGCACAAGGGGACTTCCTCTCTCTCCTATCCCCATGCACCACACCCAATCTGCTTTGCAGGGTTAGGGGGGAACCCAAGATAGATATTTTGATTACACAACACGGAGTGATTTCAGCACAATACAATAAGCACACTTGCAGGTTAGAGTTTTTTGTATTCTGTTCACATGCTTTTGGATAGCATATACAATGGAACTCGGGTTAAGAACTTAATTCGTTCTGGAGGTCTGTTCTTAACCTGAAACTGTTCTTAACCTGAAGCACCACTTTAGCTAATGGGACCTCCTGCTGCCACTGCGCCGCCAGAGCATGATTTCTGTTCTTATCCTGAAGCAAAGTTCTTAACCTGAAGCGTATTTCTGGGTTAGCGGAGTCTGTAATCTGAAGCGTCTGTAACCTGAAGCATTTGTAACCTGAGGTACCACTGTACAGAGTTCTTTTGTTTGTTATTATGGTTGTAAAAGTATTCTAACCTGTGTCTGAATATACTGAATTTTGGGCACTGCAGTTTGTTAAGGAAATTGTAACTCTGTGAGGGATAAACCACAGTGCCAAGAATTCTTTGAGGGGTGAAATGTGCTTCAAATGTTCTTTAAAGGTATAGCATGTACTCAGTCGGAGTCAAGCACAATGAAAACTTTCTGGATCTAGCTCTTGAATAAGGAGCAGAGACAAAACAGTTGTAAAACACTCACCACACTCTGGAACAAGGGCCTGCTTGATATGCAAGCACCAATAGTGAGCAATGCTGGCCACCGTGTCCTTTGACTAGCTAAACTTTCACATTAGATGACCAGAACGGACAAGCATCTGTTTGCCCACAGATTTTCATATTGAAAAAATGTGAGATGCTAAAAGTAGACCAAATCCTGACATTAACTTTGATATATATTTTCTATTCTGGGGGTTATTTTAATCTATCTAATCTTCTCATTCATCCTTTATCCACCTCAGAGGAGTAAATCATAACATGAATGTATCATTTGGGTCAAGCAATACATTGCCATTTCCTCTTGGAAAATGGAAACACTAAATCATACATTTTTCTCTCTGCCAACATTTTGAAAGGTCTGCATTTTTCTTGTTTTAGACTCAAGTCTTCCCACAGCTAAAAAGTTATTACGAAGCCATTCAGGTTCACAGGGCATTCCCACTCCAGCTAGCCAATTAATCCCAATGCAAAGCTGTTTAACATGCAGACTCGGTAATAGCACACTTATCCAAAACAAATAACTGTGCCTTCTCACTAGAGATTTATTATCATAATGCACTTGGCTGCACCTTGGTCTTGGACTAGAGGTCTAGGGGTTCTTTAAAAAAGTGAAAGTGAGAAGAAGGAAGATCCTAAAACCCCTAAAGTTACAAAATTCTATTAGGAAGCAGATGGGGAAGATAATTATCCTACAGCTCAACCATACTACTAATTAGGTATACTCTTTGCATTACATTTGCTTTATGAGATTGCAGAGAGAGAGAGAGAGAGAGAGAGAGAGAGAGAACCTTAGCTCTTATGAACTGCTCAATAAGAGTCGGACATTAAATTAAGCTTCTTGCAATCCAGTTTTTCTGGCGTAGGATGATCCATAAGCAGAAATGTGGTTTTATTTATTTGGGGTTTTTTGTTCATCAGATTTCTGTAACACCTTTTGAAAAACGCCTGTGGCAATGAAAGCTCCTGTCTCATCCTCCATCAGTGCAGCACCATGTGTACTAGACTGTGAAGGAGAAAGATTTGAGTTAGCAGACCCAGCTAGGAGTCGCAACAACTCATTTGAGTCATTGCCTTCATTTTCATTTTATAAATTAAAATCTAACTCCAGGGCTCATTCTCAGTGAGCTAGCAAATTGAAATATGGTATCTGGTGTAATAATTAAACCCATACAATTTTTTGAAATTGAACCCTTAGTGATATACTGTTTGCCTGTGATACAACATACAAGTGCACATATTAGCAGTCCATCATAAAAAATATATGTGGCCTGGTTCACACATAACATGATTTCTGCTCATGGTCTGTTTGGAGAGAACCAAACCAAGTGTCTCAGGAAGAAGTATCCCAGCAGCATAGCAGCAGCAGAAGGGCGGTTGTAGAGCAAATCAAGAACTTTTACCAGTCTGATAAATGATGTTCACAAATCAAAGTTTGTTCTTAACTATGGTTTACCAGGGCTCAGCAAAACTTTTTCAGCAGGGGGCCAGTCCACTGTCCCTCAGACCTTGTGGGGGACTGGACTATATTGGGGGGGGGGATGAACGTATTCCTATGCCCCACAAATACCCAGAGATGCATTTTAAATAAATGGGCACATTCTACTCATGTAAAAACACGCTGATTCCTGGACCATCCGTGGGCCGGATTTAGAAGGCGATTGGGCCAAATCTGGCCCCCGGGCCTTAGTTTGCCTATCTATGGTTTAATGTGACGTGTAAAGCAGCCTGTGTGTGTTGAAATATGAAAAAAAACCAGATACCGTAAAGATGTGTTTGTCTTTCACAACTCACAATATTGTATTTCATGACTCACATTTTCACAAATTAAAACTGCAAGGAAGGAACTCCTGTGCTAAATGCAGGATCATTTTCTGCAATATTGTGTGAAGTGTTTGTGTGAAGCACAATATTGTGTAAAGTGCAATATTGTGTGAAGTGTTTGTGTTCCACCCAGGTTGATATTTTTACCTATAAATCTCTAGCGGCCTGGACTTTTCACATTTCAATATGTGCTCCTCAGTTTTCCACAGCAGATTCTATATATGTCTGTGCATCAAAGCTGCACAAGCTGAGATCAAAAAGAGAAATGCTCTTCCTGGCTCTTTACCAGCTTTAAAATGTCCTCCCAGGGCTTAAGCCTGACAATTTTGAAGCAATATTTGGCTTTTTTCTCTCAACAACATTTACTTGGCTGAGGATATTTGAAGTATACTTATCATTAAGATAATTAAATGCCTGTTCATAAATTGTTATATGTTGCTTAGCATAACATGAACTTAAGCTGTAACCCATGTGGCAAAGATCTTACTTACAAGTTATCTCTTTTGGTCCCCTAGAAGGTTTTTACTGTTAACCTTCCAAATTACAAAATACCTAAGAGATGCTGTAGGATATGGATAGTGATGCCCCACTAGTGTATGGCGGTGTCGGTGTGGTTATGTAATTATGCATTGTTAGTTGCTTTTTGCATATTTTAGAAGTCCCAAAGCAACTTAACAGCAAAATAAAAACAAACAGTTAAAATCAATTAAGAGCCAAATTAAAACAACATACAATCCAAAATTCCTAAAATGCTCCCCCCAGCAAATTGTCTTGGCATATTTCCTACCGAATAAAGACATATGCCTTGGTTGGTATAACTATTCTGGATTTACCACAAATCCAGAACGGCCTTATTGCACATATCAATTATATTCTCCCTAGCTAGATGTCTGGAGCCAATGTCTCAATTTCTAGGAAGGTAAATAACATCCACATTTGTAAACATGGTTCTTGCTGAAGACTTGTGCATGTATCACTTACACTGCATAGGCAATACCTGTTAACAATGCTCATTAGGTGCCATGTTCTCCTTCCATCATTTTAGCAGCAATGCAATCTGATTTTTGAACTTTTGTAAGATTTAAGTACTGTATTTAAAAAGGGCTTAGGTCCCAATTATCAATGGAAAATATCTTAAATATCACACACACACACACACACACACACACACACACACACACTGTAGGATCTACCATTGAGGCCCTGTTGAAGATTTGTCTTATGTGTAGATGAGAGTGGCCACCACAAGAAGAGGCCTTTTTCGTTGCATCACCAGAACTCTAGAATATCTTCTGCTGGAAATCATAGGAAACTTCTTATTGTCTATATTTCTGCTACCAAGTATGGTGTGCACTCTTCTTCCACTCAGTAGAAAATCTGTTCAGGATGTTGCTGATTTGCTATCTTATAATTGTTGTTGTTGTTGTTGTTGTTGATTTACATTTTCATATTGTTTGGTTTTTACATAACTACAGAGTTTTGAATACTAAAGCAATATAGTTTTTAAAACTTTCCTTTTTTTAAGAATCTGGAAAAATAAAACTGACAATTCCTGGATTTTGTATTATTGTTGTTTTCCTTAAAAACTGGCTGCCTGATCACAGAAATATAGAAACTGTATATTATAGGAAATAAAGCATGGGCTGCAATAAGGACCTAATACTTAAAAATAATGAGATTGCTCATGATTGTGTGTCATGTCATAATATGGGGACCCAGAGTATGTGTGAGGGGGTCCACAGCCCACGTGCATGATAGCAGGATGTTCAAATGAAAGCTACTCATTTGCAGAGGATACGGGTGGTGCTGTGGTCTAAACCACAGAGCCTAGGGCTTGCCGATCAGAAGGTCGGCGGTTCAAATCCCCGCGACGGGGTGAGCTCCCGTTGTTCGGTCCCAGCTCCTGCCCACCTAGCAGTTCAAAAGAACATCAAAGTGCAAGTAGATAAATAGGTACCACTCCAGCAGGAAGGTAAACGGTGTTTCTGTGCACTGCTCTGGTTCACCAGAAGAGGCTTAGTCATGCTGGCCACATGACCCGGAAGCTGTCTGCGGACCAATGCCGGCTCCCTCAGCCTATAGAGTGAGATGAGCGCCGCAACTCCAGAGTCATCCCGACTGGACCTAACGGTCAGTGGTCCCTTTACCTTTACCTTACGCATTTGCAGAGTGGAAGCAGGGTCATGCCTATCAACCTGGCTTCCTCCTACTCCTGCCAGTCATCACACACATGCACAAGCATTAGGAGCAGATTTAGGGCTGTGCAATTGGTGCGCACGCATGAGGCGCTGAGCTGAGAAGGTACTATCTCAAAGCCCAGTGAGCGAGGCACTGGGCTTTGGAAAGGAGGCGTGAGGCTCTAACAGGGTCCTCAAGTCCTCACACCTCCTTCCCAAAGCTCAGCATCTCCTTACCTGCCTTTGGGAAGGCAATGCAATGACTTGAGTGCGCACCAAATTTTGGGCTCTCACAGGGTGCCATAGTACCCAAGTCCACCACTGCATGCACATGTGCGCACATGGAAGCATCCTAGTCACACTAACACCAGGTGTGTTTGGTAAGTGAGAAGAAACCCTATGCATGTACCAATGTACATGGAGTTTCTCCACACAAGAGGAATTCTGGCCCTATCAGGATCTCACTTGCGCAGAAATGAGCATCTGAGTAGAATCTATTTTCATGTTTGCATGGGGTTGTTGCTGGCATGAGAGTAGGGACAGGACCCTCCCAATGCATTTTTGATGGAATATTCTTACCGTCAGTATCTGTTAAAGGAATTATGGTTTTAAAGCCAAAATTCCCCCAAACTATTTATTTCTCCATAAAGCTTCTTTAGGCAAGATTTAATAGTAAAAATTCCCCAGGTTCTCATGCTACATCACCAGACCATTGTGTGTGTAGTAGTAGCAGCAGCAGCAGCAGTAGTAGTAGTAGTAGTAGAACTCTATATCAATCAAAATCTTTGTCAAACAAAAATTAAACATATTCATACCAAAGGACAACAGCAAGACAGGTTACTGGAAATTCTTCATCTAGCCAACAGTGCTTTTTGCTAGCTATCCACACATCTCAAGCTTAGGCAGAACAATAAGCCAAGCAATTCATGAAAGGACTGCACAACACAGACTCAATCGTGTTTTCAGCAGTTTCTGGTCCATACCGGTATGACTGTAGTGGGAAAGCTGCAAGATGCAGCCCAAAACTTATTCTAGAAAAAAACAAACACAAGGGATATAGAATTATAATTACAAACTAAATTTATGTGCAGATTTATTCAGAATGCAACAAAGTGAACACTGTTTCTTTCTTTCTTTCTTTACATCTACTTTTCATTGGAATTCAGCACCAGCTGAAATGGAGTTTGTAGCTGACAATGGATTTTATTCATTCATTTTAAAAAAAATACATTTGATTTTATGACCTTTGAGATTAACCTTGTTGATACTAATATCTCTGTTATTACAGTTATATGAAATTTGAAATGTAACTATTTAATAGTCTCTCCCGCTCCATGAGAGAGGCACAGAAATAATAAGGCAAAGGAAAGGAAACTATTAATAATTGTTTCCTAAAGAGTGCCTACTGTAGATAAATCAAATGAGCATATGGTTTCATAAACCTAAAGCTTTGGATTCCGACAATCAAACTGCGACCAAATATTAAAACTGGAAAAATGATTAAATGATTTTAAGAAAAGTGTTGGCATGGTAGACAAACTGACAAAGTGTGCGCAGTGACAAGAACTCACTTTAATTTATATTTTACTATTTTGTTATTCAATTTCGCTGATTTAACTGCCAGTGTGTCTAATATACATGAGTTGGATCACGTGAGTTGGGCCTATTTCTAAAATGAATGGAAATAAAGATGAATGCACCCTCATTTGTTTCCATGGGAAACAAATGAAAATACAGAAATGAATGAGAAAACAAATGAATTTTATTTTGTTTCATTTCCCTCATTAATTTTTCATCAAAGAGATTCCTGACACTGTTAAGAGGCATTGCATTGCATGATAGAGCATCCTTATATATACTGATATAGCCAGGGGACATTCTGTAAAAGTGGCCCCAAAGTGACAAGACATGAAAACAGTGCATTCTGAAGAATAAAACAGTGAGAAGCTTAAAGGATGACACTCCTAACTGCTTAGAACAGGGGTCAGCAAACCTTTTCAGCAGGGGGAAGGTCCACTGTCCCTCAGACCTTGTGGGGGGTCGGACTATATTTTGAAGGGGAGAAAATGAATTCCTATGCCCCACAAATAACCCAAAGATACATTTTAAATAAAAGGACACATTCTACTCATGTAAAAACACGCTGATTCCTGGACCGTCTGTGAGCCGGATTTAGAAGGCGATTGGGCCGAATCCTGCCCCCGGGCCTTAGTTTGCCTCTCCATGGCTTAGAATATGGGATCTCCAACCTATCCAACACTTGGCAGGGACAATGCAGCAGGGAAGACCTCTAACATTACAAATCACACCATTTGGATAAAAAACAGTAGCATTATTACATTATATATATTTTAAGTATTATTATTAGTTTTCCACCTCTAATATAACTAGGCCTTCAATGGTGAATGTTTACTGCACTTCTCAGATGTTTCCCACTTATTGGAAGTACAACAGCAGAGCTTATTCTATGTTGGGTATTGGTAAGAGGATACATTACTGATATTTAAACATCTACACACCCACATGTGTAGAAAGAAAAAACAGCTAGTGCCTGTTTTTAAAACCACAGGGCTAGCACATAAAAGCATCAGTAACATAGGTTATTAAACCTTCTTTTAACAGAAGACCAAAACCTATCTGGTTTTTTATTTTTTTAATCCTCTCATTATGTACTCTTTTAGTTCAGTTTACCCAGTAAAGTATTACCAGCTTATTTTCTGCTTATTATTTGTTACTCTGGTAACACTACTTAGCGCTACTTAAATTATGAATGTTTGGGGATCAGTGGATTCCATGTGGACTCAAATGTCAACAATATCTTTGTTTTCTATACAATTTTATAGCAAAATGACTGACCCTGCAGATGGACTGAGATCTTTAAAAAATACTGCTCAACTATTTTTGTTGCTGAATATTGTTTGCTAATTTTGTGCTTATATTTTGCTGTTATCTTTTACTCCTTGATTCCTAGAGCAGCAGCGGGGGCGGGGGGGGAGCTTTTTTGTGGCTCCTTTTTATATGTCTTTGCTTTTGGGTTTACTGCCGTATATATGATAAGCTAAACGTCTTGTAAATTGATGGGGATAAGCTCTGGAATCCATCTCGGAGGAACCACAGTATTTTTAGGGCAAGAACTGCCAAATACATTAATTTCTAAGACATCTGCAAAAACAGTTCACTGTCTACCAAAGCTTATTTGTTGGAATCATCTCCTCCCACTACCCACCACCAAATAAAGATAAAAATGGATATTAATGCAAAAGTTACGCAGTGCACACTTGAAAGCACTGAAACCCGTAGACATTCCTATCAAGATTTGCTGTACTTGCTCTGTAAAATTGCAGTGTGGAGTATTTAAGAGCATACAAACTCAGCCAGCGATTTATCTGCCCATTTATGTTTGATAAGTCATGCACTGGCAGGAAAACTGCTAGTTGCATCGCAGGCACTGCTGACCCAGAGCTAGCTTTGCAGCGGGGATGGTGCAAGATCAGTGCACAACTGGCTTATCATTGCACAACAGAAACATATTACAGATACAGAATATAATAAGATGGTTTCTCCCACCACCAGAGGATTCAGTACAGTGCTGCATAAATATTTGCCTGACATGCAGAATTGATCTCGTCATCCTCCTGGAGATATTTGTGCATTAGAAGATACTGAAGAAATATCAGAAGAGCAGTCATGCAACACATTAGAACCTCACAGAATATTGAGGCATCCATTACTGAGGCCCTTCCTATATGCACCTAGACATTCAGGGTGGCCCATAACTTACAAAATGTTATTGTAAATGGAGAAGGAGAAGGGGACGACAGAGGATGAGATGGTTGGACAGTGTTCTCGAAGCGACTGGCATGAGTTTGGCCAAACTGCGGGAGGCAGTGGAGGATAGGGGTGCCTGGCGTGCTCTGGTCCATGGGGTCACAAAGAGTCGGACACGACTGAATGACTGAACAACAACAACAATTGTAAATGGGTAGGTAGTAGGGATGTAGCAGGTATAAGAAAGCAGATATTAATGCATTGATGTAAATAAGCCAGAATTTGGTATCTGAGAGTATCCTAACATCTGTTTCTACTTCTAGGTGGAATGGCTTATTCTCAGCAAATACAGAAATATTGAAAGGAGGAAATGACTTTGTAGAAAGAACAAAAGGCAGAGAGAGGGTAGAGTGTGTGAGGTGTTGGTGGAGACAAGGTGCTCGCCAAAAAGAGGCTATCCCAGAGCAAATATAATCTGATTTGAATGGATTGTAACATCTGCAATAGTCGGTTTCTGATCAGGAAAACATTAGAAGTTGCTGTGCAACAATTGTTGAGACACATTTCTAGGCCTGCATGCATTAAACATGTGAAATGACACAATCAATGCCCTGCATCTGCATTGATGCTAATTAATAAAATGAAACAAGCAAATAATAAAATTCCTATGACATGTATTTTCTATGGATTGTGAAATAGCTATGGACTATAATTCTAAAAGCAAATTATTTTTTTTGTACTTTCTGTATCATTATGAGCCATCTTAAATTTCCCACAAATCATGATGCATTTGAAACAATTGTTGCAGTTTCATAGAAGTTGCAGCCAACCCTTTGCAGATCAGACACTTTACTGTATTTGCACTCTGGGGCCTATGAGTAAAGAGTGGATTATAACTACTTTAAATAAATACTGATAAACTGGATTGCACTAAAGACAACAGCCCTTGTGGAGGCCAGTAGGCGCTCAACAATGACCACAATACCTCAAGGACTGCCTCTCCCCATGAGAACCTGGAACCATGTGATGATCATCATCTGAGACCCTTCTTCGTGTGCTTCCTCCACAAGAGGTCTGGAGAATGTCAACACAAGAACGCGCCTTTTCTGCAATGGCTCTCTGTTTGTGGAATGCTCTCCCCAGGAAGGCTTGCTTGGCACCTTCATTATACATTTTTAGGTGCCAGGCGAAAACATTCCTCTTCAACCAGGCCTTTGGTGATTAACATTCCATGTCCTTTTAAATGTGTTTTTGGAGAAAGGGCTATGGGATTGTTCTTGTTCTTATTATGTATTTTGTGTTTTTATTTTATATCTTTATGCTGTGAACCATCCTGAGCTCCTCGGTTGAAAGGCATTGTACACATTTAATAAATAAAGGTAAAGGGACCCCTGACCATTAGGTGCAGTCACGGATGACTCTGGGGTTGCGCGCTCATCTCGCTCTATATGCTGAGGGAGCCGGCGTTTGTCCTCAGACAGCTTCTGGGTCATGTAACCAGCATGACTAAGCCACTTCTGGCGAACCAGAGCAGCACACAGAAACGCCGTTTACCTTCCCGCCGGAGTGGTACCTATTTATCTACTTGCACTTTGACGTGCTTTCAAACTGCTAGGTTGGCAGGAACAGGGACCGAGCAACGGGAGCTCACTCCATCGCGGGGATTCAAACCGCCGACCTTTTGATCGGCAAGCACTAGGCTCTGTGGTTTGGACCCCGGGGCCACCCGCGTCCCACATAATAAATAAATAAACATAATTATGTGTCAGTGCAGATACAAAGACAAAATCACAGGCAGGATTTTGCTGAAGCAGTTGGATTTTCTGCAGGGATCTGCTGCCCATAGCAGACTAGATTACATCCATTTTGTTGGAATTCTTTGAGTGCAAGAATATACTTATCCATCTGGAGATTGTCAAAGATGCTTCAAGATTTTATTTCAGTTCGAGGTGACACCTTGTGTCAATTGATCCTTTGCCAAGGTTTAACAGGTTGCCTTGAATCAAGTCTCTGAACCTTACGTAAGTTAATTCCAGTAGCTAGTTTTCATTATCACATTTGTCATTCAAGTGAGACAATAAAACAGCTAATCGCAAGAAGCAGAAAATATTTGGTGCAGGGCTGCAGGGAGGAGAAGGGGCATCGTCAAATGTCTACCACACTTTGGCACAAAGCAACAACGTTATTTCCACTTGTTGCCTCAGATAGGAATTAAAGCATGCATGCAGAAAGAGACACATCTCACAGTTGCCTCCTTTCATCGCATCTTTGTTGCTATGGCATGCCTATGAAAGTCTTGAATCCAAACAAGAGCAGAGAAATAAGAAAGAGCAGTATCCATTCTCTAACACATTACCCCTGGCAACTTCTGCCTTCTGAACAGCTGCAAGAGTCTAAGCAGAGGCATTTACTTTGTCCTACTTCATCCTATGCCAAGGCTCAGTGAGGAGTCCTTTCTCCTTTATGAACTTGATTGTACATGAGGCATGGATAGGACATCTAAAAAGGAAGCTTTTCCAGTGAGAAAACCCACTGGAAAACAACTGTTTCCTGTCTATATCTTTTCCACGACATGCCTGCCATATTCAATAGGCTAAAATAGTGGCCTCAACTGACAGTCATTAGGGTCTTTTATGTTTCCTTTAACAATGTAACCGTGCAATCCTATATATGTCTGCTGAAAACTAGGTCCTATTGGGTTCAATAATTCTGTTCCCAGTTAAAATAGGATTGTAGTTTAAGTTTCCCATGGCATTGTGTGTGAGTGCTAAATAGCATTAAAAGTTGTTTTAGATAATTCTATAAGCCAGAGATGAGAGAACACCTCTCCCCATATGAACCAACCCGGACTCTGTGATAATAATCTGAAGCCTGAATATATTTAGGATTATAAAACTAATCCTAAATATTAAGGCTAATAAAAAAAGATGCAAGCTCCTAAAGATATCCCAAGCTTTTACGTTGGTCTAGTGGCAGCGCCAAAGAATGCTGTACAAATCCATCTGAAAATCTAGACTCTGACGATAGCTTCCGGTGGAGTATTTCCAGAAAGGATCCAGGTCCAGGAAGTTGCAATCCAATCTCGAAATTTGGAGCAGCCTCACCTTCAAGAAAAAGGGATTCCCACTTCCAACTTGTTTTGTGACATACTGGATATATAGATATATATATATATCTTCCCTTCATGGGATCACTTCTCCAAGTGCAAAGAATCTGCCTACAGGTCATTCCACTACCTGCAGACAGATGAGCCAGGGAGGTGGCTAGCACAGGAGGAAGAACATTAGATAGAAGGAAGAATGTGAAAGTTTGAGATGCAGGAAGGGTGATTTCTTAAGCTTCTCCCCATCAAATTGCATGATAAATGATATGGCGATTTACTCATGAAATTGCTCCACAGTCTTGGTCTGCTGTTAGTTGAATGGAAGGTCTCATGCAAGCAGGTTGCTGTGCCAGACCACTTTCTCCATCTCTGACAGCCAGGCAGAGCAATTCTGTTCGGGGCTAGGAAAGGTCAGAGTGGCGGAGCCACAGTTGCATCCAAAGCCCTCTCTCATAATACCAGAACTCAGGGTCATCCAATGAAGAGAAAAGTTGAAAGATTCAAGACAGGGAAGGGAAAGTACTTCGTAACACAGTGCATCACTGAACTGTGGAATTCACTCTGACAGGATGCTGTGATGAGCACCAACCTGGATCACTTTAAAAGAGGACTGGACCAATTCGTGGAGAAAACGGCTATGTTCTGCCTCTACTGTTGGAGGCAGTGTGCCGCTAAATACTAGTTGCTGGGTGTAACAAGTGCAGAGATCACTGTTGAGCTCAGGGCCTGGTTGTAGGCTTGCCACGGGCATGTGGTAGGTCACTGTGAGAACGGGAAGATGCTTTAGATGGACCTGTGGCCTGATCCAGCAGGTATTTTCTTATGCACTGCTGGCAGTTGCTTTCTGCCTGCTGTGGTGCAGCTGAACCCCCAAAGAAGCATGTATGTGTCAGGGACTGGACTGCGGAGGAATGGTGGAGTCTGCCTCCCACTCCTCCTGAACCTTCCGGTGAAGAGGAAGACAGTACAGATTTACAACGGTGGTTTGCAGAAGGTCACGGCTCAGAGATAGAAGAGGGGCAAAGCTGGGAAATAATGGGAAAGGGGGAGCGGGGAGAAGCACAGCCAGAGCAGCTGGCTGACACATTATCATAAGGTTACCAGATTTTTTTCAATGAATCCGGGGACACTTGTTGTTTGCTATGTACATGTGAATGCTGAGAAAACTGTAAATCCGGGGACTGTCCCTGGGAAATGGGAACATCTGGTAAGCTTACGTTATCACTAGAAAACATTCCAGACCCACCCACCCTTCTCCCAGAATCCGGCAAGCAGTGAAATTGGAGAGCAAAGAGCTAAGAGGCAATTGGCCTTAAGCAGCCACCGTAAGGGGGGTGGTGCTGTTGATGGCTGAGAAAGGAAGGGGGGTGGAGATTATGTGGAGTGACGCCATTACCCCCAAGAGGCAGCATTTCTAAACCTCTCTCTGTGAATATTGAATAAAAGACATTGGTAAGAGCTTCTTGTCTATCTATTACTGGCAGCCTGCTGTGCGGGTGGGGGGTCAGATTCCCTAAAACCTGACAGTATGCACCATCCTAACCCACAAACGACACCAGGACGGGGAGGTTAGAATTATAGCCTAAGATGCAACTGTGTCAAGCCAGTGTGGCTTGCTTCTTCCTCCCTCAAATGCCTGGCACAAGTAGGTGGGATTCACTCATTCATAAATTCCGAACACATTTTTATGCCGTCGTATTAGCTTCCCAAATTATGCAACTCAAGCTTTATAACAAAAGTTGTTCTGCCCTTTTGTTTCGGTAATTACACCCAAAGTGTTAGAAGGTAAGCATAAATTTAAGATAATAGTGGCAGTATATACTATAAACATCTTTGACGCATGGAACGCTTTGGGTAGTACTGCAATGTCAATAGAACTTAATTTCTTTTTTAAAACAAAAAACAAAACATTGATTTCTCACCACCTAATGACCCATTTTTCTTACTTTGCTGGTGACGACATTGCCTGAGTTGTTTTAATATTACAAAAATCTGTATTTAATAAAAGATGCATCAGTACTTATTGCACTGAGAAGAGACTCCGGCAGTCAAAAATGAATAAATTCTCTCAGTCAATTGCACTATTTTGGCCTCAAGCTGAATATTCACCATTAAACGTTCATATAGGCATTTGTTACTATCTACAAAATGTTCCTCTTGTAATATGGTAGACCCTTTGGGAAGAGCTGATATATGTCCATGATTCATAAAAGGAAGTATTTTTTCCACACAGCACACAGTTAAGCTTTGGAAAACTGATGGTCACCAACTTGGATAACTTTAAAAGAGGATTGGACAAATTCATTGAGGAAAAAGCTACCAATGGCTACTAGCTTTGATAGCAATGCTCTGCCTCCATGGTTGGAGGCAGGCAATGCTCCTGAATACCAGTTGCTGGAAGCCACAGGAAGGGAAAGTGTTCCCATGCTCAACTCCTGTTGCAAATCTCCTACAGGCATCTGGCTGGCCACTGGGAGAACAGAATGCATACAGCCATTGGCATCTCTGCACTAATAGAAAGCACTTCTGCTCGTACAAAGTGGTGCTCCCAATTTCCATACCCATGGCAGCCCCGTCCCAAAAAAATCTGGATCTGGAGTTGCAGCTACATTACAGATCAGAGTGACTGGTGAGAATCAAGTACCTTTCCTTACATGGGATTTTCAGTTTTATTCCCATATAAATGTGCTCTGAGAATCCCAGAAAAACAGCAGTACTCAGACACTGAGAGCCAGTGTGGTGTAGTGGTTAAAAGCGGTGGACTCAAAATCTGGTGAACCGGGTTCGCGTCTCCGCTCCTCCACATGCAGCTGCTGGGTGACCTTGGGCTAGTCACACTTCTCTGAAGTCTCTCAGCCCCACTCACCTAACAGAGTGTTTGTTGTGGGGGAGGAAGGGAAAGGAGATTCTTAGCCGCTTTGAGACTCCTTCGGGTAGTGATAAAGCGGTATATCAAATCCAAACTCCTCCTCCTCCTCCCCTTCTTCTTCTTCTTCTTCTTCTTCTTCTTCTTCTTCTTTATATCAGTATTCAGGACTGGCCCACCCCTGGGGAATTGCCCACGGTTGCTGCCATTGCCAGAGTGGCAGTAATGGCTGTGTCCCACCCCATCTGTCTCTATAGTGGCTTTTTTGAAAATAGAAAGCACTGCTGGTCTCCCCCTACCCCTGGGAGGAAATGGTAAGGGCTGCCTTCTGGGATTTCCCAGGCTCTGCACCCTCCCAGCATGATTCAAAGCAGCCCCTCCCCCCGCACAACAGCCTTTGATTCCCACTTCAACCATTGGTTAAGGTTTTTTGATTCCGCCCTTGTTCCCAATGTAGATTTTCACTCTCCCCTTCTTCCCTGTTGGTGAGGAGGCATCATTTTGTGGTTTCCCTCAGGTTCCAAAATGTCTTGGACCACTCTGGTATTCTTACCTAACCCAAGAAAAGCATTGGTTTTGAGCTATGGTTCAGAAGTATAATCTGCTTTGAATCTTATGGCTCAGTCACATAAATATAGCCTCTGAGCATGGGCAGAGCACCTCTCTTTCTTCACCGGATAACTATAGGACAGGTCACGCAGAAGAGCTTGGAGAGTGTGGAGACTGGGCTAACAAAAAAGTGAGGCAATATGAAGAAAGATGTCACACACACACACACACACACAGAAAGAATGCTAGAAACTGTTCTAATCATTATTCATTAATTCTATATTTCCTTCACTAAAAAGTTTGCTGATCTTCTTTGTATTCTCTAATCACCATTTCTACCTTCGGGTTTTCAGCTTCACCATCACATGAATGCTTTTTGTCAATAAGCCCTAGATTGTGCAAATTGAGAAGAGACTCTGCAATTATCCATGCCTTCCTCTTCTGATCACCTCCAGATGTCGCCATCAAGATCAGAATGTATGTTTTCTAGCAGCTCCAAATACAATTTCATCACTTTTTAAAAAGCAAAGCATCAAAAGAAACGGACATAATGTGAATATTGAATTTCATTGTAGTTTGTAAACCCTCAGTCTATAACTTGTAGCTTCATAAAACTGGAGAAAAGAAAATCACATTTCTTTTGTTAAATGGAAATTAAAACAGGCATTTTAAAGCTTATGAAGCATCTGCTTCTGATGTTGAGCTTCTGATGAGCTCTGGTGTTCTGGTGTTACAAGACTAAGGCAATTAATATATTATCCCTTATTCATTAGAATCAATGAAGTGGATGTCCCTTTACCTTGGTACAAAGCTGGGTTACCTGTGTACCAAGGCAGCCTACCTATCACCAAGTTAGACCATTGGTCCATCTAGCTCAAAATTGACTGGAAATAACTTTCCATGGTTTCAGGCAAGGGACATTCATAGTCCCACCAGGAGATGCCATAGTTTGAACCTAGGACTTTCTGCATCCTCTACCATGGAACTACAGCTCATCTTAGAAATCGGGAGCTGAGGCTGCCATCCTAAACACGCTTTTTAGAAGGCAAGACTCATAAAACTCAGTGGGAGATACTCCTGAGTTTAGAATTACTCGCCAGTCCTTTATCTGTAGCATACAGTGCCTCAGACAAGACCTCCCAAATGAAGCCATAGCACAGTAAAGCTGTAGTATACCATTTTACAGTATGCTGCTGTTCACTGGCATTTTGCTCTAGGAGGCTTAGGCTGGTCTGAATCATGCTCATGTGCCTGCCTGCCTGCCTCTCTCTGCCAAGCAGTGGCAAGAGCCCATGGGTTCCCAGGGACACACACATAGAAGACACGGTGCTTTAAGAAATCTGGTTGATTTGCCTATTTACGTACACCTTCAGTCTGCATGGAGGGAGTTCAGATCTTACAGCATGGTCATTCCAAGAGGGAGCAGCATAAGTTGTCTGCAGCCAGCACCCTCCAAACATGGATTTCAGTCCTTCTTCCTCCTTCTCTCTCTCAGAAATCCCTTGTCTCAAAACTCCCTTTCCCTGTTCCCTCTAACATACACCCCATCCCCTTGATAACATTTCACCCCTAAGCTAAATTATTTCTTTCCCCAATGGCTCATCAACACCTTTTGTCATGTTAGGTTTGCTCTTCACTAAGCCAGTCAGTCTAGGAATTCCTTTGCAGCTTGCATTCTTCTTTCATAACCCAAACCCTAGCATTTATTAATTTCTAGGGTTTACCCTAAATCTATAACACCACTGTATATATATATATATATATATATATATATATATATATATATATATATATATATATATATATCCTGTTAAGCATTAGTTAGACTTAAAGATAAACCTAGGTTAATAGTTCTCATATGCAGGCATGTAAAACGTTCATTTTTATATGCTGAGATGCACATTTTTTAAAAAAAATACATTCATAGTTTTGTCTAAATGCATGCATAGTTTTGTTCTTGAAGCCATTTCCAATGTCTAAGGCTGTAACCCCATGGACATTTTCTGGGGGGGGGGAATCCATTACAGTGGTACCTCTGGTTAAGTACTTAATTCGTTCCAGAGGTCCATTCTTAACCTGAAACTGTTGTTAACCTGAAGCACCACTTTAAGCTAATGGGACCTCCCGTTGCCGCTGCACCGCCAGAACACAATTTCTGTTCTTATCCTGAAGCAAAGTTCTTAACATGAAGCGTTATTTCTGGGTTAGCGGAGTATGTAACCTGAAGCGTCTGTAACCTGAAACGTATGTAACCTGAGGTACCACTGTACTTTGGATAGAGATACCTGGAATTCATCTGTAAATGGGTCATTAACAATGCCTTCACAATTACCATTGAGCTCAGACAGACTCTAAAGCTAAGTGAAAAGCCCTTCTTGGTATAAAACTGTGTCTAGAACAGGGTTGAAGAAACTCGGTCCCTATTGTAGCCTACCTGGCCTCACTATGTGGCCCCCAGGTTCCCCCCACTCAGCCAGGGACATTTCCTTCTCAGTCACACCCCTGGTGCCATGTTCAAGTGAATGGCACTTTCCTCCTCCTTCAGGTGCCGTACTGGCAGAGCAGCTGCAAGTTAACAGGGGCAGTCCCAGAATCACAGTCTTACAGCAGTCCAAAGTTTAATCACAGGCTACAAAGGCTGAATTCCCCACTCCCAGTTACCCACAACCATTTAAGAGGGAGAAGACCCCAGGGGACATTAGGAAGAAAGGCTGGCTAGTGCAGAGGAGGAGTCAAGTAAGGAAGAGGAAATAAACATCCCCCTGTATCACTTGTATTCATGGGTGCCTTAAAGCACAGAAATATAAAGTGCCTTCAACTTACATTTTAGTGAATTTATAATTGCAAATAAATATGTACTCGAGGTCTATTTCCCTGCTCTGCTCCATCCTTGTTCTCATTCTACAGTGAAGACTCCAGGCTCAATGAGAAGAAATTTTCCTGTTTTGATTTTCAAAAGCTGGCAAGTATGATCATAATTATTTGCAATCAATCAAGTTAGCAAACATTATGCAAATACTTCCTCCAACAGTCTGCTGAATATTCCAGTGCTCAAATGTTTGCTATGACCTTCAGAGTTTTCATCTGATGTTTAGATAGAACTTCAAATGACTGAATCTTTCTGGTAGGACTCAATTTTCTCCAAGGATCTGTATATTTCAGTCAGTTTAGGAATCTAGCCATTTTTATTTCTTTCAGTTTCTCATTTCTCCAATTTTGAGTTCAGTTGTATGCATTTCCACAGCAATCTGTGAATTCTTTTTTTAAAAAATCTCACGAAAATTTATCAGCAGTTTAGGACAAAATTTTCCCAATATGCACACTTTTGTATGCAACTTTGCCTTATGTACACATTTCTGCAAGCAATTTCCCATTATATAGTGCATTTTGTATGTTATATTATCCAATATATACACACTTTTCATGCACACTTTACCCCAGTGTGTGGATTTTTGTACACATTACTTGGTTGGAGAACTGCTTTGCAAAATTCAGAAAACTGTGGATTTTAATAGATTACTGTGTTTCAGGAAGTGTGTATTAGGTACAGTTGAATTTAAATGCAAACTAATTCAAATTTCTCCCCAACCCCTAGCTATCATGCATTGCTGATGCAAAGTGCAGTTATAAACAGGGGCATGCCAGGTCAGACATTACTTTTGTCAACACTGGCAGCCAGGAAGCAGACCTGTGGTTCAGTCAGCTCAGACAAAGCTTCAAGGCAGCCTGTAGCTAGAAAACAAATGAAACAGCTCAGGCTGTGTAGCTGGACCAGAGCCCATAGTCATTTGTTGTTGTTCAGTCATTCAGTCATGTCCGACTCTTCGTGACCCCATGGACCAGAGCACGCCAGGCACCCCTATCCTCCACTGCCTCCCGCAGTGTGCTGGCCCCAAGGGTTTGTCCATGAAGCGAGGTCCAAGTCCAGTCCTGGGTCTAGGGGTCCAAAGGAGGTCAGTCCGGCGGGGAGCAAGGCAGGGAGCAGGTCAAGGTCCAAGGCAGGTTCAGGCACAAGGTTGCAGGTTGAGCACACGCTTGCAACTATGTTGCTCACGCAACTTGGGCTGGGTCTGGCTGGCTTTTATCTGGCCCTATGCTTAGGGCCGCCCCGATCCTCTGGAGACTCGCCTCTCCTCCGGGCCTGGAGGCGAGCACTCCTCCTGCAGACACTTAACTCCCTTCGCCTCTCTGCCCTGAGCCTCTGTAGCTCAGGAGAGGCTGGTGGGTTACTGGACCCAGGGGATGCCTCAGCTTCCTCTGAAGAGGCTGGGAGTGGAGCACCTGCAGGCAATGGGTCCTCCCTCCCATCAGGAGCCAGAGCAGACTCTGCTGATGCCTGCACCTGGGGATCCAGCACAGGTGGGGATCCTTCAGGCTCAAGCCCTGGCCCCGGCTCAGCTGGTTCTGGAGGCGGGGAATCCTGTGCAGGCTGGGATCCCTCAGGTTCAGCATCAGAGTCTGACTCCCAGGCCATCACACCATCCCCCCTCCCAGGCCTCCCCCTCAACTGAGGGGCCGGACCAGGCTTGCTGGGGTAAGCTGCATGGAAATCACGGAGGCAGGCAGGTGCGTGGACGTTTTCCACTGGTTCCCATGAACGATCCTCAGGCCCATACCCCTTCCAGTCGATGAGGTATTGGAGCTTCCCCCTGCGGTATCGTGAGTCGAGAATGCGCTCCACCTCGTACTCAGGCTCCCCCTCAACCAAAACTGGCTGCGGTCGTGGATTGTCTGGGTGGAACTCGTCGGGCGGGGCGACTGGACTAAGTAGGGACCGGTGGAATACTGGGTGAACCTTGAGTGATGGAGGTAACTGGAGGCGAAACGCCACCGGTGACACCTGCGCAGTGATGGTGAATGGGCCGGCAAACCGTGCATCCAGCTTTCGTGAGGGCCGAGAAGGATGCAGGTGACGGGTAGAGAGCCACACCCGATCGCCAACATGGAGTTCTGGCCCCTCCTGACGATGTCGGTCAGCCTGGGCCTTGTATGCGTCCTTGGCCTGGCGCAGTTGCTCCATCAATAATTGTTGCTGGGACTGAAGCTCCTGAAGCCAGTCTGTCACTGCGGGGACCGCGGAAGCTGGCAGCACGTCCGGGAACAAACGTGGATGGTAGCCGTAGGAGGCCTGGAACGGGGTCTGCTGGGTGGAGGCGTTCACTGCATTGTTGTAGGCGAACTCCGCCAATGGCAAGTGATCGACCCAGTCATCCTGCTGGAAGCTGCAGTAACACCGGAGGTACTGCTCCAGCACCGCATTTGCCCGTTCCGTCTGGCCATCGGTCTGCGGGTGGTGGGCCGAAGATAGACAGACCTCCGTCCCAAGGGTCTGGTGCAGGGCTCGCCAGAAGTGGGATGTGAACTGGACGCCGCGGTCAGAAACCACACGCTCGGGAAGGCCATGCAGGCGGAAGATGTGCTGCATGTACAGTTGAGCCGTCTCCTTAGCTGTGGGTATGGACGGGCAGGGGGCACAGTGCACCATCTTAGTGAAATGGTCCGTGAAAACCAGGAGGCAGGTACAGTGACGAGATGGGGGCAAGTCTACCACAAAGTCCAGTGAGACCGTGTGCCAGGGACGTGGTGGGACTGGTAATGGCTGGAGCAGACCGGGGGGTCGCCCAGTAGGACCCTTGGCCCGCCGGCAGACATCGCAACCAGCAACATAGCGTGCCACATCAGCCTTCAGGCGGGGCCACCAGAACTCCCGGCTTACCAGATGAGTGGTCCGGTACCGCCCAAAGTGCCCTGCTGCTGGGGCATCGTGGGACATCTGGAGAACCTCAGCCCGCAATGGTCCTGGTGGGATGTATAGACGACCCTGGTGCAGCAGTAGGCCCTGGTGCAGGGCCAGCCCTGGATATCGAGGGCATGACCCGTCAGACAGTTCCCGGAGCCGTTCCTGAGCCCAAGCGTCGACCCGTTGCTGTTCTCGCACCCGAGCCTGCAGTGGCTTGGCCTCCTGAGTGGCCAGGAATGTGGCTGGTGGTAAGATAGTCGTCGGTACTGCCTGCTGTACAGTGTCTGCGACGTCCTCGGGTTTCCGGGACAGGGCATCCGCTTTCCGGTTTTGGGAGCTAGGGATGTAGCGGATCCGGAACTGGAACCGGGAGAAAAACAGCGCCCACCGGATCTGCCTTTGGTTCAACTTGCGGGTGGTCTGGAGGTACTCCAGATTCCGGTGGTCCGTTCTCACTTCCACCGGGTGTCGTGCCCCCTCAAGATGATGGCGCCAGACCTCAAAGGCCACCTTGATGGCCAGTAGTTCCCGCTCCCACACGGTATAGTTACGCTCCGCCGGAAGGAGCTGCCGGGAGTAGTAGGCGCAGGGTAACAGCGGCGCATCGGGTCCGTGTTGCTGAGACAGGATGGCACCGAGAGCCGTACTGGAGGCATCAGTCTCCACCACGAAGGGACGAGAGGGATCAGGATGCTGTAAAATCGGCGCCCTCTGGAAACAGGCTTTCAACCCCTGAAATGCCACTTCAGCCTCCTCATCCCAGGAGAAGGGTGTCTTGGGGCGCAGCAGTCGGGTTAATGGGGTGGTGCGATGAGCATAATCTGCAATGAAGGTCCGGTAATAGTTGGCGAACCCTAGGAACCGCTGTAAGTCCTTGCGGTTCCGGGGCGCTGCCCACTCTCGAACCGCAGCCACCTTCCCAGGGTCCATCTGCACCCCGTCAGGGGAGAGTCGGTGTCCAAGGAAGTCCACTGACCGCTGGTGGAACTCGCACTTGCTGAGCTTGGCATACAGGCGGTGCTCCCGCAAGCGCTGCAACACGGACCGAACATGACTCTCGTGACGGGCTGGGTCACGGGAAAAAACCAGAATATCATCTAGGTACACCACCACGTATTTGTCTAGCAAGTCCTGGAACACGTGGTTGATGTACCGTTGAAACACGGCGGGTGCGTTGCATAATCCGAACGGCATAACCAGGTATTCAAACTGCCCATACCGGGTCCCGAATGCCGTCTTCCACTCGTCCCCGGCACGGATCCGAATCAAGTTGTAGGCCCCTCGGAGGTCCAGTTTGGTGAACATCTGCGCCCCCTGCACCCGCTCCAGCAATTCTGCAATAAGGGGCAAGGGGTACCGGTCTGGGATGGTGATCTTATTCAGGGCCCGGTAGTCATGGCAGAGGCGAAGCTCCCCACACTTCTTCTTAACGAAGAGTACAGGAGCGGCAGTGGGTGAGGTAGAGGGCCTAATGAACCCGCGTTCCAGGTTCTTGCGAAGGAAGTCCTGCAAGGCTTCACGCTCTGGCTCCGAAAGAGAATATAGGCGGCTTACAGGCAGGGGCGCCCCAGGCTGGAGGTCTATGCCGCAGTCGAAGGACCGATGAGGTGGCAGCTGGTCTGCTCCCTGTTCCTCGAACACGTCTAAATAGTCCTGGTACACGGCAGGGAGCGTTGACACAGCCTGCCCCATGGGGGCAGCTGCTACTAACTCGGACTGAGCATGGGAACCCGGGTCTGGGAAGCGTACAGTCCGATTGACCCAGTCAATGTGAACATTGTGCGACTCCAGCCAGTCCATCCCAAGCACCAGGGGAAACCGGGGCATGGTGGCAATGTCCAGGGTTCGCACCTCCCGGTGCTGCTGGTAGCACAGGACCAAGGGCTGGGTCTCCCGAGTAACCGCGCCCGAGCGTAGGAGCCGTCCGTCAATTGCCTCCACCTGTACTGGTTCCGGCTTGTTCTGAAGCGGCACCTGATGCTGAGTGGCGAAGGCAGAGTCCATATAGGAGCGGGTTGCCCCCGAATCCACCAGAGCGTGGGTGAGAATCCAGGGCCCACCGGGGGGGTATAGACGCACCGGTATCATGAGGTGTTGCAATTCCACTGGTGAGGGCCCATCATGCGATGCTTGGGGCCCCAGGTAGCCTGGGCCATCGGCTACTGGGGTTGGCCGTTTCACCTGCGGCTGGCGTTTCTCAGGGCAGGTTCGGGCGTAGTGTCCACTCCCACCGCAGTAGAGACACAGGTTCCCCTCCCGACGCCGAGTCTTTTCCGAGGGGGAGAGGCGAGGCCGCGCTGCCCCGAGCTGCATCGGCTCCTCCAATGACTCAGCTCTGGCCACGGAACTGCAGGGAAGCACCGGCGCTGGGAGCCCGGAGTGCCGGCGGCCCCGGGCCTGGCGACGGTCCTCCAACCGATCATCTATCTGCAGACTCCGTTGGATGAGGGCATCCAGTGTGGCAGGGCGATCCAATGTGGCCAGCTGATCCAGTACCTCGTCTGAAAGTCCCTCGAGATACTGGTCCCGCAGTGCAGAGTCGTTCCAGGTCAAGTCCTGCGCCAGCAGCCGAAATTCTGTGGCGTAGGTGGCCACTGTGGACTTGCCCTGTTTCAACCGCCGAATTGCCCGATTGGCTTGACTCCCCTTCTGAGGGTTGGCAAACGTGGTTTCCAGAAGATTGCAAAACCCCGTATAGTCTGTCAGCAAGGGGGAGTCTTGCCGGAGCAGCGGCAACGCCCACTTGGCCGCCTGGTCCTTCAGCAAGCTGATCAGGAAGTGCACCTTGGTGCGGTCGTCGGGGAAATCCCGAGCTCGCCCCTGAATATACAGCTTGGCCTGGGCGAGAAACATGGGAAAGCTGGCTGGGGACCCATCAAATTTCTCTGGCAGGGCCACGGGGTACTTGCCAGGAGCTGGGGCGGCGGCCCCAGGAGCCGGTAAGGCATCCAAACGCTGCTGAAGCGCCGTAACCACATTGCTTAGCTGCTGCACGGTGTGGGTCAAGGCCTGGTTCTCCTGGGCCAATGCCACCAGCGCAGCCGCCTGGTCAGCCATGGCTATTAGTTCCTCCCGAACGCACCCCAGCGAAGGGGGAGTGCGGGTGGGGCGTGAGCAAACTGTGCTGGCCCCAAGGGTTTGTCCATGAAGCGAGGTCCAAGTCCAGTCCTGGGTCTAGGGGTCCAAAGGAGGTCAGTCCGGCGGGGAGCAAGGCAGGGAGCAGGTCAAGGTCCAAGGCAGGTTCAGGCACAAGGTTGCAGGTTGAGCACACGCTTGCAACTATGTTGCTCACGCAACTTGGGCTGGGTCTGGCTGGCTTTTATCTGGCCCTATGCTTAGGGCCGCCCCGATCCTCTGGAGACTCGCCTCTCCTCCGGGCCTGGAGGCGAGCACTCCTCCTGCAGACACTTAACTCCCTTCGCCTCTCTGCCCTGAGCCTCTGTAGCTCAGGAGAGGCTGGTGGGTTACTGGACCCAGGGGATGCCTCAGCTTCCTCTGAAGAGGCTGGGAGTGGAGCACCTGCAGGCAATGGGTCCTCCCTCCCATCAGGAGCCAGAGCAGACTCTGCTGATGCCTGCACCTGGGGATCCAGCACAGGTGGGGATCCTTCAGGCTCAAGCCCTGGCCCCGGCTCAGCTGGTTCTGGAGGCGGGGAATCCTGTGCAGGCTGGGATCCCTCAGGTTCAGCATCAGAGTCTGACTCCCAGGCCATCACACGCAGTTTGGCCAAACTCATGCCAGTCGCTTCGAGAACACTGTCCAACCATCTCATCCTCTGCTGTCCCCTTCTCCTTGTGCCCTCCATCTTTCCCAACATCAGGGTCTTTTCCAGGGAGTCTTCTCTTCTCATGAGGTGGCCAAAGTATTGGAGCCTCAACTTCAGGATCTGCCCTTCCAGTGAGCACTCAAGGCTGATTTCTTTAAGGGTGGATATGTTTGATCTTTTTGCAGTCCATGGGCATCAATTCTTCGGCGATCAGCCTTCTTTATGGCCCATAGTTATATAGGGCCCTAATTAGCAGCCCTAATTCTGCCATACTGAAAGCTGCAGTACTCCTGCTGGCCATTTAGATGATGGCGCTGCAGAGCAGCAAAACTCAGACCGGCAGTTCCCTCTACAAGCCATCTTAGTGGAACAGGAAGTAGATTCCTGGTACAAGGCTCAGGGCACCTTACACTTTCTCTGTATCAATTGACCCCATTCACTGATCTTCATCAGATGTTCTTCCTTAGGAGTGTCCATCATTTGAGGCAAGGCAGGCTTTAGCTGGAAAGAGAACTAATTCGGTGGTGGTGGCCTGCTGATGGAATGCCCTCTCCAATGTTTCCTGACACCCATTCTACTGTCATTCTAACAGCTGGCAAAGGCACTTTTTATTTTCCCTAATTTTAAGAAAAAACCTTTAAAGCTGTATCTGATTTCTTGTTTCAGATAATCATTCCATCCCACATTGAGTTATTTTGTGTTCTCTTCCATTCTTCTTTGAATCTTTGCAGTTTGTCTAGAGATTGTGAACTGCCTTGGGAATGCCAATATGCGCTGAAGGTGTGGAGAATAATTTATAAAAAATAAATAAATACATAAATGAACAAACAAACAGATTCCCCTCACACAGCTATGCCACTGGGGGGGGGGCACAGTGATTTTAAGCAGCTGAGCAGAGTGATGGAGAAAATATAGTACAATATTCCCAAGAGCAATTTTTCAACAATGTGAATGGCAATACCATAATTAGGAAATGTGTTTTAAAGTCATTCTAAATGGCTTTACAAAGTCATATCAATTATAACATCATCTCCTAATGCTCAACAATCCCATCTCCTAGAGAGATATACCCGTTGTAAACATTCATAATTTACAGTCTTCTGTTCTCTATAAATAAACACACTTTTAATGGTTACCCCCCCCCTTATAAGAGAATTGCAACCAGTTAACATAAATCAAGGCATATTACTGATGATCAACACAAGTTAATGCATTGCTTCCTATGAATATCACTCCAAAGAATCCACAGGTTGCAACATTCATTGCAATGTAAAATTATGGTAGGTGAATATATTTACACATACACACTTTCTCTAGTGTATATTAAGGGATCTTCTTTAACCACAATATTTGCACTTCTGAGAATATTACAGTGAAACGTGCATCCAAATGAAACCTTTGAAATACAGATTGTTTTTCTCCGCTTTTGGTCTTGGGGTGGGGGTGGGGGCAGGGTGAATAAAGAAATCAGTTCTGACTATGGTACAAAATAAATCTGCGTGCATTCTGGAGCTGAAGTGATATGTCCTAAAATCTCCAGAACAACTTATCTACACTTCTCAGAAGTTTTCTATAATGGTGAATATTTCAAGCTTGGCTTGCGCTTTCCTCCTGTCCCAAAAATTCTGAAAGTGTAAATTTCCAGGAGGACAGCAGAAAAATTGTGTGTTTCTGTTTCATTTGTAGTACTGAAAGCAAAATAGAAGTGTCAGATTAAAAATCCTATGTTAACATCATTTTGCATTGTAGGTTTTTTTTCATCATTGTAATGATTCATACATAGACTCAGTTTGCCTACATAGTATAAGTTATTACATCTTTTAGATCACAAACTATTAGGAAAGTATTTTAATTACAGACAATTTGATAACTTGTAAAAGGTAATCCTGTACCCAATGCTCAAACAAAAAGTCTGAAAAACCATATTGATTCGTACGCTGTTGGTAGATTCTTGTCGTTATCTTGTTGGGCTGTGTATGTGATAAAGGGGAGCCATACCGGGGTGAAGGTGTCTTCTTCTATTTGTCCCCATGTCAGTTTCAGTTTATTGGTTAATTTTTCTAGTAAGGCTAACACCCACCCACCCCACTCACACATAAAAACAAAGTTCACCACAGCCAATCACAAACCACACCCTAGGCCAAACTCAACTTCTCTCACCACCAAAGAAACACAAGTGAATAGCTAAGAGAACCTACACAAATGACGCTGACACAAAACCGCACACATACATTAAGTAAAATAGAAACATTGCCACCCAACCCCAACCCCACCCGCCATGGCTCCCTCCACCTCTTCTCCCCTTTTCTTCCTAATGTAACACTAATGTCTCAACAAATGGAACTGACCTGTAGAAAATGTAACTTGAAAAAGAGACGTTTCACAAACCAAGAAATCTTTAATAAAAAGTACTTTAAAAAAAAGTCTGAAGAACCAGACTCAGAGCATATTTTTGAATTGCTTTTATTCCTTGAATGCTTTAATTTGTGCCTGAGACATGGCATAGATTGGATGGTTTAACTTTTATGTGTTGCTGTTTTTTGCCAACTCTGTTTCATTTAAGCAACACAAAATAGTTTCATGCAAAATAAATTTTCAAAAACTAATTGAATCAGTGTATCTCTTGGTTTCTTTTCCAAATCTTCTCTTTGAAGATAGAACAGTAAAGACAGCAATTATCCATCAATATGGCCAAATTAGACTTGTATAGCAAATTCACGCAATGCTCTTTCAACCCTTTTATAGAATTTAAATTTTGATTTGACATAATACATAATGAAAAGACAGAGTTGCTATTAATCCTTTAGCCCTGTGCCTGCTCTCTAGTTCCAGTACTGAAGGTCAAACTCATCCATTTTAGAAAATGCTGCAGTGATTATGCCTGGTGAGCTGATTATAATTCTGTTTAAGATCTTCCAGTGTCTTCGATTATACCAAGTAAGCCCAAAGAATTCATCTGCTTCTGTAGTAAATCAGAACACAGTTTTTACATCCCAGCCACACGATGGAGCCACAGATCAGACTAAATATATAGCACACAGTATTTTGTTTAATTAATTGCATCCCCACAGTCAAAGATCATAAAATGTGTCTCTCAAGATGAGGTTGAGTAATTAATAATCAAACCCAATAACTAATTATATGATGATTTTATATGACCAAGTAATTATACAACTGTTTTTAAGTTTTGTAGCAAACAAGCCTAGAAACATGATGCTCAATTTATTTATTTTAGTCATATGAACATGACTGCCCTGCTGGACCAGAAGAAAGGTCCATCTAACCCAGCATTCTGCACCCTGCAGTGGGAAACCAGATGCCCACATGAAGCACATGAACAGGTAGCCAGGGCAAGAGCCCTCTCCTGCAATTGCTGCCCACAACTGATATTCAGAGGTATCCTGCCTCAGAATGCACCCCAAATGCTGTAACTTTTCCTTAATGTGGAACTGATGCAGCCCCCCCCACACACACACACTCCTTTTGGCAGCCTTTTTCTGCGCTTTTCACCATTCTAACTTTCTTTCTTTCTCTCTTTCTTTCTTTCTTTCTCTTTCTTAGAAAGAGCCAGTGCGGTGTAGTGGTTAGTCAGGCCTTGGAGACCAGGGTTCAAATTCTCATTCAGCCATGAATCCCACTGGATGACTTTGGGCCAGACATTGTCTCTCAGTCTAGCTTACTTCAAAGGGTTTTCGTGGGGATAAAATGGAGGGGGGGGAGTGCATGGCACCTTGAGCTCTTTGGATAAAAGGTGGAATCATAGAATCATAAAAATATAGAGTTGGAAGGGACCATGAGGGTCATCTAGTCCAAACTCCTGAAGTGCAGGATTATTATTATTTTTTGCCCAACCCATGACCCTGAGATTGAGAGTCTCAGGCTCTACCTACTGAACATAACAATAAATAAATTCTTTCCAGCTGCAACTCCCAGAACTATACAGAATATTCAAAGTGGGATCACCCCATAGATTTGTATGAACGAATTGTGATATTGGCAGTTATATTTCAGTCCCTTTCCTAATGGTCCCTAGCATGGAATCTCCCCTTTCCACAGCTGTCTGACACTGGGTTGATGTCACCATGGGCCCAAGATCTCTCTTCTGGTCGGCCGCCACCAGTTGAGGCCCCCATCAGTGTATACGTTTTGCCCCACTGTGCATTGATCTACACACTAACATGGAACTGCATTTGCCATTTATCCATTTTGAAACTATCTTTTTGGCAGGAGTGGCCTGCAGCAAGGGGTGCTGTTGCAACCCTAGTCTCCCAGCAGGATCATTGATACAGAATACCAAGATGAGGTGAGTAGCAGGGCAATGACAAGGTTGGGGCAGTGGGGGCACACAGGTTGAGCTGATCGAATACTCCTGCTACATTGGCAGGACTCCGGACTTCTGCTTTGAATTAAATTGCTTAATTCCCACACCTGATGCCCATCCAGATCTTTAACACATCCCTTCAGAAACACATTCTCCACTTTCAAATAAGAGCTGGAATAAGATTTTTTTTTTTAAGTAAAGGTAAAAGACATTTGGGGAAAGGTGTGAGCCATTTAAAATGTAATCTTTCAACCTTGCGTAGAAAATTCCATTTCTGAGTGAATTACGGTACATATGATTTGAAAACCTTTTATTCTATCAGATAAAGTAAGTGCATTCATTTTGAAACAGTTTCCTTAGCTGGATGCTTGTTAAATCTGCATTAAGCCTTTTATACTAGATTATTCAAATGTGCTTTCTTCCATCCATGAAACACAGACAATACAGATTTCCTTTATTTACCAAAACAAATCTCAATGTATCCATGTATCACTTTTGTGATCAATTTTCAGTTATCCATACAGTGCCCGTGTTTCCTGCACAGAAAATTGAAATTGCCACCCTCGTTCAGTCCCACCTTCTTCTTAAAGAATATTGTTGTGGGTTTGGGGAGTCAATCTGGATGATGCCATGATGAGTCCCCTCCAAATCTTGGGATCCTACATCTGTAGAGGGTAGAATGTATACAAGCAATTTTATCAAACCAGTCCCTAGGTAATAGCTTCAGCTGACTAGTTAAGTACCACCATTAGCATAACCAAAAGAGTTGCTCTGTGCCATAGGACACCTAATTGCTAGGTAGGAGAATCATTGCCAGAGGTGTGTGAGAGCTGAACTGGAAGCAGGCTGGAAGTCAGACACAGAGGTATGCTTCTGCTGGATCCAAAGCTGTGAATAATGGAGAAGCAAGATATTTTGGGGTGTTAATGGTATGAGCCCCCTCCATTTTGTGCTCAGGTTGCATATCTGCGTAAATAAAACCAAACATCCTAAATCACTATTTCTACTGACCTTCATTCTAAGGGAATTCTGGGCAAGTGCTGCAACCTCTTGAATCTCTCACCACTAGAAGGTTGGCTTGGCTTGTAACAATATGACTTGTGTGGCAAAAATCAAACAGAAAAATCCCAGAATGTAGGGGAAGAAGTGATTGTATTACTACCCTTTAGGCAGCTATCAAGGAATCAAGAAGCCACAATAATGCCAGAAAAATGCTAATGTGGATTGGACCCAGTTTGGTCTTTGGCATTGCCTAAATGGGTGTGTGCCTGGGAAGAGCTCAACTAAATACTTCTGTTCTGATATTCAAATGCTTTGGCTTCATAGGTCTCTCTGACTAGGTTGGACTTGTGATAGGCACTATAATGTTGTACGGCCCTTTCATAATTTTGGCTGTAATTAAAACAGGTTTAGCATAGTCAGTTATCTTTTCCTTAAGAGTACACCTGGTAAAAATGAATCTAAATTAATGGTGACCCATTAATTTGAATGGACCTTCTCTGAGTAAAAGCTAATAAATAACAAAAATAGTTGAGTATGGCATTTGCACAACATCCTCCACCTTCATCACTTGAAGAGAGTTGTTTTATTCCAATGATACCTGCCCTGGGTTAATATGAGAAAAGGCAGACTAGAAGTGATCTCAGAAATAAAACAGTGATTTTTTTAATAAAAAAAATCATAGGGGGGAAAATGATATATTTGAATACATTTAGTTGAAATGCCAGCTGTTGTGGAAGAGATCATTGTCACTATATGAGGCTACTGAACAGATTGCTTCATCAGCCATGCTCCATTAGCCAGACCCATAATATCTTAATGAACAGAGTCTCTCGTTGTCTTTCTTGTATCCTATCACAGCAATGCTGCTCCCGAACATTCCTCATTCTTTACCCATCGAACCCAAACATAAAGAGGTCCCAGCTGTCACCAGGGTTAACCTCCACCTTTCAAAAAGCAAATATGGGGCAAGCTAAGCCCAAGAAACGTCAACCCACATGTGCATAAAGAAAGCAGGGTAGCGCTGGCAGCTACTGGAGTTGGGCTCCAGGGTTGAAAATCAAATTGGTTTCATTTCATTAATCAGTGTTATATGTCACTGAAGAGCAGGTGCAAACATGACCATCTTTGTTTATTATTTATTTAAAAATATTTTAAAATGCCTGTTCATTCTTATGGGTATCCAGGTGGTATACAACTAGCCATACCAAAATAAAAGGCAATAATACAAGAGCAAATGGACAAAGGGCAGCTAACATATCAACCTTTAACAGTGCAATACGACACACATCTCAGGGAATTGAGTAAAGCAGGTGTGGGGAAGCTTTGGCCCTTCAGAGGTTGCAAGAACTCCCATCAACCCCGGCCTTTGGCCTTGCTTGCTGGGGCTGTTGGGAGTTGTTGTTCAGCAACAACTGGAGGGTAAAATGTTCCCACACCTGATGTTAAAGAATGCAGCCTTAAATCAATGTTTTAATTGCCTAGATAACTCCAAGATTTTTAACATGGCCCAAAAGATTAGTGTCTCTGCCATAGGAAGGGTATTCCACAATTGGGGTGCCACCACAGAAAAGATCCTGGCAAAGGTATGCAAAGAAAAGCCTCTGCTACAACTGCAGATCTCAAGGCAATGGCACCTTGGTAAAGGGAGAAGTACCGGTATATCACGTCTTTGTGTCCTAGGCTTTTAGATCATCACTGGCAAGCACCAGCACCTTGAATAGTGAACCAACACAGCTGTTTTAGAAGTGTAATATAATTCCACTTGTCTGCACCAGTTAAAATTCTGGCCACCAGATTATGCAATAGTTGTAAGCTTCCAAGTCATCTTCAAGGACGGTCCCACCTACAATGCAATGTGGTACAGCAGTCCAATTGGGCTGTTACTAGAGCATGGAGGACCGTAGCTGAACTATTGATGTTCAGGAATGGTCATAACTGGTGAACCAGTGAGAGTGCTGGATCAAGGAATATCCCCCAAGCTACATACCTGCTCTTTCAGGGGGAGTTCAACCCTCTTGAACACATCTGATGCACCCCGGGCTTTGCAACTTATCTAGGCAACAGTAAAAATCAGATAACAAGATTCTTCTTCTTCTTCACAACAACAACAACAACAACAAAGATATTCAATAACTCTTTCATTCTTATGCACCCCCAAACTTGTTGACACAGCTCTTTTCTTCCAACTTTCCCATGTCATTTCTATAATAAGCCTGCAAGAGTTATTAGGAATTTATTTGTTTTTTGCATTGCTATATAAAAATCACTCCAAAAGCACCAGTCCTTGAACATAATGAAATGCACCTCATTTTTATTTTCAGTTGCACAAGAAAAATTGTATGGAAGCATGTTGTAAGGGGGAAAAGATCCTGTATCATTTTATACAATCAGGCTAATCTCTTTAAAAGCATCATTTACGTGAATATTACACATCAATAATGTACAGGTTGAAACACTCTGTATATCAAAATGAAAGCAATTTCCCCGAAGCTTTGTGAAATTAATCCATAAAGGCTGAATGCTTCAGAAATGCAGCACAGAAGAGAAAAAAATTAAAAAGAAATCCTGAATTTGTTATTTCAGCTTCCTGCCTCAGTTTAAAGCAAAATCCAATGAAGCTTTCGTACAAGTGGTCAATAACTGTAAGGTAAAGGTAAAGGGACCCCTGACCATTAGGTCCAGTCGCATCCAACTCTAGGGTTGCGGCGCTCATCTCGCATTACTAGCCAAGGGAGCCAGCGTACAGCTTCCGGGTCATGTGGCCAGCATGACTAAGTCGCTTCTGGTGAGCAGTGCACGGAAACCTTCCCGCTGGAGCGGTACCTATTTATCTACTTGCACTTTGATGTGCTTTCAAACTGCTAGGTGGGCAGGAGCTGGAACCAAGCAACGGGAGCTCACCCCGTGGCAGGGATTCGAACCGCCAACCTTCTGATCAGCAAGCCCTAGGCTCTGTGGTTTAACCCACAGCACCACCCGGGTAACTGTACACAGAGGCAATTTTTTCAAGCTTTCACCACAGTAGTCACCATTATGTGTTATCCCATAAAATCCCACATTGCTCAGGATGGTAAAAATATAAAATGGGATTAGCAAAGCATTACTGAGGGATCTGTCCAAACTGGTGAACAGGGAAATAAAATGATACATGTGGTTCAATGAAAGTAAGTGTGGTAAGGTAAAGGTAAAGGGACCCCTGACCATCAGGTCCAGTCGTGTCCGACTCTGGGGTTGCGGCGCTCATCTCGCTCTATAGGCCGAGGGAGCCGGCGTTTGTCCGTAGACAGCTTCCGGGTCATGTGGCCAGCATGACAAAGCTGCTTCTGGCGAACCAGGGCAGCGCACGGAAACGCCGTTTACCTTCCCGCTGGAGCGGTCCCTATTTATCTACTTGCACTTTGACATGCTTTCGAACTGCTAGGTGGGCAGGAGCTGGGACCGAGCAACGGGAGCTCACCCCGTGGCAGGGATTCGAACTGCCGACCTTCTGATCAGCAAGCCCTAGGCTCAGTGGTCCGTACTTGCCCCCAATTGTTCTCATCCATCAGAAACATCACTCTCACTTTGCACCAATGGTACATCACCCCAAGTGACATGTTGGACATGCCATGTCCCAAGGGTCGAAATTGTGCTTCTAGAGATGGATCCAAGCCCACACATCCATAGCTGATTGGAGGACCGAGAGGCTATATACTTCTAAATACCAGTGGCTGGGAATCCCTTGTTGTTGTGAATCTCAAACTGATTCACTCAGATCCTGCTTTGGCATCTAGCTGGCCACTGTGAGAACAGGATGCTGAATGACATGCACCTTTGGTCTAATCCAGTAGGATTGTCTTCCCCCGTCAAACCCCTCCCCTGATTCTGCAGGCTTAAAAATTGGGGTTCTGCACTATGAACATTTGTCATCTATTGAGCACCATATGTGATCCTTGCGAGTCAAGCCTGAGATTCCTTTCTAAGGCTGTGTTAAATTTTATTGTTCAGAGATTCACACATATTTGGAGGGAGGGGTTTATCCCCCTTATCCCCAACCCAAATCAAAGAAGCTGGTATTGACTGTGTACATTTGACAGCCTAGGGAGCTTCCCCCTCCCCACCAGATCACACTTTCATGCTACATGCTGTCACTCATGAGACGTAAGAGAAAAATACCATCAACCACTGTCTCCATTCCGATAAGCTGAATAGATTGGGAACTGGGTGCTCTGTACTTTAATGATCCTGTTCCTATTTGGAAGGCTGCTTCCAGAAGGTAATACTGAATAATTATGCTGTATATCCACATCAAATGTAATGAGGTTATTAAATCATTCCTGATGCAGAGATGCAGTACTATTATTCAACTTCAGAAAAGGCATGCCCTGGTGAGTGATTCTTACAGAGAGCACAGCACATGAGCTCTGCAAGAGACAGGCAATTCTCACACTCACTCTAAAAGCAAACATTGGGAGTGAGTGAAGCATGGCTCCAATTTTGATCCTGAAAAGAAGTGTGGTAGGAAACACTGCTTGAAACCTCCTTGGTGCAGAGACTTGGCTTTTTGCATATGTATTGTTACACACAAATCCCAATCTCTGTGTGGTACAAATTTCCAAGAGGTCCAGGCACTTACCCAGGGTTCAGTTTCCTTGGAATGAAGGACAGTGGAGATGGTGGTGTCTTTGGGCTATATGGTTTATTTATACATTTTTAAACCTAAGCCTGCAATGGAGGGCTCACAGCATTAACACCCCAGAAGGTCTTGTTTCTCCCATAGCCACAGCCTTGAATTCCAGCTGATATCAACCATTGCTCTCACTCCCTTGCATTTGCCCGCTTCTAGCTCAGCTCTCTCTCTCACACACACTGACTATCCTCCATCTCACAACAAGACAGGTGAGGAATGGAGCCCACTCATTTGCCCTCTGGCACAGAGCGGCTTCCTTTGTTACACTAAGGAGCATACATAGGCCCATTACCAATAAACTGGCCTGGCTCCTTCAACAATTCAATCCTCCATTAGATTTTAACCCTTTGTTGGATACAGGGGATTAAAAGAGACTTAATCATACACACACACACACACACACACACACACACACTATATATATATATATATATATATATATATATATATATATATATGGAAAAGATAGGAATGTGTTGCTACTGACCAACATTAATTGTCCTCCCACTATCAGTGACTAGTTTCCCTACTTAAAAAAAATAATTAGTGGGGAGAATTTGCATGAATATTATGGTAGGTGTTCAGTATGTTCTCAATAAGTTTTTCTATTTATCCCAAACTGTATCCAAAGCTCAATAAATGGAACCACTTAATACATAGCAAATTAAGTATAGCTCTTCAGCATAGTGCACATGAAACCCTCACTGTAATTAATACACTGCATTTTTCAACCATAATTTGGTTACTTCACAATTAATATTAATTTTGCTATGTAAGGTTGAACACTGACCCCTAGTAGCCAAACTGAAAAATGCGTAATATATTGTCTTTAAAAGGATCTGCAAACGGCTATTACAAGATTGTATCTGAATACAGTTTCAGTTCTTAAGGAACGTAACAAAGAATTCCTAACTTCCCCTAAAGTATATTTTGTAGTGGAGGATTGTTTCCTTTTCAACATCAATGCAAATTATTTCTGTACTCTAAAAATTTGCATAAACGTCACTGAACATTCTGAAAGCAGAATTGAAGAGCAGTGAATTGAAGAGCAGTGATTACAGTTATTTTTGCGTGATGTGTAGCTTAGTCAAGCTACTTTGTCGCTGGTCATCAGCAAAACTGTACAATGACAAGGACAACACAACTAAGTTTCATCCATGGGTGGGTGGTGCTCATTGGGGTCAGCGAGGTGGAGGGCAGAACAGCCAACCAAGAATCATCATTGAAGAGAGCCAGAGCCAATGGTAGATAGGGCCAACTAATTCTGGTTTAATTCCCAGCCTCTTCCTTTGTGTTGACACTAAGATCACTTAAGCACTGCATTGCAATTCCTTGCTATCTTACTGAATGCAAGAATAGTAGGTTCGTTTGCTGTCATCTTTGAATCTCTCTACTTGCTTCTACCATGCTTGTTAATCCGGGTGCTTCTGTCTGCTTCTAGTTCCACATTAAAGTAAAAGTTAGAACTGCCTGACCTTTACTTAATGTACCTGAGCAAGTACAGCAACATGGGATGAAAAAGCATTTAAGGATGAGGGTACAGTGCTTCTGAAAACGATGCTTAAACAGCAGCGGTGGCATATACAGAATAGCTTCTTCTGAATTACAAACCAGCAGATCAATATGACTTTCCAATAACCCTTTCTCGGTTTCCAAATACAGGTGGAAAGCATCCAAATTCAGATCTTCAAGGAATCGTCTTCTGCATTAATCCACAGTTGCATCAACAGATTTAATCTGCCCGTGTAATATTATATTTCAACAAGAATAAGCCTCTCCAATTAAAAGTATTCAGCTAATGTGCTGTGTGCAGCTTTAATATGGAGATCTATCAGCTGGTTTGTCAAGCTTTCAGATACAGATGGCAATGCAAGATTGTAATTAAGGCCTGACGCACCCTTGGGCACTCACTTTAGTCTTTCTGTTGTTTTGTATTCTGTTGCTGCTTGTGTGTCTTGAAGTATAAAGCCTCTCCTTTCAAGGCACAGGCACAAAGTAATCCCGAAACAAACGTCCTTCTAAAATTACATAAGAATTGCTTAATGGTTTCAGGTTTTTTATTTATAGAAGAGCACCATGGGACTGAGTTCTATTTTTAAACCTATATTCTATATTCTCTTCCCCACCCCCCACACCACAACGCATCATCCTCACTGTAATCCTAGCACTATGTTGCCAACCCAAGACTTTAAACGTTACCCATGGATATTAGAATCCTGAAGCTAGCGAGGAAATTTTCTGTACCGTAGACGTTGCTGCTTTGCGCACTTAAATTTGCTGGAGGGAATCTCCCACCCACTCCATCTCTCTCTCCTCCTTTCTGAGAGGGAGAGAAATATAAGAATAAGAATTTATTTATACACTGCCCATCTGGCTGAGTTGCCCCAGCTACTCTGGGCAGCTTCCAACACAAATAATAATAATAATAATAATCTGATCCAATATAAAAAAATCACAATAAGTTTAAAATAAACAACTTATATCAAATAAAGCAATATTCAAAAATTCATTAGAATCCAATTGTGAACAATGAAATTAAACATCAGCAAATAATCATTAAAACAGTTTACACTTATCAATCACAATAATTACTAACCTATAATCAATAAAAAATAACAGCAAATCACAGCACATAAAAACATACAAAACCATGTAAAAGGATCAAATTGAGAAACAAGGACACACAACTTTTAAAATTATTAATTTGTAATATCCCTGGACTCCTCTCTTCCCATCTGCTTCTACTGTCCTCAAAGTCATGGTCTGGGAAAGGCTCCCGGGGCTGGAGGGTGGGGCAAGGCAGGTGGAGAAACCATTGCCTGCAGAAAGTCTCTCTCCCCTCCTATGATAAGGAGAAATATACAGTACGAGGCCTCTTCAAAAAGCAACATATTTAATCAAATCAAGTAGCATATTGTGGGTACAAAGACACAGTCTTGAGGCTGAGATATGTAATGTGAGAAACATTATGATTCAGCAGGATCCAGGATGTTCCTGGATGTTATTCTGAAGGGTGGCAACCTACCTGCTCCTGGGCAGTTGCTTAATCCTTGCAAGCTCCATGACAAACACTTGTGCAACAGGTGAAGATATTGCTAACCTGAAGTTGGTTCTCTAGAAAACAACGCACCTGCTACCCCGCCGCTGTCTAAAGTACAGGACCCCTCCTAGGGTGACCAATTGCCAAGTCTGCACATGACACACACACACACACACACACACACACCCATGTACAGAACCTCTTCCATCCCAGAAGCTGTTCTACAAAGACAGCAACTTTGCCACTTGTCTGTTGCTAGGGAATGGTCAATAGGGGGCACTCCCATGCTATCACTATTTTGCAGGTGGGATTCAGCTGCAAGCTGGAAAACTCGGACCACACAATTAAAGTGTATTTGGCAACCTTGTGCAACCAATCTGGATCCCTGGATTGTTAAGTCCAGTCAAAGGCAACTATGGGGTTGTGGCGCTTATCTCGCTTTCAGACTGAGGGAGCCAGCGTTTGTTCATAGACAGAAGAAGAAGAAGAAGAAGAAGAAGAAGAAGAAGAAGAAGAAGAAGAAGAAGAAGAGGAGGAGGAGGAGGAGGAGGAGGAGGAGGAGGAGGAGGAGGAGGAGGAGGAGGAGGAGTTTGGATTTGATATCCCGCTTTATCACTACTCGAAGGAGTCTCAAAGCAGCTAACATTCTCCTTTCCCTTTCTCCCCCACAACAAACACTCTGAGGTGAGTGGGGCTGAGAGACTTCAAAGAAGTGTGACTAGCCCAAGGTCACCCAGCAGCTGCATGTGGAGGAGCGGAGACATGAACCCGGTCCCCCAGATTACGAGTCTACCACTCTTAACCACTATACCACACTGGCTCTCCATGTCATGTGGCCAGCATGACTAAACTGCTTCTAGCACATGGAAACGCCATTTACCTTCCCGCCACAGCAATACCTATTTATCTACTTGTACTGGCATGCTTTCAAACTGCTAGGTTGGCAGGAGCTGGGCCAAAGCAACGGGAGCTCACCCCGTCACAGGGATTTGAACCGCCGACCTTCTGATCTGCAAGCCCAAGAGGCTCAGTGGTTTAGACCACAGTGCCATACAATGGATGTCCCACCAGGATAATGGTGGCATCTCTTCCTCTACACACTGCCTCAGAAGATTTGCAACCATAGGATTACTTAGTAAAAGGCCTTCTTTTACTTTTTACAAATAAACTTACACAATTAAGTTCTTAGCAATTTCCTTGTCTTCTTAATTAAAAGAAGTGATTGAAATATGCAAATAAGATTCACCTTCCAATACTACAAATGCCAGTGCATAACACTTTTCAATTATGCAAATCGGGCTTTTATTTTCCTTTAAACATAACTGCATATTAAACAGATAATTATAATACTTTTTATGGGTACAAGGAAAAGTATCATATATGTCAATACTAAAAAATGTTTATAAAATGTTGTAAATGCTCCTTTTTGTACAATTCAAAGCAATATTATTAAATGTTAAAGAACAGAGAGAAAATATGAGGTTAAGGAAAGAAAAATATATCAAAGGGTATTTGTGTACCAAACACAAATAGCTAGAAGATTCAAGCCTCATGCCATTAATTATTTACCTCAGTTCTTTACTGTCCTTTCCTGGAAAATCCACAGCCAAATATGAGTGTTTAATTCACTAAATCATTAGAGCAGAAAATGCCAAAATTCAAAGAACAATAATGACTTAGGGAGGTGTGATAATAAATGAACATTTAGGATTAATTGGAACATTTAGCATTGTCAACCCCCTATTGATATTTAATTTGCAAAAGCTGGGGCAAAACAACCCTCTAGCATAGTGCTTTTCAAACTTTTTTCTCTGGGCCACACTTTCAGAATAAAAATTTGCTAATGCCACACCAATTTTTTTTATTGATAAGAAATTCATTGGAAAACAAAGAGAAGCAACTCCTAGCAGCGCTTGATTTATAACACAGAACACAACTACTTTAAAATGCCATCATGGGGCATCCAGAAAGTAATGAAACAATGCAGCTACATAAGAACACAATTAATTCCCAAAATATACTTTAAAAAGTGCAGCCTGCTACATATGTACCTTAAGTATACGTATATACAAACTCAATGTGAGTTTGCTTTTGCCTGGTATTCTCAGTTATAATACTGTAGGTCTAACTGGAGACAAACAAGCCGTCATCTCCTCGACAACATAAAGAAGCCTTTCTCTTTTCTGATCTTTCATATTTGTCAGAGTTGAAAATCCCTGTTCGCAACAATAGGTTGAGGAGAACTGTAGAAGAATAGCCAGTGCTTGAAAAGAGGCATGGATACTGTTTCTGTTTGTATATCCAGCATACTACAGTACTATAATACACTTAAATGTTTAAATGTTTCTTTGATTGTGCTTGAATCTTCCAGCCACACTTGCCATCTTCTCCTGCCGCACTTTTTGGGAACCACTGCCCTAGCACTTGAGAGCCATTGTGGTGTAGTGGTTAAGAGCGGTAGACTCGTAATCTGGTGAACTGGGTTCACATCTCCGCTCCTCCACATGCAGCTGCTGTGTGACCTTGGGCTAGTCACACTTCTCTGAAGTCTCTCAGCCCCACGCACCTCACAGAGTGTTTGTTGTGGGGGAGCAAGGGAAAGGAGAATGTTAGCCACTTTGAGACTCCTCAGGGTAGTGATAAAGCGGGATATCAAATCCAAGCAACTCCTCCTCCGCTTCCTCCTCCTCCTCCTCCTCCTCCTCTTCTTCTTCTTCTTCTTTTTCCTGACCAACAGGAAGCACACCTGCAACTTAGGCTAGCTGCAGAAGAGAGTTGAAAGCAGTATGGTAAACCAGAACTTTCACTGCTCAAGGGGATATATTCCCATTTTCTGTTCTGGTCAAACAAGTTTTGAAGGTTTGGGAACATGTTCTATCAAAATGTGTTTGGCCAGAAACCCTCAGCAACTAAAGAACAAGGATGTGTAAAGGGCATGGGATGTATCAGGGGTGTACGGGGGAAGGTAATAATAATAATTATTATTATTATTTATACCCCGCCCATCTGGCTGGGCCTCCCCAGCCACTATGGGCAGCTTCCAACAAAGATTAAGAATACATTAAAACATCAGTCATTAAAAACTTCCTTAAACAGGGCTGCCTTCAAATGTCTTCTAAACGTCAGATAGATGTTTATCTCTTTGACATCTGATGGGAGGGCTTTTCACAGGGCGGGCGCCATTACCAAGAAGACCCTCTGCCTGGTTCCCTATAACCTCACTTCACGCAGTGAGGGAACCGCCAGAAGGCCCTTGGAGCTGGACCTGTGTCCGAACTGAATGATGGGGGTGGAGACACTCCTTCAGGTATGCTGGGCCGAGGTCGTTTAGGGCTTTAAAAGTCAACACCAACACTTTGAATTGTGATCGGAAACATACTGGGAGCCAATGTAATAATAATAATAATAATAATAATAATAATAATAATAATAATAATAATAATAATAATTTATTATTTGTATGCCACCCATCTGGCTGGGTTTCCCCAGCCACTCTGGGCGGCTTCCAACAAAGATTAAAAATACATTAAAATGTCACACATTAAAAACTTCCCTAAACAGGTCTTTCAAGACCAGTGTACTGGATTCCAAATTCTTGCATTCCCTGAACACTGTCCCGCCCATGCACCTACCCTGCCAAAGGAGGAAAAAACTATGCCAGCCTTGAAACTGGTGTCATTCTTTTCCCTCCCATTGATACCAATGGAAGGAGATTTTTAACAGCGAAGGGGAAAGAAATGACCCTTAAACTTCTCTCCTGGCTGATGCAAGCCAAGCAGCAAGTGGTGGCTCCTCTTGATGTGGAAGTGGACTCTTCCCCACTTCCACATCAGATTGCTCTGTCCATCATTATTTTTATTTATTTCCTAAAAAAATTATGCTGCTTAATTGTAGAAAACCTGAAGGTGTTTTACAAAAAAGGATAATGGTCACTAAATATTTTACAACCTCAACTGAAAACATACAGGAAGTTAAAACCACAACGGAAAAGACTGAAACAATTTAAAAAGTAAACAGACTTTCTAAACATCTGTGTAGGCTTGTCTAAATAAAAATGTCTTCAGCAGGCACCAAAATGTATATACTGAAGGTGACTGCCTAACATCAATAGGCAGGGGCTCCAAAGTGTTGGTGCCACTACATTAAATGATGAAGTTCTTATAGCTGTATTATTGCTACTTCCACTATTTATAAACCGCTTTATAGCAATAGCTTCCTTGGCATACAAGCTAAAAACAATAAGTACGTTAGAAATCACATTTACATAGAATTCAATTCAATCAAAACAGTTGTAAAATCAAAACATGAGCAAAAATAAAAATAACTCCCTAAGCACTATGCCACTGTTGGAACAGGAAGAAAAGAAGCACATCAAATCAGAGAGCTAAAATAAGTAAAACCACAGCATGTTAAAAGTTTAAAAGGCCAGGGGAAAGAAAGAGGTTTTTGCTGCAGCCAAAAAGACAGTGCCTGGTGGGCCTCTTTATTTTAGTAAAAGCGATTGGGACTACTTTTAATTAGAGAATTCTGCTTTAAAAACAACAGGAAAATGGTCTGGGAAGAGGGGAAACGAGAGGCCCTGACTGTGTGTTGCAGGTCCCTCCTCAATTCTGTGAGGAAGAGCAGTTATGGGGACTTGGTCCACAGATTTGTCTGGCAACCAATTCCTGTTGCCAAGCGCAGCTGTATATCATTTCTGCTTCATCCAAAACACTGTGGATGTCAGTACGACACAAATATAAAATGCAGCATCCACGGTGGTTTACCCTCCTCAGAGTTAGCTTGATATATGAAACAACTGGATGGAGATGGGATTTGACAATTAACATTGTAACGGTCAATGCAAATGATTTTCTCTCACTGGTGATCTAAATGGAACACTAGTCTGAAATGTGCAAGTACAATTAATAAACATTGTATCCCACAGCTGATACGTTCAGTTCTCCTGCAGCGAAATATTTCTTTTCCTCTTGAGTTTAGCAGATTAGCATATTCTGTTAATTACACTGGTGTATTTAATTAACTGCCATTCCTTTTGTTTATGATGGGGTCCTTAAACAGATCTCCGGTTAGTCATACCTCGTGTTGCGTTCCACTCTTCTTGCGGACTTTCAGCTTACGAACGCGGCAAACCCGTTAATTCCGGGTTCGCCGCCCGCACATGCAAGAAGCAATCTCCACGCTTTGCGCACGTGCAGAAGCACTGAAGACGTGCTCTAGTTGCGGACTTTTTGGGGTGCGAACGGCACCCCGAAATGGATTAAGTCTGCAACTAGAGGTGCCACTGTACTAGGTTTAAAATATGACTTAGGGTGCTTTCAGATATTGGGGGGGGGGGTTCTTCCAAAGTTATAGAAATGCTATGATTCCTTATACTTGATGCAGACTTTCATTTTGCTGTGTAAATGAAACAGGCATACTGGACTTTTAAGATGATCAAAGTGTTACAGTGAATACAGGGTAACGATTGTGCTGGCTGTTTGGACCACAGTTACTGATTCCACCTATTGTCCCTTTGCTTCTTTTCCCAACACCAGTGACCTAGGTTGGAAGTGTGTGCCAGCAAATAGTGCAATAGAGTGTTAAGGGCTGACCATAAATGATGACAACAGTTTGTATACTTCATCACTGAATTTTGGTTTTACTTCCCCCCCCCCACAATGTAAATGCATTCATACAAAAGGAAGAGCAAAAAATGAAGGTGAAACAAAGCCATTCTACAGTAGTTATCAGAATCTGTTGTTCCATAATGTTAACATAATAATTATAAGTAGTAAGGAAGGGAAAATAGTAGTCTGCAAACACTTTTGTGCAAAAAGCAAAAAGTGATCCACAGCAGCGTTCTACAATGGCATCTGAAAAACCTGCACTCCAGCTGGAAGGGTTTTTTAAATGGATTGTGGAGAAAAGCGTCCAGTCCAGTGCTGATTTGTCTTGATCAATAGGATTGACAGTAGGGAAAACACCTGCTAAAGTGAAACCCTGGCTGGACCAAGCGGCTCTGTTGGAGCCCAGGCTTTGCTTTATTACATCCTAGGCAGAAAATAGACACATTACTGAAATAGCTCTCAGTATAGGCTCATGGTTTCTTTTCAGTTTCACAGCAATTTGCAATCAAGTTCTAGTGCCTACTGCTAGGTCTTTCAAATAGTTGTCCTGAGCTCACAGGGAACATCTAATGCTTCTTGTTTTGCCAAATGTTCTTCGTTGTACACACCTTAGAGAAAGTAATCTCTTTTGAAACTTTATTCTTCACTTTTTAAGAACACAGCTGTGGGTTTGTGACGTACTAAGTCATGCTCAGAGCAAACCCACTGGAACCAATACCCAGAATTTACCATTGCCTTTTGCATTCCAAAATATAATTAAGACTATTGAAACGTTCTCCATCTCTTTCTGGAGCAGTGATCTCATACTCTTCTGGCACAACATCTCAGACTCTTGAGATTTTGCCGTTTTCCACCAGGTAGAGCACAATGTTCTAGATGTAGCAGAATTTTGATATTACTATATCAAAGGCTCGGGTGTCTCAATATATATCTGATATAGTTTTAAGAGGCCAGTGGGTATATCCTCAGACTTATTTGCAAAGTGAAAAAAAGAAATTCCTTTATTTGAATAACCTTTTATGCTCCTACCAAGGCTACAGATGTAGACTTGCCGCCAAACAGCTGGTTAGCCAATTTATGTCCCCCAAATCAGATAAACTAGACCAGGGATAAGCAAAAATGAATGCTCTCCAGATATGGTTGGATTGCAATTCCCATCAGCCAAGACAGTGTGACCAATTCTGAGGGGAGATGGGTGTTGTAATCCAACATCATCTAGAAGGTACTACATTGGCTACCACTGAACCAGACAAAAGAAAAGGATAAATCGGGGCCACAGTCTTTCAAATCTCTCTTGGTTCTGACTCTGATAGTTCAGCTAAACAATTTAGGTGTTATCAGTGCTTTTTCTATTAAAAAATGTTTCAGGGTACACTCATTTAACTCAAGAAAATCACATTTTATAGTTCATATTGGGAAAAATAAATACAGTGAATGGACAAAAGTACAAAGATTCAGAAAATGTTTAGGGGTATGCGTACCCCCAGAAAAAAGCACCGGGTGTTATAAAATGTTTTATAAGCATTCCGTTGTTTAGAAGTATTAAAACCAATATGCCCACTGGCCCTCAAGTCAGCACTCTCAGAGCCCCAGCTGACTTGGTGCCATACACAGAACTACTGCTTACGGTATATGCCAGAGCTCTCAGGTCTGACTGCGCCAGAACTTAGTAGAAAGACGACTAATTCCAGTTGCCCTCTTCTCTCCCAGCTTCTCTTATTTAAGAAATGGCTCTTCCACTCGCTTCTCAGATTATTTATATCTGCACATTGTGGTTTCGTTTCTCTCTGGGCTCACAGAATAATTTACTCTTCGTGAACTTATCTTTCAGTTAGAATATAGAATGGTACATTTTGAAATATTAGAAAGCTGCAGCCAAGTATAGGATTATACTTAAATTGCCAATACAGCATTCTCTTATTCTTTACTTAAAAAGTGCCTTGTAATGCTAGCAAAACCTTTAAAGAGCCACTACATCCCATTTTGCTGAAAGGTTAATTCCCACCCACACCACTATAGAGTAGCTAGGATATGAAGTACTTCAGGATGATAGATGGTCCGTATCTCCATGCAGAGGCGAGAGCTAATGTGGCTGTTACTTGGCCGTTTGCTGGCATCATTCACATTCTTCTGAAGTAGGCTGCACTCGCTGCTGATGGAGGGTGGAATCATGAACACAAGATATATAAACACTGATCTAGAGATACTCTGTTAATTATATCTAAATGTACTTAAGTTCTGTCGTATTGGAGGGTCATATTTCACGATGAGCAATGATTTCACTTTTCAAACCTAAACACATTTATTTATGTTTCATTGGCTTCAATGAAGCTCACAGTCAGGTAAGAGTGCTTAATCTTAGCTAACTATGTACTTAACGTAGCTACCGGTCTTAGCTAACTATGAAGGTTAAACTATTGTGGGTTTCAGGGCTTGACTACACAGGATCAAAATGTGGGGTTTTGCCTGCCTGTCTCCCCATTAATGTAGGAGCAGTCACATGACATCCTACCCATCCCAGGGCTTTTTGATCCTGGTCATTTCAGTCATTTTTCCTGGAGGAATGTGTTGTGTATTCAGTGGTCTGTGTTTGCCTGAGCTTGTGTCTGGACTAAGGATTCTGAGCTCCTGTGTTCTGATTCAATACATGATATCCAATCACAGAACATTTCAGGATTTGGGCCTTTGCCATTGGCTCTTAAACTCTGAGTCATGATTCGCAGCTTGGAAGTTTAGACAGCCAATCACATTGGGAGTGGGAGTGGCCCAGGCCTTCAGAAATGTATATAAGCAGTTGCTTTGTCCCTGTTGTTCAGTTCTGTAGTTCAACAAAGGTTCTCGCTGTTATCACTGAGTCTTTATATCCTGTGCTTCTGGTGCAAAAGCAGCACTAAGGGTGGTCTGTACAACATCTATAATTGCAGTTTCATTAAATGCCAACCAAAGAGGTTGCCCCCTCACACCTGGAGGTTGTCATGCACTGGCTGGATGATGAAGAGTGGTGGGCAGCTCCAGCAGAGGAACCGCCTCCAGAAGACACAGAGGAAGAAGGCTTAGACCCAGGGATGTGGTGGTGGGACACAGAAAACAGATCAGAGGAGGGGAGAGGCTGGGAGGTGGAAGATACAGGAGGCTTCAGTGCACAAGAAGTGGCAAGAAGAGGCAGGGAGCCCTCCATGGACAGGACTAGATATAACACCTTTTGAGCTCAGGATCTGAAGAAGATGACAGGGAGGGACCAGATGCTAGAAAAAGCTTCACAGCAGCTGCCTTGAGCTCCCCTCCCCCTTTGACTCCAAGGTCACTGAGCTTTACAGATAGCTGAACAGAAAGCTTAAAAAACCACAGGGGGCCCCTCCACCCCACTAGAGTTTAGGAGGTTTAAAAGGGGGGTGAGGTGCCAAGAGCCAGTCTTGGCAACATCTTCACTGAGGCAGCTGTGCCTGAGTGATCTTTCTTGTATACTTTTCCTGAATAGAACAGTTGACTTTACTTTGAGTCTCTGAGTCTCCCTTCTGACTTGTTGAGGTATCTGCTCCCCTGACAGCCCCCTGACAGTTTGAATATTAGATGGTTTGTTTTGGTTTGCTAGTTTGTTCGTATTTTGAAACTTTAAATGTATTTGTTTAACCCTATCCCTCATGTACTAAAGAAGAAACTTATCTTCTCCAAGCACAGCTAATCAATAAAAGTCTACCAGAAACAACTGTCGGTGACAGTATCCATCAAACCAGCGATTGGAAAGCTTTATCATTTTCTTTGAGAAACAGAAATAACGTCATGCCGTGACAGCCCCAGATGAATGGTTTCCAATTTAAAACCCCTTTCTTTTGTGTTAATGTTTAGTTTTGATTGATGCCTGGACTTCACCTTGGCATTTATTTAGCAATGGGGAACAATTTTTGACTATATTCTGTTCTTTGGACTTTATTTCCTTTTACGGTGGCCTTTTATGCCAATATTTCAGATCAGTTGTTGATTGCTAATGACTGTCTTTTTACTGCTTCTACTTAATTCTCTATGCTAATTGGAATTTATAGTTATTTATTTTACTGTATGCAATTAATATGTGGCTGTTATTGCATAAGTATATCTATCTATCATCTATCTATCTATCTATCTATCTATCTATCTATCTATCTATCTATTTTGTTGTTTTAATTCCCATTTGTTTCTGATTTTATTCTTTTGGTTTTAAAGCACTTTTTCTTTTTTTTTTCTTTTTTTTATAAAGATTTTATTATTTTTCCATATGCATATATAAAGAAAACAAAACATACACCAATACACTAAAAATACAAAATACAATAAACAATAAACAAATCAAACAATAACACACTAAACATAAGAAAAACACATACAAACCTGTCTAAACACTAATCTTTATCTCATTCTTATTTTATCTTCTAAGCATAGGTGGGACTTCCCCCACCCCCTCCACTGCATTGTTATTCCAATATACTTTAGGTAGCTATATATCTACTTTCATAACTATTAACCATCTTATTTGTCCTTAGATTCCTTTACTAAAAACATAGTTCTTAATCCATTCTCCAAATCTTCAGACATTCTTATTTATATCTTATATAATAAAATTCTTACCAAATCTTTAACTTAGATTTATCTAGCTAAAGCCTGTTCGATAGCTAATTCTGCTCAGATATTCAGTTTTACACCATTAACTAAGTAATCCTTAAATTTCTTCCAATCCTTCGACACCTTCTCCTCCCTCTGGTCTCGGATTCTCGCGGTCAGTTCAGCAAGCTCCATAAAGTCCATTAACTTCATCTGCCATTCTTCCACCGTTGGGATCTCTTCACCCTTCCAGTTTCTTGCCAGTAAAATTCTAGCTGCTGTTGTGGCATACATAAAAAATACTCTATCTCGACTGGGTATCTGTTCGTTGGTCATGCTCAAAAGGAAAGCCTCTGGTTTCTTACTAAAGGTAATTTTCATTACCTTTTTAAGTTCATTGTAAATCTTGTCCCAGAAGGCTTTGACCCTTGGGCATGTCCACCACATATGATAAAAGGTACCTTCCACTGATTTGCACTTCCAACACAAGTTGGTCATTGACGGGTTCATCTTAGCGATCTTGACTGGTGTTAAGTACCATCTATATAACATTTTCATAATATTTTCTCTTAAATTATTACAAGCTGTAAATTTGATACCTTCCTTCCACAGTCTTTCCCAGTCCTCTAACATGATATTATGTCCCACATCCCTTGCCCAGTCTATCATTGTTGATTTAACCATTTCATCCTTCGTATGCCACTCTAGCAACAAGTTATACATTTTGGAAAGATTTTTTGAGTTCGATTCTATTAGCTCTGTTTCCAGTTTTGATTTTTCGACTTGAAAACCAATCTTCTTGTCTGCTTTAAAAATCTCATGAATTTGATGATATTGCAGCCAGTCGGTGACCTCGCTTTTTACCTGATCATAACCTTTCAATTTAAACGATTCACCTTCTTGCTGCAATATATCTGCATATCTTAACCATCTTGCAGACATATTAGGTCTCTTATAAGCCTTGGCCTCCACCGGTGAAATCCATCTAGGAGTCTTTCTCTCTAACAAGTCTTTATATCTCACCCAAACCTGGTACAAGGCTTTTCTAACAATATGATTTTTAAAAGTCTTGTGGACCTTAGCCTTGTCATACCAAAGATATGTGTGCCAGCCAAACATGTTATCAAAGCCTTCCAAATCTAAAACGTCTGTATTTTCCAATTTAAACCAATCTTTCAACCAGCAAAAGGCCGCCGCTTCGAAATAAATCCTTAAGTCCGGCAGAGCAAAGCCTCCTCTCTCTTTAGAGTCCGTTAAAATCTTAAATTTAATTCTAGGCTTTTTTCCCTGCCATATAAATTTTGATAGGTCCTTTTGCCATGTTTTAAAACAATCCAGCTTATCTAAAATTGGAATGGCTTGAAATAAAAACAGCATCCTTGGTAAGACATTCATCTTCACCGCAGCTATTCTGCCCATCAGTGAGAGTTTCAATCTTGTCCATATCTCTAAGTCCTTTTTTATCTCGGTCCACAGCTTCTCATAATTGTCCTTATACAGGTTCAGGTTTTTTGCAGTGAGATTGATCCCTAGATATTTTACTTTCTTAGCAAAATTGAGGCCAGTAGATTCTTGTAGCTCTTGTATTTGTTCTGTTTTCATATTTTTAGTCAACACTTTGGTCTTCTGTTTGTTAAGTTTGAAGCCGGCTACCTGCCCATACTTCTCAATTAATTCCAATGCTTTGGGGACACTACTTTCAGGGTCTTGTAGGGATAACATTAAGTCATCTGCAAAGGCACGTACCTTGTATTCCTTCTCTCCCACCCTTATTCCTTTGATCTGGTTCTCTTTTCGTAACATATTTAGAAGAACCTCCAGGACCGTAATGAATAATAAAGGGGAGATAGGGCACCCTTGTCTTGTTCCTTTTTCCACTCTAATCTCCTCCGATATCACACTGTTGATTATAATTTTTGCTTTTTGTTCTGTGTAAATGGCATTGATGCCGTTCAAAAATCGTTGTCCAACTGCCATTCTTTCCAGATTTTTCTTCATAAATGTCCAAGAAATATTGTCAAAGGCTTTTTCTGCATCTATAAACATCAGTGCTGCATCTATATTTATGTTTTTTTCCAGTTTCTCTAAAATGTCCACGACAATTCTAGTATTGTTGTTTAGTTGTCTACCTGGTAAAAAACCTGCTTGATCTTTGTGTATATATTCCTTGAGCACTCTTTTTAATCTTGTAGCCATGACATTCGCAAAAATCTTATAGTCCACGTTTAACAAAGAAATTGGACGATAATTTTTCATATTAGTCTTATCTGTATCTGGTTTCGGGATCAGTGTGATATAGGCCTCTTTCCATGTCTCTGGTGCCCTATCTCCTTCTAGTATTTTGTTGCAAACTTCTTTTAAAGGCTGTGATAGCCAATCTTTCAAACATTTGTAAAATTTTGCAGTCAGACCATCTGGTCCTGGGGCCTTTCCTATCTGCATATTATTAATTGCTTCTTCAATCTCTTGTGTCGAAATAGGGTGGTTGAGTATTCTTGATTTATCTTCTGGGACTTTCTGCAATCCATTTTTCTCCAGGAATTGGTCAATCTCTATTTCGTCTATCTTCTCCTCCTTGTACAGTTGTTTGTAAAACCTTTGAAAATGCCATCTAATTTCCTCTGGATTCTCCACCATCTTTCCATTTACTGCCAAGTTGTTGATGATATTTGCTTTTTGTCTTTTCTTTAATTGCCAAGCTAGTAGTTTTCCACATTTATTTGCTGACTCGAAGGATCTCTGTTTCATCATTTTGATCTTCCATTCAATATCTTGATTTATGATTTTAGCGTATTGGGATTGCAAGTATTTTATTTCTTTTTGTATTTTTTGGTTCTTAGGGTGTCCTCTTAATTCTTTCTCTTTCCCTTGGATTAATTTCAGAAGTCTTTCCATTTCTGCGTTTTGTTGTCTCTTCTTTTTTGCCTTTTCACTTATCAGGAACCCTCTCATTACTGCTTTGCTTGCATCCCAAACAGTCCTCTTTTCCACCTCCGAATTTAAATTAAATTGGAAATACTCCTTCATCTTTTTTTCTGCCCTTTCTACTAGTTTGGTATCTCTCATCAAGGTATCATCCATTCTCCATCTAAAAGAGTCCTTGGAAATTAGTTTTAGATTTGCTTGTACAGGGTTATGGTCTGAATATGTTTTAGGGCCAATTTCTGCTTTACATAATTTCGGTGTCAATTCATTCGATATCCAAATGTAATCTATTCTCGACCATGACTGCTGAGGTTCACTAAAAAAAGTTGCCTCTGTTTCCATAGGATTTCTTAGCCTCCAAGCATCCACCAAATTTAAATTGTCAACCATTTCGAAAAAAGTCTTTGGCAGTTTCCCTTCGTTTGTTAATTTAGTCCTCTGGGATCTATCCATTAATGTGGAAACTGCCCCATTAAAATCTCCAAGGCATATTATTTTATAATCCAAATATTCCAACAGCAGATCATGGATCTTTTTATAAAAAATTGACTTACTATCATTGGGTGCATAAAGTCCCAGAATCAGGAATTTTTCGCCTTGTACTTTAATTTCAATTGCAATGTACCTCCCTTCTTCATCTTTAAATAGCTGTCTTGGGCTGTATTTCTCTTTTGCATATATTACCACTCCTCTCTTCTTGACTTTATCCGATGATATAAATTCTTGGCCTAGTTTTTTGTTTTGTAAAATTCTTCTATGTCGTCGAACCACGTGGGTCTCCTGTAGACATATTATGTCTAGATTCTTTTTTTCCAAGCTATGAAACACTCTGTGTCTCTTTGGTCTCTGGTTTAATCCCCGAACATTCCATGTCATCAATTTTAGAGCCATTTTAAGTCCTTAATCTGATCCTCCTGTAGCTAGGTCTTTCTTGTCTTTTTCTGAATCTCTTGGGTCTCCTGTTCCTGGTGGTGGAAGCTCTCCTGGTATCCCTGGAGGTGGAAACACCCCAGGTAGTCGGTACATATACGCTGGGTCCAAAGCAGAACCCTTGAAGTCTTCCAAATGTTTGTCTAGAAACTTTTGCTTATCAGCCGGAGATCTTATCCTGATTCTTTTTTCTTTGAACATAAAAGTCAGTCCTTCTGGAAATTCCCAGCTAAAGGAGATATTTCTTCTTCTTAGCTCAGTTGTTAGGTCGTTATAGGATGCTCTTTTATCCAGGAAAAATTTGGGGATGTCTTTAAAAAGCACAACTCTGTTCTGCTGTACCACTAGATTGTTCTTGTAGTGCAGGTCCAAGATGTAATCTCTTTGGTATCTGTTATTCAACACAATAAGACAGTCACTCACCGTCTTGGAGCTTTTCTTTCCTTTTGTGCCAAATCTGAAGGCCTTCACTATGAGTGCTGAGACGTCTTCTTCTTTTAGATGCCAAAATGTCGAAAATTGAGTTACGATATAGTCCTTTAGGCTTCCTTCCTCCAATTCTGGTAAGGCCCTGAGACGGATGTTTCCTTCCCTCTGTTGTAGTTGCAGAAACGCGAGAGACTCTTCCACACTTCTCTGCCTGGATCCAATTTTTTCTATGTTCTCCAGGTCAATATTATCTAACTTCTGCTCCACTGTCCGAATTTTCTCCTTTACTACCTTAATTTCCTCTGTCTCCTTTTTTAAGACAGTTACTTCCTGAGCAACTTTATTAATTTCTTCTCTGTTTTTCCTCACGTTTTGCTCAATTTGACCAATAGATGCTTCAAGTCTTTGAGAGGATTCTTTTATTTCTGCTTGTAATTTCTCCGTTGCAGAGTTTACTGTTGAATTAACAGAGTTTACTGAGGATTGTGTCTGTTTCACATCCTCAGAAACTTTTTTCAGTCCTTCTGTAATTTCTGCAATACTTGAAGTTAGTTTCTCAATAGCCTGGGCCATTTGTTCTTGTGTAGTTAAAGAAAAGGAGCTCTTTCTTTGTTGTGTTTTAGCTCTTGTGCTTTCTTGCATATCTTGTTCACTTTGCAGCTGCAATCTCAAGGTCACACCAGTTTTAGTAATTGTCCCAGACATTCACAGTAGAAAGCCAACAGTCCCAAAAGTCAACACCAGGTGGCCAGCAGTTCTATCCAGATAACAAAGAGGCAACAGAGCAAAGCCAAAAGTCCCAGGCAACCCAGGCAGTTTCAACCAGTTCTAGCCCTCCAAAAAAAATAGGCAAAGATCCTTAAAGTTTAAAGTTCTAAAGTCTCTCAAAAGTCAAGAAGAAATTACTTTCCAACAGTCCAAGGCAACAATAAAATATATAGTGTATCCACCAAGTCCACAATGTTTCCTGGGCTGCAGACAGCCACAAAAAAGTTTGTTCAGTCTCTCTCTGGAAACAGTTGCAAAAAATAACAATCCAAGGGTAGGAAATGGCAACTAAATTACGCTGCCTGCTTACTGACCCGGAATCCTATCCAGAGGGTGAAGCAGTGTCTTCTTCAGTTACCATTCTCAGTTTTAAGTCTTTATAAACAATTTAAACAACTTTAAAATCACTTTTACGAAGTTCAGAAGAGTTAGCAAAACTTTTTCCCGTTAGCCGCGGCTTAGCGCTCTTGCCGCTACCTCGCTCTATCAGCAGTTCAAAGGGAGCGGGCTTCCTTTTGAAGTTTCTCTGTAAGTTTTCAAAAGTCTTAATTCCAGCAAGAAAAGCAAGTTTACTTACAGAGTCTCTACTGTAGTCCAAGTTAGGAAGTGCCAGATGCTCAGGAAAGGCGAAATCGCTGCTTCGTTCCTCAGGGGCAGCCGACTCTTCAGTCCCGTGTCAGCGCTCCGTTCACCCGTTCTCCCCCCTTACGAGGGTCGATCGGGAGCGGAGATGACACGTCTGGGACCCACGAGTCCGGAGTCCACGGGACGCTCTTCCCGTGGTTTTAAGGGGTCCGTGGCGCAGGCACGGGAACCCCTATAGCCCACCGGGGAACCGGAGCTTCTCAACTCCCGTCCGCCATTACCCGGCACCTAACCGGAAGTTAAAAGCACTTTTTCTTAATACAGTACTTGTAGAATCGTAGAATTGTATATTCAGCTGAACCAGAGTCACTAGCTATGTTAAACCAGCTATTTTAAACCAGCCTCGCTGGACCCTCTCCCTGCTTCCTGAACTTGGAGGACATTCCATTTGAGTCTTGTTGGGGGCACCATATGCCTCTCAGAAATGACAAGTTCTAGATGCTTACTATCCAGGACTGTCACTTCCCCCCTGAATGGGCTTCTGTGCCTTTAACAACTGTGTGAGAGGCAAAAATTCAGAGGCAAATAACCCTATTACTGTCACTCTAGGAACTGTGTCACCTGTTGAATTCCTTCAGGGAGCTGTGTTTTTAGCAACCTCAGTCCGTACAACCTCAGAAATTCTTGTCATCATATATTCAAGCCTATCTCTGTTTAATAGGAGCTAGAAATGTACCCAAGCAAGTAAGCAAAAAATAATAATACATAATTGGAGAGTGCATGCCCATCCCTAATGTACACAATGTATCTAAGACAATTTTAAAAACCGAGATAATGGAAGTTAATGTGTTTCTCAAGGTCACTCAGCAAAATCATTGCAGTCGCAAATAAGATTTTCCTCTCTCATTCTTTAAACACTGTATGCTCTTATCTTACTGCACTGAGAGAGCTGCAATCATTTCGGAGCCTTTTATGTACATATAAACCACAGCCTTATGTATGGAGGAACAGTTCAATATCTGGATAGTGAAAGCACTAGGGAGATGATGAATAGGGGGCACAATGCTGAGTGGGGCTGTGGCAAAATGCAGTCAGCAAAGGATCCAGATTCTACTGCCATAGATTTCTGCATTGTGCAATGCATGCACCTGAGAATTTATGAGAAACTTGAAGCAGCTTTGCATTGCATTGATGCATTATCAATTAAAGGTGATTCGAAGCATGTTTCTTCAATTGTGCAAGTTCACATTCCAGACAATAAGGCAGCACTGCATTTAAATAAACAGGCAGGATATGTCTTGTTGGTGTACAAAGAAATCTCCTTTCCCCTCTTTGCTGCCCTATAGAGCTTCATTACATGAATCTCTGAGGAATCTTTAATTACTACTTTTAGTGGAAAACATTTTCAGGACCTGTTCTGCTTAAATCTCTTTGATCCTTGATGCCTTTATCGCTTACAAGGTGGCATGATTGAGATCAGAAACCCGTTTCCACAGTGTGCGGGAAATGTACAACTATTGATTTCTATAATCCAGCCGTGCAGAAAAAAGAGCTGTTCTTTTTATAGCACAGAAGCAGCTTTAGTTTTCATATCTTAGGGATGTTTCCAGATGCTGGGCATGCAAGGCTTAGATGCTTCCGGAATACATCATTCTGCCATTCTCACAGTCTCATTTTTAACCACATGTAGCTCAGGTTCACATCGCTGGATTGTTGTTCCTGTTGTTGTTTGCAGTTCATGTATCTAAAATTCACCTTTTAAAAAAGTATCAGTTAGTCTTATCTTCCATTTTCTTAAGGACTGAAAATAAGGCTTTATTTGTTTGCTGCGTTTATATCCCACCTTTTCCTCCAAGGAGCCCAAGGTGGCATATTGTACATAATTTTTCCTCAGTGGATCCCCACAACAACCCTAGAATCATGGAACTGTAGAGCTGGAAGGGACACCAAAGGTCATCTTGTGTCACATTCCTCCCTGTGAAATAGGTTAGACGGAGAGCTGGTGACTGGCCAAAGGTCAACCAGTGAGCTTCATGGCTGAGTGGCTTTCTTCCTAAACCAGCAGGTGTGTATTTATAAATCAACAGAAATTACAAATCATTCCCTAGAATCATTCTCTTTCTGCTGTCTAAAGGAAGCTCAGCCCTGTACACTTACTCCTGGTCTACTCGCCACTTGGGGAAATGAGAGAATTGCGTAACACTTACTTACTGTTTCTACTGATTGAGAGAGACTGCTAAATATAGCTGCTTATACTATGAAGGCTGTTAAAACTTCCCTTTTTAATCCAGACTTTGAGCCTTCCTGAATAGTTCAGCTGCTGCGAGTTTTGTTGTGATTTCTTCCTGTTGGCTTTACTGTTTTTAATGTGCACTGCTCTGATCCCCTTAGGAATGAAGAGTGGGGCAGAAATAAATGAAGATTGCTTCCAGCCAATATTTGGCACCCCCCAACAGCAGCAGCAGGAACGGAGAAATAGCCAGGTCTACTGCAAAGCAGGTAATTTTTTTTGGTTACCATCTTCCAGCTCCCCTGAAGGGAGAGGAGAGATGCTGGCAAGCATCCCAGGGGGGCCGTGAGGCAATGTCACACCCCCTCAGTGATGACACCCGGGATGGACCACACCCACCGCACCCCACTTCCTCTGCCAGTGGCTGGACCATCCCTGAGTACACTGGACCCACCCACCTCTGCCCTTGACACCAGACCTCTCGGTGGGGTGGGGACTGGGAGGTTAAAGGGGAAAACATTGGTTCGATGTGAATGATTTTGGGGCTAAAGGGAGGTTGAGGTTTTGTTTGTTTGCTAATTAGTGGTTCAGATTTTCGCTTTGCTTATTATTTGAGGGTCGCTAATGTTGTTCGCTACTACTTATATGGCTGGTATTTTTTTTATTTTCCATGGGTGTTATGTTAGATGAAATATTAATGTACCGGTATTATATGACTTTTTTTCCCCTCCCCCTTTGGCATCATGTACTGTATATTTTTCTTTGCTGTAAGTCACTTGGAGACCTTTGGGTGACAAGCAACTAACAAGTTTAAATAATAATAGTAGTAGTAGCAGTAGTAATAATAATGTAAGAGATCTTAATGACTTGGGTAGGGCTGTGTTCAGAAGCTCGCACAATAACTTCATGGTGAGCATGGACTTTGCAGATTCGCCTCCCCATTGTGTATATGCATACCTAAGCACTTTAGGCTACAACTAAAAGAGAAAGCGCAGAAAACTAACATGGACTAGTCTATATTTGTTTAAGTATTCCTAACAGGATCATCAAAATACTATAGTGGTTCTCAGAGTGCAACCCTGCATGCCTCTTCCATCAGGAGGTGGTTGGGTCGTTAAAGGGAATAAGAAAACTTGGCTCATCTCTGAAGTAGCAATAAAACTGGTGTTTTTCCCAGATTTTTCTAATGACAGTGGCACATTCATTTCATCATTAACCCCTTCTACCTTTCTTTCTAGACGCGAGCGCCCCCTTGTGCCAATAAATGTGCCCTGCAGTACTCTAGTGGCTTTTTTCTGTTCCTCTGGACAGCAAGGGCTGCCTGCTGGCTTGGTGTGCTCAGAAGAGGATAGGTACCGGTACCTTGTGCCAGTTCTTTCCTTCCTTGCTGCACTCTCCACTCTCTCCTGCAGTTTAAATGGCAGCTAAAGGAGGGGTGGGGAATGCTGGGACACTGGCACTGACTGACCTCCCATTTTTTCAGCCTGACCATGTTTATATCTGATCAATGCACAGCAGGTGCCATTCTCAGCTACCACCCCAGCACTCCATAGATACAACATTTTAATTTTTGCTATGATTGCTAGCTTTCTTTAAGTTTATGCATAAAGATAGATGCATAGCTATATACATTTGTGTTCAACTTAAAACTTTATAATTAGGAAGTAAAATTATACAGCTTATGACATGCTACTGAATGTTTCATTCCTATATTTTGCTGCTGGACATTTATGTTAATTAGTTTTAGTCCAGAGGCAGAACAAATAATTTTAAAAAAAGAATCAAAGGCCCTTTGCTGTTGGAGCTGTGAATTATGAACAAAGTGACTCTGTCAATGAGAAACCTACATTTTTTTCATAAACCTAAAATATTCTACAAAATCAGACCTATATAGAACACATTTTCCACTGGGAGCCCTACACGTGGTTCCATTTTACAAATGCAGAGCTAAAACTAGCATCTTGTAATTAATTTTGTGAAATTAATGCATAAAGGACATGAAGAAGAAAAATCACAAAGAGAAACCACATGCTGCCAAGTAACTTTGAAACCTTATTCCCGCTCTCCGTGAATTAGCATTTCAGATCTCCATTTATATAGAGCAACACTGCAATTATCTTTTAATCGGAATAATTTAAAATAAATTATATTGCTCGCCTAGCATGTGATTGGAATTGTTGTGGTAAACTGAGTAAAAAGAATGAGATTTACTTTTTGAATTATATAACATCAGGTGAAAATAGAAACCTTTAATTACAGATGCTCTGGGTTGTTTTTTTTAAAAGTGGAAACCTTTGTTAAAACAATGGCGGGAGGAGCTAAGTAAATGTATTTGGGAAGTTGGGCTGTTCTGTAATTTAACTGCTCTATGATTAAACATTTCCTTGTAACCTTGAGATCCACCAACTGAGGAACTATGGGAATCGGCAGAAGTGCCACTATGCTAGCAGAACTCAAGATACAGAGATATGCTGGCAGAACTTTCTCAAAAAGCCAGCAGGACACTTGCCAGTGAAGAACCAGCTGCAAGCATTGACTCTGATACATAGGCTTATCCTCAGTGACAGCAAAATTTTACACAAACCCCAGATTAGTCTCAGGAATTTCTTCTGTCTTTGCATGCTCCATGCCCAACTGATATGCAACAACTAAAGGTGTAGCTAAAGATGTAGCTGCTGCCCTAAAAGCCACTGGACCTGATACCTTGCTGTCTATCAAACTACTGTCCAAGGCACAGGAGTCCTGTTGCCTGCTTGGCAAGTCCATACTTGTCATTTCCTTTAAAGATCTCCTGTATCCCAGATGCTGTTCAGTGAAGGCTTTGATATTGTCACCTGCATTGCTTCCTTGTTGCTAGGAAGTGATAGAAAGAGACCCGTTCTCCCCAGCCTAGCATGATCTGGCTTCAGCTAACAGCAACCGGTGGGACTCAGGGGGATAGGATGCTATGTGGGTGCCATGTTGTGTTGTGTGCTGCACTCCAAAATGGTGTTTTTGAGTGGTGTACCTCTCACAGTAAGAATGTCATGGGGCTGGCCATAGTGCACCATTGCTATCAGCTTTGAGGGAAATGTATGCAAGATGTCCTCTTCTGGGGGGAAGGACACCACTTTCTCTCTCTGCCCACCATAACTCACCATTCTACCATCACTTACAACTGTTACTTACCATTCAGTCATCAGAAAGAAAAGGAGACTTGTTCTTTACACACACACACACACACACACACACACACACTTCTTACCAAGCAATGGGGAAGAGATCCTTCACCTTTTCTAACCTTTTTTCGAAACCTCTTAAGGAATGTGTCAGGAAGTTGCTTCCAACAAGCTCTGTATGAAGAATCCATCACTCTCTAGTCCCACATGATCAACCTCCCCAGCTCCATTTCACTAGCCACGATGAGGGGAGCACATACCAGTAGTTGAATGCATCCTTGCAAGTCCACATCATCAGAGGTGATAAACTGAAACTGATCCCACAAAGAGAATGTGTAGCAGTAGGCACCTCAGCTGGAACTGGAACCATAATGGCGGTATCTAAATCGCTATGTAATCAAGCTATTTTATCCTCTGAAGTCTCTCAGCCCCACTCACCTCACAGAGTGTTTGTTGTGGGGGAGGAAGGGAAAGGAGAATGTTAGCCGCTTTGAGACTCCTTCGGGTAGTGATAAAGCGGGATATCAAATTCAAACTCTTCTTCTTCCATTGCCTCCAGACACCCATCCCCACAGTATGTGAGACCTGATTCCAGACAACTCAGAAAAGCTCTCCTAGACAATTACTTGTGGACACAATAGATAACACCAAGTCATCTATCACTACCCTTATTGCTATCATAATGCACTCTCACCAGTGCTTGGTTGGCCTCGGCACAGGATCTCTGTCATTGTCACTGGCACTGTAGCCATTGTCCAGCTTGTTTCATTGAATGCAAGTCCATAGAATATCCAGGGGCTGGTGTTACTGCTGGAGCCAAGCTCCAAACAGATGCACCTCCTGTCTTCAGTTCTCAAGAGTATCTTTGGAACAACATGGAGTCCAGAGGCACTCAAAGGAACTAAAAATAGTGAGTGTGACTCTCTGCAGCTTCACTCCAATAACAACAGTGTACTTACTATATTTTTTTAAAGATTTATTATTGTTGTTGTTGTTGTTTATTGAATTTATATACTGCCCTATACCCAAGAGTCTCAGGGTGGTTCACAGAATAAAATCAAGATATAAAACCACAAAATACCTAATAAAAATAAAAACAACCCAATAGCCCCCCCCCCAAAAAAAAACATTTTGAAAGAGTATAGGATGTATAAGTATAAAGGCCTGGTTAAAATGGAATGTTTTTGCCTAGCTCCTAAAGGTATATAGTGAAGGCACCAGGCGAACTTCCCTGGGGAGAGCATTCCACAGATGGGGAGCCACTGCAGAGAAGGCCCGTTCTCGTGTTGCCACCCTCCAGACCTCTGGAGGAGGAGGCATACGAAGAAGGGCCTCAGAAGATGATCTCAGGGACCGGGTAGGTTCATATGGAAAGAGGCAGTCCTTAAGGTATTGCGGTCCTGAGCCGTTTACAGTATACAGTATATAAAGGTAAAAAGGGGTTGAAGAAACTGCTATTCTTTGTGGTACCATTTTTGGCGGGGAGGGGTGCAGATCTCTAACCATGTGGTCTGGCCCTCACAGTGCCACTGGCCAAATGGACTGATGAAGTAGGTGTGCCCTGGTGCCATTGTGTGTGCTGGAGGTGAGTTCATTGGCTGCTTTTGTGTGCAGTCATCCTGCAGACATTGTCCTCAATCGAGAGTTGCTGTGACCATTTCTGTCATTTCCTGCTGTTTGGGGATTTTCTTCTTGTGTGTTTTCCCTCTCTTGGACTGATCACAGATAGGATTTGGCAGCTGTTCCACCTGCGTATGTGGCTGTGTATTTCCGCAGCCAGTGTAAGGTAAATAGAGGATTATTCAGCCTCAACCCAACCATTTACAAAAGACAAGGATGAAAATAAAATTAGAAGATTCACAGCGATGGTCCCCCAGTTGCCTTAATAAAAGGATATTTATGGAGCGATGGTATCTTGCAGAGAGCTGAACGTGTTACTGATAACTCAGCAGAAATGCATCTGGGACCATATCAATAAATGGAATCAGGTATAAATAATAGAAGACAAGTTATAAGCCTCAATTTAAACATAATACAGAGAGAGGCGAGACATGAGGGTTTCAGACCAAAACAGTTTCCCCCTGAAGTGACATTACAACAGCACATTACAACAGACTATAATAATCCAACATAGGAGAAATGGTTTAAGTAAAGCACTGGAAATAATAAAAACTATTGAATCATGAAAGTCCGTGTGGTTAATATAGCATTTCAAATGTCAATCTGATCATGATTCGCTCTCTTTCCATGATGTAGTAGGGTCGAAATGCTGCATTCAAATAAAATGGGCACCAGCAGTATATTAAAAAAGGAACTAGGTTTTCGTACTTGATTGAACATAAGTAACAATAATTATTTCAGCAGCAGCTTCGTCTGGGGGAAGCTGCAGCTATCCTAGTAATGAACAGAGTTCAGAAATTATGTACCATACAAAGAAGCTGAAATATTAAGATAATCAGTTTCTCCAATCCTTGCAAAGATGCTTGAGTGGGTTTCACTGATCACAGAAGCGGCTCACCTGTGGTTCACCAATATTGCCAATGATCCAGGGATTATGCAAACTGTAGTTCAACAAGGTGTGGAGGACCACTGGTTAGCCACCATCATCTATGGTTACTTATAAATGAAGTTATTGGTTGGTTCAGTTATATGTGGCCAGAGCCTAAGGGAATTTGAAGAATCATGGAAAGAAACATGGGCCCCTTTCAATAAATACTAGGACAATTAATATGTCTGAACACACCTGGATCTACAAATTCTGCTGTAGGGGGCAAGAGTCTGCACTATCACCCTCTTCTCCCTTAAGATAATTTAAAACAAACAAACAAACAGGCCTTGAATTAAATTAGTGGGTGGCAAAGGGGGCTTTGAAAATGAGTGAGAAGTCCATTTTCTTTACACTTCCCCATTAGATTAAAATTTCCATTAAAGGCAAAATGTGATGGCCTGGGACTCGGGCTCAGACTCAGAACCAGAGGAGGCTCAGTCCATATTGGATCCTCTGCCGCAGGCACCAGCTGAACCTAATCTGGGGCCTGATCCTGAAGAGCCTCAGTCTGCTCAGGTTCCCCTGCAACAAGCACCAGCTGGGCCAAGTCAGGGCCTGAGCCTGTCCTGGCTCCAGGTGCTGGGGATACCTCATTGCCGTCACCTGGGCCATCAGAGGCTGAGGCGGCCCCTGGGTCTAGTAATCCTCTGGCGTCTCCTGAGCTGCAGAGACTCAGGGCTGAGAGAAGGAGGGACCTGAGTACTCGCAGGAGGAGTGCTCATCTTCAGGCGAGACAGGGTGGTGAGTCATCAGGGGATCAAGACTGGCCATTACCTTGCCAGAGATAAAAGGGCGGTCAGATCTCGCCCCCCCCCCGGTTGTGGGAGCAACATTGCTGCTTGCCAGATCCTGCCTGTGTTCCTGTTCCTGCCTGGATTCCTGCCCTGCATCCTGCCTCGACTTCATCCCCTCGTTGACTCCTTGGACTTCGGACTGGACTTGGCCCTCGCCTCTTGCATTACCCTCGGGACCAGCACACAAAAATTTAAAAATCACTTTATAGCTTAGTAGCTGGGATACCGTACTGTATTGCGGGATGGTGGTGAAGATAACCCAAGACCATTAAGTGCAGGAAATTAAGGCATATTAAACAACAACAACAACAACAACACACACTTCTGTCTTCTTGGATGTATACAGTTGATGGCATTCCTTACCCATCCACCCATGTGGGTTACTAATTATAAAGCAAAGACAAGGAACAGGGTGTAGGGAAGCACCTGCAAGGGGGTCGTTCTCCCAGTTTGCTCTTCCCAGTGCCCACCTGCCCACCTTGCCTAGTGCAGCGGCTCCTAGGAAGGAAGAGGTGGCAGCTGGCAAGTGAAGGAATCTGTGTTGGAGAGGCTTATCTGAGCCCTTCTTCCGTAGTGAGCTAGGAACCTTGACGTCATTTGCAGAAAGCTGAATTTGGGGGGATGGGAGAGAGGAGGGGGAGCCTGATCCTGGTGCTGCTGTGGACACTAACCTGGGCATTTCCAGCAAGTGGGGAGGGGGAGAACAGTGGTGGCTGCATTAGTGATGGAGGAGGAAATGAAGGAATGATGGAGAGGGGTTGCCTGCACATTGGGGAAATGGTCCCTGGGCATTGGTAAGTCTGGGCAAGGCAGAGAGGGCAAGAGAGGATTAGGCCAGTGGTCAGAACTGAGCTTTACAGCTGCTGTCACAACTGCTTTTGCACTGCTTGCCTCGCTGCCACAAGCCCAACCAGCATTGGAGCCAGCAACAGACTGAAATAAGAGGCTGCTTCCAGACCTTTTGGCTCCTTTCAGAAATAGGAAGGGTGTATGTTGAAGCAGGTAATTTTGCCACCCTCCTTAATTTGCCTCCTGGGATATATCCCCCCTTACACACATACACACTGACCCAGCACTATGTTAAAATATTTATTGTAGAATTACACAAAAGTAGCAGCCTACTATCGTCAAATACAAAAGGTCCCAAGATATTACACACACACACACACACACACACACACACACTACAGTACACAGTCTATTTAAAAAGATCAAAATCTCCATAAGATTGTATCAGACAAATTGGTCTGCTGAGTTAACAGTAACATCACCAGAACACAATGGCGAACCAATAATGTACTGTTTTATTGTAGCTGGTTTGTGATATCAGCATTTCCTAGGAGCGGTATTGAAACTTGCATCTCCTGCTTCCCACGGAAGTTGTGTTACCCCACTGAGCTGTAGCCAGTGTGGTGTAGTGGTTAAGAGTGGTAGACTCATAATCTGGGGAACTGGGTTTGCGTCTCTGCTCCTCCACATGCAGCTGCTGGGTGACCTTGGGCTAGTCACACTTCTTTGAAGTCTCTCAGCCTCACTCACCTCACAGAGTGTTTGTTGTGGGGGAGGAAGGGAAAGGAGAATGTTAGCCGCTTTGAGACTCCTTCGGGTAGTGATAAAGCGGGGTATCAAATCCAAACTCCTCCTCCTCCTCCTCCTCCTCTTCTTCTATATATGATATTGTTAATGTTGCAAAATTAAAAGAATGAGTTTAGGGGGGGAATGATCTTGCTCTTTCTATTGCACTAAAAAAGCAATATACTGTAGAATGGAATTGCTATCAAGTAGTACATATAAGTGTATTTTATAGTGTTCCAATTATCCTGTTGTTGTTAATATTTACTGTTATGGAAACCAAACTGGGATAAGTATGGGAAAAAGTGGCATATAAAAACCTCGAGATCACTATAATTTCTGGAAAGTTGCTTGCTCTCTGTGCGTTTCAACACTTCTTAAGATAGTGTAACCACTTTTTGCATCGTGGTTCCTCAGATCAAGGAGGTTTCATCTGTGTTCAGATATAATTGGACACCTTTCTGAATCAAGATGGACTGAACCTTTCAAAACTGCACTGATTTTTTTGGTTTCTTAGAATCCCCAAGCAATGTTGGATAGGAGCCTGCTAGTAAGTAACTAAAAATACTATGTCCGTTATATCCATCTTATGTTCATTGTCATTTTGCTGCAAAACTAGCATCTCCATGATGTGGCTGCCTAAGCATCCTAAGTACTGAGGAATACAACAGAGAGGTGTTGGTGCTGATATAAGTGGGCACTTGAATGCCTATCATGGGACTTTGAACTCATTTCCAAGTTCCTCATGCCTCTGTAACCACTGAAGGAAGCAATAGGTTAGAATGGGCTATAGTTATGTGATGATGAGAGTAAGAAATGCTTCAAAGAACATTATAGGTGTTGGCCTTGGGTATCTGCTGGGTAAGGTACCTGGCCATTTGCCCCATTTGACACTTCAAAGCTACACAATTCCATTTCTTAAAATGTTAGATGAATTCCATCTATTTCCACTTGGCTTCTCTTTTATACAGCAAAAGTTTTCTTTGTGCTGTTTGCTTTATGTCTCCTAGTGAAGTATTAGAGTCCCTCGCCTGCAATCAGGTTCTGTAAAAGTCAATAGTTTGCTACTCATTCTGCTGACACTTTTCAATGCTGATATAATGAAGCTTAAAGTTTTTCAAAACATCAGCAGTACACTTTTCTGAATTCTCAGGATGGGCATCAAAAAACGCAAACTTTGTCACGAGGCCCTCCTCCAGACTTCCTCCCAGACCCAATAGATTGTGGTCATAAACCAGTAAAGGCTGAAACAGTCCATGGAAGAACATAGGTAAAGGTAAAGGGACCCCTGACCATTAGGTCCAGTTGCAGACGACTCTGGGGTTGCAGTGCTCATCTCACTCTATTGGCTGAGGGAGCCGGCGTTTGTCTGCAGACAGCTTCCGGGTCATGTGGCCAGCATGACAAAGCCGCTTCTGGTGAACCAGAGCAGTGCACGGAAACACTGTTTACCTTCCCACCGGAGTGGTACCTATTTATCTACTTGCACCTGACGTGCTTTCAAACTGGCAGGAGCAGGGACCGAGCAACGGGAGCTCACCCCATCGCAGGGATTTGAACCACCGACCTTCTGATCAGTAAGCCCTAGGCTCTGTGGTTAAGACCACAGCTCCACCCGCGTTCAATAAACTAATAAAGGCTGAAACAGTCCATGGAAGAACATAGTGGTAACTTAACAACTTCCTCTCTATTCCAATGCTAAAATTGATAAACAACAACAGCCCAGTGGTCAACAACATCTGCACCTCATTTTCAAAGGTCTGTCTGTCTCCCTCCCAGCAGAAAGATAACAAGGAAGGGAGGCAATCTAACATCTCTTGGGAGAGAATTCCACAATATGGAAGCAGCCAAGGAAAAGTATCTCTCTTGTGTCACCACCAACCATGCCTCTGATGTTGAGGGGTCTGAGAGAAGGTGCTCACCTGAAGATCTTAGCACCCAAGCAGGTTTATAAAGGGAGATACGATCTTTCAGGTAACCTTTGAATTGTGCCTGGAAATGGACCAGTAGCCAGTGAAGTTGTTTTAACAGGGCAGTAACATGGTTCCTGTAAACAGTATGGCCACAACATTCTGGACCAGCTGAAGCTTCTGAACATTTTTTAAAAGGCAACCCCACATACAGCATGGTAAAGTCATACAGTAGCACACATATCCAACTTAGTGCTATGTTGGGATTCCACAGGATTGTATTCACCTAAGTCTTACTCAGAGTAGACCCCACTGAAATTAATGAACCTAAGTTAGTTGTGCTGATTAACTTCAATGGGTCTACTCCAAGTAGGACTAGCACGACCCATTGTTATAACTGACACAACATAACTTGCTCCACTTACATTGTAAAGGATGCGTTTCTAGGTAATAGAGGCAGATGCCAATTTTACCAGTGACACTGATATTATTATCTTGAGGATCAGATAGCCAGACTTCACTAAATCTAAAATGGCATGAATATGTGGTAGTTAAAGATACATTAAGTAAAATTGCTTCTTTTCAATTACTACTTCATCATTTCAACAACTGATTTTCTGTCCATAAAGATTGTATGACTTCACCATCAGAATCTGGCTGCTGAACAGCCTTTATGTACATTATCTTAAGTTAACACACATTTCTCTGAAGAACGAAGAGACTGACGGAAGCAATAAAACCAATACCCCCTCCCTGAATCTGCCTTACTCTTCTAATATTTTCTACATATTTTAATATTAGTGATAGAGTAGAATCTGAGTTTAAAGCAGAAATCCTCAAGCCACTGAGGAGGTTGGTGCAGACCCACTCAAGAGTAAACAGAAAAGGAAAGGAAGAATAATGAAAAGCTTCTCATCAATACAGTTTTCTTATTAAATTCTTATAAATGTAAGAGTAAATATTACTCTTATAGAACAACTGATTGGTTCAAAAATGGGAAAGGAGTATGACAAGGCTGTATATTGTCTCTCTGTTTATTTAACTTATATGCAGAATTCATCATGCGAAAGGCTGGACTGAATGAATCCCAAGACGGAATTAAGATTGCCGGAAGAAATATCAACAACCTCAGATATGCTGATGACACAACCTTGATGGCAGAAAGTGAGGAGGAATTAAAGAACCTTTTAATGAGGGTGAAAGAGGAGAGAGCAAAATATGGTCTGAAGCTCAACATCAAAAAAAACCTAAGGTCATGGCCACTGGTCCCATCACCTCCTGGCAAATAGAAGGGCAAGAAATGGAGGCAGTGAGAGATTTTACTTTCTTGGGTTCCATGATCACTGCAGATGGTGACAGCAGCCACGAAATTAAAAGACACCTGCTTCTTGGGAGAAAAGCAATGACAAACCTAGACAGCATCTGAAAAAGCAGAGACATCACCTTGCCGACAAAGATCCATATAGTTAAAGCTATGGTTTTCCCAGTAGTGACGTATGGAAGTGAGAGCTGGACCATAAAGGCTGATCACTACAGAATTTATGCTTTTCAGTTATGGTGCTGGAGCAGACTCTTGAGAGTCCCATCGACTGCAAGAAGATCAAACCTATCCATTCTTAAGGAAATCAGCCCTGAGTGCTCACTGGAAGGACAGCTCCTGAAGTTGAGGCTCCAGTATTTTGGCCACCTCATGAGAAGAGAAGACTCCCTGGAAAAGACCCTGATGTTGGGAAAGGTTGAGGGCACAAGGAGAAGGGGAAGACAGAGGGCGAGATGGTTGGACAGTGTTCTTGAAGCTACCAACATGAGTCTGACCAAACTGCGGGAGGCAGTGGAAGACAGGAGTGCCTGGCGTGCTGTGGTCCATGGGGTCACAAAGAGTCGGACACGACTAAACAACAAAAATATTACTATTTTTCAATAGGTATATAATACTACTCCTAATAGTTACTTGTATAGTGTGGCCAAATATCCAGAGAGCTTTTCCTTCAGTATGGCATGTTTGGGTGTACCCTTATTCAGATTAGGGTCCATTCTTACCTTATTTGTGTGTTTTTAGGGTCCATTCTTTCCTTGTGTTGTTAAAGATGTTATCAGCATGCATTGTAGCTATACTGGTTTCACTGGATTTTGAAGGGTCTTATAAGGAATGTAAACCACTAGCTTTAAAAAAAACCAAAGGATTTGACATGTTTACACACACAAAAAAAGAGTTGTTCTGTTATTTGTAGACTGGGGTGTCTGGATGAATGTGACCATAATAGAAAAGGGCTGCTATTTGGAGTTGTCTTCTGTGTGCACTTGAATAAAGTACAGCTCCTGCCGACATTAATGTCCTGTTCCAATATGATCGTTTGCACTTCTATCCCTGGGCAAAGTGGTGTCACAACTGGAATGATAACTTCCAATACCCAGTGAAATTTTTGTTTTCCATTTCACCTTGGGCACCCAGAGACATTCTGAGGCTAATAAAGATAGTGGCAGCTGTTTCACACAACACTTGTCAGGCCACTGGGTAAAATGTAAAATAAAGATATAAAGATATGATATCCACATAGACATTTTCCCCTGCCATGCCAGGTACCGATGCCTGAAAGGCATCCTTGGTCATGATTGTCACCTGAGCATTCATGGTCAAAATCAGATCTAGAACAACCCCTAAAGTATGACTCTATGTTTTCAAAGGAGTGCTATTTCTAGAATGGCCATTCTACTAATTTCTACTTGTCTGGATTAAGTTCCAATTAATTGGTTCTCATCCACATTGTTACTGATTTCATATGCCATTGCAGAACTTCCATGGAATGTGGTGGAAAGGAGGCAGAACTGGGCACCATCTGCATATTGGGGTTACCAAACTCTGAAACTGCTATGATTTCTCTCAGCAGTTGCATACAGATAACAGCAGAACCCTGGGACACATCATAGGCCAATGGCCAGGAGGATGAGCAGGAGTCCTGTACTGCTACCTTCTCGAGTTGTTCCTCCAGAAACATAACAGATAGTGCCTCTAAGCCCCAAGACAGACAAGCAATCCAGGAGGATACTGTGATGCTGGGTGGGTTGCAGGAAACGGAAACAATATTATTAATAATAATTTTATTATTTATACCCCACCCACTCTGGGGAAGCATAATGATTATATATCCAGACATTCCCATGTGGCATACATTATTTGCAGTAGACCCATCCAAAAGGTTCTCTCTTGTGGGTTGGCTTTCTGTATACAATGGTGTATATTCTTCATCCATTTTTATATCTTCATATATAACACACACCTGCAATTTAAAATTTCATTGTCGGAGGCAGTTTTCATCCCATTACTACCACAAGAACTGCTGTGACTGAGAATTAAAGGTAAAGGTAAAGGGACCCCTGACCGTTATGTCCAGTCGCGGATGACTCTGGAGTTGCAGCGCTCATCTCATTTTACTGGCTGAGGAAGCCAGCGTACAACTTCCGGGTCATGTGGCCAGCATGACAAAGCTGCTTCTGGTGAACCAGAGCAGTGCTCGGAAACCCCATTTATCTTCCCGCCAGAGCGGTACCTATTTATCTACTTGCACTTTGACGTGCTTTCAAACTGCTAGGTTGGCAGGAGCAGGGACCGAGCAATGGGAGCTCACCCCATTGCAGGGATTCGAAACGCCGAGTGGCGCTGTGGCCTAAATCACTGAGCCTCTTGGGCTTGCAGTTCAGAAGGTCGGTGGTTTGGATCCCTATGACAGGGTAAGCTCTCATTGCTCTGTCCCAGCTCCTGCCAACCTAGCAGTTTGAAAGCATAGTGGCACAAGTAGATAAATAGGTACCACTGTGGTGGAAAGGTAAACAGCGTTTGCGTGCACTCTGGTTTCCGTCACGGTGTTCCGTTGTGCCAGAAGCCATTTTGTCATGCTGGCCACATGACCCAGAAAGCGGTCTGTGGACAAACACTAGCTCCCTCCGCCTGAAAGTGAGATGAGCGCTACAACCCCATAGTCGCCTTTCACTGGACTTAACCGTCCAGGGGTCCTTTACCTTTACCTTTTACCTATTCTGAGATCTAAATGAGGTGAACTAAAAGAGGCAGTGGTGCATTTTTTGATTAGACAAATGCATGAAAAAGTGTCATGAGTTTTGAGTAAGCCTTTTATTGACATCGATTGCATGATTTGCAGGGCTCCAAGGCTGCCCTGTTAATTATAGTATGATCGCGGGCTCCAAACTCCTTCGTTAATTCGTGGTAGTGCCTTGGCATAAATATTACCACCAAAACATCTGGCTAGGAGAAAGAGGCATGTGGAAGGAGGGCGGGAAAAGAGGGACAGTATCTCCTTCCTCTGGTTTCCTTACTTCTACTTCCCTCGGGGATCAGGCCCCTATGGAAGCGCCCTCGGCGGCGAGCTGCGCTGGAAACAAACAAACACCCCAAGCTGCCTCAGCGGGTCAGGAAACAGCAGCCTGCAGTGTCCCCAGCGGCCAGCAGGTGAGAGCAGCCCGGCGGCACCTGCTGCCGCTTCTCTCTCCGCTGACGGCTCCAGGCCTGCCTTCCTTCCCCGCCTCCGGCGCCTGGCCCTGAACACGGGGTCTCTGCTTCGGCTTGGCCCGCTGCGCCGTGACGTCCCTCGAATAGCGGCTCGAGGCGGGCGATTCCTGTGAGGAGGTTGGTTCGAGACGGCGCTGCCGCCACCGCTCCAGAAGCAGCCGCTTCCCTTTCCCTTCGGCTCAGGAAGGGCTTCGAGCGGGTCAGCGGCAGGGCGCGCGCTCCCTCGAAGGAGAGCTTGCGGAGAGCGGCGGCGGCGGCACCCATTTCGCTTGTGGGGGCGGCGGCCACGAGTCCAGGCGCGATGGCACCCGCAACACCCCGGGAGCCTTTCGGGCTCCTTCTCCTCCTCCTCCTCCTCCTCCCCGTCGCCGTGGTGCCTTCCAAGCTGAACATTCCCAAAGTGCTGCTGCCCTTCACCCGAAGCACCAGGATCAACTTCACACTGGAGGCAAGCGAGGGCTGCTACCGCTGGTGAGTGAGCGCGCGTGCGAGAGAGAGGGAGTAGCAGAACGGGGTCGAGCGCGCGGGGCCCCGCAGAGTTGAGGCACATGGCGCAGGTGTGGCGTTGAACTTTGCTGCTGAAACTGCAACCCGTGAGGGTTGAGGCGCGAGAGAACTGAGACTGCAGGCTCCCAGAAAAGAAGCCTTTGCCTGAGGCAGTCAGTTTTAGTTAGCGAAGTACTATTCCTAAAGCGGTGAGCGTCTTAGCCCGTACCGTTTTACTCGACTCATAAATCCGCGCAACTGTGGAATCTCTAGGACGCTTGCGCCCTGCTTCAGGCGCAAGGGGACTGCTTTAAGAAACATGAGTGTTGAGAGTTTGGCGCAGTTTCATTGCAAAAGATCAGATCAGGTGGTTTGATCACCTTCTCGCCCTCCTTGGTTCTGAGCCAGGGGGAATCTACACCAGTGTTTTTCAACCTTTTTTGGGCAAGGGCACACTTGTTTTATGAAAAAAATCACGAGGCACACCACCATTAGAAAATGTTAAAAAAAATTAACTCTGTGCCTATATTGACTATATATAAAGTAATTCTCTTGAATAGGAATCAAATAAACACAATTTTTCCCACGGCACACCAGGCAACATCTCGCGGCACACTAGTGTGCCGTGGAACAGTGGTTGAAAAACACTGATCTACACATTTAAAAAAACGCTGTGAAAATGGGTTGTTGCTTTAAAAAAGAAAAGTTTTGAAAAATGCGTTGAATTTTGCAGAGCTCCCTGTCCCCATCTAGTGTCACATTTGTAGATTGCACTTTACAACACATTTAAAACGTTTTTGTAGCTGAGTCCCCAGTGTGCTTTCTAAGTGTCGCTGGGTGTGTGAGAAAGAGAGAGTCAGAAGTTTATCCATGCTGTCTGGGCTGACTTTGTCACCATGAGGCATAGGTGACAGTGTGCCAAACCTAAGAAGCTTGAAGTGGTACAGCGATAGTGGCAGAAATCCAACCAGTACCAGAACGACAATACTGCGGATGCGTAAAAACCCAGAAGTTTTGAATACAGTAGCAACATGAAGTTACAAATTGTGTTTCTCAAAATGAACAGAGATACAGAGTAACAAAAAAAAGCTTCTCTCATTGAGACATCATTTATTCAATGGTTGCCTGCCTCAATGGTGGCAAAAGTACAAGTGAGCAGTACTGTACTGTGTTTCTCATATGGTAGAAATTCTTTTAAAAAGTTAGCTCTACCTCACAACCTCTTTCCTGTACTGTCTTAACAGATTTCAGTATAGAAGAAAAGGGGAAATGGTTCTTTTTAAAGTCTGCAAGTAAAGTGTGGATTATGCACGTGCCAATAATCAACTATAGGCCTACTAAACAAGTATAAAGGAAAACATCTTTCAGTTTTATTGTAGCTCAAAACTACTTGCTCATGTAAAATGAAAGAATGTTTGATTTCCAAATAACTATGCTGTCCTATTCTAAACAAACAAACAAACTATTAGGCTTGCTAATTATTGAGCTTTCCACAAAGCCACAACAAAGAGAAGTAGAACATCTCTAGAGTGGCACTCCAAATGTCCTCACCCAGCAGCTTCATATTGATGTTAAACAGATGGACATCAACAACTGGGTTGCACAGAAATTCCCCAGTAGCATATTCTGAAGCTGGCTTTGTAGATGGGAGTGGACCCAGCATAACATCATGTCTCCAACCTCCAGTGCACATAGCTGGTCAAGTAAATACCATAGCCAATAGTCTCAAAAGCCACTGATGGAAATCGAAGAGCAGCAACAAGGTCACACTCCCCTAGTTCCTCTCTTGATACAGGTCTTGCAGGGCAACCAAGGTTGGTTCAATTCCAAAGCCAGACATGAATCCAGGCTGAAATGGGTCAAGATAATCTGCTTCCTGCAAGATTATCTGCAGCTTCATGTCCACCACCTTCTCAATTCTTTTCAATGCCTGTGTGGCCACCACGCAATACGTCTATGAAGGGGTATTTGCAATTCAACAGCAGCTGTCATGAACCTCCTAGTTCTTGGGTGGACTTTTTTTCCAGAAGTGGCCTCACCACTTCCTGTATGAGGGGGACAGGCACCACTCCCTCTCACAGAGACCTACACAGTCAGCCCATGTGTAGCTACAAAAGGCTAAAGAAAACAGGTAGTAGTCCAGGCATATCCAATCATCTACTGCACATCCTCAGGTTGTAAAAGAAAGATGTAATTGAACCTCTAAAACGTGGTAAGATATAGTTCTGGACGCTCCCTCAATAATGAAGGTCAATAATGTGTTTTGACCTTACTTATATTAAAACCATAGCAAAGTGTGTAAAAAAAATAGATAATTTCCCTCCAAAAAGACTCATCAACTGATCATGTTAAAAAAGTACAGTACAGGAAACTGAGGTTAAACTGGCCTGGCCTGGCATGTGTATTTAACTGGGATCTAAGTTTTGATTACTGAGGGTAAGTCGTCATTCTAAAGTTTTCTCTTTGGACATTATTTTGATTTCTACATACATTTATTTTTTACATTTTATATCCCATCAACATGTGTAGTTCAGCAGAGCCTTCAGGATGCATTGCTCTAAGACATGGGAATAAATGGGAGAAATATCCAAATAACTGCATTGACTTTGGTCCAACACCTGTTCAGACAATCTAATACCACTAATAGGTTTAAACATTTAACTACCCATGACTGACTGATGTAATTAGGTTTGCTCAGCACAGCAATACTCACAAGATATTAACAATTATCTTTGTGTTAGAGCTTCCATCTTTTAAAGCTGCTGTACAGACAGCTTGTGACATGTGTTTGGGAGCAACTGTATGTAGCCCTGCCACCAATTTCTGGCGTCAATCACCCAAGAAGCACAAGTGACCACAGACTTCTTTGCCATTCATTCTGAGTGTGTAGCTGGGCCTCACACAATGAACATGCTTATATGACTTGACCAATTCCTTCTGAAAGACAACACAGTAGAATTTCTTATAGAGTATCCTTAACAGAACCATATACACATAGGTCAAGGTAAAAACAAAATAAAAAATAAAAAAATCCTTCCAGTAGCACCTTAGAGACCAACTAAGTTTGTTCTTGGTATGAGCTTTTTTGTGCATGCACACTTCTTCAAGGTAGTTATGTTCATAAGTCTATAACAGATAGATTTGACCAATTAGGAGGAATGAATATTAAATCTCAAATATTAAGAGCAATTGTGATTGGTCATGATTCTTGATCCAGCCAGTGTTAAGTAGCTGTAAGTCCCATTGATTCAACTGGCATGTACTTAACTCTCGCACCATTCACCACATGATAACATTTAGTGAAAGCAATAAGTATAATTGGTCCCAGCAAATCTAACAAACTTCTAAAATGTGGACAGGTGGTAGTTTTAATTCTGTCTGACAGAATCTTCATATCAGACAAATATTCCCTGTGTGTTTATGTGTGGGGGGGAGGTTAAATTTCTAATTTGTATAGCCATGAACAGTCAATTTAAATATGCAAATTCTACCCAGAAAGTCCTGAACGGAAAATATTGTAATAAATTATGCAAATCATGTATGTTTATGTGTATCTACTTAATTTGCTTGCCTTTCATCTGTCTCAGAATTTGGAGTTGTTTAAATTTTTTATAGATCCAGGGAGAAGGGCATGGGGTTTAAGGAGTATGAACAGGGTGGGAAGCAGAGAGATGGATGAAACTGTATATGGACTATACAGTTAAAGATATTGTTGAGTATGTGTTTCTGGAACTGAGTATATAAAGCACATTCCTACACATGTGCATTAGACCTTTTGGATTTTTTACTGTCTGTTTAGCAGTATTCCAAACTGTTTATGAAAATAGGTTGGATGGATCAAGAATTGTCATCCCATGAATGGAAAAGCTTATTCCATTTGCAGTAGGGACTCAATCCCAGCAGAGGCTTCAACAAAAGAAAACAGGAGGGCAGGGAGAGAGAATTTGCATAGATTCCTCCTCCCCCCCCCCCGTAGTCTCCAGCAGCAGTAGTCTGGAGGGTCACTCAACTATACAGACCAGATTTTTTTTTGGCGGGAGGGGGTTATAGTGGCAACGAGGGGAAAAGTGGCAGTGTCTTGTGAGCAGAGCTGTGCTGATCCAACCAACTGTTGATATTTATGGCAGTTTCTGATTTGTTGTTTGAGTTATTAATGTTCTTAGGAAGTGACGGAAACAGTGGCAGAGAAAGCCTCTTCGGCGCCCGGGGTGGCGGAGTGGAGGCACACCCCCCCCCAGGGGTAGGGCGTCATGACGCACGTCGGCACTGCACATGCCCGGAAATTGTGCATCCCAGCCAGTGCTGCTTTTCCAGTGGCGAACCGGCAAGTGAGCGGCGGGTCATGGGGCTGCCCCGTCCGTCCGTAAAGAAGCACCGACAGGGTGCTGGGTGGTGGGTGAGTGGCAGGAGGGGCCAGGGAGTGTCACTCCCCCTCCCCTGGAACCCAGGGCACCCCACCCCCTACACCCTTCCTATGCCACTGGACGGAAATAACCCAGAGGGATTTCATTTCTGCCTTGATATTTTTCTCTCTCTCCTTCATTTGGTATTTTGCTTATAACAGTAGGCCTGTGTTAAATGACTTTTCCCCTTTTTGCTGCACTTAAAAAAAAACAGGAAGTAGAGTTTCATCTAAAGTATGCTTATATTCTCTGTGTGGGAAACAAAACGGAAGTAAAATTTTATATGTGGTTTTAAAAGTACTGGTAAATAAATAAATAAATTGTTGATAGATGATATTTTACATTTTTACCTGGAGCTGTTAACAAGGAATTATTCATGGAGTGTTTTTTTTAATCATTAATGTTTTCTAGAATCTCACAACAATCTGTTTCGCTAACTGCTTTTGGGAGGACTTGCAAATGCATGACAGATGTCATTGTACACACTATTCTTTTCCTCCCTGTGCTGGTCCTGCAAAGGGGTATATGATCTTGAGGAGTAATGATTGCACAGACTAGGCTTAAGCGTGTTGAACTCCAGTCACATAAATCTTAGTTAAATGTATGTATTTTCAGTGTTGCATGGACAAATACAAGGTGAACCTTAGGCTGAAGTAACTGGGGCAAGAATGCAGAGGGACTGAGTGTGATTTTGCTTTCTCGCTGCATACACAATCTACACATGTTAAAGGTTGGAAGGTGCACTCAGTATCAGCCACTGAATAAAAATATTCACAATTATGCTGGATATTCACTAGAAAAAGGAAACTGCCTGAATCAGGCACTACAGTTAGAGACACTAACTCTTATCTGTTAGATACATTAACCTGTAATGCTAGTAAGTGTTACAGTTTATCACCAAAATTTAGCAGTTAGGTTATGGAGATAGCTAGTTACAGGTAGGTAGCCGTGTTGGTCTGCCGTAGTCGAAACAAAATAAAAAAAAATTCCTTCCAGTAGCACCTTAGAGACCAACTAAGATTGTTATTGGTATGAGCTTTCGTGTGCATGCACACTTCTTCAGATAGCTAGATTAGACAACAGCTGTTTAATACTTTTGCTTGCTTGTGCACGACAGTGGACGATATAACTCACTTTAGCAGTCTAGAGATGTCTGTTGACCACAAGAATAATATAGAGGCAGCCTGAGCTGTGTTTGTGGTCAGAAGAGTCCATGGCATCACTGTCCACTAAAACCAGTAAATGCAATCAAGAGTGACAAATAGACACATTTTCCCAAAGTTTAAATTGTGGTTGGCTCTTTATAATTTGTTTTGGCAAGTTGTTTATCCCACAATGTTTAAGAAAGTTATAGTTACTAGTGGCACCACCATCAGCAGTGAGTCTATTTGCTTTATCTTTGTTTATTTAGCTCTTCGAATCAAGCTCATTTTAGCACTTTGAAGTTAGGTCTTTAGATGATTCTTTCAAACACAATCTAAGTATTCTTTTTCTGCTTTAGGGTTGCTCTCTAAAGCACAACAGACAGGATGTGTGGGTGATACGCTATATTTGAAAGAATACGTGGAGGAAGTTGCAACACTAATAGTGAAATCTTTACTCAGAAGCACAGTATGTGCATACAGCGTTGCTGCCCAAGTCAATTTGCAAGACTACATTTTTTTAGTCCTACTTTTCTCTAAAATATAAGATAGAATCAAGTTAATTTGGCAGTTTTGAAAATTAAGCTAAGGCATGAGTGAATCCTTCAGAGGATATCCTTCAAAGGATATACAGTAGATCAGGGGTAGGCAACCTAAGGCCCAGGGGCCAGGTGTGGCCCAATCACCTTCTCAATCCGGCCTGCGGATGGTCTGGGAATCAGCATGTTTTTACATGAGTAGAATGTGTACTTTTATTTAAAATGCATCTCTGGGTTATTTGTGGGGCATAGGAATTCGTTCATTTCCCCCCCTTCAAAATATAGTCCGGCCCACCACGTAGGAACAAAACAAACAAACAAACAAACAAACAAAACTCCACAAAACAATTTTTTTAAAAATCCAGAAGTAACAATTATTCATATTTCCTCTCCAAAGCATTTTTTTAAAAAAAATTCTCATAAAAAGAACTGAAGAAGGGAGTGGGACTAAGTTTCAATGAATGGGCATGACATTTAATCAGAATCATTTTCTGAGCTGTAATTAAGTATATACTTTCAGGCCCTTTTTGTTGCTCTATATTTTCTTCCAGTGCTTTGAGGCCTAGTGAAGAGGAACAGAACCAATGCATACCACACGCATGCAAAAACAAAACTGAAACCTTTTTCTTTTCTGGTGACAACAGCACCTCCTAAAGGAAGTAATGTATCTTGTTCTTGCACTGAAGAGTTCAGTTTGTAACCTAGGACTTGCTTATCCTCACAGAAATTAGAATAATCTGATACCATACATATTTTTTAGAAATGATTTATAAAACATTTGAACCCCTTATCTTAAAATATTTTATTCATCAAGTTAAAATAAAACATTCCATAATCTATTTTTTATTTTTTCAATTTTTTCCAATTTTTCAGAAAAAAACAAAAAAGGCTTCAGGAAAGAAACGGGGGGGGGGGGGGGGTTTTTTTTCTAATTTTTCCAGGTTTTTTCCGGGCCTTCACATCTCTAACCCTACCCCTCCCATGAAGTTTAACTCCCAGGGGCCAGACAGATTCCCCATTCCTGTATTAAAGTGCAGTGAAAGCAGTTTCAGCACACATTGTTGTATCTGAAGATCTTTTGTACCTGGGACAAAGACCTTGGATCTGTGTTCACCTTATCTCCACACTTAGGTTTTTTTTTAAAAGACACAGTAGGGTTTTTTGTTTTTTTTAAGACACAGTAGTATTCTCTGTAAAGTGCCAAATATAAAAGTGTTTTAAATAGGATAACAACCTCATTTTTCTCCAGTTTTGTCAGGAAGTAGAAAGCTGCAGCCTGCAGGACAGTGAGCTCTTCAGGAATCCTGAATCTCTGCTTGTTGTCAGGCCCACCGATTAACTGGATAAAAATATTATTCTCTGATTAAAGGAGTAGCTGAACATTCTTCTACCAATTAGATATAGCAGAGCTTGAAATCCAAACTTCTACATGCCGCTTTAGAGGTGGACAATAAGATTTCTGATCTGTCTTGAATCCTCAGGGTTGCCATTCTTAGCCACCTTGAAAGAATTAGTACTAAGCCTGATTTTTGTTCAACGGACTGCTTCAATGAGTCATAGAATTATTTGCTGTAATAGGTGCCCCCCACCCACCCAGCATAGGCTTATTTTCTACTTGGCAGGGTAGCTAATCAAAAGAAAGTAAAAGTACAGCAAGATTCAACATAGAACCAATGTGTTTGTAATAAGTGAAGCCGTAATTTTAAAAATGATTGGCTTGAAGATGTATTAGTAGGTTTTTCATTTGAAACTGACATTGCTGAAAAGGCAAGGACTATTTATATATTATACATAACATGAATGAGAAAGGGAGAACAAAAGGTTTTCAGTGGGTTTCTACATCTTCCAGACCTGCGGCAGAATTCAGCTGAGAATGTGAACAATAAATAATTTCAAACTAGTAAGTAAATGACAGCGGGTTGTCGTTGCCCTCCCCCCCCCCGTCAAGCCATTAAGGGAAATCTTTTCAGAACTTTATCTCCATAGAAGGTGGTAGAGTGAGCTGGCTGTGATGCCATTGCTTTCTCTGAACACCTAGGTGTATATTCAAATATACCTATACCGATTTTGCAGCTGGTGATACAATACTTAAAACTGATAGGAACTGCTGGTAATACAAAGTTAAATATAGCATGACTTTACTTAAATGCTAAAGGAAACCCTAAATGGGCATCAACATTTATCAATAAGTCTCACTCCAGTAATTTTTGTTTGTTTGTTTGTTTTAAGGTCTTCTACCAGACCAGAAGTTGCTAGCATAGAAGCTATAGACCAAAACAACCATCAGTGTTCACAGAAGGCTATTGTGCAGGCCCGTTCATCGCAGGTGACACGCCTTACAAGTATTATTTTGGCTGAAGATATTTGTAAGTAGAGCAATATTCTTCCCATTTTATTTGGAGACATGTACGTTTTAGATGACTTTGTTGTTAAGTTAATTCTATGCTATTCTTTGGTTGGAATGCTTTATGCCCTGCGCCCATGAAACTCTTGATGGATACACTAAGTGCAAAAATATACTCTCCTACCTGCGTGTGTTTAAAATTTGTCACGAGCAAGGAAAAAGAGGGAGACAGAGAATGGAAGCTATGCATCATCTTGCTCTCCTTCTCATTCTTCCAGCATGCATTACCTCCTTTCTACATTGAGAAATGGGAGGCTGAAAGATTGACATGACAGAGGGAGTAGTAGAAGTGGAGAGGATACTATTGGGGGAAAAGGAGCAATGTTTTTTTGAGGGGTGGGGTTGTATTCTGGAGCATAGAGGGTTGAAAAGGAACATACTGTACATTCAAAGTCAAGATATGCTAATAAAATCAAAATGGAAAAAATGGATGAGACTTGCAATACCTTACTGTTTAAATTTTGCATTTTGCAACAGTTTTTAACTTGCTCATAGAATTTGTATTTATGGAGGGACTCAAAGGATGTCCATAGTTTATAGTTGCTTGGATTAATGATTAGTGTTCATGGTAGAGATTTCCAAATTGATAACTGAAATGTATAGTTGATAACTCTGGCAGTTCTTTATGGAGTGAGTTTGTGTGCCTAGTGAGTGTTCAGCCTGAAATTATGCACCCTTAAGCAGAAGTGTGTCCAGCTCAGTATGGCTTACTTTAAAGTAAGTAAATGGAGTTGGCTATACATTAACAATAAATGGATTTTGCATATAATACAACAGATGGCACTAGAAAATACACTTTAATGAATTTGTTAGCGATGACCTTTTGAACATATATGAAACTGCCTTATATTGACTCCACAATGTCTGGTCATAACCCTTAAAACTAGGCAGTGCAGATTGGCCATGGCCTTTTTTCTGAGATCCCTTTAGCTGGAAATGTGTGGTATTAAGCCTGGGACCTTCTGTATGCAAAGGATCCTCCTCACTATTGCAATCAATTGATAAATAATTGCATCATTATTTATTTTTAGTTATTAATAAAAAACAAAAATCAATTTGTTGGCATATAAGGTTACCGGTACTGTTTTATGATACAGGTAGGTTGCTGTGTTGGTCTGCCATAGTCAAAACAAAATAAAAAATGAAAAAAATCCTTCCTTAGAGACCAACTAAGTTTGTTCTTGTTATGAGCTTTCGTGTGCATGTGTGTATCTGAAGAAGTGTGCATGCACACGAAAGCTCATACCAAGAACAAACTTAGTTGGTCTCTAAGGTGCTACTGAAAGGAATTTTTTATTTTTTTATTTTATGATAGTTACCCATGTGAGTTTAAAATGGCTGGCATTAATTTAAAATGTTGGAGCTTAACATTAAAGTATAAGGGCACATGAAAATGCCTCTGAACTTATTTTCCTCATCATTGAGCAAATGGAGAAAATTTCCACACACCTGAGTTGGATGGAATATATTCTAAATCAGATGGTATTTTTTGCCAGACAGACTTCAGCCCTGACATCTCCCCTGTCTTTTGAACTTAAACATGATAAAATGGCTTGGAGCCAGAGGGTTAATGACAGAAAGGGGTGCTGCTCCTCTCCTCACAGCAGCCTCATGGAAAGCCTGTCATGGGAGTTGTTGGTGCCCTCCTTAATGGGATGGACTGTGGTTGTGAGGAAGAAGGGGGATTACATTCTGTGAACAATTTCCCCCACCCCTTCGCTATAGCCCTAGTTTACCTTAGTAAAATATTATAAATTTCTCTGGACTCTGCCTCCTTTATTCCACTAACACAGGAGAGGTACTTTGGGGTGAGGAAGAGAAAGGAAAATCACATTCCATCAACCCTCTTTCACCAACACTTGTCGGGATCCAAGACTACAAATAAAACAAGTCATGGAGCTTACCAAAAGCTAAAAAAGTGGATATTTTTTGTTGGAAACATATTGAAAACTATACAGTGCCAGCTCCCTTCAGTTTTGCTATTATTGTATTTAATTGCATATGTTTCATTTTGAACAAAACCATCCACTGCTATTGAGGGAAAATGGCATGCTTTCTCACAATGTTTAAACCAAGCATTAAACTATAAGATGCAGTGGTTTTTGAGGTTGAGCCTATCTTGTAACTAGATATTTTCCTGTATCTCATCAAGTAACTGGCCAAGTCCTTCGCTGCGATGCTATAGTTGACCTTATTCATGATGTTCACATTGTGTCCACCACAAAAGAACTGTATCTAGAGGATTCACCATTGCAACTGAAAATTCAAGGTTTAGATTCTGAAGGTAAGACTATATCTCTTTTAACGTAAAATATTCATCCAGACAAAGAGCTCTTCCTGATGTTATGTTGGCTATGGCCACACATTTTCCTTCCTAAATCTACTGCTGTGTGTCAGTAGGCTCAGCTTGAAATTCCTATATGCATAAATGAGCTTCTAAATTTGCATTTTAATCATATGACATTTCTCTTTAAATTCAAAAA